>NC_143032.1:16932500-17615000 GCF_057628025.1 Oncorhynchus mykiss
ACACACACACACACACACACACACACACACACGGGGTCATCACGCTCCTATTTACACGTTAGACTGCTTGATCACCCTCTTTCTCTCCACTCATCCCTCTCTTCCTCTCTCTCTACCCCCTCTCCATTGTATTCCCCTCTCTTTATTACATACACTGTATTCTCTCTTCAGTTTTCTCCCTACCTTTTATCATCTACCTTTCCTCATCTGTCTCTCTCTGAATGGACTGAGTGTCTTTTAGAGCTTTAATAATACATAGAGGATCAGCCATTCCGTAAATAAAACACTTACTATCTGCAGGCCCCCGCTGCTCTTTCAACAGCCAGGTCACTCTGTGCGTGCATGTGTGTGTGCACGTGCATGTATAAAGGTGACACACAGCATACCCCCACTCATTGTACTCAGAATAGAATATGAGATCAGGAACATTTTCACCCACTCCTGAGCACCGCATCTGTGGTCCTACTCAGCCATGCTGTGTGGTCCTACTCAGTCACACTGTGTGGTCCCAGTTGGCCACTAGATGGTGCTATGAGGTTAGACTTCTCCTCTCAGCACTGCTATAGTAACCCATAGACAAACTGTACACTGTATCACTTCAGGACAGCACACTTTGTATGCTTTCCAGTGGTTTTAGATCAACATAAACACAACAATAGACTCATTATCTTCAAACTAACAGAAAATATGTCAAAATAAGAGACTGACTGTCATAACAAGTATTTTAAAGAAATATATTTGAAAATATATATATTATTCAGTCCATTTCCACAGAACAAAGTGTAGGTCCTAACGACCAGATACAATAATCAAAATATAACAGAAAAAGAAAACATGTGGAAAACTATTCTAGATGGTTGTAGGGGGAGGCTTGTAGGGGGAGGCTTGTAGGGGGAGGCTTGTAGGGGGAGGCTTGTAGGGGGAGGCTTGTAGAGGGAGGCAGATCTACAGTACAGAAGGCTCCAGACATGGTCAAGCATGGCTTCTTCACTTTTTCATCACTTTTAAACCTAGAGAGAGACATCCAGATTAAACTCTGTGTGTGTGTGTGTGTGTGTGTGTGTGTGTGTGTGTGTGTCCTCTTTACCTTTCTTTCTCCTGTCGACCCAGGGTGTTTTGGGATCAGAGCAGATCTTCTCACCTTTCACTGTGTAGAAGCTGAAACAAGACACAGAGTTTATTACTACTACTGTGTGTGGGTGTGGGTGTGGGTGGGTGTTTTTAGACTTACATGATGGCGTTAACACAGGGTGGCATGGAGTTTTGGATGCGGTATCCTTGCAGTTCAAATTTTATGGGAGTGTCAGACACACTTGTGCAGCAGTTTGTGGTCACCTTACTGGGCCGACGATCTGAGGGGGGAGGAAGTGAGATTGTGAGATCTCTAAAGTAACCATAAACATTTTATCTTTGTGAGAGTCTGACAGGAAACTATAAAGACATGAAGCCTGTCCCACCTCAGAGGTGTCTGATGGCTCAGCAAAGAATAACAACGTGTAAATCAACCGACCTGTGTCTGTGTCTATCTCTCTGTCTGTGTTTGTGCGTGCACAGGTTGGGGAGGAACTAATTACATGTAATCAGTTACAGTGCATTCATACCCCTTGACTTTTTCCATATTTTGTTACGTTACAGCCTTATTCTAAAATGTATCCAAATGTTTTTTCCCTCATCAATCTACACACAATACCCCATCATGGCAAAGAAAAAACAGTTTTATAGAAGTGTTCGCATATGTATTAAAACATTTAAAAAAACTTCTATCACATTTACATAAGTATTCAGACCCTTTACTCTGTACTTTGTTGAAGCACTTTTGGCAGCGATTACAGCCTCACCTATATTTGGGGAGTTTCTCCCATTCTTCTCTGTAGATCCTCTCAAGTTTTGTCAGGTTGGATGGGGAGCGTCGCTACGCAGCTATTTTTAGTCTTTCCAGAGATGTTCAATCGGGTTCAAGTCCGTGCTCTTGCTGGGCCACTCAAGGACATTGAGACTTGTCCCGAAGCCACTCCTGCGTTGTCTTGGCTGTGTGCTTAGGGTTGTTGTCCTGTTGGAATGTGAACTAATTGGCGGAGTGCTGCAGCGATGGTGGTCCTTCTGGAAGGTTCTCCCATCTCCACAGAGGAACTCTGGAGCTCTGTCAGAGTGACCATCGGGTTCTTGGTCACCTCCCTGACCAAGGGCCTTCTCCCCCGATTGCTCAGTTTGACCAGGCAGCCAGCTCTTGGAAGAGTCTTGGTGGTTCCAAAATTCTTCCATTTAAGAATGCTGCAAACAGTTTTTGGTACCCTTCCCCACATCTGTGTCTCGACACAATCCTGTCTCCGATCTCTACAGACAATTCCTTCGACCTCATTCCTTGGTTTTTGCTTTGACAGACACTGTCAGTTGTGGGACCTTATATAGACATGTGTGTGCCTTTCCAAATCATGTCCAATCAATTGAATTTACCACAGGTGGAGTCCAATCAAATTGTAGAAACATCTCAAGGATGATCAATGGAAACAGCATGCACCTGAGCTCAATTTTGAGTCTCATATCAAAGGGTCTGAATACTTGTGTAAATAGTATTTCTGTTTTTAATTTTTAATAACTGTGCAAACATTTCTAAAAACCTGTTTTCACTTTGTCATTATGGGGTACTGTGTGTAGATTTAGGAGGATTTTTTTTTACAAAATGTGGAAAAAAATCAATGCTAATGCACTGTACATGTAATCTGATTACCAAAAAATTGCAATCAGTTCCGTTACCAGCAAACATGCTAAACTAAACAGTTAAAATATATTTAAAAAAGTCCAGATAACTGTGGTTCGTGGACCACTCTGGGTCTGAGAGGTGTCCGAGTTGTAGGGGGTCTATCAACAAGCTTCCTATTACAGTGGTACATTACAGTGGTACACTACAGTGGTACACTACAGTGGTACAACTCAATGGTAACTGTAAACGCATTATAACATGTTCTGCATGTTAATGTGTGTGTGAATATAGTATAAAGCATATACTGTATATTCATATATAGTTCTAGAATATAAACAATATATGTGTAGTTCAATCAATCAGTGAATCAATACTCACAGTTGGCAGAGACAGAGGAGAGGTACACACACATGGTGATCAGGAGTGCCAGCGAGACGGTCCTGGACTGGAACATGGACATATTGACTGAATTAATGAATAAATGACTGACTGACAGACAAACATTCACATCTAGGCACTAGCTAATAGGGAGACGGGTCGGAGGTCGTACTGATTGGTCTGGTAACCGTCGTAATGAATCTGTGAAAGGCGGTGGAAGTGTCAGGGGTTTCGTTTCTGACGGTGGGTTACATATACCGTACTGGTGGAAACACCCACCTTGCTCTTTTTGTTTGTGTGTGTGTTATGGTGTGATGTGGTCAGTATTCGTAATGCTATAGTCACACCTCCGCCCCCCCCCCCCCCCCCTCTCCTTCTCTGTTATTTTTTTTGTTGCCCATTAACAAACCACCAACACTCCCAACCCCTGCAGCAGTGTTTCGGAGAATGATGAATTCATAAAGGGTACACACACACACGAACACCAGAAGGTGTGAAAAGTTGATGCTGCAAATGCATAGTGTCTGCACCACAATGTCAAAACAGTCAGACTGACAACTCAAAATAATGTTTCCATCATTTTATTTTCTATTTCAGTTTCATCCATTTTCTGATGTTTTACAACTCATTATTGTTGAATAAATAAGTAGAAAAGGACATTTCTCTTACAAACATTTCTTAAAATAACATTGATTGATCAAAAAGAAACCAATTAAATGTATAAGTACTTAATAAATAAATGTGTTAAATAACATTAAGAACTCATTAAGAACTCATTGGTAATGTATAACGAAAAGTCATCATAACTACTTGAAGAAATTAACTAATAAATACACGAGACACTGGCCTTGAAGATATTTCATAAATAATGATGACAACTGAATTAAATAATAACTAAAAAGATATCAAATCTGAGTGTAATATGCAAATTGGAAGTCTGTTTTTTTAGATATGAGGAAGTGGAACTTTAGTGGGACTTCAGCCATTGGCAATGATTCTATTGGTTGGCTGTTGACTGCTGAGTCAAGGCATTCTCGGTTGATTCCCAATGAGGGGAGGAGGAAAGAGATGTAGGAGAGGAAGTGATTGAGGGAGGAGAGGAGGAGGCAGGGAAAAGAGAGGAGAGGAGATAGGAGGGAGAGCGGGACAGAGAGGGGTGAGAGGAAGTTACGGGGGGAGAAGAGGGGGAAGCAGGGAAAAGAGAGGAGAAGAGCGAGTGAAGAGAGGAGGAAACAGACAGAGGAGAGGAGAGAGCTGGAGGAGAGGAGGTTAAGAATGTAGAGGTGGAGGTGAGAGAGTTGGAAGAGGAGGAGAGAGGTGGAGGAGAGGAGGGTAAGAAGGTAGAGGTGGAGGTGAGAGAGTTGGAAGAGGAGAGAGGTGGAGGAGAGGAGGGTAAGAAGGTAGAGGTGGAGGTGAGAGAGTTGGAAGAAGAGGAAAGAGAAGGAGGAGAGGAGGGTAAGAAGGTAGAGGTAGAAGTGAGAGAGTTGGAAGAGGAGGAGAGAGAAGGAGGAGAGGAGGGTAAGAAGGTAGAGGTAGAAGTGAGAGAGTTGGAAGAGGAGGAGAGAGAAGGAGGAGAGGAGGGTAAGAAGGTAGGGGTAGAGGTGAGAGAGTTGGAAGAGGAGGAGAGAGAAGGGGGAGAGGAGGGTAAAGACCTAAGGGTGGAAATGAGAGACAGGGGAGAGAAGTTGACTGAGGGAGGAGAGGAAGGTAAGGAGGTAGTGGTAGAGGTGAGAGAGTTGGAAGAGGAGGAGAGAGAAGGGGGAGAGGAGGGTAAAGACCTAAGGGTGGAAGTGAGAGAGAGGGGAGAGAAGTTGACTGAGGGAGGAGAGGAAGGTAAGGAGGTAGTGGTAGAGGTGAGAGAGTTGGAAGAGGAGGAGAGAGAAGGGGGAGAGGAGGGTAAGAAGATAGAAGTGAGAGAGTTGGAAGAGGAGGATAGAGAAGGAGGAGAGGAGGGTAAGAAGGTAGAAGTGAGAGAGTTGGAAGAGGAGGAGAGAGAAGGGGGAGAGGAGGGTAAAGACCTAAGGGTGGAAGTGAGAGACAGGGGAGAGAAGTTGACTGAGGGAGGAGAGGAAGGTAAGGAGGTAGTGGTAGGGGAGGAGGTGAGAGAGGGTGGAGAGGAGGAGAGAGAGGGAGATGATGAGCTCCTGCGGGCCATTCTAGAAGAGAAAAAAAATACACAATCAGTTTCCTATTCTCATTTGTTCTTTCTCTGTGCGTGTGCACATGTGAGCGTGCGTGTGTGATAGCTAACTTACTCAAACTGTTGAATCTTGCGGCGTACCCAGGGTTGTTTATAGTGACAACAGATCAGGCCCTTTTCCGTCTCCAAGCTGCAGGAGAAACTTTGTTAACACTGAAACTGAAGGGGTATGACACAACATGTCTGGAGGTTTTGGCACAACATGGACACCACATACCGTAAAGCACCTTGTGACAACATATGAGACTAAACTGGATGAACCTCAATGGAATAAAGACTAAAAGATCTGTTCCTTACATGACGGCCCGTACACAGGGAGCGTTATAGTGCTGAGTCCAGTAGCCTGTGATTGGATCGGTCACCTCGCTCCTGGTCACTGTCTTACAGCACGACGACAGCTTCTCTCCATCTACTGAGGAGGGGGAATAGTTTTCATAGAAAGAAAAATTGGCGTGCTCAGCTCAAATGTTTGTAGTAACAAAAAGTAGCTGTGCACTGAATTCAAAAGGCATACAGTATAGGTCTACTTGAATAAAGGAACAACCACACTCACTGAAACATTCTTCAATCACTTTTTTAAATGCAGCAGATGTCAGAACAAACGGATGCATTTTGGTAGCATCCCTCGTCAGAATCATACTTACACAGTCTCAAAGAAACACATCATCAAAAACCATGTACCTTCCACCTCTAACCACCTAACACACATTCCCTTCTCCTCACCTGTCCCTGTCCAGACCAGCGTTGCTATGACGATTGCTGCTGTCCAGATCTTCACCATCTTTACTGGTACAATACAAGTTGAAAAAATAGATGAATCCATTCTCTCTCCTCTCTGGCAGGCTGCTCAGCTTAGCGCAGGGTCAGTTCTGTAGTGTCAGTCTTCACCAGGGTTGAGGTTATATAAAGGCCTGAAAAGCAGAAGTGGCACCTCCGGTTCACTCTTCTCCTCTCCTTTTTTTGTGAATGAAAGACTGTCGGGAGTTTCTGCTGCATCAGCGCAGATCAAGAGGAAACCCTTTCATCAGCATTCCGAACGGAAAAATGTGACACGGGTCTTTCCCAGGATGGCCGTTCAGAAGATCAGACTGCCAGTTATGACAGTTGAACTAAGCTCGCGAGGTATTTCTAGGTTATATTCTTCAAGAATCAATGGGTACACATGTAGTAACTGCCGATGGACTCTTTAAGGTATGGCCTAACGACTGAGCTAAACATGCTCTGATGAAGGCTTTACTAATGAAACATACTGTAGTAGGTGGAATATAATGTGATTTTGTCCTTTATGTCCAAGATTGAGTGCTCCTACTTTTTATTTGGTCAGCTGGCTGTAGTGTGGGGTTTAGGGTGATGACATCATCTTGACCCCATCCCAATGACACATGAAAAGTCGCAACCTTAACCTTTGTACAGCATTGGGTTTTAGGCTGTGAGACCAAGGGTGGCCAACCCTGATCCTGGAGAGCTACAGGGTATGCAGCCTTTAGTTATACACCTGATTAGCCTAATGAACCAATCATTAGTCTTCTTACTCAGATGCATGAACACGGATAAAATCATATACGACTTATATAATTTCCGTCTGTCAAAAGTACATCTCATCCCTGACAATCATCTCTGTTGTAATTTGTCAGACAGTGGAGGACTCCCATTGGAAATGCATTGGCTCCATCTGAAATTCTAGACAAATTCCCAATGTGGCCACGGAATAAGGTGTGTAGTGCTGGTAATGACCTAACCCTGCAGACCCCACTCCTTGTAGATCTCCTGGAGGGGGATTGGCTAGTCCTGTGCCAGACTGGTTATTGTAGTTCATGTAGACTGAACAAAAACATAAACACAGCATGTAAAGTGTTGGTTCCATGTTTCATGAACTGTTATTAAAGATCCCAGAATCGTTCCATACACACAATATGCTTATTGCTCTCAAATTTGGTGCACAAATTGGTTTACATCTCTGTTAGTGAGCATTTCTCCTTTGCCAAGACAATCCACCCATCTGACATCTGTGGCATCTCAAGAAGCTGATTAAACAGCATGATCATTACACAGGTGCACCTTGTGCTGTGGACAATAAAAGGCTACTCTAAAATGTGAAGTTAAATCACACAACACAATGTCACAGATTTGAGGGAGCATGCAATTGGCATGCTGACTGCAGGAATGTCCACCAGAGCTGTAGCCAGAAAAAGGAATGTTCATTTCTCTACCAACGTCATTTTAGAGAATTTGTCAGTATGTCCATCCTGCCTCACAATTGCAGACCATGTGTAACCACGCCAGCCAAGGACCTCCACATCTGGCTTTGTCACCTGCGGGATCGTCTGAGACCAGCCACCCGGACAGCTGATGAAACTGTGTGTTTGCACAACCAAAGAATTTCTGCCCAAACTGTCAGGGAAGCTCATCTGCATGCTTGTCGTCCTCACCAGGGTCTTGACCTGACTGAAGTTCGACGTCGTAACCGACTTCAGTGGGCAAATACTCACCTTCGATAGCCACTTGCACGCTGGAGAACTGTGCTCTTCACAGATGGATCCAGTTTCAACTGTACTGGGCAGATGGCAGACGTTGTGAACAGAGTGCCCCATGGTGGGGGTGGGTTATGGTATGGGCAAGCATTAGCTATGGACAATGAATACAATTGCATTTAATCTATGGAAATTTGAATGCACAGAGATACTGTGATGATATCCTGAGGCCCATTGTCGTGCCTGTAACAACCTGGCTCATAGTTCGTAACAACAAAGGGAAACCACTCATAACTTAAATGTAAAAAGGAATACATTTATTAAACTAAATAATAATAAATAAATAAATGTAACATCAGCTATGGACATTTGTAGGATCAATCAAATTCAATCAAATGTATTTATAAAGCCCTTTCTACATCAGTCGATGTCACAAAGTGCTATACAGAAACCCAGCCTAAAACCCCAAACAGGATCAGTAGTGTATGTGGTGTGTTGTATGGTGAAAACAGGCGGTGGAAGCCAGCCTGCCAGTCAGCCAACTTGTATAGCCTTCAGGCCAAGCCTGCCCAGGTGCGTCACATTAGCTAGCGATCCTCCCAGCTCTGCAGACTGGCCTCCTGGAACAAGCAGACTACCAAACAGGAGATACCAGCTGATCCCCCAAAATGAACGAGGTTCCACCACAAACTTGAAATAAAAACAAATCAGAAAGAACCAAAACACACAAAAACGAATGCCTTATTGCTCCACTTATTACTAAACATAAAGAAAACACTCTATACCCCCTGACCCACCTTTGCCCTCCAGGCTGCCCCTCCCTCTCTCTCCCACCTATACCCCCTGACCCACCTTTGCCCTCCAGGCTGCCCCTCCCTCTCTCTCCCACCTGTACCCCCTGACCCACCTTTGCCCTCCAGGCTGCCCCTCCCTCTCTCTCCCACCTGTACCCCCTGACCCACCTCTGTCCTCCAGGCTGCCCCTCCCTCTCCCACCTCAGCAACCTCAGATCCCAAGGAGCACTTTAAAAGGGAGAGAAAGACAGACAGAACCAGGGAAGCAAGAGTGAAACAGGAGAGGATAGGCAAGTTATCCAAAACAATAACAAAAAACTACGGCATAGGGGAGCGGGACATGTCAAGGATGTTTTCTTTGACCTTAATATGGCCAAAGTCCAAATTGTACGGCTGCAAAAACAGCACTCACCTCATAAGCCTCTGATTAGGGTTCTGCAAGGATCGCAGAAACGTCAGGGCATGATGATCTGTGTGCACCACGTGAGAGATGCCACCCGAACCAACATACACATCAACATGTTGGAGAGCCTAAATAACTTCATTCTCTACTACAGAATAATTGAGCTGGTTCAAGTTAAACTTCTTAGAGAAGTAACTAATTGGACGGTCCACCCCCTGAATATCTGCCCGCAACAGAACAGTGCCAACGACTACATTGTTAGTATCTACATGGAGTATGAATGGATGATTCAAACGAGGGGCAACAAGCACTGGGGCAGAACACGTTCTCGAACGCAGCTTGACATCTGTCCAACGAAATATACTTCACCTGAGCCTTAAGCAAGTCGGTCAGGGGTGCTACCACAGAGGAGGAGTCCTTACAGAATCTTAAATAATAACCAACCATACCACTGGGAAAACTACGCCCTGACTGATCACTTTGCCGAGATAAGTGACCGTTGCTTTAGGGAACTCACATTTGACCAGATTAACGTCATCCGTCCCCATCACCTCATGTTTCAGCATGATAATGCACGGCCCCATGTTGCAGGGATCTGTATAATATTCCTGGAAGCTGAAAATGTCCCAGTGGCCTGTATGTTTGAGATGCTCTGGATCGACGTGTATGACAGCGTCTTCCAGTTCCCGCCAATATCCAGCAACTTCGCACAGCCATTGAAGAGGAGTGAGACAACATTCCACAGGTCACAATCAATATCCTGATCAACTCTATCCAAAGGAGATGTGTCGCACTGCATCCACACCCCTACCTTTTATAAAAGGTATCTGTGACCAACAGATGCATATCTGTATTCCCAGTCATGTGAAATCCATAGATTAGGGCCTACTGAATTTATTTCAATTGACTGATTTCCTTATATGAACTGTAACTCATTAAAATGTTGTGTTTGTATTTTTGTTCAGTGTAGTTGCTCTATAGATGAACCAACATCCTGTTATTAGTCAGAGTTTACGTTGGCTGACAGGATGTGTGTTTGTGTATGTATGTGTGCGTGTGTGTGTGTGTGTGTGTGTGTGTGTGTGTGTGTGTGTGTGTGTGTGTGTGTGTGTGTGTGTGTGTGTGTGTGTGTGTGTGTGTGTGTGTGTGTGTGTGTGTGCGTGTGTGCGTGTGTGTGTGTTTGTGTTGCCTAACCATGCAGATGAGAAATTAACACCTCTGTGTTCCACCGAATGTTAACCAGAATTCAAATCAAATCAAATCAATCTATGTTTGCCACATGTGCCGAATACAACAAGTGTAGAATTTACAGTGAAATGCTTACTTACAAGCCCTTAACCAACAGTGCAGTTCAAGAAGAAGAAAATATTTACCAAGAAGGCTAAAATAAAAAGCACAAATAAAAAGTAACACAATAAGAATTATAATAACGAGGCTATATAAAGGGGACACCGGTACCGAGGCAGTGTGCAGGGGTACAGGTTAGTCGAGGTAATTTGTACATGTAGGTGGGGGCAAAGTGACTATGCATAGGTAACAAAAAAAACAGCGAGTAACTACAGTGTACGGGGGGGGGGGGAGTCAATGTAAATTGTCCGGAGTTCAGCAGTCTAATGGCTTTGGGGTAGAAGCTGTTGAGGAGCCTTTTGGTCCTAAACTTGGTGCTCCGGTATCACTTGCCGTGCGGTAGCAGAGGAAACAGTCTATGTGTGACTGGAGTCTCTAACAATTTTATGGGCTTTCCTCTGACACTGCCTATTATATAGATCCTGGAGGGGAGGAAGCTTGGCCCCAGTGATGTACTGGGCCATTCGCACTACCCTCTGTAGCGCCTTACGGTCAGATGTCGAGCAGTTGCCATACCAGGCGGTGATGCAACCGGTCAGGATGCTCTTGATGGTGGTGCAGCTGTAGAACCTTTTGAGGATCTGGGGGCCCTTTTGAGGATCTGGGGCCCACTCAGCAAACTGGATGTAGTGTATCACAGTGCCATCTGTTTTGTTACCAAAGCCCCATATACTACCCACCACTGCGGCCTGTATGCTCTCGTTGGCTGGCCCTCACTACATATTTGTCGCCAAACCCACAGGCTCCGGGTAATCTATAAGTCTATGCTAGGTAAAGCCCCGCCTTATCTCAGCTCACAGGTCACCATAGCAACACCCACCCGTAGCACCGCTCCAGCAGGTATATTGCACTGGCCACCCCCAAAGCCAACACTTCCTTTGGCCGCCTTTCCTTCCAGTTCTCTGCTGCCAATGACTGGAACAAATTGCAAAAATCTCTGAAGCTGGAGTCTTAGATCTCCCTCTCTAACTTTAAGCATCAGAGCAGCTTACCGATCACAGTACCTGTACACAGCCAATCTGTAAATAGCACACACCTCATCCCCATATTGTTATTTATCCTCTTGCTCTTTTGCACCCCAGTATCTCTACTTGCACATCATCACCTATCACTCCAATGTTAATGCTAAATTGTCATTATTTTGCCTCTATGGCCTATTTATTGCCTTACCTCCATACTCTTCTACATTTTCACACACTGAACAGTTGTGGCCAAAAAAGTTTTGAGAATGACACAAATATTAATTTTCACAAAGTCTACTGCCTCAGTTTGTATGGTGGCAATATGCATATACTCCAGAATGTTATGAAGAGTGATCAGATGAATTGCAATTAATTGCAAAGTCCCTCTCTGCCATGCACATGAACTGAATCCCCAAAAGCATTTCCACTGCATTTCTGCAGAAGGCTTCAGGGTGCCTAAGAAAGTCCAGCAAGTTGATTCAGCTGCGGGATTGGGGCACCACCAGTACAGAGCTTGCTCAGGAATGGCAGCAGACAGGTGTGAGTACATCTGCACGCACAGTGAGGCGAAGACTTTTGGAGGATGGTCTGGTGTCAAGAAGGGCAGCAAAGAAGCCACTTCTCTTCAGGAAAAACATCAGGGAAAGACTAATATTCTGCAAAAGGTACAGGGATGGACTGCTGAGGACTGGGGTAAAGTCATTTTCTCTGATGAATCCCCTTTCCGATTGTTTGGGGCATCCGGAAAAAAAGCTTGTCAGAAGACAAGGTGAGCGCTACCATCAGTCCTGTGTCATGTCAACGGTAAAGCATCCTGAGACCATTCATGTGTGGGGTTGCTTCTCAGCCAAGGGAGTGGGCTCACTCACAATTTTGCCTAAGAACATAGCCATGAATAAAGAATGGTACCAACACATCCTCCGAGAGCAACTTCTCCCAACCATCCAGGAACAGTTTGGTGACGAACAATGCCTTTTCCAGCATGACGGAGAATGTTGCCATAAGGCAAAAGTGATAACTAAGTGGCTCGGGGAACAAAACATTGATATTTTGGGTCCACGGCCAGGAATCTCCCCAGACCTTAATCCCATTGAGAACTTGTGGTCAATCCTCAAGAGGTGGGTGGACAAACAAAAACCCACAAATTCTGACAAACTCCAAGCATTGATTATGCAAGAATGGGCTGCCATCAGTCAGGATGTGGCCCAGAAGTTAATTGACAGCCTGCCAGGGCAGATTGCAGAGGTCTTGAAAAAGAAGGGTCAACACTGCAAATATTGATTCTTTGCATCAACTTCATGTAATTGTCAATAAAAGCCTTTGACACTTATGAAATGCTTGTAATTATACTTCAGTATTCCATAGTAACATCTGACAAAAATATCTAAAGACACTGAAGCAGCAAACTTGTGGAAATTAATATTTCTGTCATTATAAAAACTTTTGGCCACGACTGTAGTTCTACTGTACATAGATTTTTCTATTGTGTTATTGACTGTACGTTTGATTATGTGTAACTCTGTGTTGTTGTTTTTGTCAGACTGCTTTGCTTTATCTTGGCCAGGTCGCAGTTGTAAATTAAATGTTCTCAACTGGCCTACCTGGTTAAATAAAGGTTAAATAAAAATATATATAAAATGCCAAATTTTTTCAGTCTCCTGAGGGGGACAAGGTTTTGTTGTGCCCTCTTCACGACTGTCTTGGTATGTTTGGACCATGATAGAAAGACAGGCAGGTGAAGGGGAGAGAGAGAGAGAGAGAGAGAGAGAGAGAGAGAGAGAGAGAGAGAGACAGAGAGAGAGAGAGAGAGAGACAGAGAGACAGAGAGAGAGAGACAGAGAGAGAGAGAGAGAGACAGAGAGAGAGAGACAGAAACAGAGTGAAGGAGAGAGAGAGAGAGAGAAGGAGAGAGAGGTAACTTCCACAAAGCTGAGAACAACCTGAGTGACAAGGCAAGAAGGGCCTTCTATGCCATCAAAAGGAACATAAAATCTGGCATACCAATTAGGATCTGGCTAAAAATACTTGAATCAGTTATAGAACCCATTGCCCTTCATCGTTGTGAGGTCTGTGGTCTGCTCACCATCCTAGAATTCACAAAATGGGACCATCACCACTTTGTGAAATGCAAAACACCAAATAATGCATGCAGAACAGAATTAGGCCGATACCCGCTAATTATCTAAATCCTGGTCCTGGTGCTCTGTTCACAAACACAAACAGAGCCCCAGGACAGCAACACAATTAGACCCAGCCAAATCATGAGAAAACAAAAAGAGAATTACTTGGAAAAAAATTACAAAAATACATAGCAAACTAGAATGCTATTTGGCCCTAAACAGAGAGTACACAGTGGCAGAATACCTGACCACGGTCACTGACTCAAAATTAAGGAAAGCTTTGACCATGTACAGACTCAGTGAGCATAGCCTTGCTATTGAGAAAGGTTGCCGAAGGCAGGCATGGTTCTCGAGAAGACAGGCTATGTGCACACTGCCCACAAAATGAGGTGGAAACTGAGCTGCACTTTATAACGTTCTGCCAAATGTATGACCTCAGATTACACTGACCCACAAAGAATTCGAAAACAAATCTAATTTTGATAAACTCCCATATCTATTGTACTATAACTATTTGCACATTGTTAAAACACTGAATATAGACATAATATGACATTTGAAATGTCTCTGTTATTTTGTCATATTTACTGTTCACTTTTTATGGTTTATTTCACTTTTGTTGATCCATTTCACTTGCTTTGGAAATGTAAAAAGATGTTTCCCATGCCAATAAAGCACCTTGAATTTAATTGAATTGAGAGAGAGGAGAGAGAGAAGGAGAGAGAGAGGAGAAAGAGTGAAATAGTGAAAGAGTGTGTGTGTGTGTGTGTGTGTGTGTGTGTGTGTGTGTGTGTGTGTGTGTGTGTGTGTGTGTGTGTGTGTGTGTGTGTGTGTGTGTGTGTGTGTGTGTGTGTGCGTGTGTGTGTGTGTGGTGTGTGTGTGTGTGTGTGTGTGTGGTGTGCGTGTGCGTGTGCGTGTGTGTGTGTGTGTGTGTGTGTGAGTGTGTGCGCACGCGCGTGTATTGCATAACCATGCAGAAGCGAAATTAACACCTCTATGTTCTACAGACTACTTACTGAATGGTAACCACTAATCAGACAGTCAGTGAGGGGGGAGATGGAGACAGAGACAGACAGAGAGAGAGGGAGGGAGAGAGACACAGAGAGAGAGAGATAGAGAGACAGACAGAGAGAGAGGGAGGGAGCGAGAGAGACAGAAAGAGAGAGAGACACACAGAGAGAGAGAGGGAGGGAGAGAGAGAGAGAGAGAGAGACAGGGAGAGAGAGAGAGAGAGAGAGAGAGAGATAAGACATCACTTTACAACATATGTTTTTTTTTTATCATGCCATGTGCAATTATTGTAAATCTGATGGTGACCATTGCAGACTTGGTCATTAATCGTTTGTGGTCAGGATGAGAATAAACTTGGCTTCCTTCCTGCTGGCTCTCTCTCTCCCTAAGAAAGAGGAAGGAGCCACGTCTAACACACACACATTGAGCGTCCAGTTGTCATGTTTTTATTACTCATTCCAGTACCTTCCATGTTAGCCATGTCACAGTCACACTGAGAGAAGAGGAGAGGGGCCAGAGGAAGACTGGGTCATGTGACTGACTGACTGACATGGGAACAATATGCTATTATGATCATGACCATTTCAGTCAATAGTATTTTATTTGTTTATCTGTTGTCCAAATAAATACAGGTTCACTGAAACAGCTGCATCTGTGAGTTTAGGGGTAGCTAGCAGTAGGGGTTAAGGACAAGGACAAGGAGTAGCGACTAGTGGAAGAGGATATGGTCAGGGACTGAGGGAAGGGCTTTGTTGGTAGAACGGATGGGCAGTGTCATTACCATGACCACAGCCCAGTGACACGATTGAGTGTCACAACCTTTAACCTTTATGCAGCCATTACAGGGTCTAGTTACTATGGAGATACTCAGATAGGTCTCCCGTTCTTTATTTTGTATCACTGTAAAGCACTTTGAGAATGAAAGACTTTATACAAACAAAGTTATGTTATTATCACAGCATAAAAAAAGGACAGAGGAAATAAATAAATACAAATGCCTTTAAAACACCTTAATGAATTGAGTATAATAAATTAATGCCGGGATGAGGTTGAAATAAATAAATAAATACATAAATAATCTGATAAAGAGAGCTTGAAATACTTAAATCACACAAATCATAATCTTCATTTTCACTGTCTTCTTATTATCTTAATTCTGTAGTTCCTGGTTGAGAGAGATCTTAGTTCTGTAGTTCCTGGTTGAGAGAGATCTTAGTTCTGTAGTTCCTGCTTGAGAGAGATCTTAGTTCTGTAGTTCCTGCTTGAGAGAGATGTTAGTTCTGTAGTTCCTGGTTGAGAGAGGCTGCTGAACCTGCTGCTGACGATGATGATGATCTAGGATCATGGTCTGATGGTTATTTAATCAGTGGGTCACACTGTATTCCTCTCTGTGTGTGAAGAGAGAGAGAGAGGATTTAGGATTGAGCTAGTTTGTTCTGAAGGTTGTAGGGTTTTGGGTTCATGGTGTAGTATGCAGTATGTAGGGGTTGACTGACCTGTTCCAGTGATGCTAGCTCAGCAGGGAGCCATCTGGCTTTGGGGTTGATGCACTTCCACTGCTCCCCACTGGCGAAACTGTGGAAGTACAGACAGACATACACAGACACACACAGAGACAGAGAGACACACACACACAGGGAGAGAGAGAGAGAGAGAGAGAGAGAGAGAGAGAGAGAGAGAGAGACACAGAGAGAGAGAAACACAGAGAGAGACACAGAGAGAGAGAGAGAAAGAAAGAGAGCCAGAGGAAGAGAGAGAGACAGAGAGAGAGAGACACAGAGAGAGAGAGAAAGAAAGAGAGCCAGAGGAAGAGAGAGAGACGCAGAGAGAATGAGAGAGAGACAGACACAGAGACAGACAAACAGAGAGACAGAGAGCGAGAGAGACAGGGACAGAAAGAGGGGAGGGAGAGAGGACGAGAGAGACAGGGACAGAAAGAGGGGAGGGAGAGAGGACGAGATAGGACGAGAGAGAGATATAATTAAAGATATGAATGCAACCTCTTAAATTTCCAGGATACAAATTATATAATTACGCTCCCTGTGTGTGTGTGTCTCCCAACCAACCCTCAGATATAAATCGACCTGCGGCTGAATCTAGTTGCCTACCCATGGTCTAACGTATTAACTTGGTAAATGTGAGTATTTGCCTGCTCCTCTGCATCTGTGCGAATATGTGTGTGTGTGTTCTTACATGTATGCTTTGAGGTTACATTTCCCACGAGGCATCTGAATAAGACACAGTGTGATTGGTTCTGCTGGACGTTTTTTGGATGTCTTCAAACAGCAATTTAGAGGCCTCATTCCCTGGGAACGCACTGCATCACACACACACTTTAAACATGCAGTACTTGACGCTATCAGCACACAAACAAACGTTAAATAGGCAGTACACACTAGCAACACACACTGCAACATAAGTGTAACATGCGCACAAAATCCGGAATCCAACGCACACCATACTCACACGCACAGCAATACACTTCCAATATACCACAACTACACACTAACACAGCAATACACACACTGATGCTATATACCATAAATACACACACACACAACCAAAACCATACAACCACACCCACACTTACCTTCCAATGTAGAGGAGAGGATGGCCATGGTCAGCGCCAGTAGACACAGCACACGGCTAACAGAGAAAAACACACACATCTTCAAATGGTAGCTATGTCGCTAACGCTAGCTGCTAAACACTAGCTGCTGTTCTGATGTAGAGACAGGGAGTTAGGGTCCTTTTATAAGGCATTGGAAAACAGGAACTAATGAGGCCATAATTCACTGTGTTTCTTACA
The DNA here is from genome assembly GCF_057628025.1 of Oncorhynchus mykiss. NCBI lineage: Eukaryota > Metazoa > Chordata > Actinopteri > Salmoniformes > Salmonidae > Oncorhynchus > Oncorhynchus mykiss. The sequence goes on from NC_143032.1 coordinate 16,949,697, forward strand.
AATTTGGAAACAAGCTGTCACTCTGAGTCAATGACACACATGCACACAGGCACTCGCGTTGCACAGTGTTATCGGATGGCAGAGATGGATAATCTCTAATGATGATTATTGCTTCATGTCTGCTTCAAGTAAGGCCCACACTCTTCAGGAGAAGTATGTTCTTCAATAACAATTATTTTTATTGGTCAAGTGATCAAGTAAGTTTTCCTAGCAAGTCACACACAGTTTTATCTGATGGCATAGGTTGGGGAGCTGAGGTAAAAATAACCTTGGGGATCTGAGGTAAGGATAACCTTGGGGAGCTGAGGTAAGGATAACCTTGGGGAGCTGAGGTAAGGATAACCTTGGGGAGCTGAGGTGAGGATAACCTTGGGGAGCTGAGGTAAGGATAACCTTGGGGAGCTGAGGTAAGGATAACCTTGGGGAGGTGAGGTAAGGCTAACCTTGGGGAGCTGAGGTAAGGACAACCTTGGGGAGCTAAGGTAAGGATAACCTTGGGGAGGTGAGGTAAGGATAACCTTGGGGAGCTGAGGTAAGGATAACCTTGGGGGGGTGAGGTAAGGATAACCTTGGGGAGCTGAGGTAAGGATAGCCTTGGGGAGCTGAGGTAAGGCTAACCTTGGGGAGCTGAGGTAAGGATAACCTTGGGGAGGTGAGGTAAGGATAATCTTGGGGAGGTGAGGTAAGGATAACCTTGGGGAGGTGAGGTAAGGATAACCTTCAGGAGAACTATGACATTGTTCTATGAAAATGATTTTTCTAGAAAGGAAAGCAGTGTAGTAATCTTTTCAATTCAGTAACTGTTGGGGGATGATGTGACCCTTGAACGAGATGGACACATTTAACAGAGCTACGCACAAGTAATTTCCAATTCTTAATCTTACCTCCACATTTCAAGTCAACCCCATTAGCTTAAGTCAAAAAAGACATGGCGGCTACAAAAGGTGACATCAAATGTGACATTTTTACCCGGACTCGAGCAATAGCCACAGATAAAGCCTCAAAGAAACAGTTAGCTTCAGAAAAAGCTAGCGCCAGGAGCAAGAGGACCGGCCCACTGTCACTGGCTTACCAATAAGTGTATTGAGGACTTCATCCCCACAGTGACTGTACATACATACCCAATCAGAAGCCATGGATTACCGGCAACATTCCCACTGAGCTAACGGGTAGAGCTGCCGCTTTCAAGGTGAGGGACTCAAACCCGGAAGCTTATAAGAAATCCTGCTATGCCCTCCGACGAACAGGCAAAGTGCCAATACAGGGCTAAGATTGAATGGTACTACACTGGCTCCGACGCTCGTCTTATGTGGCAGGGCTTGCAAACTATTACAGACTGCAAAGGGAAGCACAGCCACGAGCTGCCCAGTGACACGAGCCTACCAGATGAGCTAAATAACTTCTATGCTCGCTTCGAGGCAAGCAACACTGAGGCATGCATGAGAGCATCAGCTGTTCCAGATGACTGTGTGATCATGCTCTCCGTAGCTGACATTCACAAGGCCACAGGGCCAGACAGTGCTCTGGGCATGTGCTGACCAACAGGCAATTGTCTTCACTGACATTTTCAACATATCCCTGATTGAGTCTATAATACCAACATGTTTCAAGCAGACCACCATAGTCCCTGTGCCCAAGAACACCAAGGCAACCTGCCTAAATGACTACAGACCTGTAGCACTCACGTCCGTAGCCATGAAGTGCTTTGAAAGGCTGGTAGTGACTCACATCAACACCATTATCCCAGAAACCCTAGACCTACTCCAATTTGCATACCGCCCAAACAGATCCACAGATGATGCAATCTCTATTGCACTCCACACTGCCCTTTCCCACCTGGACAAAATGAACACCTATGTGAGAATGCTGTTCACTGACTACAGCTCAGCGTTCAACACCATAGTACCCTCAAAGCTCATCACTAAGCTAAGGATCCTGGGACTAAACACCTCCCTCTGTAACTGGATCCTGGATTCCTGACGGGCTGCCCCCAGGTGGTGAGGGTAGGTAGCAACACATCTACCATGCTGATCCTCAACACTGGAGCCTCTCAGGGGTGCGTGCTCAGTCCCCTTCTGTACTCCCTGTTCACCCACGACTGCGTGGCTAGGCACGACTCCAACACCACCATTAAGTTTGCAGACAACACAACAGTGGTAGGCCTGATCACCGACAACGACGAGACAGCCTATAGGGAGGAGGTGTGAGTGTTGATGAGGACAAGGCTGGAGATCACTCTGTCATGCTGATTGAGTTCGAATAACATACTGGAAGCTTCAAAATGAGGGTGGTGCTTGGAATCATTGTTCTTCCTCTGTCAACCATGGTTACCTGGAAGGAAACATGTGCCGTCATCATTGCTTTGCACAAAAAGGGCTTCAAAGGCAAGGACATTGCTGCCAGTAAGATTGCACCTAAATCAACCATTTATCAGATAATTAAGATCTTCAAGGAGAGCGGTTCAATGTTGTGAAGGCTTCAGGGAGCCCAAGAAAGTCCAGCAAGCGCCAGGACCGTCTCCTAAAGTTGATTCAGCTGCGGGATCGGGGCACCACCAGTACAGAGCTTGCTCAGGAATGGCAGCAGGCAGGTGTGAGTGCATCTGCACGCACAGTGAGGCGAAGACTTTTGGAGGATGGCCTGGTGTCAAGAAGGGCAGCAAAGAAGCCACTTCTCTCCAGGAAAAACATCAGGGAAAGACTGATATTCTGCAAAAGGTACAGGGATTGGACTGCTGAGGACTGGGGTAAAGTCATTTTCTCTGATAAATCCCCTTTCTGATTTTTTGTGGCATCCAGAAAAAAGCTTGTCCGGAGAAGACAAGAATGGTACCAACACATCCTCCGAGAGCAACTTCTCCCAACCATCCAGGAACAGTTTGGTGACGAACCATGCCTTTTCCAGCATGATGGAGCACGTTGCCATAAGGCAAAAGTGATAAATAAGTGGCTCGGGGAACAAAACATCGATATTTTGGGTCCATGGCCAGGAAACTCCCCAGACCTTAATCCCATTGAGAACTTGTGGTCAATCCTCAAGAGGCGGGTGGACAAACAAAAACCCACAAATTCTGACAAACTCCAAGCATTGATTATGCAAGAATGGGCTGCCATCAATCAGGATGTGGCCCAGAAGTTAATTGACAGCATGCCAGGGCGGATTGCAGAGTTCTTGAAAAAGAAGGGTCAACACTGCAAATATTAACTCTTTGCATCAACTTCATATAATTGTCAATAAAAGCCTTTGACACTTAATGATCGCTACCTGCACCTACCCGCCTGTCCAACATCACTACTCTGGACGGCTCTGACTTAGAATACGTGGACAACTACAAATACTTAGGTGTCTGGTTAGACTGTAAACTCTCCTTCCAGACCCATATCAAACATCTCCAATCCAAAGTTAAATCTAGAATTGGCTTCCTATTTCGCAACAAAGCATCCTTCACTCATGCTGCCAAACATACCCTTGTAAAACTGACCATCCTACCAATCCTCGACTTTGGCGATGTAATTTACAAAATAGCCTCCAATACCCTACTCAACAAATTGGATGCAGTCTATCACAGTGCAATCCGTTTTGTCACCAAAGCCCCATATACTACCCACCATTGCGTCCTGTACGCTCTCGTTGGCTGGCCCTCGCTTCATACTCGTCGCCAAACCCACTGGCTCCATGTCATCTACAAGACCCTGCTAGGTAAAGTCCCCCCTTATCTCAGCTCGCTGGTCACCATAGCATCTCCCACCTGTAGCACACGCTCCAGCAGGTATATCTCTCTAGTCACCCCCAAAACCAATTCTTTCTTTGGCCGCCTCTCTTTCCAGTTCCCTGCTGCCAATGACTGGAACGAACTACAAAAATCTCTGAAACTGGAAACACTTATCTCCCTCACTAGCTTTAAGCACCAACTGTCAGAGCAGCTCACATATTACTGCACCTGTACATAGCCCACCTATAATTTAGCCCTATCAACTACCTCTTTCCCAACTGTATTTAATTTATTTATTTATTTTGCTCCTTTGCACCCCATTATTTTTATTTCTACTTTGCACATTCTTCCATTGCAAAACTACCATTCCAGTGTTTTACTTGCTATATTGTATTTACCTTGCCACCAAGGCCTTTTTTGCCTTTACCTCCCTTCTCACCTCATTTGCTCACATTGTATATAGACTTGTTTATACTTTATTATTGACTGTATGTTTGTTTTACTCCATGTGTAACTCTGTGTTGTTGTATCTGTCGAACTGCTTTGCTTTATCTTGGCCAGGTCGCAATTGTAAATGAGAACTTGTTCTCAACTTGCCTACCTGGTTAAATAAAGGTAAAATAAATAAAAAAATGAAATGCTTGTAATTATTCTTCAGTTTTCCATAGTAACATCTGACAAAAATATCTAAAGACACTGAAGCAGCAAACTTTGTGAAAATGAATATTTGTGTCATTCTCAAAACTTTTGGCTGTACATATTACCTCAATTAGCCCGACTAACCGGTGCTTGTATATAGCCTCGCTACGGTTATTTTTCACTGTATTGTTACTGTTGTTTTTTAGTTCTTTACTTATCTATTGATCACCTATACCTATTTTTAACTTGAAAATGGCACTGTTGGTTAGGGCCTGTAAGTAAGCATTTCACTGTAAGGTCTACTACACCTGTTGTATTCGGCACACGTGACAAATAAACTTTGATTTGATCTGATTTGACACTTCAAAACTCCTGAAGAGGCAAAGAGTTTTTTGAAGTACAATCATGGCCACTGAGAAATAGACCAATGACTAAAAGAGATTATTGTTATTACTAATGAAGGTAAGACAACCTATAGCTGCTATCGAATGACCCACCCGCCCTGACAAATGTCATTATAGCCGTCTAGTTTGTATTTATTTTATTTTAGCTGAGAGAGGGATAGGCCCTATAGCATATCCTAGGCCTACTAACGTTTTAGCCTACTTTTATTTCCCCTTTTATGTCAAGTGAGAGAATGAACCATTTACAGCCTGTTATCTTGTCTGTAGAACATATAGGATATTGGCAGACAAAGTGATCAGATACTGTCAATTTATATTAGGCCTATAGCCTACTTTTGTTATTTGTATTTCTAATTTTCACATAGGCCTTCACCATTGATAGCCTTTGATTACGACACATCTACACACCTAACGAGAGGTTCAGTGTGTCCATTTTATGCCTATGGTTATGACCGCCTTATCCTGTTGATATTTCGTTTTAATAATAACAAACTTATTCTATAGATCCCTCTTAGGTATTTGCTCCCTCATTTCGGTTTTATTTAGTCCAAACGATTAGGCCTATGTCCTTTGGGGGATGTATTTGTAGGCTGGGCTATTGATTTTATTTACTTAATTTCTCCCTCTCTTTTTTACTGTGGTCTGGATGGGGGCTAGGTTGTCACTTACTTAATGTGGGGCGGAGAGAATCAGGCATTTTTTTATTTCTCTCTTGGGAGACGTTGTGCGTTGCGAACTGTTCCCATTTTTCGGAACACAGAATTGTGCATATCCAACAGGATATGTCGAGTTGTTTAGCAACTCGGCTGGGGTTTTCTTAGGGTAATTTCCTGCTGGAAGATGAACCTCCGGCCCAGTCTCAAACCTCTTAGAGACTGAAACAGGTTTCCCTTAAGAATTTCCCTGTATTTAGCGCCATCCATCATTCCTTCAATTATGACCAGTTTACCAGTCCCTGCCGATGAAAAACATCCCCACAGCATGATGCTGCCACCACCATGCTTCACTGTGGGGATGGCGTTCTCGGGGTGATGAGAGGTGTTGGGTTTGAGCCAGACAGCGTTTTCCTTGACGTCCAAAAATAAACATTTTAATCTCATCTGACCAGAGTACTTTCTTCCATATGTTTGGGGAGTCTCCCACATGCCTTTTGGCGAACACCAAGCGTGTTTGCTTATTTGTTTCTTTAAGCACTGGCTTTTTTTCTGGCCACTCTTCCGTAAAGCCCAACTCTGTGGAGTGTACGACTTAAATTGGTCCTATGGACAGATACTCCAATCTCCACTGTGGAGCTTTGCAGCTCCTTCAGAGTAATCTTTGGTCTCTTTGTTGCCTTTTGCCTTTTGGTAGGCCGTCATTGTAAATAAGCATTTGTTCTTAACTGACTTGCCTAGTTAAATAAGGGTTAAATAAAATAATAAAAGTACCCACCACAAACCCTAGATCGGCAAAGATGTTGAACTCTCTTACTAAAGAGATGAGACTGATATATATCTAGAGAGACTTATAGCTCATCTATGGACTACACATACTACTGTAATGTCCATAACACCTACTCCTGAATAGATTACATTTTTATACAAAAGTGTTCCATACATTCTGCCCCTTGTACAATCGGACCCATAGCACTTTCAGATCACGCCTTTGCCTGCCTCCACTTTGACCTCTGTAAATACATCCCGAGGTCAAAGAGTTGTAAATTCAACACCTTAATGTTATCAAACAAAGCATTCCATAAATTGGTTACTACATCGATAGGCAACTACACACAAGACATCAAAGACTCTCCTGTTTCTCTGGCCACAATGCGGGATGCTGCCAAAGCCACACTTAGAACTCATCTAATTGCATATGCTTCCTCTAAGAAAAAAGCAATGGAAGCACACAGGTTAGATCTTGAGAGGGAGCTGGAATGCTGCGAAAAAGTACATAAACAATCCCCAGACAGCGCCTCCTGGAGTCAACTTAAAGTAGCCAAAACCAAACTAAACTTGGATTATTGTCATGTTGTGTCTTGTCTCTGTCCTTTCCCTTCACCCTGTCTCCCTCTGCTGGTCGTTGTTAGGTTACCTTTTCTCCCCCGCTTTCTCCCAGCTGTTCCTTGTCTCCTCTAACTACCCATTCACCCCGTTTCCCACCTGTTCCCTTTTTCCCTCTGATTAGGTCCCTATATCTCTCTCTGTTTCTGTTCCTGTCCTTGTCGGATTCTTGTTTGTGTTTCATGCCTGAGCCAGACTATCGTCATGTTTGCTGTAACCTTGTCCTGTCCTGTCGGAATCTGCCGGTCTATCTGAGCCTACCTATGTTTGGTTATTAAAGAAGCTCTGTTTAAGTTAGTTCGCTTTTGGGTCCTCATTCACTCACCATAACAGAAGAATCCGACCAAGAATGGACCCAGCGACTTCGGATCCTCTCCACTCAGCCGTCGGGATCCAGGGAGCGATGCTAGGCAGACACGAGCAGGAAGTGTCTGCTGCTCGACATGCCGTTGAGACCCTGGCCACCCAAGTCTCCAACCTCACAGAACAGGTTCACCATCTCCGCCTCGATCCACCGGCCACTTCCAGGGCTTTCGAATCTCCGGAGCCCAGAATCAATAACCCGCCGTGTTACTCTGGGGAGCCCACTGAATGCCGCTCGTTCCTCACCCAGTGTGATATTGTGTTTTCTCTCCAGCCCAACACTTACTCCAGGAGCACTGCTCGTGTCGCCTACGTCATATCTCTCCTTATGGGACGGGCTCGTGAGTGGGGCACGGCAATCTGGGAGGCAAGGGCTGAGTGTACTAACCAGTATCAGGACTTTAAGGAGGAGATGATACGGGTTTTTGATCGATCTGTTTTTGGGGAGGAGGCTTCCAGGGCCCTGTCTTCCCTATGTCAAGGTAATCGATCCATAACAGACTACTCTATTGAGTTTCGCACTCTTGCTGCCTCCAGTGGCTGGAACGAGCCGGCTTTGCTCGCTCGTTTTCTGGAGGGTCTCCGCGCAGAGGTAAAGGATGAGATTCTCTCCCGGGAGGTCCCTTCCAGCGTGGATTCCCTGATTGAACTCGCTATTCGCATTGAGCGACGGGTTGATCTGCGTCACCGAGCTCGTGGAAAGGAGCTCGCGTTCTCCGTTGCCCCCCTCTCCGCATCACTACCATCTTCCTCTGCCGGCTCGGGAGCTGAGCCTATGCAGCTGGGAGGTATCCGCATCTCGACTAAGGAGAGGGAACGGAGAATCACCAACCGCCTCTGTCTCTATTGCGGTTCTGCTGGTCATTTTGTCACTTCATGTCCAGTAAAAGCCAGAGCTCATCAGTAAGCGGAGGGCTACTGGTGAGCGCTACTACTCCTGTCTCTCCTTCAAGATCCTGCACTACCTTGTCGGTCCATCTACGCTGGACCGGTTCGTCAGCTTCCTGCAGTGCCTTAATAGACTCTGGGGCGGAGGGCTGTTTTATGGACGAGACCTGGGCTCGGGAACATGACATTCCTCTCAGACAGTTAAAGGAGTCCACGGCCTTGTTCGCCCTGGATGGTAGTCCTCTCCCCAGGATTCAGCGTGAGACGCTACCTTTAACCCTCACTGTTTCTGGTAATCATAGCGAAACCATTTCTTTTTTGATTTTTCGTTCACCTTTTACACCTGTTGTTTTGGGCCATCCCTGGCTAGTTTGTCATAATCCTTCCATTAATTGGTCTAGTAATTCTATCCTCTCCTGGAACGTCTCTTGTCATGTGAAATGTTTAATGTCTGCTATCCCTCCTGTTTCCTCTGTCTCTTCTTCACAGGAGGAGCCTGGTGATTTGACAGGGGTGCCGGAGGAATATCACGATCTGCGCACGGTGTTCAGTCGGTCCAGGGCCACCTCTCTTCCTCCACACCGGTCGTATGATTGTAGTATTGATCTCCTTCCGGGAACCACTCCCCCCCGGGGTAGACTATACTCTCTGTCGGCTCCCGAACGTAAGGCTCTCGAGGATTATTTGTCTGTAGCTCTTGACGCCGGTACCATAGTCCCCTCCTCCTCTCCCGCCGGAGCTGGGTTTTTTTTTGTCAAGAAGAAGGACGGGTCTCTGCGCCCCTGCATAGATTATCGAGGGCTGAATGACATAACAGTTAAGAATCGTTATCCGCTTCCTCTTATGTCTTCAGCCTTCGAGATCCTGCAGGGAGCCAGGTTTTTCACTAAGTTGGACCTTCGTAACGCTTACCATCTCGTGCGCATCAGGGAGGGGGACGAGTGGAAGACGGCGTTTAACACTCCGTTAGGGCACTTTGAATACCGGGTTCTTCCTTTCGGCCTCGCTAACGCTCCAGCTGTCTTTCAGGCATTAGTCAATGATGTCCTGAGAGACATGCTGAACATCTTTGTTTTCGTTTACCTTGACGATATCCTGATTTTTTCACCGTCACTCTAGATTCATGTTCAGCACGTTCGACGTGTCCTCCAGCGCCTTTTAGAGAATTGTCTTTTTGTGAAGGCTGAGAAGTGCACTTTTCATGCCTCCTCCGTCACATTTCTCGGTTCTGTTATTTCCGCTGAAGGCATTAAGATGGATCCCGCTAAAGTCCAAGCTGTCATTGATTGGCCCGTCCCTAAGTCACGCGTCGAGCTGCAGCGCTTTCTCGGCTTCGCGAACTTCTATCGTCGTTTCATCCGTAATTTCGGTCAGGTGGCCGCTCCTCTCACAGCCCTTACTTCTGTCAAGACGTGCTTTAAGTGGTCCGTTTCCGCCCAGGGAGCTTTTGATCTCCTCAAGAATCGTTTTACATCCGCTCCTATCCTTGTTACACCTGACGTCTCTAGACAGTTCGTTGTCGAGGTTGACGCGTCAGAGGTGGGCGTGGGAGCCATTCTTTCTCAGCGCTCCCTCTCTGACGACAAGGTCCACCCATGCGCGTATTTTTCTCATCGCCTGTCGCCGTCGGAACGTAACTATGATGTGGGTAACCGCGAACTGCTCGCCATCCGGTTAGCCCTAGGCGAATGGCGACAGTGGTTGGAGGGGGCGACCGTTCCTTTTGTCGTTTGGACTGACCATAGGAACCTTGAGTACATCCGTTCTGCCAAACGACTTAATGCGCGTCAGGCGCGTTGGGCGCTGTTTTTCGCTCGTTTCGAGTTCGTGATTTCTTATCGTCCGGGCTCTAAGAACACCAAGCCTGATGCTTTGTCTCGTCTCTTCAGTTCTTCAGTAGCCTCCACTGACCCCGAGGGGATTCTCCCTGAGGGGCGTGTTGTCGGGTTGACTGTCTGGGGAATTGAGAGGCAGGTAAAACAAGCGCTCACTCACACTCCGTCGCCGCGCGCTTGTCCTAGGAACCTTCTTTTCGTTCCCGTTCCTACTCGTCTGGCCGTTCTTCAGTGGGCTCACTCTGCCAAGTTAGCCGGCCACCCTGGCGTTCGGGGTACGCTTGCTTCCATTCGCCAGCGTTTTTGGTGGCCCACCCGGGAGCATGACACGCGTCGTTTCGTGGCTGCTTGTTCGGTCTGCGCGCAGACTAAGTCCGGTAACTCTCCTCCTGCCGGCCGTCTCAGGCCGCTTCCTATTCCCTCTCGACCGTGGTCTCACATCGCCTTAGATTTTGTCACCGGACTGCCTTCGTCAGCGGGGAAGACTGTTATTCTTACGGTTGTCGATAGGTTCTCTAAGGCGGCCCATTTCATTCCCCTTGCTAAGCTTCCTTCTGCTAAAGAGACGGCACAAATCATCATCGAGAATGTTTTCAGAATTCATGGCCTTCCGTCAGACGTCGTTTCGGACAGAGGTCCGCAATTCACGTCTCAATTTTGGAGGGAGTTTTGCCGTTTGATTGGGGCTTCCGTCAGTCTCTCTTCCGGCTTTCACCCCCAGTCTAACGGTCAAGCAGAACGGGCCAATCAGACTATTGGTCGCATCTTACGCAGTCTTTCTTTTCGCAACCCTGCGTCTTGGTCAGAACAGCTCCCCTGGGCAGAATACGCCCACAACTCGCTTCCTTCGTCTGCGACCGGGCTATCTCCTTTTCAGAGTAGCCTCGGGTACCAGCCTCCGCTGTTCTCATCTCAGTTCGCCGAGTCCAGCGTCCCCTCCGCTCAGGCTTTTGTCCAACGTTGCGAGCGCACCTGGAAGAGGGTCAGGTCTGCACTTTGCCGTTATAGGACGCAGACTGTGAGGGCTGCTAATAAGCGTAGAACTAAGAGTCCTAGATATTGTCGCGGTCAGAGAGTTTGGCTCTCCACTCAGAACCTTCCCCTTAAGACGGCTTCTCGCAAGTTGACCCCGCGGTTCATTGGTCCGTTCCGTATTTCTCGGGTCATTAATCCTGTCGCAGTTCGACTTCTTCTTCCGCGATACCTTCGTCGCGTCCACCCGGTCTTCCATGTCTCCTGTATTAAGCCCGTTCTTCGCGCCCCCGCTCGTCTTCCCCCCCCCCCCCCCATCCTTGTCGAGGGCGCACCCATCTACAGGGTCCGCAGGATTTTGGACATGCGTCCTCGGGGCCGTGGTCACCAGTACCTTGTCGATTGGGAGGGGTACGGTCCTGAGGAGAGGAGTTGGGTTCCCTCTCGGGACGTGCTGGACCGTGCGCTGATCGAGGATTTCCTCCGTTGCCGCCAGGTTTCCTCCTCGAGTGCGCCAGGAGGCGCTCGGTGAGTGGGGGGGTACTGTCATGTTGTGTCTTGTCTCTGTCCTTTCCCTTCACCCTGTCTCCCTCTGCTGGTCGTTGTTAGGTTACCTTTTCTCCCCCGCTTTCTCCCAGCTGTTCCTTGTCTCCTCTAACTACCCATTCACCCCGTTTCCCACCTGTTCCCTTTTTCCCTCTGATTAGGTCCCTATATCTCTCTCTGTTTCTGTTCCTGTCCTTGTCGGATTCTTGTTTGTGTTTCATGCCTGAGCCAGACTATCGTCATGTTTGCTGTAACCTTGTCCTGTCCTGTCGGAATCTGCCGGTCTATCTGAGCCTACCTATGTTTGGTTATTAAAGAAGCTCTGTTTAAGTTAGTTCGCTTTTGGGTCCTCATTCACTCACCATAACAATTATACTCGGGAGACATACCAGAAATACCATGAGTATAGCAATAGGCCTCTGAATTGCTTCCTTATCAATTAAAAAAAGAGCAGTCAGAACGTACAATCATGGCCATCTGAACAGCAGAGGACGAGGTCACATATGATCCAAATGAGATACATTTAACTTTCATGATTTTTACTGCTAATTATATACTTCTGAGAGAAAAGATACGGAGGCAGAACTCCATTCCTGCCTAGAGGGAATCTTGCAACCAAAACTATCAGAGACCGACCAAGAAGATCTCAACTCCCATTTTACTCCTGAGGAGGTCCTAGAGGCAATTATCTCCATGCCACCTCACAAGACCCCAGGCCCAGACGGATTTCTCAGAGAGTTCTACAAAGCTTTTTGGCCCCAGCTAAGCCCTATTTTCATGCCAACACTGGATGACTTTTACAAAAACAGTGCTCTCCCAGACTCTATGTACACAGCCCGCATTACGGTGTTGCTCAAAAAAGACAATTACCCTCTATCCTGCTCGTCCTTCCAGCCCATAAACTTGTTGAATTTCAACTATAAAATAATTACCACATTGCTTGCTAAAAGACTAAACAATCTTCTTACCAAAATATTACAAGCGGACCAAACTGGATTTATTAGAGACAGGTACTCTTCTGATAACATCCACCGTCTTTTTGATATTATAGATCAAGTAAATGAACAGAAGACCCCTGTCCTGCTGGCTTCACTGGGTTCTGAGAAGGTGTTCCACACCCCTGTCTTGTTGGATCACTGTATGCTGAGAAGGTGTTCCACGTCCCTGTCCTGCTGGCATTACTGGGTGCTGGGAAGGTGTTCCACGCCCCTGTCCTGCTGGCTTTACTGGATGCTGAGAAGGTGTTCATTGCCCCTGTCTTGTTAGATCACTGGATGCTGAGAAGGTGTTCCACGCCCCTGTCCTCCTGGCTTTACTGGATGCTGAGAAGGTGTTCCACGCCCCTGTCCTGCTGGCTTTACTGGATGCTGAGAAGGTGTTCCACACCCCTGTCTTGTTGGATCACTGGATGCTGAGAAGGTGTTCCACGTCCCTGTCCTGCTGGCATTACTGGATGCTGGGAAGGTGTTCCACGCCCCTGTCCTGCTGGCTTTACTGGATGCTGAGAAGGTGTTCATTGCCCCTGTCTTGTTGGATCACTGGATGCTGAGAAGGTGTTCCACGCCCCTGTCCTCCTGGCTTTACTGGATGCTGAGAAGGTGTTCCACGCCCCTGTCCTGCTGGCTTTACTGGATGCTGAGAAGGTGTTCCACACCCCTGTCTTGTTGGATCACTGGATGCTGAGAAGATGTTCCACACCCCTGTCTTGTTGGATCACTGGATGCTGAGAAGGTGTTCCACACCCCTGTCTTGTTGGATCACTGGATGCTGAGAAGGTGTTCCACACCCCTGTCTTATTGGCTTCACTGGGTTCTGAGGTGTTCCACACCCCTGTCTTGCTGGCTTCACTGGGTTCTGAGAAGGTGTTCCACACCCCCTGTCTTGTTGGCTTCACTAGGTTCTGAGGTGTTCCACACCCCTGTCTTGCTGGCTTCACTGGGTTCTGAGAAGGTGTTCCACACCCCTGTCTTGTTGGCCTCACTGGGTTCTCAGGTGTTCCACACCCCTGTCTTGCTGGCTTCACTGGGTTCTGAGAAGGTGTTCCACACCCCTGTCCTGCTGGCTTCACTAGGTTCTGAGGTGTTCCACACCCCTGTCTTGTTGGCTTCACTGGGTTCTGAGAAGGTGTTCCACACCCCTGTCCTGCTGGCTTCACTAGGTTCTGAGGTGTTCCACACCCCTGTCTTGTTGGCTTCACTGGGTTCTGAGAAGGTGTTCCACACCCCTGTCCTGCTGGCTTCACTGGATGCTGAGAAGGCGTTTGACAGGATGGAGTGGAGCTTTCTGTTCTCAGTCTTAGAAAAGTTCAATATGGGCCCAAACTTTATTAAATGGATTAAGTCCCCATATTCTCATTCAAATGCCATGGTGACTACTAACGGTCTGAATACTGACAGATTCCCTTTGGGAGGTGGCACAAGACAAGGATGCTTGCTGTCCCCCTTGCACTATTTGTTGTGGGCGGAGCCTTTGGCGGAGTTGATAAGGGGCAATCCAAGTATTATGGGTGTTTCTGCAGGCGGCCTTCAGTACCTCTGAAAGTGGAACCTGTATGCATGTATTTCGGAGTTGTAGAGAGATTATCAGATTTTGTCAATCTATACATACTGCTGCACAGAAAATATTAGATGTACAGTTTTATATGACCCTGTGTCTCTAAATTCTTAATGCCCAGCAGGACTTTGTTCTTGAGCCAGACAGAGAAAATGTGTTTATGACTATCACATACTTTGCTAAGAAATGTATTCTTCTACTGAGGGCTTTTAATTCTTCTCCTACATTTAAAATGTGGATTGACCAGATTGTGTATTTCTTACTCTTGAAAAGCTCACGTATGACCTTGGCAAGAGACAGCCCAGGTTTGATAGACTCTGGTCTCCACTACTCAACTATATTTGAAATTGGACAGAGAGAATGGGGTGATTTGGGAAATTAGTGTATATACATGTTATGTCAGATGCTGTAAAAATAAAAATTATGATTTGCTCATTGTCTCAGCTAAAGCTGGAAATAGCTAACATGATCCCAGATAGTGCTGCTGCAAATTTGTTGCTTTGTTTGATATTTTATTTGATACTATTATTTATATCTGCCACATCTGTGAATGTGGAATGTGTTTTGTTTGTGGATTGAAAAACAAGAAAACGTTTAAAATCTCGGAACCATGCAGCTCAAAGATGCACTGTCCTATTTCAGTCTATAATAACTGTCAGAGGTGGTTTGGTGTAGGACCCTTGTGTGATGTGTACCCTTGCCTAAGACCTGAAGATGTGTGTTAGCTCTCTTTGCTAATGCTTTGGCATACAACACAGTATTGTGGCATCCAATCAGTCACAAACACAAACGATGGCCTCCGCTCAGTTAAAACCACTAAACCAGGTGTCTGGGATAAATCCACTGCATTCTTCCTACTCAGCTATTTGAAGGTAGAAATGTTACATATAGCTCCCAAATAAACAAAAGAGTAATTAGTTGACTTAAACCCTTGGCCTAAGTAGCATAGGCTGTTGGCAAATGTAAAATATTCATTATTGGTAACTATCAGGAAACGACACTATACCATTACCATGTAATTGCTGAGTACATATCAGGTAGAGAACAGTAAAATAAATCTTGTCTCTGTCTGAAAGGTTTTTATGATTGGATCTGTCCATCCTATTTGTTTAGGGAGTTTTTATTAGGTTGCTAGGCAGAGTGAGGGGTGGAGGTATAGAGAGCGGGAATATCAGTTACTCACCCCTCCCAGTCCCAGCTCCCTCCCACTCCAACTATTAATAATAACCACAGAGGTCCGTATTAGACTGAACACTGGGTTATTCATAGGACTTACCATTAGGCCGTGAGACAATGTAGACATTAATTGTGCCTGTGTGCCATTCAAAGGGTGAATGGGAAAGACAAAAGGTTTAAGTGTCTTTGAATGGGAGAAGGCAGTAGGTGCCGGTTTGAGTGTGTCAAAAATTGCAACGCTGTTGGGTTTCCCGTGTGTATCAGAACGGTCCACCAGCCAGAGGACATCCAGCCAACCTGACACAACTGGAGTCAACATGGGCCAGCATCTCTGTGGAACTCTTTCGACACCTTGTAGAGTCCACACCCCAACGAATTGAGGCTGTTCGGAGGGAAAATGGGGTCTCAACTCAATATTAGAAAGGTGTTCCTAATGTTCTGTATGCGCTCAGTGTATACACGTACTGCGACATACACACATGCACGTGCACGCGTGCCCACGCACACACACAGTTACAGAGGAAAGGCCCTTCATACACACACACACACACATGGTTTTAGTGCATCTAACAATCTCAAAACAATTTTGAGCAATGAACAATCTCACTTAATTTGAGATGTCATCTAATTTCCAACCACTACAGAAACGACAGTTCCTTCCTGTGTGTGTTAGTCAATCTGACTCCACTACGTCCACTATGAGGAACATATAGGTCACTTTTTCCTACTCAATGCACATGACTGTAGTGTAAGCATAGCCGTATATGGCTATTTCTGTCAGTTACATAAATATGTATAGAGGACTCTAGTAACCAAAAGTCAATTTTAGCATAGGCAGCACCATTGAGGGCTTTCACCATTTTGAAGTAGTCAACTGGGTGGGACACCTTATGGGTTAAAGAAAGATCACATAATTCCATCCAGGTCATGAGGATGGGAGGGATCAGCCAATTAATTATAATTGAGAGCAAGCATTCCAGACTGCAGGTGGCAGTAAACCGCCAACCTTGGCCTTGATACCTTCTCCACCCTCAGCAGGACGGACACAACCAGATGCATCCGGTTTTCAGGGGGAATGGAATGGAAAGAGAGCCTGTGTCATGACTTCCTCTTTTTGATCAAGGCAACACTCCAGCTTAACTCCTCATCCACATTTACTGGATTGGTTGAACAGTGCAAAAGAGAACCTCCTCACACAGTTTTCTGAAGAAGAAAAGAAACGCTGCTCAGGCGTGTCTTTTACGCCTGCTACATTAGGTTATACCTGTTCAAACTACACACTTAAGGTGGCAGTTTCCGTTTGTTTACCAACTCATACATGTAGTAGAAGAAGAAAATTGCCTCCTTCTACTATATTTTGACATAAGAAATACATTCTTCCCCAAAATTGTAAAACAATATGAAACATTTGAAAACCTAAATGATGAAGACAAACTTAAATAAATACCAAAATGCTCTGTTTTGGCAGCCAAATTTGTGGCCAGAGGAAGGCCCAATAAAGGCCCAAAAAATTGTCAAAGACTCCAGTCACCCAAGTCATAGACTGTTCTCTCTGCTACCGCACGACAAACGGTACTGGAGCTTCAAGTCTAGATCCAAAGTGCTCCTCGACAGCTAATACCCCCAAGCCATAAGACTGCTGAACATTGACACCCCTCCCCCCCTTGTTTATACACTGCTGCTACTCTCTGTTTATCATCGATGCATAGTCCTACCTTTACCCCTACCATGTACAAAATACCTCGACTAACCTGTACCCCCGCACATTGACTTGGTACCGGTACCCACTGTATATAGCCTCACTATTGTTATTTTATTGTGTTGCTTTTTGGTTTATTTAGTCAATATTTTCACAACTCTAATTCTTGAACTGCATTGTTGGTTCAGTGTTTGTAAGTAAGCATTTCACAGTAAGGTCTACACATGTTCTATTTGGTGCATGTGACAAATAACATTTGATTTTATGATTTGAACATGAGAGACAACCAGTGAAACGTGTGGTGTGATTATTCATATTTGCCTATTCATTATTATTAGAGGTTCAAGCAGCAAAGCTGGTGAAACACTATTGTATTTTTTTAATGGTTTATTATTATTATTATTATTATACGTATTCCGCCAATTAGGTGGAAAAAAATGCTAATTCCCATAAGATGGTGAGGCCTAGGAGGTTGCAACCTTGCATGAGGGTAAAGGGCCAAGAGCCACACCCTCGCCTGCAATGCCATGCCAATTATCCACATGGTGCCATGATAACAACCGCTTGAAAATGCTAACTTTGAAAGCTCACTCCCCTCCGCCCGTTTGAGTTGAGTCCTGAAATTGGGTATATGGGTCCCCCTCCTCAGGTTATCACTAGTTAATACAACCACAAAGTCAAAATTGGCTATATCTGAAAAATTAATGGAGAAAAAAAAGACATTTTGATCTTAATTTAAGGTTAGGGTTAGGCATAAAGTTAGCAGTGTGGTTAAGGTTAAGGTCAGGTTTAAAATCAGATTTTAAGAAAATAAATTGTTGAAATGGGAAGGGTTTATAACTTTTTGGCTGTGGTAACTAGTGACAACCCATTCCTCACAAAGAACAAATTTGCCTCAAGGACTCATAAAATCTGCCATGATGTATTTTCCTCCATTTAGAATTTGTATTAAAAACACTTAAAACGCCACTCCTCAGGCACTGAATGACCAATTTGCACAAAACTTGATACAGGGCATCTATGAACCAAGTTCTCACAATGCAACATTTTCCAGGTTAGCATCTCAAACAACACGGCATCTACAGACCAATAAACATTCAGATGGGCGTGACCTAGCACATAAATGCATATAAATTAAACACAGATATTCGTATTGTAACAAAACTTGGTACACGTGTTCCAAACACTGTCAAGACTCAACATATGCAACAGCACATGTTTATATCTCTTTAGTCTGTTTGACTTAGAGTGATGGAATTTGGCATACATTCTCAGAGATATGAGTCAAGCTAACCTGTAAAGTATGGTTCAGTTTGGCTGCATGGTGGTGCTGTTGGACAGGAAAAAACATTCATGCATGCTCATTGGCTTATAGCGGTCATATTGTTCGAGCTAGAGTCCTAGAAAAATAGGTCCCTCGGTTCTGGAGAAGAAGACATTTAAAGTAGTTAACATCATTATACGTGCGCTGGAGATAAGGGTGAGGGATATTGGGTCTGGGCAAGTGTGATGTAGTTGAAGTTTGTATAATGTTGTTGTTGTTACCGCCCCAATAGATGCACAGACGATGCAATCGCCATCGCAGTGCACATTGCCCTATCCCATCTGGACAAGAGGAATACCTATGTAAGAATGCTGTTCATTGACTATAGCTCAGCATTCAACACCATAGTACCCTCCAAGCTCATCATTAAGCTCGGGGCCCTGGGTCTGAACCCCGCCCTGTGCAACTGGGTCCTGGACTTCCTAATGGGCCGCCCCCAGGTGGTGAAGGTAGGAAACAACACCTCCACTTAGCTGATCCTCAACACAGGGGCCCCACAAGGGTAGGTGCTCAGCCCCCTACTGTGCAATAGCGCCTCTTCAACCTCAGGAGGCTGAAGAAATTTGGCTTGGCACCTAAAACCCTCACAAACTTTTACAGATGCATAATTGAGAGCATCCTGTCTGGCTGTATCTCTTTCTGGTACGCCAACTGCCCGCAACCACAGGGCTCTCCAGAGGGTGGTGCGGTCTGCCCAATGCATCCCCGGGGGCAAACTACCTGCCCTCCAGGACACCTACAGCACCTGATGTCACAGGAAGGCCAAAAATATTATCAAGGACAACAACCACCCGAGCCACTGCCTGTCCACCCCGTTATCATCCAGAAGGCAAGGTCAGTACAGGTGCATCAAAGCTGGTCCTGACCGACTGAAAAGCAGCTACTATCTCAAGGCCATCAGACTGTTAAATAGCCATTACTAGGCGACTTCCACCCGGTTATGTAACCCTGCACCTTAGAGGCTGCTGCCCCATATACATAGACTTGAAATCACTGGCCACTTAATAATGGAACACCAGTCACTTTAATAATGTTTACGTATTTTTGCTATACTCATCTCATATGTATATACTGTATTCTATTCTACTGTATTTTAGTCTATGGCACTCTGACATTGCTCATCCTAATATTTATATATTCCTTAATTCCATTATTTTACTTTTAGATTGTGTGTATTGTGTGTATTGTTAGATATTACTGCACTGTTGGACCTAGAAACACAAGCATTTCACTAGATCCTCAATAGCATATGCTAAATGTGTATGTGACAAATACATTGATTTGATTTAATCTATTCAACAAGCTATAGTGGATGTTGAAAGATGGTCGATTGACTGGGGTTTTAAACTGTCAGTCTTGTTGTATGTTCTTCTCAAAGAAAAAGTTGCTAATAATATACAGTTGTTTCTGTATGGACAGCCTATGGGGAGGGAGACTAAGTATAAATATTTGGGTCTATGGTTCAATGGGCAAATTACATGGAAAGATCATGTCATAAATGTTGAAACAACGTGTAAGCAGGTCGTGAATCTTATCCGCTCGGTCTCTGGATATGAATGGGGTGCTGACAGACACTCGTTGATTGATGTTTATAGAGCTCTGATCAGGATGACAATTGATTACAGGTGTATAGTTTATGGAACAGCGGCAAAAACTTGGCTTCAGAGGCTGGACAGAATCCAATATATAGCTTTAAGGATATGTATTGGTGCATTTAAATCAACATATGTGCCTTACTAGTGGAGGCAGGTGAGATGCCTTTGGATGTATGGCGTAAAAAAGTGTCATTAGCTAATTTTGCACGCCCAATTTTTCAGTTTTTGATTTGTTAAAAAAGTTTGAAATATCCAATAAATGTCGTTCCACTTCATGATTTTGTCCCACTTGTTGTTGATTCTTCACAAAAAAATACAGTTTTATATCTTTATGTTTGAAGCCTGAAATGTGGCAAAAGGTCGCAAAGTTCAAGGGGGCCGAATACTTTCGCAAGGCACTGTATAATTGATATTAATGTTCCACTGGGTAGAGGTGAGGCCAATTGTAAGATCAGAGCCATTTTGATAGATGTGTGGCAGAAGAGATGGCCCAAGGGCCGGCATTTCCAGTGCATCGGAAAGTATTCAGACCCCTTGACTTTTTCCACATTTGTTACTTTACTGCCTTATTCTTAAATATATTTTTTAAAATTTTCCTCACTCTACACACAATAACCCAAAATGATCATGTGAAAACAGATGTTTTAATTTTTTTGCAAATGTATAAAAAAAAAAAACAGAAATAACTTATTTACATAAGTATTCAGACTCTTTGACATGAGACTCGAAATTTAGCTCAGGTGCATCCTGTTTCCATTGATCATCCTTGAGATGTTCCTACAACTTAATTGAAGTCCACCTGTGGCAAATTCAATTGATTGGACATGAGGTCCCATAGTTGACGGTGCATGTCAGAGCAAAAACCAAGCCATGAGGTCGAACGAATTGTCCATGGAGCTCCAAGACAGGATTGTGTCGAGGCACAGATCTGGGGAAGGGTACCAAAAAATTATGCAGCATTGAAGGTCCCCAAGAACATAGTGGCCTCCATCATTCTTAAATGGAAGAAGTTTGGAATCACCGAGACTCATCCTAGAGCTGGCCGCCCAGCCAAACCAAGCAATCTGGGGAGAAGGGCCATGGTCAGGGAGGTGACCAAGAACCTGATGGTCACTCTGACAGAGCTCAAGAGTTCCTCTGTGGAGATGGGAGAACCTTTCAGAAGGACAACCATCTCTGCAGCACTCCACCAATCAGGCCTTTAAGCTAGAGTGGCCAGGCGGAAGCCATTCCTCAGTAAAAGGCACATGACAGCCCGCTTGGAGTTTGCCAAAAGGCACCTAAAGGACTCTCAGACCATGAGAAACAAGATTCTCTGGTCTGATGAAACCAAGATTGAATTCTTTGGACTGAATTCCAAGCGTCACGTCTGGAGGAAACCTGACACCATCCTTATGGTGAAGCATGGTGATGGCAGCATCATGCTGTGGGGATGCTTTTCAGCAGCAGGGAGACTAGTCAGGATCGAGGGAAAGATGAACAGAGCAATGTACAGAGAGATCTTTGATGAAAACCTGCTCCAGAGTGTCCAGGTCCTCAGACTGGGATGAAGGTTTACCTTCCAACAGGACAACGACCCTAAGCACACAGCCAAGACAACGCAGGAGTGGATTCAGGACAAGTCTCTGAATGCCCTTGAGTGGCCCAGACAGTGCCCGGATTTGCACCCAATCGACCATCTCTGGATAGACCTGAAAATAGCTGTGCAGCGACGCTCCTCATTCAACCTGACAGAGCTTGAGAGGATCTGAAGGGAAGAAACTCCCCAAATACAGGTGTGCCAAGCTTGTAACGTCATACCCAAGAAGACTCGAGGCTGCAATCGCTGCCAAAGGTGCTTCAACAAAGTACTGAGTGAAGGGTCTGTGATCAGTTTTTTTTTAAAAATGTTATACAGTTGTAAAAAATAAAAAGTAAAAACTGTTTTTGCTTTGTCATTATGGGGTATTGTGTGTAGATGGATGAAAATACATTTCCTAATAAGGCTGTAACATAACAAAATGTGGAAAAGTCAAGGGGTCTGAATAATTTCCGAATGCACTGTATATACCCTCCAAAGAAAGGTTGGTGGACCAAGATTCAGCAGTCAGATTAGGAAGGAAAAGGTGGTATCTGGTTGGCATGCATGTGAATGGTTTGTGTCTGGAGTGTATGGTCAAAGAAACAGACCATGTGTTATTACATTGTTGTTAGTATGTTGAAGAGATGGAAAGATTGAAGTGTAGGGTCATTGAGGTTGGACGAGGTTGGGGGGGTTTGGAAGGGATTTTCAGGATGGGGGAGAGTCTTTTAGAAGTTAGTGGGGGTCTTGTTTATTTTCGCAGAAGTACTGAGTTAGGTAGGAGGATTTAGAAATGTTGTAAACCGTGGTTGACCACACACTCCAGCACAGGTGGTGGCGTGCACCTTTAACGGTTGTTTTCCGACCGCCATTATATCATAGAATAAGAAATAAAAGAAGAGAGCAACAGCACCCCCTGTTTGATTGACTGCAGGGAGGAAAAGGGAAGGGAGAAGAACATCCACAGCTAACAATAGCAGCAGGCTACACAAACCTATTTCCATATTAGCTACTCCAATAGTACAAAGAAGTGTTCTTCGAAAGCTGTGGTCCTGGTGATGCAGCCGGTGCAAGTTTGCGCGGCTGGCATAAATGATGTGTACCCTTGCCTGAGACCTGAAGATGTGTGTTAGCTCTCTTTGCTAATGCTTTGGCATATAACACAGTATTGTGGCATCCAATCAGTCACAAACACAAACGATGGCCCCCGCTCAGTTAAAACCACTAAACCAGGTGTCTGGGATAAATCCACTGCTTTCTTCCTGCTCAGCTATTTGAAGGTAGAAATGTTACATATAGCTCCCAAATAAACAAAAGAGTAATTAGTTCACTTAAACCCTTGGCCTAAGTAGTATAGGCTGTTGGCAAATGTAAAATATTCATTATTGGTAACTATCAGGAAATTACACTATACCATTACCATTTAATTGTTAAGTACATATCAGGTACATAGACAACAGTAAAATAAATATGGTCTCTGCCTGAAAGGTTCCGATCAGCTTCAGTAAAATATGACATTTGATTTTATGATTGGATCTGTCCATCCTATTTGTTTAGGGAGTTTTGATTAGGTTGCTAGGCAGAGAGAGGGGTGGAGGTATAGAAAGCTGGAATATAAGTTACTCACCCCTCCCAGTCCCAGCTCGCTCCCACTAAAACTATTAAAAATAACCACAGAGGTCCGTATTAGACTGAACACTGGGTTATTCATATGATTTACCATTATAATAAAAGATCCATACACCAAGTGTACAAAAGATTAGGAACACCTGCTCTTTCCATGACATAGATTGACCAGGTGAATCCAGGTGAAAGCTATGATCCCTTATTAATGTCACCTGTTAAAACCACTTTAATTAGTTTAGATGAAGGGGACGAGACAGGTTAAAGAAGGATTTTTAAGCCATTGAGACAGATTGTGCCTGTGTGCCATTCAGAGGGTGAATGGGCAAGATAAAAGATTTAAGTGCCTTCGAATGGGGTATGGTAGTAGGTCCCAGGTACACCGGTTTGAGTATGCCAAGAACTGCAACGCTGCTGGGTTTTTCATGCTCAACAGTTTCCAGTGTGTATCAAGAATGGTCCACCAGCCAACTTCACACTACTGTGGAAAAGCATTGGAGTCTACATTGGCCAGCATCCATGTGGAACGCTTTCGACACTTTGTAGAATCCATGCCCCGATAAATTGAGGCGTTCCTAATGTTCTGTACACTCATAGTATACTCATACTGCTGCACACGCACGCGTGCCCACGCACACTCACAGTTACAGAGGAAAGACCCTTTATACACACACACACAGTTTTAGAGCATCTAACAATCTCAATTTGAGATTATCAATTATCTAATTTCCAACATCTGTGCAGAAATGACACTTCCTTCCTGGGGGGGGTTAGTCAATCTAATTCCCCTATCTCCACTGAGGAACCTATAGGTCAGTTTTTCCTACTCAATGCACATGACTGTTGTGTAAGCATTTCTGTGTCAGTTACATAAAGATGTATAGAGGACTCTAGTGCCCAAAAGTCAGTTGTAGCATAGTCAGCACCGGAGGCCATTTTGAAGTAGTCAACTGGGTGGGACTTCCTATGGTTGAAGGAAGGATCACATAATTTCATCCAGGTTATGAGGAGGGGGGGATCAGCCAATTAATTATAATTGAGAGCAAACATTCCAGACTGCAGGTGGCAGTAAATCGCCAACCTTGGCCTTGATACCTTCTCCACCCTCAGCAGGACGGACACAACCAGATGCATCCGGTTTTCAGGGGGAATGGAATGGAAAGAGAGCCTGTGAGGTGACTTCCTCTTTTTGATCAAGGCAACACTCCAGCTTAACTCCTCATCCACATTTACTGGATTGGTTGAACAGTGCAAAAGAGAACCTCCTCACACAGTTTTCTGAAGAAAAGAAACGCTGCTCAAAATGTCTAAAAAACGGTTTTCGCTCTGTCATTATGGGTTATTGTGTGTATTGATGAGGAAAAACATGTATTTAATCTATTTTAGAATAAGGCTGTAATGTAACATGTGGAAAAAGTGAAGGGGTCTGAATACTTTCTGAATGCACTACATGTCCCTCTCCTCAGGTTGTCACTAGTTACCACAGCCACAAAGTCATAATTGGCTATATCATAAAAATTCACAAAAACATATTACATTTTTGGTCTTAATTTAAGGTTAGGCACAAGGTTAGCAGTGTGGTTAAGGTTAGGTTTAAAATCAGATTATAATAAGATAAATTGTAGAAAGAGGCAGAGTTTATGACTGTGGCAACTAGCGATGAGAAACAAAATTGCCCTTTGGCCCATAAAGTCCGCCATGACGGATTTTCAGTGATTTTGAATAAAAACACAAAATGCTACTCCTCAGGCGCATATTGACCAATCTGTTTTCACAACATAAAGATTTTACAGGCTAGCATCTCAAACAACATGGCCGCTGACCAATAAATACTGACCATTAAAAACATTCAGATGCGTGTGACCTGGCACATAAAAGCATATAAATCAGACATGGATATTCGTACTGAAACAAAACTTGGTACACATGTTCCAAACACTAGTCAAGACTCAACATTTGCAAGCACATTCAGATTGACCACACGGTGGCGCTATAACCGACACGTTTATATCTCTTGATCTGTTTGACTCAGAGTGATGGAATTTGGCACACATGCTCAGGGATGAGTCTAGCTTACCGGTAATGTACGGTTCAGTTTGGCCGAATGGTGGCGCTGTTGGACAGGAAAAACATTAATGCAAGCTCATTGGCTTATAGCAGCAATATTGTTTGAGCTTGTCCTAGAAAATCTTGCGTTTAAAAACATGGGTGTATACAGTGCCTTCGGAAAGTATTCAAACCCCTTGACTTTTCCGCATTTTGTTAGGTTACAGCCTTATTCTAAAATATATTTTTTTCCATCAATCTACACACTATACCCCATATTGACAACGCGAAAACAGGTTTAGACATTTGCTAATTTATAAAAAAATAAAACTGAAATATCACAGTTGAAGCACCTTTGGCAGCGATAACAGCCTCGAGTCTTCTTGGGTATGACGCAACAAGCTGGGCACACCTGTATTTGGGATGTTTCTCCCATTCTTCTCTGCAGATCCTCTCAAGCTCTTTCAGGTTGGATGGGGTGCATTAATACACAGATTTTTTTAGGTCTATCCAGAGATGTTCGATTGGGTTCAAGTCCGGGCTCTGGCTGGGCCACAAGGACATTCAGAGACTTGTCCCAAAGCCACTCCTGCGTTGACTTGGCTGTGTACTTAGGGTTGTTGTCCTGTTGGAAGGTGAACCTTCACCCCAGTCTTGAGGTCCTGAGGTCTCTGGAGCAGGTTTTATCATGGATCTCCCTGTACTTTGCTCCGTTCATCTTTCCCTCGATCCTAACTAGTCTCCCAGTCCCTGCCTCTGAAAAACATCCCCACAGCATGATATTGCCACCACCATGTTTCACCGTAGGGATGGTGCCATGTTTCTTCCAGACATAACGCTTGGCATTAAGTCCAAAATGTTTAACTTGGTTTCATCAGACCAGAGAATCTAGTTTCTCATGGTCTGAGAGTCTTTAGGTGCCTTTTGGCAAACTCCAAGCGGGTTGTCATGTGCCTTTTACTGAGGAGTGGCTTCCGTCTGGCCACTCTACCAAAAAGGCCTGATTGGTGGAGTGCTACAGAGATGGTTGTCCTTCTGGAGCTCTGTCAGGGTGACAATAGGGTTCTTGGTCACCTCCCTGACCAAGGCCCTTCTCTCTCGAGATTGCTCAGTTTGGCTGGGCGGCCAGCTCCAGGAAGAGTCTTGGTGGTTCTTCCAATGAAGAATGATGGAATCCACTGGGTTCTTGGGGACCTTCAATACTGCAGAAATGTTTTGGTACCCTTCCCCAGATCTGTGCCTCAACACAATCCTGTTTCAGAGCTCTACGGACAATTCCTTCGACATCATGGCTTGGTTTTTGCTCTGACTTGTACTGTCAACTGTAGGGCTATGTAGACAGGTGTGTGTCTTTCCAAATCATGTCCAATCAATTGAATTTACCACAGGTGGACTCCAAACAAGTTGTAGAAACATCTCAAGGATGATCAGTGGAAACAGGATGAACCTGAGGTCAAACTCAAGTCTAATAGCAAAGGGTATGAATACTTATGTAAATAAGGTTTCTTTTTTGGGGGGGCAAAAGTTTCATTATGGGTTATTGTGTGTGGATTGATGAGGATATATATATGTTTTAATACATTTTAGATTAAGGCTGTAACGTAACAAAATGTCAAGGGGTCTGAATAGTTTCCGAAGGCACTGTAAAGGGAATGTACTAAATTTGGTGCAGATTGGTCCAGCTGTTCTCGAGATGAAAGCGTTTAAAATAGTCAACATCATTACATATGGTCCAAAATGTGTCCGATGTCCTGATTGGGGCACATTGGGTGAACAGCTTGAACCCTGGCATTACCTAGTTAAATTAATGTTAAACAAAAAATAAATAATTTGCTGCATTTGTTGCAATTGCTATTAATATGATTACTACCCTCATTATTATTGCTTGATTACAAACAATCTAGTATATTCCTGTCTTTGACCATCTTTGGTATATGTTTACATTGACAATGTAAGTGTTTACTTTCCATGTCAATATAATATATTGACTTGAGAGAACACTTATGTAACCAAGGGAACCAGTTTGAATTGTATTCTCGCGAGATGTGAGCAACAGCGCCCTCTGTTTGATTGCCTACGGACGGGGGAAGAAAAAGGAGGGGCGAAGAACCTCCGCGGCTAGCGATAGCAGCAGGCTACACGAACCTATTCCAATATTAGCTACTCCAATAATACACAGGAGTGTTCTTCGAACGCCGACAGAGGACTTCGTAACACCGACTGCTTTTCTGCTCATACCCAACCGGAGAGGTGGTAAAAAACGAGGGACTAACTCCAAAAAGAGGAAAAGCGGCCTATTTTTGTTCCTGATGCCGCCGCTCCAAACTGGCGCGGCTGGCGTAAATATACTCCGGTGCTCTCACGGGCGCTTATTTTACTTCAACAAAGGTTTCCATACTATCTTTCCATCTCCACTACCTCTTCCAGTATACCCCCTCTTATTAGCTATCCTGCGCTAACTGGCTTTACCTTTAGCTCAGTGCGCTAGCAGGAGCCAAGACGGCCTGTTTTGTTTTCGCGGCGTAGCCGCCATGAACCACAGACAACAACAGAATCTGTGTTGCTCGCTAACATTAGCTATCCCTGCCTATTTGCCCCGAATATGCAGGCCAAAAGGAGAGGAGCCAACTTTAGCTAAGAATGCGAATAATAAAAATGCGAATAAGGATGGTGGAAGGAGGGAGAATGAACGAATAAGTTATAACTATTAACATTAACAAAGCAGCTATTTTTGAATTTGGTACGAAGGTGGCTAGCAGTGTATAATTGGAGGCCGGAGAAGGAGAAAGAGCGCCACCGACCACACCAGTGACTGTATTGTTGTCGAATAACCAGCGAGGTCTGCTCGCACCACGGATTTCGTGGAAGACATGCGAACGGACTTTGATGAATTTATTCAATTTTGAAAACATTTTTGCTCCAGATTTATTTTTATATAGCTAGCTATGCTATTAATGGGATTTACAGATTTATTTTTATGCCATGATGATCATTTGGGCATATTTTGTGCCATGGAAAAGGGGGAAGCGATAGTCTTAAAGATGGATTGGTTGTGGTTATGAACACAGTAATGTAATGTTCAACCCGTACTACCAGATCATATACTTCATGTGTGTGTGTTTTGTAGTTGTGATTTGCTGCATCACACATCAATTTGCCTATTTGGTGCATATAATATACCTTAGCCAAAATAGTGCTGGTGTCAAGCTAAACTAAGTTAGCAGCTAACTACATCACCCATCTATGCCCTCGACACAGCTCGCCTGCTCCCCGCCTCCTTTGGCCAATAATAAAACGGACAAAAAGAGAGTCGCGAGCCCCATCCCCGCTTAACGGGAGCCACGGGACTTTCGTTGAGGTCGGACGTGTGCGTTTGTTTTGCTTTTTTCTCGGACTGGATGTTTCTGTCTCTTGGCTGTTGAGATGAACCCGGTGAATGCGACCACACTGTACGTGTCCGCGTGTCGTTCGGTGCTGCAGTGCGACCCTCGCGACCCACGGGCCCTGGCGGAGCTCTACAAGCTGCTCCCGTTCTTCCGCCAGTCGCTGTCCTGCCTCGTGTGTGGTAGGTGCACTGGTATTATTATTTTAACAGTCTCGGTTCCCCTGTAGATATCCAGCTAGCTGCAATAGCTAACTAGCCTAGCTCTCCCCGCCATGACACACCCCCATTTCTATTGAATGTCGGAGCAACTATTTAGCCGATGGCGTAGAGCTGTCTAGCTTCGCAAGCTAGCTACTGCACATTTCACCATGATCCAATAAAATGTATCTCATAGCTATACACACTGATCCAGGGTGGCTAATTTGACCGGTTTGTTTGCATGTGTTAGCTATTGAACTGGTTAGTTAGTTCCGCATGCATCATAGCTAGCTAACCTCCCTTCTCCGCCTCCATATGTAACTAAATCACTTTCAGACAGGTGCATGTAGGCAGAAGAGGTGTCTTCCCCCCCAAAATGTATTCATTAAGCATCCATCGTGTGTGCGCAGTCTTTAAAAATGCATCTCTAGATTAACCCCCCAGTGCGGAGCAGATGCAAGAGCGCGGTATAGACTACTAGTGCTGTGTGTTTTCTCCTTTTTTTATTATTTGGAACGGTTGCCTAAGCATAGATATAGCCGTCACCGTTACAAATTATTAATGAGTATGATGTTCATTCAATGGGGTGATGTTTTCCCCTGTTACTCCAGTCCTCACACGCAATGTTTACTTTGACAGGTGCATAGTAGAATACGTATTTTGTTGTGTGTAGGCAGCGACTCGGGTAACTGCCAAAATAAAGCAAACGCCAACAGTGTCTTAATAGGGGGTTGGGCCGACACGAGCCAGAACGGCTTCAATGCACTGTGGCATATATTCTACAAGTATCTTCAAATCAAATTTTATTCGTCACATACACATGCTTAGCAGATGTTAATGCGAGTGTAGCGAAATGCTTGTGCTTCTAGTTCCAACCATGCAGTAATATCTAACAAGTAATCTAACAATTTCACAACTACCTTATACACACAAGTGTAAAGGAATGAATAAGAATATGTACATATAAATATATGGATGAGCGCTGGCCGAAAGGCATAGGCAAGATGCAGTAGATGGTATAGAGTACAGTATATACATATGAGATGAGTAATATAGGGTATGTAAACATGATATAAAGTGGCATCTTGAACTCTATTGGAAGGATGCAACACCCTCTTCCACGAGAAATTACATAGTTTAGTGTCTTGTTGATTAATGGTGGTGGAAAACACCAAGGCGCTGCTCCTTAATATCCTATAAGTATTCAATTGGGTTGAGATGGCATATGGTTTACATCAAACAATTCAGTGACCACTCGTGCCCTGTGGGTAGACAAAATAATGGCATCCTGGCATTTTTATACATTACCCTATGCATGATTGTATGTTAATTGTCAAATGTATTATTATTATTTTACCTTTATTTAACCAGGTAGGCCAGTTGAGAACAAGTTTTTCGTTTACATTAAACCAGGAACCACACCTGTGTGGAAGCACCTGCTTTCAATATATTTTGTAGCTCTCATTTACTCAAGTGTTTCCTTTATTTTGTCAGATACCTGTACATTTGATTTTTGGTGCCATAAAACTGCAGTCTTGTTTAAACTTTTTGTTGCACACTTTCATGATACTTTTTCATTTTAGAGTATATTAATGAATTGTGTGTGTGTGACGAGTAGAGGATGCATCCTAGTCTGTCCTGTATCTAAGGCATGTTTGTTGTCCTTTATAAATGGAACTCCCTTCATCCCTCCCACAAGCCCCCTCAGCTGCCGTCCCTAACAACCGGCGTAGCTAAGGAAGCTGCTTTCAAAGCACAGCTGTCATCAAGCCTTGCAGAGGCAGTCGGTCTTGAGCAGCCTCTTAATTTTACCTTTTATAAATGGTTGAAATAAGCATACAGAATAGGAACCCTCTACACTTACTAACTTGAATCATGTTAAACTACACAGAACAAAAATATATAAGCACATGTAAAGTGTTGGTCTCATGTTTCATGGGCTGATATAAAAAATCCCAGAAATGTACCATACGCACAAAAAAATGTATTTCTCTCAAATATTATGCACAAATTTGTTTTCGTCCTTGTTAGTGAGCATTTATCCTTTGCCAAGATAATCCATCCACCTGACAGGTGTGGCATATTAGAAGCCGATTAAACAGCATGATCATTGCACAGGTTCACCTTGCACTAGGGACAATAAAAGGCAACTTTAAAATGTGCCGTTTTGTCACACAACACAATGCCACAGATGAGGAGTATTTATGTCTGTAATAAAGCACTTTTGTGGAGAAAAACTCATTCTTATTGCCTGGGCCTGGCTCCCCAGTGGTTGGTCCTGGCTGCCAAGTGGGTGGGCCTATGCTCTCCATGGCTGCATCCCAGCCCACTTATGTGTAATCCAAAGAAATCCATAGATTAGGGCCTAATTTATTTCAATTGACTGATTTCCTTAAATGAACTGTGACTCTGTAAAATCTTTGAAATTGTTGCATGTTTTGTTTACATTTTTGTTCAGTATATTAAGATGGCAAAGGGGTTAATTTAAACTTTTATGATTTAAAGTTGTTACACTTAATTGATATGCTGTTGCTTTGGTGTTGTGCTCATTGCATTAGAGTTGAATATTCAGAGCTGAACAGCAATTGAATTAATCACTTTTATATATAGCCCACCTCAATACTCATATCAGTCCACCGCTAAGCTTCATATCATTGACTTGTTATGAATAATTATGGCTCCTGTTTATGGTTTGAGTTGTCATGTTGCATGGACGGGTTATAATGCTGCCGCGGGAGAGATTTCCCTCAATGGTTCCTACCCAATTGAATAAAGGATAAGTCAATGTTGTCTTGCCATAAATTACATCTAACTTTTCTCCGTCTCTGTCCAGGTAACCTGCTGCAGGACCCCATAGCACCCACTAACTCCCAGTGCCAGCACTATGTGTGTCGGGGCTGTAAGGGCCAAAGGATGCTGCTAAAGCCGTCCTGTTCCTGGTGTAAAGACTACTCCCGCTTCCAGGAGAACAGGCAGCTCTCCTTATTGGTCCACTGCTACAGGAAACTCTGCCTCTACATCGCCCAATCACCGCTCGCCCCGCACATCGCCAGTGCAGCCAGCGATTCGCCCGACCTCCTCGCCATTCTTAATGAGGGCCTTTTATTGGCCGAAAGCGGGCAGGAAGGGGAGGACACTGCGAGCCAGTCTCCCCCGACGGCCCCCTCAACGTCTGGCCTCAGACCTGATGAGGCTCCGGCTGAAGAGGAGAAGCAGGAGGGCCTTAGCCCTGTGGGCGGGGTTAATGGGCTGCATGACTGTAACGGCCTGACCAATCAGGATGTGCCACCACCTGTTACCTTAGCTACAGGGGGAGGTGTTCTGAAGCAGGAGAGCTTGGGGGAGGAGCTACCTGTGTGTGTTGGCATGTTAGGTAGTGGGGAGGTGGGACTTTGTGACATAAGCACATTTGGGGAGGAGCTTAATAAACATGGCGGAGATACGCTATTGTTGAGCGTGGAGGAGGTTCTTAGGACCCTGGAGCCCGAACCTGAACCGCCTGACCCCCAGCCAGACTTTCCCTCTGTTCCCCCCCACAACGGATCTTACTGCCATCCTACCCGTGACTCCCCTTGCCTCACCCCCTCCCTCCCCCCAGAGAACATCCCTAGACTTCCCCTGCCTCTCCCCCAGCCCATCCCTGTTCTCTCCCGCCTACCCCCTCGCTGCCACCGCAAGCGTTCACGCTCTGAGAGCGACAGTGAGAAGGTGCAGCCCCTCCCCATCGCCAGCATCCTCAGAGGCTCACCCCTGAGCACCACCAACACCTCTCACCTCCCCAACCCAGCCACCACTGTCAAACGGGAGCCCAAACTTCACTCCGCCATCACCCCGACTCACCTGGCACCCGTGCCCAATGGCGGGCCTCCAAAGTTGGGAAAGACAATGCTGGTGTCATCCAAGGGCCTGAAGAAGAGCCTGGAGCACCACGGGGGCCCTAAGAAGGCCTACTCCAAGGCCAGGCAGGGAGTCCCCAAGCCCCGCGCTCAGCCCCGTGACCGCCTGCCACCCCACGGCCATGCTCACCCTCTCTCTCACCCACCCAGCCCCTCCAAGCCCCTGTACAAGAAGCCGGTGGAGAAGAAGGGCTGTAAGTGTGGGAGAGCCACTCAGAACCCCTCTGTTCTCACCTGCAGAGGGCAGCGCTGCCCCTGCTACTCAAACCGCAAGGTGAGTTACTATGGCTTTGTCTGAAATGACATTGTTCCCCTGTAGTCCACATGTAGTTCACTGATTGTAAATTTTAATAATATGAATATTTCTCCTCCAAGGCATGTCTGGACTGTATCTGCCGCGGCTGCCAGAACTCCTACATGGCAAACGGGGAGAAGAAGCTGGAGGCGTTTGCGGTTCCAGAGAAGGCTCTAGAACAGACGCGGCTCACACTTGGCATCAACCTCACCTCCATCACCGCTGCTGCCCTGCGCAGCCCGGCAACCAGCAACACCCCACATGGCAACCAGCTCATCACCACGGCAACAGGAGCGTCTGGGGTGACGGGAGTGTCCTTCCTGTCCAGTGTGGGGGCGGGTCATGAGGACAGGGGGTTTGATGATTCGCTGGACATGAGGTTTGACTGTTGAAGACATGTCCTCCTCAGACATTATTGACCAATGGGCTGTGAAGAGGGACCTGGAGGGGTGGGGTTAAGAATAAGGCAGCTACTGTGACGGGCGGGAGAGGAAGTGTGACTAAGAGACACATGCACACTGTCCAGCCAGCGCCCGGAATGTGCTTTTGGTCTTACGTACTGATGATGGAGGAAGAGGGATATCGTTACTGTATGTTCAGAGATTTCATTTTGTGAGGGTTAGAAGTTTTGTTTTGTACTATCAGTGATGTGTAGGGCATGACGTTTCGGCTTGAGATGGACTTGTCGCACTCTTTGTCAGAGGGGGGAGGGGTGGTTCAGTGAAAAGTGAGTGTCCCAAATGGCATCCTATTCCCTAGATAGTGCACTATTTTTGGTTAGGGCCTCAGTCCACTAGATGGGTAATATGGTGTTGTTTGAGGCTGGCCCTGGGTTTGAAGGACCCAGACACAGACAGACATCCATAGACTGGCTGTAATTTATGAACTTTTGTTTTTGTACACAGAACTTATCAAATTCCATTTAAAAGGACATTTTATGATATATTTTATAAGTTACATTAACAACAAACATTTGCAGTATTTATTGGAGGTCACCTAACCTAGGTAGCGGTTGGCCACACCCACACCAGCTGCCAGCCTATCAGATCCAGTGTGGGCGGTTCTGTCTAAATTATGTCGCTGTCCTGTTAGTGCTAG
Organism: Oncorhynchus mykiss; assembly: GCF_057628025.1. NCBI lineage: Eukaryota > Metazoa > Chordata > Actinopteri > Salmoniformes > Salmonidae > Oncorhynchus > Oncorhynchus mykiss. The sequence goes on from NC_143032.1 coordinate 16,983,544, forward strand.
TTTCTGCTGTCTCCAACTGTCCTTTGGTTTCATTTTCCCTCTGGGCATTTAAAAACCTGTAATATAAGTGTAACATATTTCCACAAAAAAGAAAATCAAAACCTAAGATGTGTCTCTCTTTTCCACACTCAAACAGAAATCATATCCAATAAGATAATCACAATTCACTTTACATTACTTAAAGGAAATTGTTTCATTAGTCCACTGTTGACAGTCACAGAATATTAAGCATGTTGGACATTTCAGAGTTTCCTAGTTCCGACTAGCATGTGAACGCACCATAAATATCTTTGGTATGACCCTCTGGTTCTGTTGAGTCAGCTGCAGTCTTCAGTATCAACACTAGTTTGCGATGTTTAGTGATACACTACCTGCACAACCCACATGGTGGCAGCAGAAACTCGTAAGCTTGTTACCAGGAGGTACATGATGTAATGTCCACTCATAACAGACAGCCTTGGCCCAGCTGTTTTGTTGTGCTAGACTGTTACTGAAAGACTAACCTCTGAACGCTTTCAACTGTGACTACTATACAGCTGTGGTAGCCTAATACTATACAGTACCAGATTTAACTAAAAAAAAATCATTTTCCACCATTTAGCAGACATTCTTTTCCAGAGCAATTTACAGAAGCAATTAGGATTAAGTACCTTGCTCAGGGGCATGTCGACAGATTTTTCACCTAGTTGGCTCTGGGATTCTGGCCCAACGCTCTTAAACGCTAGACTACCTGCCGCCAAAGCAGCTATGGTAGCCTACTCGTGTTGAGAAATGATTAGAGTGCATCCTTTTCATTTGGACAGTGTCTTTATTGTACACACATACTTACAGATTCCGTTCTACATTAGTCAGAGTACTAGTCGTTTTAGCTAGCATTCCACTACTTGCCACATGTCATTTACCAAAAGAGTATGCACCTCTGGCAAATTACACGGAGCACAAGAAGTGGAATGAAATGGCTGAAAAGAGACAGCAACCAGGCTAATTCTACATGAACATGAGAGCAGTTGGACTCGTGCATGAGTCTGATTCATATTGATGAAAGATTTAGTGTGAGTCTCCATGGTAACCGTCGCCTCCACAGCCCACACAAACACTATCTGGAGTCATGATTGTAGGGGCTGTGAAAACAATTCTTCCCCAAAAACATCTGCATATAATTCTCCTCTATTGAAGCGGCTAAACTGACAACCCTATCCAGACCCCTGTCTCACTGCATACTGGTCTGTATGTATCTACAGATACATCTATATCAGTCCACCTGTCTGTCGGTGGGAGAATCAAGAAATATTTTAGTAAAGTCCTCAACATTACCCATGTCCTAGCATTGGTTCCAATAGCGACGGTAGGCCTGGGCTACAGTAGGGCTTCCTGGGTCATGGCCTGAAACGTTTAAACTGAAACGAAAGTGAAAAAGTGCTGAATTGAACATGTGGTTGCAGGCAGTGTCGCTCAGGTGAGAGCTTGGGGTTGTGTTAAGAACGTAAAAGTCTACAATCAAGCAACATACATTCAATGTATTTACAGTTATAACACAGACTCACAACACAAAAACACCCTACATTCAAATATTACATTGAAACCCATCTCTGAGAGTAAAAAAAAAACAGGAAAAAGAGACACTCATCCTTTTAATATGAAAAGAGCAGTAAGACAGTTATCCACAATCATCCCCTCGCTGATTCATTGTCGGTCAGTTGTCCTGAAGTTCTAAAGCAGACATTGGCCCCCGACCTCACGCCACTCATCTGCTTTTCATCTAATCAGCACAGGCCTGCTGGCTTCAGGCACAGCTAATTGGATGAGCCATGAGGGAAGGCTAGGCCATCGGCACCAGAGTGGAAGATAATAGGATAACCACACCAGCTCTGCTCACGCCTCCTCGCATGTCCAGCCTAGCAGTCAGAGAGCTTAAAGCTTTGTACATCTGTACACCCATACAAACACACATACTCACACACAGCTCTCAGAATGATCTGTCTGTCAGTACACACACACATATGGCTCCCAAACGGTGAGTATGCTGGTGTCCGTTAGCCCCAAACCATCCAAGCCACCATATAGACTAACCCCTGACCACTAGCTGACCAGGACAGCCCCGAAAAAGCTGCTCCTCTCATCCATGTCGATGGCGGAGGCGTTGCTAACGGTGACGAGGAGGCGGTCCCCGGTGGCCAATGGGAACAGCCCTCCCTGGTGGGCCGAGTGTAGAGAGAACTGGGAATCCCGGGACCAGCAGGAGGTACGGCTGGTCTTCATTAGCAGGATGGGTACCGGATAGGAAGACACCTGGAAGAGGGGGCACACAGCACCACCACTATGCAGTGAGATATAACTGTTGAAACTGGAAAAACGTATTGGACAAGTTCAGATGGCACCTTAATTTCAAACCATTTTCTTGTTTAATGTCTACAAGCCCCCTGAACATGACCCTGGCCCTGTGAACTCACTTTCTTATAAACATACTGCAACATAGGCCTCCCCCTCTGCTCCCTCTCCTCTTCCACCTCTTCCTCCCCCTCCTCTCCCCCAGGGTGGGTGTGTCTGAAGTAGGTCTGGGCATAGATATAGTAGAGTCCTGGGCAAGGCACCACCAGCTCTCCATCAATCAATCGAACGTCCTGAAGGAATGCCAGCCCTTTATGCCCCTCCCACCACGAGATCTTCTGCCCCTGCACACGCCGCCCGGGAGAAGCTGTGGCCAGACAGGAAGGAGACAGGTGTTAGTAGGCAGGGTCAAGGGTCAGGATTTAGACAGGGCTGGGTCTTAAGACAAAATAGAATCAGTTAAGAATAATATAGAACAGCTCTAGTGAAGTAATATTTGATATATAAATATATATGCATACCTCACATGCGACCCATAATAACACTATGTAATTAGTATGATCAGAGTATTAAAATATTTATTTGACTCCATAGAGATGAGTTACATAAATTGTTTATCAAGAAAGGTTGGAGAGTTGATATTATCAAAGGCAGTAATGAATGAACTCACACAAGGCATAAACTTAAGTTACAAGGCATTATTAATCTGGGAATGATCAGAGAGATGGATACAAAGAATCCATGGAAAGAGAGAGAAGTCATAGCCTGAAAGGCCATGCCCCAAGAGTCCCCGGGGTGGAGAAAGAAAGCGCCAGAGTGTATCGCACCAGAGCAGATCAGGAACAAAGAGAAAGAGTCAATGAATCTGAGACTCCTTTATAAACATCTGATTGTTTGGATTCAAAAGCTGAGTTGTTAACCAATAGCATTAGTGTAAAGTTAACATCTAATCACATAGAGCTACAGGATGTTATCACAACAGAACCTCTGCTTCACAGACGTGTGTGACAGAATGGGGGTGTCAAGAGCAACACAGAGAAGGCTGATTTCCTGAGAAGACAATAAACCCTCTTGCCTACAGTAGATAGGGCTGGGTCTTAAAACAGAATAGAATAGGTTAAGAATTGAACAGCCTCAATCCCTTGAATACCTACTGTATTATGGAAAGTGTGCTGCTCTAAAATGCCATAGAGCTCACATGGGACAGATATACTGCATATATTACCAGTTACTGTAGTGATATAAACTCAGCAAAAAAAGAAACGGCCCTTTTTCAGAACCCTGTCTTTCAAAGATAATTCATAAAAATCCCCAAAATCCAGATTTTTATTGTAAAGGGTTTAAACACACACACACATATGGCTCCCAAATGCTTGTTCAATGAACCATAAATCGGGGCGGAGTGTAGCCTAGTGGTTAGAGCGTTTGACTAGTAACCGGAAGGTTCAAATCCCCGAGCTGACAAGGTACAAATCTGTCGTTCTGCCCCTGAACAGGCAGTTAGCCCACTGTTCCTAGGCCGTCATTGAAAATAAGAATTTGTTCTTATCTGACTTGCCTAGTTAAAGGTAAAATAAACAATTAATGAACATGCACCTGTGGAACGGTTGTTAAGACACTAACTAACAGCTTACAATTAATATCACAGTTATGAAAACGCAGGACACTAAAAAGGCCTACTGATTCGGAAAAACACCAAAATAAATATGCCCAGGGTCCCTGCTCATCTGCGTGAACGTGCCTTAGGCATGCTGCAATGAGGCTTGAGGACTGCAGATGTGGCCAGGGCAATAAATTGCAATGTCCGTACTGTGAGACGCCTACGACAGCGCTACAGGGAGACAGACAGCTGATCGTCCTCGCAGTGGCAGACCACGTGTAACAACACCTGCACAAGATTGGTACATCCGAACATCACACCTTCGGGACAGGTACAGGATGGCAACAACAACTGCCCGAGTTATGCCAGGAACGCACATCAACCTCCATCAGTGCTCAGACTGTCCGTAATAGGCTGAGAGAGGCTGGACTGGCTTGTAGGCCTGTTGTAAGGCCGGCAGACATCACCGGCAACAACGTTGCTGGACCAGACAGGACCAGACAGGACTGGCAAAAAGTGCTCTTCACTGACGAGTCGCGGTTTTGCAATGACTGAGCTTGTTGTCATTGCAGGCAATCTCACCATTGCTGGACCAGACGTTACCGGGAAGACATCCTCCCTCATGTGGTACCCTTCCTGCAGGCTCATTCTGACATGACCCTCCAGCATGACAATGCCTCCAGCCATACTGCTCATTCTGTGCGTGATTTCCCGCAAGACAGGAATGTCGTGTTCTGCCATGCCCAGCGAAGAGCCCGGATCTCAATCCCATTGAGCACGTCTGGGACCTGTTGGATCATAGGGTGAGGTCCATTCCCCCCAGAAATCTACGGGAACTTGCAGGTGCCTTGGTGGAAGAGTGGGGTAACATCTCACAGCAAGAACTGGCAAATCTGGTGCAGTCCATGAGGATGAGATGCACTGTAGTACTTAATGCAGCTGGTGGCCACACCAGATACTGACTGTTACTTTTGATTTTGACCCCCCCCCCCCCCCTTTGTTCAGGGACACATTATTCAATTTCTGCTAGTCACGTCTGTGGAACTTGTTCAGTTTGTCTCAGTTGTTGAATCTTATGTTCCTACAAATATTTACGCATGTTAAGTTTGCTGAAAATAAACTCAGTTGACAGTGAGGGCGTTTCTTTTTTTCCTGAGTTTTTATAATCACTTTGAAGCTCTCCCCTCACTGTGGTGTACACACACACACACCTGAAAAACATAGCACACACAAGTGTGAGCCACATGCCCCCAGAGTCTAACCTGCGTTCATCTAACACTCATCATCAGTATTCAAAGGGTTATACACACACACCCACACACATAGTGTCTCTAGAGTATGAAGGGTGTAAACTAAAACATGTCTCACCTCCTCCCTCCCTCGCTGCTTTGGGAGCGAAGCTGCCAGTGACGTGGGCGGCAACTTTGGGACGAGAAGAAGCCTGGTCCTCCATTGCCAGTGAGGGCAACACCCTGGACATCTCGTCTGACAGAGAGAGAAAGAACATCAGTTAGTGTGGTCATCAGTCAGTGATAACAGCATAGAACTTGAAAAATAGACACAGGGAACAAGGTGCTGTTTTGCTCCAGTTGTGTGACTTAGTTCTATAGGTCAGACAGGTAATTACACTATATATACACAAAAGTATGAGGACACCCCTTCAAATTTGTGGATTCAGCTATTTCAGCCACACCCGTTGCTGACAGGTGTATAAAATTGAGCACACAGCCATTCAATCTCCATAGACAAACATTGGCAGTATAATGACCTTACTGAAGAGCTCAGTGACTTTTAACGTGCACAGTCATAGGATGCCACCTTTCCAACTAGTCAGTTTGTCAAATTTCCGCCCTGTTAAAGCTTCCCTAGTCAACTGTAAGTGCTGTTATTGTGAAGTGGAAACGTCTAGGAGCAACAACAGCTCAGCTGTAAAGTGGTAGGCCACAGAAGCTCACAGAACGGGACCGGCGAGTGCTGAAGCGCGTAGCACATAAACATTGTCTGTCCTTGATTGCAACACTCACTACGAGTTCCAAACTGCCTCTGGAAGTAACGTCAGCACAATAACTGTTCTTTGGGAGCTTCATGAAATTTGTTTCCATGGCTGAGCAGCTGCACACAAGCCTAAGATCACCATGCGCAATGCCAAGCATCAACTGGAGTGGTGTAAAGCTCGCCGCCATTGGACTCTGGAGCAGTGGAAACGCGTTCTCTGGAGTGATGAATCACACTTCACCATCAGGCAGTCTGAAGGACAAATCTGGGTTTGGCAGATGCCAGGAGAACGTTACCTGCCCTAATGCATAGTGCCAACTATAAAGTTTGAGGCTGTTTTTCATGGTACGGGGTTGACCTCAGTTCCAGTGAAGGGAAATCTTAACGCTACAGCATACAATGACATTCTAGACGATTCTGTGCTTCCAACTTTGTAGCAACAGTTTGGGGACGGCCCTTTCCCTTTGCATACAGAAATGGTTTGTCGAGATCGGTGCGTAAGAACTTGACTGGCCTGCACAGAGCCCTGACCTCAACTCCATCGAACATCTTTGGGATGAATTGGAACGCTGACTGCGAGCCAGGCCTAATCGCCCAACATCAGTGCCCAACCTCACTAATGCTCTTGTGGCTGAATGGAAGAAAATCTCTGCAGTAATGTTCCAACATCTAGTGGAAAGCCTTCCCAGAAGAATAGAGGCTGTTATAGCAGCAAAGGGGGAGCAACTCCTTTATTAATCCCCATAAATTTTGAATTGAGATGTTCGACAAGCAGGTGACCACTTACACGACATGACCAAAAGTATCTCACCTCTAACTGCTGAGGAGATCTCCCTCTGATATCGCTGAAACAGAGACTGGAGAGAGACAGAGAGACAAAGAGAGAGATAAGGATAAGATACAGGCAATTTGTTTAACACATTTAAAATAAAAGCACAAAACAGTACTGCACAAACTGTGTGTGTGTGTGTGTGTGTGTGTGTGTGTGTGTGTGTGTGTGTGTGTGTGTGTGTGTATGGGGTCTGTGTGTCTCTGGCCAGGTGAGTACATTCCAGTGCTGATTAAACCACAGCGGATCCCATCCCGGACTGCACCATAAAGACCCCATTGTATGTCTGAAACTCTGCTGAGGGGAGTGAAGTTGCTGATCTTAGGTCAGTTTTGCGTTTCCCCTCCTAATGGTTAAAGGCCCAGTGCAGTCAAAATTGTGTTTTTTCCTGTGTTTTGTAGCATATTGTACAACAGCTGATGAAACTAACACTGTAAAAGTGTGAAAAATGATAGCTGTTATTACCAGATAGATTCTGGTAGAAAATACAATCTATACTGAACAAAAATATAAACACAACATGCGACAATTTCAAAGATTTTACTGAGATACAATTCATGTAAGAAAATCAGTCAATTTAAATAAATGCATTAGGCGCTAATCTATGGATTTCACATGACTGGGCATGGGTACAGCCATGGGTGGGCCTGGGAGGGTATAGGCCCAACCACTGGGGAGCCAGGTCCAGCCAACAATAATTAGTTTTTCCCCACAAAAGGGCTTTATTACATTGGAGGTAGCTTATGGTAGAGAAAGTAACAAAATTATGTGAAAACAGCTATGTTGGACATTCCTGCAGTCAGCATGCCAATTGCACACTCCCTCAAAACTTGAGACTTTAGTGTTGTGTAACAAAACTGCACATTTTAAAGTAGCCTTTTATTGTCCTCCAGCACAAGGTGCACCTGTGTAATGATCATGATGTTTAATCAGCTTGTTGATATGTCACACCTGTGAGCTGGATGGATAATCTTGGAAAAGTAGAAAAGTAGAAATGCTCACTAATAAGGATGTAAACAAATTTGTTTTGGATTTTTTTATTTGAGCTCATGAAACATGGGACCAACATTTTACATGTTGGCCAGTGTACACAGGACTTTCTAATCAGCATATTTTGCATGGGTGGAGTTTTGGCTAGCTTGGTGACATTACTAGGCGGTAAATTAGACCAATAACAAAGAGTTCCAAACCTCTTTGCCAATAACAGCTAGTTTTCCCCTCCCAGGCAGACCAATCCCAGGCTGTTTTAGCAAAATTCTTACATGAGAAATAGTTTTTGTTAAAAGGCCATTTTTGTTTATTTTTGACCATTTTTATGAAAACCTCTGTAATAGTACATACAGTACTTACTTGTTACCCAGAAATGATTTGATATTGATATAAAAAATGGTTGCATTGGACCTTTTAAAATTAGGATTAAGGGAGAATAATCTGATCCTAAATCTGTGGTTAATGGTAAATTCCATAGGGAGCACCTCTGTCCTTTTTATTTTATTTAGCTAGGCAAATTAAGGCAAGTTAAGAACAAATTCTTATTTAAAATGACGGCCTACCCCGGCCAAACCCTAACGACGCTGGGCCAATTGTGCGCCGCCCTATGGGACTCCCAATCACGGCCGGTTGTGATACAGCCTGGGTCTGTAGTGACACCTCTAGCACTGAGATGCAGTGCCTTAGACCGCTGCACCACTCGGGAGCCCTCCTGGAAGATCTGGGCCCCGTGCCAGGCAGATACCTACTCGATGAGGATATGTGTGTGTGTGTGTGTGTGTGTGTGTGTTACCTTCTCTATGAGGGTGTGTAGTTGCTGTGTGACCTGCCAGCAGGGGTCTCCTCTCCCCTCGGTCGGAGAGCGCACGTACCCCCCTCTGAGGTCAGACCGTGTCAGACAAGACACACTGCTCCTTGCAAATGTCTCCTTCATCTGAATAACACACACATTTAATTTCAATAATACACACCTCCTACATAACACAATGTGTATTGTCGTTGGGGGTACTTGGGGGACCGGAGTTGAGAAACAAAACTGTAGTTTACTTCAGGGCCTCCCTTTTACACTGTAATGAAACTAATACTGCCATGTTCAAATGGAGTGACTGTCTAAAGTCTTTATAAGTAACATTCCTCTGTATATGTATTTTAGGTTTCAGTTTCCTACTGTATACAGGTTGGTAATGATTAACATCCACAAACACTGATGACAATCACTGAGAGGCAGACAGAGAGAAGTAGAGGGGGACAGAGGAAAGAGAGCTGGGGGAGTGCTAGGGGGAGGGAGAGAGGGGGGAGTATAGGGAAGCAGAGAGGGAGAGGGGGGAGGGAGAGAGGGGGGGAGTATAGGGAAGCAGAGAGGGAGAGTCAGCATTGTTGCTCAATCATTATGGAAATAATCCAGGTTACTAAAGTACAATCAAATCAAACTGCATTTGTCACATACTTCATAGACAACAGGTGTAGACTAACAGTGAAATGCTTCCTTACAGGTCCATTTCCAACAATGCAGAGAGAAAGAGAAGATAGAACATGTCATAAAAATAGAGTTCAGCTGTAGGAGAGGATAACACAGAAGGCCTAACAAAAAGTCAATCATTTACAGTTTCACTAGCACTTGAACAATGCACTTGAGAACGCACTAAACTTTCCCTGCAAAAATAAGGTGAAACAACAAGCAAACAATAAAGCTGGAAAATTGGCATATCAATAGTCTGAGTTTTGGTTCTCTACACAGAACTTCCTTGTATCCCAGCACAGCACTACAACTCACAAACACTTTATTTTACAGAATGCACTGAGCGTTCTCTGCAGTGCACACATTGGCAATTTTTATTACAATATTATTTTCCCACCTTTATTTAACCAGGTAGGCCAGTTGAGAACAAGTTCTAATTTACAACTGCGACCTGGTCAAGATGAAGCAAAGCAGTGCGACACAAAAACAACACAGAGTTACACATAAACAAACGTACAGTCAATAACCCAATAAAAAAAATCATTTTTTAACATTAAACAAACAATTCAGGTAATTAACTTGCAAGGCAACACGTTTTCCTGCAAAAGCTTTATTGGAGAAAACCTACTTTCTCCAACTGTATGCGCACTGCCACTGCGCAAGACATCGCATAAGCACAAACAACCCGTGTCAAATACATTTCAAATGCTTTCATCGTTGGCCTACAGACTTTGTTTGCCCGAAACAATGGGGCCAATGGAATAGTCCCAAAAGTGCAAATGTCAAGCTACATCAAGCGACCTCATATACTTTAATAGTAAGTGTCTGTATACTACACTCCTTCTTTCCTGGTTCTTACCGTGTTGAGGACGTTAGTGAAGTAGAGCACGGTGACGGTAACGGCCACGGTCTGCAGCAGAATGGCCGCGAGCAGCAGAACCCCGAGAAATGTGAAGCCGCTCGAGCCTCCCGCCATACCGACCACCGCCTCTCGCCCTGCTCTGCTACGCTCCGGTTTCAGAACAAAAGCGATGAAGAGAGAGTAACTATAACTTCTGCCCCCCTTCCTCCCGCACAGAAAGAGAGAGGTAGAGGGAGGAGAGGGAAAGAGAGAGGGAGGAGCAGGCAAGGCCACGGTGAAGAACAAAAACATGACTTGAGTCATGGAGAAGATTTCGGTTCTGGCTAGAGCTGAACCAACACTGATACGCAGTTATTATTAGGCTAGGAAGTCAGTCTGCTATAGACTATCTGTTGTTGATCACAGAGATTTAGGCCCAACGCTATAGGCCTATACATCTGCCCTTCTATTCAACCACTGTAGGTATTGCATATAGCTACGTGGCAATAATAAATGTTTATATTATTCAATTGTTCTATTCCAAACGAAAAACAGGATTATTCTGTTCGGTTTATACATGGATCTTGTTTCTCTGTTTCTGTATTGTAAACATCTGGCCTCAATCTGTGCTCCATGCATGCGTGTCCCCTGAGAGTCTCGGACTTATTCGGTTTCACTTGGTATTCTGAGTGTGGGGGGGTTCAGTCAGTTCCTTGTTCTTATTAATTCCAGTTGAAATGTGTGTGTGTGTCTGTCCTCTCCCAGCCAGCTCTGTTTCGGGGACATGGGGAGGTCTGAGTGATAGAGTCATCATCATTATCCCTGCTGAGAGTGGGTGGACAGGAGTCACTTTATCTATGATTTTACACACACACACACACACACACACACACCATAAGATAACTTTTTTACTCCCCAAATCCCTCCCCCTTTCTCCAATTTTTCAGTTCTTTCCCAACTTTGTCCTCTAAAAATACTCAACTACTAATGCTACTACTACTACTAATAATAATACTGTACTACTACTACTACTAATAATAATAATAATACTGTACTACTACTAATAATACTGTACTACTACTAATAATAATAATACTGTACTACTACTACTAATAATAACTGTACTACTATTAATAATAATACTGTACTACTATTAATAATAATACTGTACTACTATTAATAATAATACTGTACTACTATTAATAATAATACTGTACTACTATTAATAATAATACTGTACTACTATTAATAATAATACTGTACTACTACTACTAATAATACTGTACTACTACTACTAATAATACTGTACTACTACTAATAATAACTGTACTACTACTACTACTACTACTACTAATAATAATAATAATAATAATACGGTACTACTACTCTACTCCCCCACTCTCTATTTTCTGTTTCTTTCCAAACTCTCTCTCTAGACCTTGATGTTGACATGACCTCTTCAGAACTCTCTCCCAGCTAAACAATTCAGTCAACCACACGGCTGTAACACACACACAGACAGACACACACACACAATACAGCTAAACAATGCATCCATGACCATTGCAGTAATATCTGGCACACGCACACTACAGGGGGGAGGAAGGCGGGAGACAATAGAATGGGCCAATTGAAAGATTGGGAATCAAAGAACCGACCAATGGCCAATGAGGAAATGTTGGGTTTTCCAGAGTTCTGTTTTTTGGCATTGTTTATTTTTTCTGACGCCAGGAAAAGCCCCAACTAAAGTTGATATACTGACTGTGTGACTGTATGACTGTGTGTGTGTGTACCTAGCACCATTGTAGTGGGAGCTGCTAACTCAATGCCTCATTTCACTTCAGGAATCAGGCAGTCAGTCAGAACCAACCTACAACGTGGGGGGAAGAGAGAGGGGAAGAGAGTGAGATACAATATCAGAAGGCCTTTTCTACCTGGTGCTAACATGCGCCCTTTGTCATGATCTGGTCCACATCCTCATTGTGCCCACATTTTTAGACAGGTGTAAACAATTAAAGGACACACGGATTTGATTGTGATCAGCTCATCCTGACCGCCTCCTCAATCAAGTGTAAACATATCTGGATGGTCAAACCATTTCAAATATCATTATACCAGCCTCTAATTTCATTGGCAGGTAGCACTGTTGACTTATTGCATCAGTAATTGTCTTAAAATAAATACATTCATATTTTTTTAAAAGAATATCCATTGGATAATTTGCATACACGGAAGCCCCAGCTTATATACAGTGCCTTGCGAAAGTATTCGGCCCCCTTGAACTTTGCGACCTTTTGCCACATTTCAGGCTTCAAACATAAAGATATAAAACTATATTTTTTGTGAAGAATCAACAAGTGGGACACAATCATGAAGTCGAACGACATTTATTGGATATTTCAAACTTTTTTAACAAATCAAAAACTGAAAAATTGGGCGTGCAAAATTATTCAGCCCCCTTAAGTTAATACTTTGTAGCGCCACCTTTTGCTGCGATTACAGCTGTAAGTCGCTTGGGGTATGTCTCTATCAGTTTTGCACATCGAGAGACTGACATTTTTTCCCATTCCTCCTTGCAAAACAGCTCGAGCTCAGTGAGGTTGGATGGAGAGCATTTTTGAACAGCAGTTTTCAGTTCTTTCCACAGATTCTCGATTGGATTCAGGTCTGGACTTTGACTTGGCCATTCTAACACCTGGATATGTTTATTTTTGAACCATTCCATTGTAGATTTTGCTTTATGTTTTGGATCATTGTCTTGTTGGAAGACAAATCTCCATCCCAGTCTCAGGTCTTTTGCAGACTCCATCAGGTTTTCTTCCAGAATGGTCCTGTATTTGGCTCCATCCATCTTCCCATCAATTTTAACAATCTTCCCTGTCCCTGCTGAAGAAAAGCAGGCCCAAACCATGATGCTGCCACCGCCATGTTTGACAATGGGGATGGTGTGTTCAGGGTGATGAGCTGTGTTGCTTTTACGCCAAACATAACGTTTTGCATTGTTGCCAAAAAGTTCAATTTTGGTTTCATCTGACCAGAGCACCTTCTTCCACATGTTTGGTGTCTCCCAGGTGGCTTGTGGCAAACTTTAAACGACACTTTTTATGGATATCTTTAAGAAAAGGCTTTCTTCTTGCCACTCTTCCATAAAGGCCAGATTTGTGAAATATACGACTGATTGTTGTCCTATGGACAGAGTCTCCCACCTCAGCTGTAGATCTCTGCAGTTCATCCAGAGTGATCATGGGCCTCTTGGCTGCATCTCTGATCAGTCTTCTCCTTGTATGAGCTGAAAGTTTAGAGGGACGGCCAGGTCTTGGTAGATTTGCAGTGGTCTGATACTCCTTCCATTTCAATATTATCGCTTGCACAGTGCTCCTTGGGATGTTTAAAGCTTGGGAAATCTTTTTGTATCCAAATCCGGCTTTAAACTTCTTCACAACAGTATCTCGGACCTGCCTGATGTGTTCCTTGTTCTTCATGATGCTCTCGGCGCTTTTAACGGACCTCTGAGACTATCACAGTGCAGGTGCATTTATACGGAGACTTGATTACACACAGGTGGATTGTATTTATCATCATTAGTCATTTAGATCAACATTGGATCATTCAGAGATCCTCACTGAACTTCTGGAGAGAGTTTGCTGCACTGAAAGTAAAGGGGCTGAATAATTTTGCACGCCCAATTTTTCAGTTTTTGATTTGTTAAAAAAGTTTGAAATATCCAATAAATGTCGTTCCACTTCATGATTGTGTCCCACTTGTTGTTGATTCTTCACAAAAAAATACAGTTTTATATCTTTATGTTTGAAGCCTGAAATGTGGCAAAAGGTCGCAAAGTTCAAGGGGGCCGAATACTTCCGCAAGGCACTGTATGTAACCATTTCACTGTTAGTCCACACCTGCTGATTACAAAGCATGTGACAAATAAGATTTGATGTGATTTCACTTTCCAGATCTGTCTACATTAGTAAGATATCTAGGCACAATGCGTGCCTGACTACCTCCGGAGGTGGTCAAAAAAATCTGATCACAATGCATCTTTTAATCATCTACATTTGTCTGAAAATGTGGGCACAATCAGAATTTGGAAGTCATCTTTTTTAATTTAACTAGGCAATTCAGTTAAGAACAAATTCTTATTTACAATGACGGCCTACACCAGTCAAATCAAGACGACACTGGGCTAATTGTGCGCCGCCCTATGGGACTCCCAATCACAGCCAGTTGGGATACAGCCTGGATTCAAACCAGGGTGTCTGTAGTGACCCTTCTAGCACTGAGATGCATTGCCTTAGACCGCTGCGCCACTCGGGAGCCCAAGACAAAGGATGCATGTTAGAACCAGGTATAAACAGGGCTAGATACAGACTGTCTTTATGTTAGTCTCTAGCACACTGCCCTGAAGCACAAACTCTCACTCTTTCTACCCCTCTTCCTCCCATTCTCTCTCTCTCTTTCCCTACTTCTTCCTCCCCTACTCCCCCCTCCATCTCTCTCCCTAATTCTCCCTGTCAGGAAGCAGTGAACAATGTAACCTTTACTCTCAGTGATAACATTCTCCTCTCACATTACCCCATCGACTCCCACACTTCTTTTTTCACATCCTCTCCATTTTCATTCTGTAGGTTTTGTTTTCTTTTGAAATAATCATCCAGCAGCATGTGATTAACAGGTTACTCCCCAGGGCACAGAGACTAACTCCCCAAACAAGGTCAGGGACACGCACAAACACACTGACATGCAGTCACTAACATGTAGTCACTTGCGTACACACACACACACTCAGATGTGTTGATCGAGCATGTACTGTACCTGTTCACTTTCTACTGTCATGTCACAGGTCATGTGATCATCTGATGGGTCAGGTTACCCTCTTCCTCTTCAGGGTATGAGAAAGAAAAGAGATAGGGAGACAGAGACCAGGAAAGAAAGGAAGGCAGAAGTCGAGAAAGAGAATGCGAAGGGAGAGCATGAAAGATAGAAAATTAGAACAGGTTCCCTAATTCTCAATTTGGGACACCATCTCCTGCCTAAAACCTTCTGCTACCATTCAATTCACACACTCCCATATAGCTGGCGTGCTAGTGTGTGTGTATGTGTGTGTTAGTGTATGTGTGTGCACTGTATGTATGTATGTATGTATGTATGTATCTGTCTGTGTGTGTGTGTGTGTGTGTGTGTGTGTGGTTTTACCCTGTAGCAATAAAGAGACGTGCCACTCAGTTTCAAAACACCCTGGAGGTTCAAACTGCATTCTTTAAACTGGAACAGCACACACACACACACACACACAATTGTTATTTTTAACAGGAAGAACATTTTTCACCTCCTGAGTGGCGCAGCAGTTTAAGGCAATGCAACTCAGTGCAAGAGGCGTCACTACAGTCCCTGGTTCGAATCCAGGCTGTATTATATCCGGCCGTGATTGGGAGCACACAATTGGCCCAGTGTCGTCCGGGTTACGGTTTGGCTGGGGTAGGCCATCATTGTAAATCAGCATTTGTTCTTAACTGACTAGTAGTTAAATAAAGTAAAAACATTTTTCACCTGTAAGTACCCTGCTCAAAAAAATAAAGGGAACACTTAAACAACACAATATAACTCAAAGTCAATCACATTTCTATGAAATCAAACTGTCCACTTAGGAAGCAACACTGATTGACAATAAATTTCACATGCTGTTGTGCAAATGGAATAGACAACAGGTGGAAATGATAGGTAATTAGCACTCCCAATAAAGGAGTGGTTCTGCAGGTGATAACCACAGACCACTTCTCAGTTCCTATGCTTCCTGGCTGATGTTTTGGTCACTTTTGAATGCTGGCGGTGCTTTCACTCTAGTGGTAGCATGAGACGGAGTCTACAACCCACACAAGTGGCTCAGGTAGTGCAGCTCATCCAGGATGGCACATCAATGCGAGCTGTGGCAAGAAGGTTTGCTGTGTCTGTCAGCGTAGTGTCCAGAGCATGGAGGCGCTACCAGGAGACAGGCCAGTACATCAGGAAACGTGAAGGAGGCTGTAGGAGGGCAACAACCCAGCAGCAGGACCGCTACCTCCGCCTTTGTGCAAGGAGGAGCAGGAGGAGCACTGCCAGAGCCCTGCAAAATGACCTCCAGCAGGCCACAAATGTGCATGTGTCTGCTCAAACGGTCAGAAACAGACTCCATGAGGGTGGTATGAGGGCCCGACGTCCACAGGTGGGGGTTGAGCTTACAGCCCAACACCGTGCAGGACGTTTGGCATTTGCCAGAGAACACTAAGATTGGCAAATTCGCCACTGGCGCCCTGTGCTCTTCACAGATGAAAGCAAGTTCACGCTGAGCACATGTGACAGACGTGACAGTCTGGAGACGCCGTGGAGAACATTCTGCTGCCTGCAACATCCTCCAGCATGATCGGTTTGGCGGTGGGTCAGTCATGGTGTGGGGTGGCATTTCTTTGGGGTGCCGCACAGTCCTCCATGTGCTCGCCAGAGGTAGCCTGACTGCCATTAGGTACCGAGATGAGATCCTCAGACCCCTTGTGAGACCATATGCTGGTGCGGGTTGGCCCTGGGTTCCTCCTAATGCAAGACAATGCTAGACCTCATGTGGCTGGAGTGTGTCAGCAGTTCCTGCCAGAGGAAGGCATTGATGCTATGGACTGGCCCGCCCGTTCCCCAGACCTGAATCCAATTGAGCACATCTGGGACATCATGTCTCGCTCCATCCACCAACGCCACGTTGCACCACAGACTGTCCAGGAGTTGGCGGATGCTTTAGTCCAGGTCTGGGAGGAGATCCCTCAGGAGACCATCTGCCACCTCATCAGGAACATGCCCAGGTCTTGTAGGGAGGTCATACAGGCACGTGGAGGCCACACACACTACTGAGCCTCATTTTGACTTGTTTTAAGGACATTACATCAAAGTTGGATCAGCCTGTAGTGTGGTTTTCCACTTTAATTTTGAGTGGGACTCCAAATCCAGACCTCCATGGGTTGATAAATTTGATTTCCATTGATAATTTGTGTGATTTTGTTGTCAGCACGTTCAACTATGTAAAGAAAAAAGTATTTAATAACAATATTTCATTCATTCAGATCTAGGATGTGTTATTTTAGTGTTCCCTTTATTTTTTTGAGCAGTGTATATTACAATACTGTGCTCAGAACAGGAAGTTAGCTGAACCAAGCCACTGACACTTCAGATCCATTTAGACTCAACATCAGATAAAATATATATTTTATGTACATATATTCATTAGTTTAAATTCTCTCCAGTGATAATATAAAACTTCACAGTTTAAGCTCAAACGGAGGCCTTTGTTCCCTACCAGTTTACAGTCAGGTGATTCTTGGAAGGGGTTTTCTAATCTGTAGGGCACAACAGTGTCACCATCTGTCTAGTAGTGGTATTACACCCAGGGTCAATAGCCAGGCCCAGAGACATATGTCTAAATGTATGACTTTGGCCAGGCCTAAAGTACATTGAAATGTCCGAGTGGTCAACAAATAGCAGGCAAAAGGAAAACACAACATAATACGCCAAACCAACAGCTACGTACATTGTGTGAGAAAGGAGGACAGCCCATTTGGAATACCTGGAATTCCTGGTTCACGTGGCTTTATATCTTCACATAACACAAACACCTGATCCTTTGACGGATTTAGAACAGACAACATTCCTTATACTAAAAAAACACACACGTTCTATGGTCAATGTTCTCTCTGCACATAACATATTTTCACACTGGGCACAGACATCATTTCAATGTGTAGTTTTGATTTACATTTGGTTGAGTTGTCAATAACGTAAATTCAACGTGAAATCAACAAACAATTTCACCATGTCATTGGATTTAGGTCAAAAGTTGGGTGAAAAAAATGACAAAATTCCCTTAGGTTAATGACTTTTTGCGAATCCAATCAATTTTCCATCACAGATTTTTTTTAAGTGGAAAAAATGCTGATTCAACCATTTTTGCCCAGTGAGTTACTTCATTTCTAAAATAATATCTATAAAAATACTTTTCAGCCTGTCTGGTCTCATGCCGTGTCAGATTCTCTCTTAGTGGTCCTATACCCTGGTAAAACACTGTTCCTCGGGGGCTGTAGTTAAAACATGTGGTGAGGTCTGTTTTTGGCCCTCTTCTGCCTGCTTCTCTATGCTTGGAATGGTCAAATAAATAAATACAACATATTATTGCACAACCCAGAGATTCCACACAGATGTGTATGTTGGTCAGTCTTTCAGTGTATCAGACTGTTAGCATTCAAAGCTTTAAATCAGTTTCCATAGACAGCTGACAGTTCACGGTCTTTACATTGAACAACCACAGGATCAGCTAGGTAGTCAAAAGGAAAGAGGCATGGGAGGTGTGGTTGTCTGGTTGCCTGGACATTTTAGTCCTAGTGGTGCTCCTATTGGGTTCTAGGTTGTAATCCTATAGTTTTGATTCTCAACATAACTTGGGTTCCATAGGGTTCTGTCGTGGTCTAGACTACTATTTTAGATGGTCTGGTCACACAAATTTCCTAAGTGGCAAAGGTCGGTCCGGATGGGTATTGTCATCTGTCGGCGTAGTAACAAACCCGCCCTTCGCAACGCATGTAACTCTAAACTGTTCAAACAATTCACACCCCTTCTGCTGGCGGAGAACAAACGTAGCAGTTTTAAAGCAAATTTCTTGCAATTCTACACATTTTGCCATGTCTTCTTATGTGTGTTCATATGATACCTGAGTGATTCAACAAAATCCATGGGGGCCCCCTTGGGGTCGAGTCCCCTGCCCATGATAACTACTCAACAGCAGTAAGTTTAAAGCCTGATTGATTTCTTAAAAAATAGATTTTAAACACACTGTCCGTATCGACCCTCTTCTGGGTCCGGTTCCAGACCGCGGTCCGCCTGTTGAGTATGGCTGTTCTAGAGGTTGTCGTCTAGCCACTGGATGTAGTTGTCCAGACTCCTCTGGCCAACGGAGGACAAAAACGGCCAAAAGGAGAAGACCATGCAGCCGTGGAAACCGTCGTCATAGTGAACACTGGTAACCGTGACGCCCGCGTCCTGTAGTCTCCTGGCGTACATCAACCCATCGTCCCTCAGAACATCAAACTCACACGTCATCACGTACGCTCGCGGCGTTCTACCCAGAATCCCCTGTTCTGCAAGCAATGGCGCCGCTCGCACATCCACCAACCCCGGCACTATCCCCGTGACCTCCCGCGACCCAGTCTCCATGCCAACGGGACGGTAATGCTTTTGGTGTTTGGCCGCGAGCAGGGAGGTCCAGTTGAGATGAGAACGGATGGAAGGAGAGATGGAGGGATGAAGGAGGGAGGAGGGTGAGGAGAGGAGATGAGGGAGGAGAGAGGGATCAGCCCCCAGGTAAATCAGCCAGAACCTAGAGAGTGAAAGGAAGGTTAGTAACAGGTGTGTGTGTGTGTGTGTGTGTGTGTGTGTGTGTGTGTGTGTGTGTGTGTGTGTGTGTGTGTGTGTGTGTGTGTGTGTGTGTGTGTGTGTGTGTGTGTGTGTGTGTGTGTGTGTTGTACCTGGCCATGAGGTGTCGGTGCAGGATGGGTACGTTGTGGTTCTGTTGGTAGGACGGGGTGTTCAGGTCTAGAGCCTGGAGGACTGGGTAGATCAACGCCTGGATACTGAACTTCACACTCATACTGTCATCTGCAGAAATCTGTGGCCAGAAAAAAAATGTGAGTGTGTGTGTGTGTTTATGTGTGTGTGTGTGCATGTGTGTAAGTTTACATGTGTGTACCCGCTGGGCCACGGCTGCAGCGAGGTTCCCTCCAGAGCTGTCTCCAGACACCCCCACCCTGGCTGGGTTGACCCCAAAGCGCTGCAAGACCTCTGGGGACAGGAAGGCCCTGGACGCTGCTAGAGCATCATGGTACTGGTCTGGAAACACTGAATCAGGGGCCAAGCGGTAACTATGGTAACAACAATTAACACGCCATAAGTTAAGTTAGTATAAGTGCCTTGCTCATGGGCACAATGGTAGCCTTACGGTTTACAGTTCGGTTCCCATATGATTTATGTAGATATTTTTTAAGTATTATTCTGATACTCACTCAACTGACACAACGACTGTATCCAGCTCTTCAGCCATCCTCCTACACAGCAGGTCATAAGATCTCATTCCTACACATACATACAAATGCAGAACATTTTGTGCATAAACACATATGGAATGTTTAAAAAGACACTCTAGCACACACACACTTACGTCCGCTGCCAAGGGCCCATCCCCCACCATGGAAGTAAAGCACTCCCCTCCTGAGCTTGGCTCCTCCTCCAACTGGCTGGAACACTCGTGCGGGCACGCCCCCCAAGGCGGAGTCAGTGACACGTACAGTAGGACTAGACCATGGCTCAATCACCTCCAACCGAGACACCACAGAATTCAACATATGAACACTGTGACACACCCCTAGAGCTTGCGCCGCATCACCCTGGAACACACACACGCTCAGTTTAATATCTGCACACAGTGATGGGATGTATAAACAACAACCAGCCATCCAGATATACTGTATAGGGTGTGGGGACTGGTACTGCAGGTCCCAGTGTGATCAGTGTGTGTAATCTTCTACAGTATTACTAATAAGCTAGGTAGGTGTTTGGACTGGTAGTTCAGGTTAGAGGGAGGTTAGGTAGAGACACAGGTTAAGGCGTGTTGATGACTCTCAGCCACTCCCCACTCTCTATTTCATCAGATCCTTACTGTTGTTGACCACTGTTGCACAAGGCCAGTGACCACTGTGACAATTTTCATGATGTATTTATTTGAATGGAGTCACTATTGAGACCAAGGTCTCTTCTGCAAGGGAGCAAGGAGCCCTGCATATACACAATTCTCCCCCCAAAAAATAACACACAATGTAAAAAAATAATACAAATGGTCAAGAAAAACAACCACATTCCACAACAAGGAGGTCTCCAATCTGTTCTATACATGGGCTGCAAATGAACTAAAAGCAGTTTTACCTAACTCTGAGGAGACCAAAGGGATTTTCAGGGTTAGCCATCCCTGAGATCGGATATAGTAACTAAAGATGAATAATGATGTTAGGCACGGCGGGAGTTTTTGTAAGAGAGATTTATAGATAAAAAGAGATCGATGAATCAACCTACGTGGCTTCAAAGAGGGCCAGGCTACTTTCTGGAAAAGAATGCAGTGTACTGAACTTATCACCACACAAGGCCTGTGTGTATGTCCTCATTGTAGCTGGCCAATGATAGAGGTTCAAAGTTCAGACAGTCTGGTCAAGTAAAGGCCTATAATGTCATTCTACTATTCTCCAACCCAAAACACTATTACCAGAGGCGTCATGCCCATAGGGGTTTTCATTTTTTCTCTGTAACACTACTAGCCTACCTGGTTAAATAAAGGTGAAATAAAAAAATACTCAAAAAAATAAAAAATGTTTCAGAGGACGCATGTCTCGACCTTCGCCTCTCCCAAGACTGTTAGGGAGTTGCAGCAATGAGACAAGGTCGGGGTAAAATGGGGTAAAATTTTTAAAATATATAGAAATAGACCGATTGTTTTTACAAAGAATTAAGCATATTTATTATGGCTCAAGATTGCTGTCTCAGGTGTTTGAAAAATGTTCAATTCTCAAATGTATTCCCCAGACCACATCCCTTACATACTTTGTGCCCCCACAGATTTTTGGGGTGCATGACGCCCCTGATTGGTGCCCTTAATGGACTGTCAAGGTACTATCCTGACTGTCCTGTGGGCTGTATGACCTGATGGGACCCATAGGCTAACCAGTTCACTGCACTAATGTCATGAACCGACTAATTCTAGTATTCAATACTATTTACAGCAAAACACCTGCCTTAACGAATACGTTCTATTCTATTTTCAAGTCATTACCAGTCAGTCCTACCGCATGTATGAAGCTCCGGAACAGCGCGTCCAGCAGAATGAGCTTCCAGGGCTCGCTCACCGCACTCGGTAACGGAGTATAGACGTAGTAGGCAGCCGCCACCGACAGCAGCACGCCCCCGGACCAGCGGAGCCTCATAACTGCAGGGAAAACGGACTGTCACCGGGGCACGTTCACCCGATAAAAGAGATGTGAATTGAATTCACGGTGACTCGTTTTTTTCTGTATCCCCGTGGTTGGTAGAGGTCGGTTTAACATTGGGGGTAAACCAGAAACGTAGACAAGAATGAGGATTAATAGTGGTGTCAGAATAAAAGTCCTGTTATGATTGAATCTTTTATTGGATTCCACGTATTTTTGTTCAACAAGCCCATTAGAGTCCAGTAGGCCTACAATATAAAATCAAATACAAGAGCATCTGTTATCAATATTATACCGTTCAAAATAGGCCTAGATGTTGTGGATTTCAGTCTGAGGTGGCTTTTATTTTGAAGTTTGCTCCCGGCTTTTGCTTTCGAAAGTTAGCTGCATTACGTAAAAGCTGATAAGAAATCCTCAGACGCGTAGCGCTCATGGGAACTGTAGTTTATACTAGTCAAACTATTCAGACTCAACTACAACAAGATGGAGAACTTGACGAATGTTTCGTCAGGAATAATTGAATACGTTTGAAGGGACAACCACAAAGTAGATATATGTAATTAATAAGGAGTGACAATCAGTGCCGGGATTGAACGTCTACTCACCCGTAGCATGAAGGCACAGAGTTTCTAAACCCAGTAAACCCAGAGACGCAACATCGCAAACTGTCACGTTTTCATGTTCGTCAAAAACAACTTTAAGGAATGCCTGATTTGACGTTCGCATTTCTGCATGACACGACCATTACACCCGTCGACGTGTTTCTACGCATGAGTTTAACTAGCCAACGTAGCCATCACATCGCCTACAAGTGTTCTCGGGGATTTCTATTGCAGAAGCAGTTTCTACCTATCTTCACACTGTACTGTATTTGATAAAGGTCTCTTGCCTTTTTATGTGAAAGTGTCATTCTCTTCTTCTGCCACCAGATCGCAGCATCTAAATGGCCTCAAAAATACACTGCCTTCTGAAAGTATTCAGACACCTTGACCTCAACATTTTGTTACGTTAGAGTCTTATTCCTCATCAATTTACACACAATACCCCATAATTACAAAGAAAAAACAGGTTTTTAGACATTTTTGCTAATTAATATATTTATATAAAAAACTTTAATATCACATTTATGTAAATGTTGTCTTAGGTCTCTCTTTATGTAGTGCTGTGTTGTCTCTCTTGTCATGATGTGTGTTTTGTCCAATTATTTATATATATATATATATATATATATATATATATATATATATTTTGTATTTTTTTTTATTTTTTATTTTTTATCTCAGTCCCCATCCCCGCAGGAGGCCTTTTGCCTTTTGGTAGGCCGACATTGTAAATAAGAATTAGTTCTTAACTGACTTGCCTAGTTATTAATTTTTTTTTTTTTAAAGTATTCAGAGCCTTTACTCAGTACTTTGTTGAAGAACCTTCGACAGCGATTACAGCATTGAGTTCTCTTGGGTATGACGCTACAACCAAATACAATGCTTTTATTTTTTATATTTTGTTTATATTTAGGAATAACTTGTTCCTTGCCACACATTCTGAAACTAACTGCAGCTCTTTAAGTGTTGCAGTGATTTTACTCACTATAGTAGCTGATGTGCATAGTGTTGAGTCATCCGCATACATAGACACACTGGCTTTACTCAAGGCCAGCGGCATGTCATTAGTAAAGATTGAAAAAAGTAAAGGGCCTAGACAGCTGTCCTGGATAATTCCTGATTCTACCTGGATTATGTTGTAAAGACTTCCATTAAAGAACACCTTCTGTGTTCTGTTAGACAGGTAACTCCTTGTCCACACTATAGCAGGGGGTATAAAGCCATAACACATATGTTTTTCCATTAGCAGATCATGATCGATAATGTCAAAAGACGCACTGAATTCTAACATAACAGTGGCCACAATCTTTTTATCATAAATTTTTCTCAGCCAATCATCAGTCATTGGTGCTTACTAAGGGTCGGTTATAGGCTGATTGGTCGGCTATTTGAGCCAGTAAAGGGGGCTTTCCTATTCTTGGGTAGCGTAATTACTTTTGCTTCCCTCCAGGCCTGAGGGCACATACTTTCTAGTAGGCTTAGATTGAAGATGTGGCAAATAGGAGTGGCAATATTGTCCGCCATTATCCTCAGTAATTTTCCAGCGTTTGTTGCTGTCATGTCATGCCTAAGTTTGATAATCTCCTCAATTAAATAATCATTAAAGTAATTGGCAATATCAGTGGGTTTTGTGATGAATGAGCCATCTGACTCAATGAATGATGGAGCTGAGTTTGCCTTTTTGCCCAAAACTTAATTTAAAGTGCTCCAAAGCTTTTTACTATCATTCTTTATGTAATTTATCTTTGTTTCATAGTGTAGGTTCATCTGCTTTTTATTGAGTTTAGTCTCATGATTTCTCCATTTGCAGTACATTTGCCAATCAGTTGTGCAGACAGACTTATTTGCCATTTTGCCTCATACCTCGCAACCATACAATTTTTTAATTCCTCATCAATCTACGAGGATTTAACAATTTTCAGTAATTTTCTTAATGTAACTGGAATAAGCAATTTCATAAATGTGTCAAGTGCAGTGTCTGTTTGCTCCTCATTACACACCACAGACCAACACATATTCTTTACATCAACAACATAGGAATAGCTACAAAACTTATTGTATGACCTCTTATAAACTATATTAGGCCCAGTTTTTGGGACTTTGGTTTTCCTAGATATGGCTACTATCTTGTGATCATTACATCCAATGGATTTGGATACTCCTTTAAAGCACATTTCTGCAGCATTAATAAAGATGTGATCAATACATGTTGATGATTTCATTCCTGTTTGCAACTACCCTGGTAGGTTGACTGATTCAGGAACTAGTTATAGTTTGAAGATTTCTCTTGAATATACCTCTCTGTTGATATCACATACATTTTCAAGCATTTCACACTGTTATCCAGATACTGACTATTAACACTTTGTAGTCTATAGCAGCTTTCCACCAGAATGGCCTTTAGGTGAGGCAGATGAACCTGTGCCATCTTACTTCAGCAGCATTAAAAATTAGATCCTCGCTAAGCTTTACAGGAATGTGGTACTGAATATAAACGGCAACACCTCCACCTTTGGCATTTCTGTCTTTTCTGTTGATGTTATAACCATGTATTGTTCCTACTGTATCATCAACGGTATTATCTAAGTGAGTTTCAGAGATTGTCAGAATATGAATGTCATCTGTTACTTGCAAATTATTGATTTCATGAACCTTGTTTCTTAAGCTACATATGTTAACGTGAGCTATTTTAGTACTTTTCTGGGATGCTTGATTGCTTTCATTGCAAGAGAAGCTGAGCAGAAGAGAAGCTTAGCAGAAGTAGACATGCTCATGTTATTTATGTTAGTGCAGGTTCAGCTTCACACAGTGGACTTCCTACTTGGGCACAATGCCTCAGTGCTAACAGTATAACTCTGGTTCATAGGCACATGATTTCTGCATACAATAGCTGTAGGATCAGGTTACTTACATTGTGACTTCCAACACACCTGGGATAATGTACATTTGCTGAAGCATTATGACAACTCACTGACAAAATGGTAGGGATTAACTGAGCTGGCCTTGGGTCATTGATAAGTAATTGTCTCAACGCAGCCTTATAATGCTGTGAAAGGATCCAGGAACACAAATGATTTGGGTGGATCCCATCCTCCTTATAAAACAATCTTTGTTTCCAGAAGGTATCAATACACGTTAGACCCACAGAGCTGCAATAGTCCCGTAGCCAGTTATGGAGGGTTAAAAGTCTGCTGAACCGTTCAATGCCACGATTTAGGGAGGGCAAAGGGCCAGATATTATGGGGCGTTTGTTGGTGTAGAGACCCAATCAGTTAAAAAAAAAATCAATCTTCAGTTGTTCTGAGTTGCCCTTCATAATGTCATTGAATCTCACATGAACTGTGATATACTAAATTTCATGATGCAGGTTTAAAATGTTTGGGAGCAGCTTATTGATGTCCTGTACTCGTGCTCCTAGATAGCAAAACGTTTTTGCTCCAGGGACATTTCTCACCATTGAACTGCCCAATACAATGGCCGGACAAAGGGATGGAGATATCCGCCCATTACTACCCTTCATACAATTTGTTGAACCTTTTACAGGCCCACAAGAAGCAGGATAGCATACTCCCACTGCTCCCGGTGATAGGTCCAGACCTCCCACAGCAGGCAGTGCCCTGTCAGATCCAGACCTCCCACAGCAGGCAGTGCCCTGTCAGATCCAGAGAGAGGGAAAGGAGCCGAACTCAACGACAAAGTCTCTGCTGGAGTCAGCATAGTTGGAGTCAGCACAGCCGTTGCAGACACAGGCAATCCCGGCGATGAAGACACAGGTAGATCAGGCACCAGAATGAGAAGCTATTCCTTATGTCAATCTGCTCCGAACCTCTCGCAGACACTCCAGTCCTCTTAGCAGCATGCCACTGCCTTCAGTTTCCACGACTTGTGACATGGGACCAACACTAATTGGAATAATCCTCTTGCTGTTCTCCGTCCACTCCACTACAAGATGGAGGAGGACAAGAAGATGGAGACGACTTCCTCTGCAGGCAAGTTCCAGGTAGCAAAGGCCATTCGGGTAGGGACAGATGACAAGGCGGGTATACCTCCATCAGGCCGGAACGGCGTCCAGTCACAGGAGTTAAGAATGAGAAAGTTCCAATTTGCGTTTTCCCCATAAGTTCATGCAGAATTGAAATGTGCTTGCTAAGGATAGCTACCTCATTCCTGTAAACCTCTGCAAGCAAACAATTGCTGCATTGTCAATATTGTTCCGGAAAAGAATGTAATAAACACAGCTTCTACATCGCTGGAAAAGTTAGTTTGCTATTCCTGTCACGACTTCTGCTGAAGTCGATGCCTCTCCTTGTTCGGGCGGTGCTCGGCGATCGACGTCACCGGTCTTCTAGCCATCATTGATCTATGTTTCATTTTCCATTGGTTTTGTCTGGTCTTCTTACACACCTGGTTCCAATCCCATTCATTATATGTTGTGTATTTAACCCTCTGTTTCCCCTCATGTTCTTGTCAGAGATTGTTTATTGTTATGTTCATGTTTTATGGATTGGTGTGCAACGGGTTTCTTGTACCCACATTTTATTATGGACTTTGGTTTTGGAGTTTTTGTTTTGAGTTATTAAAATACTCCAGTTATACCAAGTTTGATTCTCCTGCGCTTGACTTCCCTGCCACCTACATACACGACGTGACAATTCCAGGCGATGTGGGCTCCATTGCAACCTAGCTAGCTAGCTGGTAGCTGGTGTTGACATATACCCCAAAATAAAAACAAAATACACATCGGAAACAACAGTGCGGAACAATAGGTCGAGGTGTGTTGAATTGTGTTTGGGAAATAAAGATAGACATGGTTTTATAAAGGTAGTGGTCATATTTAATTCAGTACAGAAATTTGTAGGCGGCTTAACTTACCCTGTCCTGGGACTAAACTTGTGTGCCAAGAGAACACTCTTTTTGGAAAAGCTATATGTTTTCAAAACTGCAATATGTACATGAATTCAGATTATGTCTGGGGATACACAACATCCTGAAATATACAGCACCAGTCAAAAGATTGTGTGCAAAGCTGTCACCAAGGCAAAGTGTGGCTACTTTGAAGAATCTCAAATATAAAATATATTTTGATTTGTTGAACACTTTTTTGGTTACAACATGATTCCATATGTGTTATTTCATAGTTTTGATGTCTTCACTATAATTCTACAATGTAGACAATATTACAATTATAGAAAAACCCTTGAATGAGTAGTCCAAACTTTTGACTGGTACTGTGTATATACAGTTGAAGTCGGAATTTTACATACACCGTAGCCAAATACATTTAAACTCAGTTTTTCACCATTCCTGACATTTAATTCTAGTAAAAATCCCCTGTCTTAGGTCAGTTAGGATCACCAATATATTTTAAGAATGTGAAATGTCAGAACAATAGTAGAGAAAATAATTTATTTCAGCTTTCATTTCTTTCATCACATGCCCAGTGGGACAGAAGTTTACATACACTCAATTAGTATTTGGTATTATTGCCTTTAAATTGTTTAACTTGGGTCAAATGTTTTGGGTAGCCTTCCACAAGCTTCCCACAATAAGTTGGGTGAATTTTGGCCCATTCCTCCTGACAGAGCTGGTGTAACTGAGTCAGGTTTGTAGGCCTCCTTGCTCGCACATGCTTTTGCTTCTGGTTCTGCCCACAAATTTTCTATAGGATGGAGGTCAGGGCATTTTGATGGCCACTCCAATACCTTGACTTTGTTGTCCTTAAGCCATTTTGCCACAACTTTGGAAGTAGGCTTGGGGTCATTGTCCATTTGGAAGACCCATTGGCGACCAAGCTTTAACTTCCTGTCGATGTCTTGAGATGTTGCTTCAATATATACACATCATTTTACTACCTCATGATGCCATCTATTTTGTGAAGTGCACCAGCCCCTCCTGCAGCAAAGCACCCACACAACATGATTATGCCACCCCCGTGCTTCACGGTTGGGATGGTGTTGTTCAGCTTGCAGACCTCCCCCTTTTTCCTCCAAACATAACAATGGTCATTATGGCCAAACAGTTCTATTTTTGTTTCATCAGACCAGAGGATATTTCTCCAAAAAGTATGATCTTTGTCCCCATATGCAGTTGCAAACCATAGTCTGGCTTTCTTATGGCGGTTTTGGAGCAGTGGCTTCTTCCTTGCTGAGCGGCCTTTCAGGTTATGTCGATATCAGACTCATTTTACTGTGGATGTAGATACTTTTGTACCTGTTTCCTCCAGCATCTTCACAAGGCTGTTTGTTGTTCTGGGATTGATTTGCACTTTTCACACCAAAGTACGTTCATCTCTAGGAGACAGAACGCGTCTCCTTCCTGAGTGGTATGACGGCTGCGTGGTCCCATGGTGTTTCTACTTGCGTACTATTGTTTGTACAGATGAATGTGGTACCTTCGGGCGTTTGGAAATTGCTCCCAAGGATGAACCAGACTAGTGGAGGTCTACAATTTTTTTTCTGAGGTCTTGGCCGATTTCTTTTCATTTTCCTAAGATGTCAAGCAAAGAGGCACTGAGTTTGAAGGTAGGCCTTGAAATACATCCACAGGTACAGCTGGAAACGGCTGATTTTTTTATGGAATATCTATATAGGCGCACAGAGGCCCTTTATCAGCAACCATCACTCCTGTCTTCCAATGGCATGTTGTGTTAGCTAATCCAAGTTCATCGTTTTAAAAGGTTAATTAATCATTAGAAAACCCTTTTGCAATTATGTTAGCACAGCTGAAAACTTCTGATTAAAGAAGCAATAAAACTGGCCTTCTTTAGACTAGTTGAGTATCTGGAGCATCAGCATTTGTGGGTTCGATTACAGGCTCAAATTGGCCAGAAACAAATACCTTTCTTCTGGAACTCATCAATCTATTCTTGTTCTGAGAAATGTAGGCTATTCCAATGCGAGAAATTGCCAAGAAACTGAAGATCTCCCTTCACAGAACAGCGCAAACTGGCTCTAACCAGAATAGAAAGAGGAGTGTCTAGAGTGTCTAGTTTGAGAAACAGACCCCTCAGAAGCCCTCAACTGGCAGCTTCATTAAAAAACACCAGTCTCAACATCAACAGTGAAGAGGCGACTCCAGGATGCTGGCCAATTAGGCAGAGTTGCAAAGAAAAAGCCATATCTCAGACTGGTCAATAAAAATAAAAGATTAAGATGGGCAAAAGAACACAGACACTGGACAGAGGAAGATTGGAAAAAAAGGGTTATGGACAGACTAATCTAAGTTTGAGGTGTTCGGATCACAAAGAAGAACATTCGTGAGATGCAGAAAAAATGAAAAGATGCCATCTGTCAAGCATGGTGGAGGCAATGTGATGGTCTGGGGGTGCTTTGGTGGTGGTAAAGTGGGAGATTTGTACAGGGTAAAAGAGATCTTGAAGAAGGAAGGATATCACTCCATTTTGCAACGTCATGCCATACCCTGTGGACCGAGCTTAATTGGAGCCAATTTCCTCCTACAATAGGATAATGACAACAAACTATGCAAGAACTATTTAGGGAAGAAGCAGTCAGCTGGTATTCTGTCTATAATGGAGTGGCCAGCACAGTCACTGGATCTCAACCCATTTTTTTATTTAGCTAGATAAGTAATTTAAGAACAAATTCTTATTTACAATGACAACCTACCAGGGAACAGTGGGTTAACTGCCTTGTTCATGGACAGAACAACAGATTTGGACTTTGTCTGCTTTGATCTAGAAACCTTTCAGTTACTGGACCAACACTCTAACCACTAGGCTACCTATTGAGCTGTTGTGGGAGCAGCTTGCCCATCAAGCCAATCCAACTTGTGAGAGGTGCTTCAGGAAGCATGGGGTGAAATCTCTTCAGATTACCTCAACAAATTGACAACTAGAATGCCAAAGGTCTGCATATGTGTTATTTCATTGTTTTGATGTGTTCACTATTATTCTACAATGTAGAAAATAGTAAAAATATTGAAAAACCCTTGAATGAGTAGGTTTGTCCTTACCTTTGACTGGTACTGTAAGTAGATATCTGTGTTAGAAAGACAGAGTGATGCTGAAGGTAAAGAAACGTACCACACTCTCACCTACTGCCTCCTTTCCTTCACAAACAGACAGACTGACATAGAGAGGGAAAGGGAGTGTGGAGAGAGAGATAATTGAAAGTAACAATTAACCTATTGGAATGATTTAATTGCATTGCCTTGACAACAGTCGTACCCATTTATGCCAATAAAGCTCATTTCAATTTATTTGAGTTGAAAGAGAGAAAGAGGGAGGCTGAATTCCCTAACAATTGTCCTCCACCTAATCTTCCCACCTAACTGTCCTGACATGTTCGAGCAGGAGGGTCACAATAGCATGGAGCTTAGACTAGAAAGGATTGTAAAGCAGTGCTGTAGACTGCTGGAGTAATATCATAACAGCACACTAGAATCCTGTCCTGGCAGGCAGGAAGGTCCATTATGTCATTATCAGATTGAAACAGAGCCAAAGTCTTCTGCTAGAGAATGTTACATTGGCACTATGGCACTCAGTCTAACTGTAGCAACCCTCAATGTGAGGGCACTACAGCCTCCACCCAGAGGTCTGGACCTCGTGAGCTTGTCCTAAAGTAGCAAGGTTGCCAGTTCAAGCCCTGTGTTGGCTGTTCTTGCTCTATCACCACAACACCATGATTTCTTAGCAGTTGGTTGCATCATGCTCACTCCATCTCAATTTTTTTAAACTGCTTGTATTGTAACAGGAACAGGTAGGAGAGGAAATGTGGTCATTAGAGCAGACATTCTGTTGAACCGGAAGGGTGATTACTTTCTCCCTTCCTCCCACTCTCCCCCTCTCCGGGCTGCCTGCATTGACCCTTTTTTTAAATAACTCTCTTGCTCTGACTTTATGCAGACACACTGGACTCTACTCCCACAGTCGCACATAGACTGACACCCCTACACACATATACACCCACACACACATAACATGCACACACATGCATACTGATGCCACACACACACACACACACACACACACACACACACACACACACACACACACACACACACACACACACACACACACACTTTCAGACTCACCACATATGCTGCTGCAACTGTCTTTTATCTATCCTGTAGCCTAGTCACTTTAGCCCTACCTACAGTGCCTTCGGGAAAGTATTCAGACTCCTTGACTTGTTCCACATTTTATTACGTTACAGCCTTATTCTAAAATGTATTAAATAAAATAAAAATCTCAGCAATCTACACACAATACCCCATAATGACAAAACAAAAACAGGTTTTTAGACATTTTTTCAAAAAATAAATATATGTAAAACGTATTTACATAAGTATTCAGACTCTTTGCTATGAGGTGCATCCTGTTTCCATTGATCATCCTTGAGATCATCCTTGTCTATATAAGGTCCTACAGTTGACAGTGCATGTCAGAGCAAAAACCAAGCCATGAGGTCGAAGGAATTGTCCATAGAGCTCCGAGACAGGATTGTGTCGAGGCACAGATCTGGGGAAGGGTACCAAAACATTTCTGAAGCATTGAAGGTCCCCAAGAACACAGTGGTCTCAATCATTCTTAAATGGAAGAAGTTTGAAACAACCAAGACTCGTCCTAGAGCTGGCCGCCAAGCAATCGGGGGAGAATGGCCATGGTTTGGGAGGTGACCAAGAACCCGATGGTCACTCTGACAGAACTCTAGAGTGCCTGTGTGGAGATGGGAGAACCTTCCAGAAGGACAACCATCTATGCAGCACTCCACCAATCAGGCCTTTATGGTAGAGTAGCCAGACGGAAGCCACTCCTCAGTAAAAGGCACATGACAGCCCGCTTGGAGTTTGACAAAGGACACCCAGTAAGGGAAAAAAACGATTTAATCCATTTTAGCATAAGGCTGTAACCTAACAAAATGTGAAAAGTCAAGGGGTCTGAATACTTTCTGAAGGCATTGTATATGTACAGTACATAGCTATCTCAATTACCTCATACCCTGCACATCAACTTGGTACTGGCACTAGCAGTATATAGGGCTCCCGAGTAGTGCAGCGGTCTAAGGCACTGCATCCCAGTGCTAAAGGTGTCACTACAAACCTTTGTTCGATTCCTGGCTGTATCACAAACGGCTGTGATTGGGAGTCCCATTGGGCGGTGCAAAATTGGCCCAGCGTTGTTTGGGTTTGGCAGGGGTAGGCCGTCATAGTAAGTAAGAATTTGTTCTTAACTGACTTGCCTAGTTAAACATTTTTATGCAAGTTTAGTGAAATTAAGGTTAAATAAAAATAAATATTGCCATGTTATTTTGTACTCCGTATATATAGCCTTGTTATTTTCTACTCCCTGTATACAACCATGTTATTTTCTGCTCCCTGTATATAGCCATGTTATTTTCTACTCCCTGTATACAACCATGTTATTTTATACTCCCTGTATATAGCCATGTTATTTTCTACTCCCTGTATATAGCCATGTTATTTTCTACTCCCTATACAGCCATGTTATTTTATACTCCCTGTATATAGCCTTGTTATTTTCTACTCCCTGTATACAACCATGTTATTTTCTACTCCCTATACAGCCATGTTATTTTATACTCCCTGTATACAGCCATGTTATTTTCTACTCCCTGTATATAGCCTTGTTATTTTCTACTCCCTGTATACAACCATGTTATTTTCTACTCCCTGTATACAACCATGTTATTTTCTACTCCCTGTATAAAACCATGTTATTTTCTACTCCCTGTATACAACCATGTTATTTTCTACTCCCTGTATACAGCCATGTTATTTTCTACTCCCTGTATACAACCATGTTATTTTCTACTCCCTGTATACAACCATGTTATTTTCTACTCCCTGTATACAACCATGTTATTTTCTGCTCCCTGTATACAACCATGTTATTTTCTACTCCCTATACAGCCATGTTATTTTATACTCCCTGTATACAGCCATGTTATTTTCTACTCCGTATATATAGCCTTGTTATTTTCTACTCCCTATACAGCCATGTTATTTTATACTCCCTGTATACAGCCATGTTATTTTCTACTCCGTATATATAGCCTTGTTATTTTCTACTCCCTGTATACAACCATGTTATTTTCTACTCCCTGTATACAACCATGTTATTTTCTACTCCCTGAATACAACCATGTTATTTTCTACTCCCTGTATACAACCATGTTATTTTCTACTCCCTGTATACAACCATGTTATTTTCTACTCCCTGTATATAGCCATGTTATTTTCTACTCCTCTATATATAACCATGTTATTTTCTACTCCCTGTATACAACCATGTTATTTTCTACTCCCTGTATATTGCCTTGTCATTTTCTATTCCCTGTATATAGCCATGTTATTTTCTACTCCCTGTACAACCATGTTATTTTCTACTCCCTGTATACAACCATGTTATTTTCTACTCCCTGTATACAACCATGTTATTTTCTACTCCCTGTATACAACCATGTTATTTTCTACTCCCTGTATACAACCATGTTATTTTATACTCCCTGTATACAACCATGTTATTTTCAACTCCCTGTATATAGCCATGTTATTTTCTACTCCCTGTATACAGCCATGTTATTTTATACTCCCTGTATACAACCATGTTATTTTTTACTCCCTGTATACAACCATGTTATTTTATACTCCCTGTATACAACCATGTTATTTTTTACTCCCTGTATACAACCATATTATTTTATACTCCCTGTATATAGCCATGTTATTTGCTACTCCCTGTATATAGCCATGTTATTTTATACTCCCTGTATATAGCCATGTTATTTTCTACTCCCTGTATACAACCATGTTATTTTCTACTCCCTGTATACAACCATGTAATTTTCTACTCCCTGTACATAGCCATGTTATTTTATACTCCCTGTATATAGCCATATTATTTTATACTCCCTGTATACAACCATGTTATTTTCTACTCCCTGTATATAGCCATGTTATTTTCTACTCCCTGTACATAGCCATATTATTTTCTACTCCCTGTATACAACCATGTTATTTTCTACTCCCTGTATACAACCATGTTATTTTATACTCCCTGTATACAACCATGTTATTTTCTACTCCCTGTATACAACCATGTTATTTTCTACTCCCTGTATACAACCACGTTATTTTCTACTCCCTGTATATAGCCATGTTATTTTCTACTCCCTGTATATAGCCATGTTATTTTCTACTCCCTGTATACAACCATGTTATTTTCTACTCCCTGTATACAACCATGTTATTTTCTACTCCCTGTATACAACCATGTTATTTTCTACTCCCTGTATACAGCCATGTTATTTTCTACTCCCTGTATACAACCATGTTATTTTCTACTCCCTGTATACAACCATGTTATTTTCTACTCCCTGTATACAACCATGTTATTTTCTACTCCCTGTATACAACCATGTTATTTTCTACTCCCTGTATACAACCATGTTATTTTCTACTCCCTGTATATAGCCATGTTATTTTTACTCTTTATTTTTATTTGTTATTCACTGTGTATTTATTCATCATGTCACTATTTAATAAAAAATAAAAAATGTTATCTTAACTTTAACTCTGCATTGTTGGAAAGGACCCATAAGTAATCATTTCACTGTTAGTCTACACCTGTTGTCTTCCAATCATGTGGCAAATACACATTTATTTGACATGTCTCTGTCTCTCTCCCTCTCTTGCTCTCTCTGTCTTTCTCCCTCTCTCGGAATGCAAGGCTCCTCTGGACTGTATTGGTACCCACTGCGCAAAATTACTCATCTGTAAAAAAAAATGTGTGTGTATGTAGAGACTGGGTTGCTTTCAGAGTCCAGTTTTTGTTTATGGTTGCATCATTTCTGGTAGTATTAGTCGGCTGAACCAATGAGCCACCTTGCTGCAGTGGTTTTAACAGCAGCAGGGAAATAAATAAGGGTGCGTTCCAGATACACACATTGTGCACTGCAGACCTGCAGAAATCAGTGACGTGGTTGCTGAGACGCTTCCCCAGACATCGTAAAGATTTGATATTCTGTGCAAGTCAACTTGCCTAATGTGCGTTATCTGGAACGCACCCACAACCTTCCGCTTATCTCCGCTTCCTTCCCAGAACAGACCTCACAACCATCCCCGGGTGAGACAGTGCTTTGGCAATGTAAACATGTTTCCCATGCCAAAATATTGCTCTTGAATTGAGAGAAGGAGAGAGAGAGTGCGATAAAGGCAGTATGTGGGAGATTCAATCCGCCTCTGTGTGGAAGGTTAATGGCTGTAATTTATTGGTGAATCTTCAACACAACTGCTTTCTGATTACCAGAGGAGATAGAGAGGGGGAGGGAAGGAGAGCGAGAGAGGTTGCCGCAATCAATATTTTATTCACTGCACGTCTGGGCAGCTGAATACACACAACAGCATTGACTCCCTTTCTTTCTTCATCTCTCTCTCTCTCTGACTGGGGGACATAAACCTATTGCGATTGACAGGCTAGTTGCATAATTTATTTTCACCAGCTGAGAGGCAGAGCGAAAGAGAGAGAGAGAGGCAGCGCGAGAGAGAGAGAGGCAGAGCGAAAGAGAGAGAGAGGCAGAGCGAAAGAGAGAGAGGCAGAGCGAAAGAGAGAGAGAGAGGCAGAGCGAGAGTGAGAGGCAGAGCGAGAGAGAGGCAGAGCGAAAGAGAGAGAGCGGGGCAGAGCGAGAGAGAGAGAGGCAGAGCGAAAGAGAGAGAGAGGCAGAGCGAAAGAGAGAGAGAGGCAGAGCGAAAGAGAGAGAGGCAGAGCGAAAGAGAGAGAGCGGAGGGGGGCGTGGCGTAGTGTAGCGTGGTGTGGTTGGGCAGATGGTTCCTTCTGGCTCCCTTGCACTCGACGTTTACTCCTCAAACCGATCACCGGGTACCCCTACTTTTCCAGCCTTCAACCGTGTGTAATTAATTACCCGATTCTACTTAATGAGGTAGCTATGTTTTCATTTTCACAACCTTTATGTAGGGTATTTGCCTATGTTGTGTATATTGTCATAAACTCCGGTTAAATTCTTTCCTTGATGACGAAGATTAATGTCTAGAAAAAGTTGAGGGAGTCTGTCCCACTCCATGGTTAATTTGTAATCGAAATCAAACAAGCAAACAAACTCTTATCCTCCAACCGTAGAAAAACATCTGACTGGTCGACTCCCTTGTCAGATCGAATCAATGGGTATGGTCAGGGTTGGCTAGGTTACCTTCTAATTGTAATAATTTGCAGTTACTAGTTAGTTACCTGTCCAAAATTGTAATCAGTAACGTCATTTTTGGATTAACCAAACTCAGTTACATCATATAAGTACTTAATGCTACTTTTTGATTACTTTCCGTAAGAGGCATTAGAAGAAGACAAGACATCTGTAAATAGCCCACCGAACTACCTCTTCCCCATGTTATTTATTTTTGCTGGTTTTCACCCCAGTATCTCTACCAGCACATCATCATCTGCACATCTATCACTCCAGTGTTACTGCTAAATTGTAATTATTTCGCCTCTATGGCCTATTTATTGCCTACCTCCCTACTCTTCTACATTTGCACACAGTGTACATATATCTTTCTATTTTTCTTTTCTTTTGTGTTATTGACTGTACGTTTGTTTATGTGTAACTCTGTTGTTTTTGTCGCACTGCTTTGCTTTATCTTGACCAGGTCCCGGTTGTAAATGAGAAATTGTTCTCAACTGGCCTACCTGGTTAAATAAAAAAAAGTGCATTTGGTGTGTCATCATATTGGTCTATGGCTGCTATGTCGACACACCATCATAGAGTCTGATGGAACAAACTTAAACTTGCTCCTTTTTTCAATGCTGAATTGAAAGTAATTGAAAAACAGAAAGGTATCATGTATTTTTTTCCACAAAATTCCTTTCTGAATGTAAAAGTAATTCAAGAAGTAACATCTAGTTTTTCAAAAGTATCTGTAATCTGATTACAATACTTTTTGCTGGTAACGTAACTGATTACAGTTAGTGTTTTTTAAATCCAATTACGTATAACTGATTGTGCAGGGGCGACCGGGATGCTGCAGTACAGTAGCCCACTGCAGATGGCCAGCTTCTTGTGTGTGCTGATTTGAAATCCGGGACACAGCACCAATGTAGGTGTAACGGATGTGAAATAGCTAGCTAGTTAGCGGTGGTGCGCGCTAAATAGCGTGACGTCACTTGCTCTGAGACCTTGAAGTAGTGGTTCCCCTTGCTCTGCAAAGGCCGCGGCAACCTGGGTTGTCGCCCCTGTTTTACCCCACTGATCTAAGGCCAAGTAAGGCACTTGAACCAGAATCTGTAGCACACTTAGGCTTTAGCAGAAGTAGTGTTTAGCCATCACCCCACCACTCTGGGGTGGGAGAGAGGAAGTTACGAAACAGACAGTCCTGAAAAAGTCTTATTTTACAAACGAAAAACCTAGCTCCTATTAAGGCACTTGTGGAGATCAGAGAGGATCTGAGGAAATAATATGCACATATTACACTTAGCCAACCAAAGGGGGGGAAGGAAAGAGAGAGTTGATGAGATGGGGAGAAAGCGAGAGGGATGGAGAGAGTGTATTGTGGTGTTAACTTATCTCTCTCCTCTCTGGAATGGCATTCTTTATAACTTGTGTGTGTGTGTTTTAAAGAAAATACCTGCTTTTTCAGCGTGGTTGAGTGTTCCCTATATGTCATTTAGGGTGAAGATAATTCACTTGGAACCACTTGTCTTTTCTTGTCAGGAAAGACACCCAGGCAAACACTGTATAGGTGTGTTTGGTTGACTTTATGGGTGTGGGCAAAAGACATACACACATACACATACACACCTCGTGGCCCAACATTGATTGCGGATACAGTGAGCTCAAGGAGCAGTAGGTGTGGGGGACAGGTCCAACCTTAGAACAACATTATCAGTTATATGTAATGCCATGGACACACACATAAACACAGTAAGGAAGTGTTGTGTGTTGGTGCACACAGTTCACTGTTTGTGTCCAATATTGGAATGTGAGCGAGTTTGTCATGAGATGGGCATCAGGGAACCTAGTCTACCAACAACCATCAGCTGATCCCATTTCAAACCCCACCTGACAGGATCTGAAATGATGGTTTTACCAATCTTCCAGGATATAAATTGGCTGGTGATGGGCTATAGGGTCTCTCTCTCTCTCTCTCGATCCTTCCTTCTCTCTTTCCTTCTCTCTCTCTCCACATTGAAAGGGGAAGTGGTGTCTGTCTAGTCAGAAGTGTCATAGGGTTGCAGGATGTGAAGTGGGGCTTGTGATTCTGCATCACTGTATCATCAGATTGTTTTCTACTCAGATATGACCTAATCTACCAGCTGCAAAAACATAAACACTGTGTATTTAACACATACATACACATATGAACCTGTGCAAAGATAGTGTTTGTGTGTGTGTCGTTCCTGTCTTGCAGGACAGGGGAAGTTTTTAATTCCAGGTGCATGTAGCTCAGTCTACCAGAAGATGGCAATGGTACCATAGACATGCATGTAAACAAACACTAGTGTTGTGTGCAAAATAGTGGGTTGTGGCCAGTTCCTCATGGATTACAGCCAAACACCGTTAAACAGAGTTGTAGTTATTTGGTGGTAAGTCTTTTTAGGGGCTGCAATGGAAAAACGTTTGGGAACCTATCAACATTGCAGAAAGTAAATTCTGTATCGTCACAAACCCATGCTAGGTCTAATATGTTTTGCAGTTAGTTGGGTGTGTATCTTACGAGTGTAGGAGGATTTGGAAATAGGCAGATGAATGTGATTCTGTAGCAGGGTGATAACACGTGATATTGCTAATTTGGAAAGTAAATAACAAAACATGTTTGAGCACTTAGAAGTTTCGGAGGACTGGGGGAGGGGGAGTGCATCTGATGATTAGCCATATGCTGGGATATCATAACAAGAGCTGATCATGCAAGACCTTTAAATATTCTACAGTGTGCATGTGCCCGTGTGTGCTGTAGAGACAGAGATAAGAAAACAGCCTGCTAGCCATGTCTAAACAGATTATTACAAAGCAACTGAACTCCGCTGTTTGAAGTGGCTTCCTCTCTTCTCCTCTCCTCCTACCCTTCATCTGACCTGATATGAAAGGACTGTATAGGAGTTAGCAGATTTCCATTATGCACCCTCCTCCTTATGCAGTTCTTTCACGTAAGTGCAGATGAAGGATGGAGACTGTACTATTGACATGCACTCAGGAGTAATACAACAATACTCTGGCAGGCAAATCAATGACCATCCAGATCAGGTGACTAACCTGATCAATGACCAGCCATACTCAACTGGCGGATGTTGCCCATATATAAAACAAATATTCTGTTGGGATTTTAACTTGCTACTGTTGAGAGTTGTAATAGTAGAATTGAAATTGGGTAGGGCATGGTCAGTTTTCCTCTTATGCATTCACTGACAGACCTTGCTTAGAGAGATATTAATAACCTGTCAGAAATGTCCAGTTGATCAACTACTGACCATGTTAGATGGGTAAATTAGGCTAACCAGTTATCTATCTAAATCTTGTAATTATCATTGCCAGATTACTCTACCCCCCAGGGGGCCCACATTGATTTTGTTGAGTCACTCGGGTATCATAACACACGGTCCTGGGCAAAATGTGTAGATTTGCAGGAAATTATCTTTAAAACTACAAAAGAACACAGATACTGGACAGAGGAACTCTGCCTAGAAGGCCAGCATCCCGGAGTCGCCTCTTCACTGTTGACGTTGAGACTAGAGGTCGACCGATTATGATTTTTCAACGCCAATACCAATTATTGGAGGACCAAAAAAAGCCATTACCGATTAATCGGACGATTTTATTTATTTATTTGTAATAATGACAATTACAACAATACTGAATGAACACTTATTTTAACTCGATATAATACATCAATAAAAATCAATTTAGCCTCAAATAAATAATGAAACATGTTAAATTTGGTTTAAATAATGCAAAAACAACGTGTTGGAGAAGTAAAAGTGCAATATGTGCTATGTAAGAAAGCTAACGTTTCAGTTCCTTGCTCAGAACATGAGAACATATGAAAGCTGGTGGTTCCTTTTAACAGGTGTCTTCAATATTCCAAGGTAAGAGGTTTTAGGTTGTAGTTATTATAGTTTTATAGGACTATTTCTCTCTCTACCATTTGTATTTCATATACCTTTGACTATTGGATGTTCTTATAGGCACTATAGCATTGCCAGTGTAACAGTATAGCTTCTGTCCCTCTCCTCGCCCCCACCTGGGCTCGAACCAGGAACACATCAACAACAGCCACACTCGAAGCAGCCTTACCCATCGCTCCACAAAAGCCACGGCACTTGCAGAGCAAGGGGAACAACCACTCCAAGTCTCAGAGCGAGTGACGTTTGAAACGCTGTTAGCGTGCACCCCGCTAACTAGCTAGCCATTTCACATCGGGTTACACCAGCCATTAGGCTGATATAGGCTTGAAGTCATAAACAGCGCTGTGCTTGCGAAGAGCTACTGGCAAAACGCACGAAAGTGCTGTTTGAATGAATGCTTACGAGCCTGCTGCTGCCTACCATCGCTCAGTCAGACTGCTCTATCAAATCATAGACTTAATTATAACATAACACACAGAAATACGAGCCTATGGTCATTAATATGGTCGAATCTGGAAACTATAATTTCGAAAACAAAACGTTTATTATTTCAGTGAAATACGGAACCGTTCGGTATTTTATCTAACGGGTGGCATCCCTAAGTCTCAATATTCTTGTTACATTGCACAACCTTCAATGTTATGTCATAATTACGCAACATTCTGGCAAATTAGTTCGCAATGAGCCAGTCTGCCCAAACTGTTGCATATACCCTGACTCTGCGTGCAATGAACGCAAGAGAAGTGACACAATTTAACCTGGTTAATATTGCCTGCTAACCTGGATTTCCTTTAGCTAAATATGCAGGTTTAAAAATATGTACTTCTGTGTATTGATTTTAAGAAAGGCATTAGTGTTTATGGTTAGGTACAGTCGTCCAACGATTGTGCTTTTTTCGCAAGTGCGCTTTTGTTAAATCATTCCCCAGTGTTGCATCAATTATATGCAATGCAGGACATGCTAGATAAACTAGTAATATCATCAACCATGTGTAGTTATAACTAGTGATTTATAATTGATTGATTGTTTTTTATAAGATAAGTTTAATGCTAGCTAGCAACTTACCTTGGCTTTTACTGTATTCACGTAACAGGCAGGCTCCTCATGGAGTGCAATGAGAGGCAGGTGGTTAGAGCGTTGAACTAGTTAAATGTAAGGTTGCAAGATTGGATCCCCCAAGCTGACAAGGTGAAAATCTGTCGTTCTGCTCCTGAACAAGGCAGTTGACCCACCGTTCCTTGGCCGTCATTGAAAATAAGAATGTGTTCTTAACTGACTTGCCTAGTTAAATAAAAGTATAAAAAAAATATATATTATTATTTTATTTTTTTATTGTTAAAATCGGCGCCCCAAAATACCCTTTTCCGATTGTTATGAAAACTTGAAATCGGCCCTAATTAATCGGCCATTCCGATTAATTGGTCGACCTCTAGTTGAGACTGGTGTTTTGCGGCTACTATTTAATGAAGCTGCTAGTTGAGGACTTGTGAGGCATCTGTTTCTCAAACTAGACACTCTAATGTACTTGTCCTTTTGCTCAGTTGTGCACCGGGGCCTCCCACTCCTCTTTCTATTCTGGTTAGAGCCCGTTTGTGCTGTTCTGTGAAGGGAGTAGTACACAGCGTTGTATGAGATCTTCAGTTTCTTGGTAATTTCTCACATGGAATAGCCTTCATTTCTCAAAACAAGAATAGACTGACGAGTTCCAGAAGAAAGTTATTTGTTTCTGGCCATTTTGAGCCTGTAATCGAACCCACAAATGCTGATGCTCCAGATACTCAACTAGTCTAAAGAAGACCAGTTTTATTGCTTCTTTAATCAGAACAACAGTTTTCAGCTGTGCCAACATAATTGCAAAAG
Organism: Oncorhynchus mykiss; assembly: GCF_057628025.1. NCBI lineage: Eukaryota > Metazoa > Chordata > Actinopteri > Salmoniformes > Salmonidae > Oncorhynchus > Oncorhynchus mykiss. The sequence goes on from NC_143032.1 coordinate 17,026,195, forward strand.
GGTTTTCTAATGAGTAATTAGCCATTTAAAACGATAAACTTTGATTAGCTAACCCAACACAGGAGTGATGGTTGCTGATAATGGGCCTCTGTACACCTATGTAGATATTCCATTAAAAGTCAGCTGTTTCCAGCTACAATAGTCATTTACAACAGTATCAATGTCTACACTGATCAATTTCATGTTATTTTAATGGACAAAAATGTGCTCTTTCAAAAACAAGGACATTTCTAAGTGACCCCAAACTTTTGAACGGTAGTGTATATATATTTTTTCTTTCTTTACAAATTGATACTTGGAGTCAAATATTGATATAATATCATCCAAAAATAATGTTGCTATAGTAACTGTATTGACCCCCCCCCCCGTCATCCAAAGACGTCATCCGGATGTCTTTGGAAAGTCATCAATGAGTCACATGATCTTGTGAGCTAAGGCTAGGATGGATTCCATTGTCAATACCACAAAAGCACATACACACACTTACACGTGGGTGGTGTGTAGACAGACAGTTCCCAGGGATAGGAGATCCCAGACATGAATCTCACCCCCAGCTCCCCATTGGCCGTCTGTCAGTGATTGACATGTCTTTGTCCAATAGTTCTACCCTAGGCCCCACCTCATCCTCCCTCCCTCTATTCCTTCTCACATTCACTCCAACTCGCAGCTAGAGTACAGTTAGATCTGCCGTCTTCCGACAGAGAGAGAGAGTGTGTGTGTGTGTGTGTTATCTGAAGTGAGAGAATAGGACAGGCTTGGAAATCATGGGGTTCCCACACCGTGAGTGGGTACAGGTCAGTGAAACACTGTCACTGTGTGTGTCTCTTTCTATTCATCTTTCTCTCTCTCGGTCTGTCTTTTCATAGCTCAGGAAAAGGTGTGTTTTGTTACTGTTGGCTTTCTTTTATAATTGAAGTTGCTGTGGGTGGGTGTGTGTCTTGCATGACTTTGTCTGAGCGTGTTGGTGAGAGAACTCTGCATGCTTCCACCTGGCTGGTGAGAGATCCAGAGTGGTCAGCCTTGGCCTCCTCAATTAGAGTGAGTGCTGGCTGTACATCTAGTGTTGTCCCTTGGACTCAAGCATGCAACACAATGTCATAAGAAACTGTATCAGTCAACTCCTATTGACCCACAGTAGACTACTAGCCCTTGTTTCTTTGTCAGAATTATAAACTGATATATGAACTTTTTAATTTTTTTTTTATCTTTCATTTGCCACCCTCCTTTCTCTCCTCCTAATCTTCCTCCTTTCTCAGTGGCTACTCCCTGCAGCACCGGTCTAACCGGACCCATTGTTAAATGTTTGTCACTGTAAATATCTCAGCTGCACACACCTCACACTTCTCTCTCAATAGAGAAATAAATACTTTTTTTGGTTTTTAAGTGAAGAGTTGGGGGAATTTCTCTTCTACTTTCTAAAACAATTCTGCAAGTTCATAAAGACACACAGACATATGTCCAGAGGTGTGTGTGTGTTTAGGAGGTATGGTATTAGTTGTAGGTGGCTTTCCTGCTGTCGTGTCCTTATTTACAGAAAACAACATTTATAGAGCACAGTGTGTGTATGTTTTTAATACCTACATGAAAGTGTGTGTGTGTGTAGGGTAATATAGTACGGTACATGCAGGTAACGGAAGCATGAGTATTTGCATGAAGTGAGCGTTATTTCCATACGGAGTGAATGAGTGAAAGCAGAGGGAGTGAATGGAAGTGTGTGTAGACTCTCTCTGTTTCTCCAGGAACCATTTTAGGAAATTAATGCCATGATAAAGGGGAGACCTTGCCAGGAAGGCGCACCCACACTCACACACATGCTTGCACATGCAAGCACACACACACACACACACACACACACACACACACACACACACACACACACACACACACACACACACACACACACTGCAGCTCTGTTGGTAGGACACCAGGTTGCTGATCTTGCCATGCTCTTTTTCTGGGCTAGTCTGTTTGGAGCCATCTCTCTAATCTCTCACTTGTTTCACCATGTCTGAGCAGCTCACCTGCCTCAATGTTTCTGTCAATACACACTTACTCTCAGATAGTCATAAACGTGTTCAGGAGCGCATGTCTGACCTGTTTTAGATGATTTGAATCTGCTGTTTAGGTTTTAAAGAACACACACAAATACACGCACACAAATAATGCTGGATTAAACATCACACTGCTGTGTCATACCTCCACCGTTGTCCTCTTTCTCGCTGATAATCCTATTGTTTAGTGCCTGCTCTGTGACCAGAGAGGGAGAAAGGGATGTAGAGAGATGAGATATAATTAACTTTATCTTTAAATAAAGCTGGAATCCGTAGCTGTGAAACTCCCAAGTCCATTTGCAATATTACAACAAAGACGTTACTTCAAACCAAGAACATTGTTTTTTTTCCATCAGACATCAGTGCACGCGCAAATAGAACAGCAGAGTATTTTTTGACAACGATGCTCCATTTCCTAAACTAAATGAAAAACAAATGCACCTGGGGTGACTTTCATCTCATGCAGATCTCAAATCAAATTGTGTTTGTCAGATGCTTCATAAACAACAGGTGTAGATGTAACCGGTGTGAAATGGCTAGTGGGATGCGCCCTAATAGCGTTTCAATCAGTGACGTCACTCACTCTGAGACCTTGAAGTAGTTGTTCCCCTTGCTCCGCAAGGGCCGCGGCTTTTGTGGAGCGATAGGTAACGATGCTTCGAGGGTGTCTGTTGTCGACGTGTGCAGAGGGTCTCTGGTTCAAGCCCAGGTAGGGGCAAGGAGAGGGACGGAAGCTAAACTGTTACATAGACTAACAGTGAAATGCTTACTTACGAGTCCTTCCCAACAATGCAGAGAATAACAGGAGTAATGTTAACTGTAGTACCCGTACTGAGTCCATGTGCTTGGGTACAAGGTAATTGAGCTCCTTGCGGTCTGATGCCAAGCCGTTGCCATACCAAGCGTTGTTGTAGCCAGTCAAGATGCTCTCAATGGTGCAGCTGTATAACTTTTTGAGAATCTGAGGGCCCATGCCAAATCTTTTCAGCCTCCTGAGGGGGAAGAGGCGTCGTTGTGTCTTCTTCACGACTGTCTTGGTGTGTGTGGACTATGATAATTCCTTAGGGATGTGGACACTGAGGAACTTGAAGCTCTCGACCTGCTCCATTACAGCCCTGACGATGTGGATGGGGCCATGTTCTGCCCTCCTTTTCCTTTAGTCCACGTTCAGCTCCTTTGTCTTGCTGACGTTGAGGGAGAGGTTGTTGTCCTGGCACCACACTCCCAGGTCTCTGACCTCCTCCCTGTAGGCTGTCTCATCGTTGTCGGTGATCAGGCCTACCACCATCATGTCGTCAGCAAACTTAATGATGGTGTTAGAGTCGTGCACGGCCACGCGGTCGTGGGTGAACAGGGAGTATAGGAGGGGACTAAGCACACACCCCTGAGGGGCCCCCGTGTAAAATATTGTCCCATGTACATTGTGTAATTTAATGATGGGCCCTAATTAGCCCTATGGGGATATCCCTGGTCATTACGATCGGGTCGTGTACAGCTGCGCTCTGAATGGATGATTACTTGGGTGCTGCCAGCTGTGGGCATGTGGACAGGACTGAAATAAACACAATCCAGGGAAAAGTGTTCTGTTGCCTTCATTCTGTGACATACCATCTTTTCCTAATCATCTCGCAAATCTCTGTTGTGACTGTATGGTCAAAATGATCCTATTTACACTTTAGTCAATTTTGACACTAATATTTTTTTTGATGCCACATATGCAATTTTCAAAAGGAGAAGTTTATTTTTTGGTTGAGTTGGACTTTAAGGAGAGTGGAAGCAGCCTTGTTATATTTTAGCATTAAGCCGTGGCTTACAGAGAAGACAGCCTATGGCAACAGTGTGTGAATTCCATTGTGTTTCCTCCTCCTCCTCGTTGTCTTTAGCCTGCTACTACAGGCCATTCCTGATGTGCTGCTATTCACCAGTTCCCATTCAAACACTCTTACCAGCCTTTATCTGCATATTTACACACACATACAACCTACTGCCTTGGGGGTAACAGTAACACTAAGGTTGCAGTCAGATTCCATAAACTTGTCATTGACGTCATGTTGTCTACCTGGTCTCTCTGTCTGTCCCTGTCTCTCCCTACCTCCCTCCCCCCTCCCCCTCTGCCTGTTCACCAGGTGAGCCCTGGGCGCCGAGCGTGCTAGCCAATAACCATGCTGCGCCAATCTGAGCCTACCAATAGCACGTTGCACCTGGTTGCTACGGATATGAGTGAAATTATGGAGAATTTGGACACTCGTGAGCTGTACCTAGGAGACGGGGAATATGACACTACAGACTTTAAACTCCCAGGTAGGGTGTGTGTGTGCGCAAATGTTTTATTCATTGATTGATGGATTAGTTTATAAGAAGACAGTTTTACCCATCTAACTATTTATAACCTATTCATGAGCAACAAAGTGTGTGAAGTGTGGGGAATGTTATGTCTTAGAGATGTGTGTGTGTAGTGTAGTTTCTGATGTGTGTGTGTGTAGTGTAGTTTCTTATGTGTGTGTAGTGTAGTTTCTGATGTGTGTGTGTAGTGTAGTTTCTGATGTGTGTGTGTGTAGTGTAGTTTCTTATGTGTGTGTAGTGTAGTTTCTGATGTGTGTGTGTAGTGTAGTTTCTGATGTGTGTGTGTGTAGTTTAGTTTCTGATGTGTGTGTGTTCCCCCAGAGGAGCGTCGGGGCTTTGCGTCTGTCTACAATACTGTGGGGTTTAAGGAGGCAGAGGTCAAGGTGTTTCTCTCCTCTCCCATCACCGCTAAGATACTAGAAGTGGAGAGATTCACCTCTGCACAGGACCGCTTCAATATCACATCACAGCGCAGTGTCAACAAGGTACACACGCACATACCTCAGCAAAGCACCACAACACACACAAACACACACACACTCACTCAGCCATACCTTTTATATTTTTTCCTGTCTGTGTAGAGTCTGCCTGCGGTATTTAAGATTGAAATGAGACATGGAGAGTTCAGCTGGGTGGTCAAGAGGAAGGAGAAACACTTCATGGACCTCCATAGAGAACTGCTCCGATACAAGACTTTCATGAGAATACCACTACCCTCCCGCAGGTATACACACACACCTGTTTGTTTTACTACCCTTGTGGGGACCAAAAAATGGATTCCTATTTAATATCACATTTTTACTGACCCCTAACCCCTCACCCTAATCCTAAGTATAATTGGAACTCTAAACCTAACCCCTAAGCCTAAAATAGCCTTTTTCCTTCTGGGGACTGGCAAAATATCCCCACTTGTCCTAGTGTTCCTTCTTTTTACTACTAGGATAGTAAAACCAAAAATACACACACACACACACACACACACACACACACACACACACACACACACACATAGTATCAAAGCTGTTGAAACTGAAAAGACACTAACAATTTCCTATTGACTCCCTCTTTCTCTCTCCTCTTTCTCTCCATCCTCTCTCTCTCCCCCCTCTCTCTCTCTTCCAGCCACACAGTGAGAAGGCATAGTGTTCGGAGGTCAGAGGTCAGGGCCATGCCCACTCTGCCACGGGGGAGCGGGGATGAGCTGGCCCGGGAGGAACAGGTGTCCAGCAGGAGGGTACGCCATTCGGCAAACACATTTGTCAATCACCTGCTTTACTCTTCCTAACACGGCCTGTCTTTATTGGTTACAGAAAGCATTGGAGGACTACCTGAACAAGCTGCTGAAGATGTCTATGTACAGAAACTACCATGCTACGGTGAGACACACACACACTGCTGGAGATGTCCACGCTACGAGGATATGTCCAACTTTCAAATGTTCTTGTTTCTCTTAGATGGAGTTTATAGACGTCAGCCAGCTATCCTTCATCCATGATCTGGGACCTAAAGGCTTGTGAGTAACTCTACACTATCTACTGTAACTAACTACTCATCACCACCATGATACTTCAGTCAGGAAGAGAAGTCTTCTACTTGTTCTCTTCATTTCCCCAGAGAAGGGATGGTGTACAAGCGGTCAGGTGGTCATCGTATCCCAGGACTTAACTGCTGTGGTCATAGCAAGATGTGCTACCGCTGGTCCAAACGGTCAGTACCCTGAATTATAGGTGAAATATCAAGATGTGCTACCGCTGGTCCAAACGGTCAGTACCCTGAATTATAAGTGAAATATCAAGATGTGCTACCGCTGGTCCAAACGGTCAGTACCCTGAATTATAGATGACATATCAAGATGTGCTTCCGCTGATCCAAACGGTCAGTACCCTGAATAATAGGTGAAATATCAAGATGTGCTACCGCTGGTCCAAACGGTCAGTACCCTGAATTATAGGTGAAATTTCAAGATGTGCTACCGCTGATCCAAACGGTCAGTACCCTGAATTATAGGTGAAATTTCAAGATGTGCTACCGCTGGTCCAAACGGTCAGTACCCTGAATTATAGATGAAATATCAAGATGTGCTACCGCTGGTCCAAACGGTCAGTACCCTGAATTATAGGTGAAATATCAAGATGTGCTACCGCTGGTCCAAACGGTCAGTACCCTGAATTATAGGTGAAATTTCAAGATGTGCTACCGCTGATCCAAACGGTCAGTACCCTGAATTATAGGTGAAATTTCAAGATGTGCTACCGCTGGTCCAAACGGTCAGTACCCTGAATTATAGGTGAAATATCAAGATGTGCTACCGCTGATCCAAACGGTCAGTACCCTGAATTATAGGTGAAATTTCAAGATGTGCTACCGCTGATCCAAACGGTCAGTACCCTGAATTATAGGTGAAATTTCAAGATGTGCTACCGCTGGTCCAAACGGTCAGTACCCTGAATTATAGGTGAAATTTCAAGATGTGCTACCGCTGATCCAAACGGTCAGTACCCTGAATTATAGGTGAAATATCAAGATGTGCTACCGCTGATCCAAACGGTCAGTACCCTGAATTATAGGTGAAATATCAAGATGTGCTACCGCTGGTCCAAACGGTCAGTACCCTGAATTATAGGTGAAATATCAAGATGTGCTACCGCTGGTCCAAACGGTCAGTACCCTGAATTATAGGTGAAATTTCAAGATGTGCTACCGCTGATCCAAACGGTCAGTACCCTGAATTATAGGTGAAATATCAAGATGTGCTACCGCTGGTCCAAACGGTCAGTACCCTGAATTATAGATGACATATCAAAGTCTGAGAATGATTCTATCCTCCTCTGGAGTCCAGATGTTGTCTCATATCTCCTCTTACTGCTCCAGCTGATACTGCTGAGCTGTGCTGTAATAATAAACTCTAGTGTCTGTCTGTCTGTCTAGCTGGTTGGTGGTGAAGGATTCGTTCCTCCTCTACATGAAGCCAGACTCGGGAGCCATTGCCTTTGTTCTCCTGGTGGATAAAGAGTTCTGCATCAAAATGGACTCCAAAGACACAGAGACCAGACACGGAGTACGGATTGATAGCCTTTCCAGGTGGGTGGGTTGTAGTAAGATGCTGGTTGTAAAAATAAATACAAAAGTAGGTTGCTACCTCACCAAGGAGTATTGAAAAAAACAGAATCTACAGAAATGATTCAGACAAATCATTGAGTAAAAAGGAGTTTCAACAATCCTTGTTTTTGTGTGTGTGTATATTCTGCAGGGCCCTGGTGTTGAAATGCAGCAGCTACAGACATGCCAGGTGGTGGGGTCAGGCCATCGAGGGCTTCGTCCAGAAGCATGGCTCTGCCTTCCTGACCGACCACCGCTTCGGTTCCTTCGCCCGACAGGAGCACAACATCCCAGCCAAATGGTATCCACGGCTACACCACAATCATTAAACCACGACACGTTTAATGCAGTCAGAGTTAAATAACACCCCAGTCTGAACATTAAATGAGAACAATGCAGAATATATATTTAAAATGGGAAATTACTCTGGGAATGTATTTTTTCAAGACACATTTACTGTACACACCAAAGTCCCAGTAGAGCATAAAGGCCAGCTAGTGTGGCAGGTGGGTTATCCCAGGTAATCCCAGGTACACTTTGGCCCAGGTACAGTTTGGCCCAGTTACAGCCCTTAAAGATATCTGTCTCACTGGAGTAACCTGACACAAAGAGAGGGAAAATGACACTGGGCTTCTCATCACCTGTCACCTGCTGGGGCAACACTATACTGTCTGTGTGAGACATGGGGGGGGTGTGTGCAACAGTGAAAGTCTGTGGGTGGGTGTATGCTTGCGTGCGTGGGAAGGTTTGTGTGTCTGTTTACCCGAGAAAGAGAGAGAGAGAGTGTATGAAAGAGAGCCCGCACTGTGTTTTAAGTGTGTGACTATAAACTCTGTTTATAGGTATGTGAATGGGAAGACCTACATGGCCGACGTGGCAGACGCTTTGGAGGAGGCTGAAGAAGAGATCTTCATCACTGACTGGTGGTACGTGTGGGTTGTTTACTGTGTGTGTGTGTGTGTGTGTGTGTGTGTGTGTGTGTGTGTGTGTGTGTGTGTGTATGGAGAGCACAGAGCGGTCACACCTCCAAGGCAGACTGTGGTCAAACAGATGGGTTACAATCAGAGACCTGGAATACTGTTACACCCACCCCACACAGCTGTCAGCCACCAGAGCCTGGTTTACCCTCAGAGCCTGGTTCCTCTCTAGGTTCCTTCCTAGATTCCTGCCATTCTAGGGAGTTTTTCCTAGCCACCGTGCTTCTACATCTGCAATGCTTGCTGTTTGGGGTTTTAGGCTGGGTTTCTGTACAGCACTTTGTGACATCGGCTGATGAAAAAAGGGCTTTAAAAAATACATTTGATTGTATGTGTGTGTTTTTAGGCTGAGCCCTGAGATCTTTATGAAGAGGCCGGTTGTCGAGGGAAACCGCTGGCGCCTTGACTGCATCCTGAGACGCAAAGCGGTGAGCAACAAAATGCTGTCTCATTGGTCCATTTGCACCCCTCAAACTGCCTTAGTGTGGATCTTATCATTGATTAAATGATTTGATTATGTGGTGATTAGTAACGGTGACTCTGTCTTTCTGTCCCTATAGCAACAGGGAGTGCGTATCTTTGTGATGCTGTATAAGGAGGTGGAGCTAGCTCTGGGCATCAACAGTGAATACAGCAAGAGAACACTAATGCACCTCCACCCCAATGTCAAGGTAGGTGTGTGTGAAATGTGTTTACAGTGTGTTTATAGTTGTTTATAGAGCATAGGAGGTTGGTGGCACCTTAATTGGGGAGGACGGGCTTGTGGTAATGTCTGGAGCGGAATCGATGGAATGGTATCAGATGCATGAAACGCATGGGTTCCATGTGTGTTTGATGCCATTCCATTCACTCCATTCCAACCATTATTATGAGCCGTCCTCCCCTCAGTAGCCTCCACTGGTATAGAGGGTATCCTTTTATGTAGTAAAAGTGTGTGTGTTTCTTCTGTAGGTGATGCGTCATCCGGACCATGTCTCCTCCTCTGTATACCTGTGGGCGCATCACGAGAAGATCATCATCATCGACCAATCAGTGGCCTTCGTGGGTGGGATCGACCTGGCTTACGGTCGCTGGGATGACAGAGAGCACCGTCTGACGGACGTGGGGAGTGTGACGCGCTCTGTAGCCCTGGAGCAGGTCAGACACACAACCACACACACAGTCTGAGTGTCACATGATCACTAGCCAACATAGAGCATGTGAGGACCAGACATCCACACCAACTTTCCTCTCGCTCTGTCTTTCTGTCTCCTGCCTCCCGTCTCCACAGGCTGAGGGATCCTCCTTCAAGATGGCCACCGCACCGACCAGTAGTTCTGCCCCTAGCAATGGGAAGGGTGCTGCTGCCCTGGTAGTGGACTCAGGGGACCAGCCCAAGTTGAAGGGTCTGGGGAGAATTAGGAGGACAGGGTTCAGTATGAAGAGACACCTGCAGAAACATGGACTGGCCCACGCCGACTCTGTTAGCAGTGTGGATAGCTCAGAAGAGAGTGAGTCCGTACATGCACATGTCATAAACGCATGCAGAAGCTAAACGTTGCCCAAATTGTTGTATTTTACGGAGTCATTTGCTGCTTTGTGTATCTAACCGTCATGCCTGACTGTTTTGAATGTTTAACATCACTAAATCTTCTCTACTAACTACTCAACACAACGCTACATTGATGCTGGTGCTCTGCTTATCACTTGGTAAACAATACCAATGTTAGCATAGCAAACTACTCAGTTCACGCTAGTTCACGCTAGCATTATGTAGATAGAAGAATCAGATCTGAAGCCTCCGTTTAGAACTTCCACTCTCCACCAAATATGGTGATGAGAGGAAGTCCAGCGGGCTGTGGGAGAAGATGGAGATAGATGAAACTTGGCGGTCATTCTGCTAACTTTCAGATCGATAAATCTCGATGCAGTTATCTGTTCCCAAAACTAGAATTTGTTACGAACAGATTGCACTAACATTTGTAGACTTGACCATTTGCCAAAGTAAAAAGAAAATGCGTTGTTTACAAGGAGTGAAAGGGCAAATTGAGTTATTGCACACACGGAATTCACAGAGAAGGAAAATATGCAGCTACATGCTAAAACGCGCCAATAGGATCTCGCTAGCTTGGCTCTGCCCACTGTGCTTCATTTGCTCCCATTGGAAACAACGCCGATGAGATATCTTTGGTTAGTTACCAGTATCTTTGGTACTGTAATACTAGCTCGCTATCCCCATTCTGGTCTGGAGTCTCCCAGAATTAAAAATTCACGCACTAGCACGCATTTAGAGACCACAGTACTTCAGGTGCAGAGAGAGGGACAGGACCATAGTCTGCAGAGGTTAAATGGCAATCTGTGTGTCCAGGTTGGACGAACAGCGTCAACAGCCAACACAATCTGATCCTTACTAGAGGGGTGGAGCTGAGACTGGCCCCTCCCATTGGGTTGGCACAGGCTGGTGAGTGAGTCTCTGATTGGAAGATGCGCTGTGGGATCGGGGCTTCAACTGTCCCGCTGCTAAACTCATCACCCAGTGTGCTTTGCAGTGTTCATCACGTGTGTCTCTCTGAAAGAGTGCAAATATCTCAGGGGCCTCATTTATAACCGTTGTGTAAATTTTATATGAAATATCTGTAGACTGAGCATGCACCAAAATATTGAGATTGATCAACTTGGCGCATGCTTGCCATAAATAGGCAAGTTTCCCATTATAAATCAGACCTGCAGAAACTGCGTGTATAAACAAGCATTATAACTCTGCCTGAAAACCCTCATCTATTATGGTGACAACGCCCTTATTTGCTGTATACTTTGTAATTATTGTAATTAGGCCAAGACCGTATCTAAAGGAAAAAGCAATGGCGAACTTGATCAATGTCTTTGGAGATTTTGGCAGAATGTTTTCTTTCGCGGTGACATTTGCTGTATCTGACCGTGTCTGGAAGACAAGCTATTGAACATTGTTGTGGACCTGTAAACAGATCGGTTTAATTCACTAATGTTTTGCATTTGACCTTTTCCCGAACCTAAATATGCTGCACTGCCGGCGAATTCTGAAACATTGTCTACTCAGGAAAAAAAAAAAGTAAACTACAGTGGGCCTACCTACAGTGGTAGTTAACACACTTCAATGCTAAATATCAACTGTCTGTTCACCTGTAAAGCTCTATGTTATAAAACGTGCTCCCATTCGGATGCAGAGAGCAATAACCTGAAAGTACAATAGCCTATCTATTAGGCATAATGAGAGATGTGCATGTTAAGTTATTGCATGGCTACTTCAGGAATATGAACTCATGCCAGAAAAGGTGAGGAATTTATTCTGCTATGGTATGTATATATCTATGTATTATGTAGGCTATTATGTTTATAATTGAAATATTATTTACTCAATAAATGTTACATTAGGCTACAATATTCAGACATAGTCTACAAACGTCAATGGGAAAGGTGGACCATCGGTCCGCATAGAGCTAAGTACTTACAAAGCCTATCTGTTTATTTACTACTGTGAAGTGGGTCCAATTAAGAGAGATGGGAAGAATGGTAGCCTATCCTACCTTGTTGTAGGCCTACAGGCTATTTCAGATGTAGCGAGTATAAAAACATCCCAGTCAGACAAAGTTTTAGTCTGCAATGATTGTGGAAATTAAATAAACAATAGATGATTATTTCAAATGATTTTAGAATGCAAAGATACAAATAAATAGATTTTTGCTCTTCTAACTAATGGCAAATGAGTGCATCTTATTATATTTAGCTACTTGTTTTTTTTGTTCTAAATAAGACTGTCCTATATTGTCAATGATGTGCGTACTGAGAGCAGAGTCAGGTGCAGGAGAGCAGAGAGGTGTGAACAGGCACACACTTTATTTAGGCAGGAGAAACCAACAGACGGACGCCACTGCGTCCAAACCTCCAGCCAATTGGCAAAAGTGCAAACGCGCAAACAGTCACAATAATATGTACAAACAAATAAACATATCTCGTGAAATAAAACTCGGAATAAACGCATACCAGTATAGCGCATCAAAATAGACACAAAACAATCTCACACAAGAACATGAGGGGGAACAGAGTAATAAATACATGTAGTGTGATTTGGGAATGAATACCAGGTGTGCAGGGAACAAGACAAAACAAATGGATACATGGAAAATGGAGCGGCGATGGCTAGAAAGCCGGTGACGTCGACCGCTGAACGCCGCCCAAACAAGGAGAGGAGCCGACTTCGGCGGAAGTCGTGACATATATTCCTACACAAGGCTAGTCTACTGTTGCCTATTTGCAATGCAATACTTGAACCATTAGAAACTGTGCGTACACATGGTCTGAAATTTACGGGAGGATAATAAGCACATTCTAACATAAATTTCAGTTTATATAAAGGCCGACTTTTGCGTGAAAACTGGTGCACGCATGTTTTGGGGCCTATTTTGTGTGGCAATGTTTATAAATGAGGCCCCAGGTCTTTCTGCACCGTGTGGCGTGGCATGAGTGTCTGTGCTCATGTCAAGACTTTGTTTGTACAAGGTCAATAAGCATCCCCCATGTTGCAGACTAGGCCCTCTGCAGTGTGTTTTTATGGCGGAAGAATTTCAAGGAATGTGGAGGAGGCAAAGACCCACCCAGACATATTATCCCTTAAAATGGCAGCTTACTGCAGCTTGCACACACACAACTTCTGGTTGTGGTTATGCCTGGGAATGTTCAGATGTTTTCCTCAGATCACTATGTTTTTACTACTGTGAATGTTGTTCAACTGGGCACAATAGTACTCAACTGTTTAGCTAGACTCAGACAAGACCGCTGCTGCTGGTAAATGAGCTGACATATCTGTCTGAAACAGGATGGACTGTGACTCTGTGTCATGGCTGTCTGGGTGTGGGGTGTTCTCTCTCTCTCTCTCTCTCTGTGTGTGTGTGTGTGTCTGGGTGTGGGGTGTGTTCTCTCTCTCTCTGTGTGCGTCCGTCCGTCCTTCCGGGGACTATTTTGACTCTCAACTGTCTTTCTGTCCACTGTTTGTTTAATGCATTGAGGAAACAAATCCTTATAAAACTAATTTAAACCTTGAAACTAACTACTTATAGTAACCAACCTCTCTCTCCTTGGAGTCTCTTCTGATTTCAACTGAAATGTGTCTTCCGCATTTAACCCAATCCCTCTGAATCAGAGACGTGCTGGGGGACGCCTTACGTCTTTGTCGCCCCTGGAAAAGTGGGTTAACTGCCTTGCTCAGGGGCAGAACAACAGATGTTTACCTTGTCAGGTCAGGTATTCGATCCACCAACCTTTCGGTTACTGGCCCAACGCTCTAACCACTAGGGTACCTGTTGAAGGCATTCAGTTGAACAACTGACTAGGTATCCACCTTTCCCTTTCCCCTTCTGATTTCCACTGCCCCCTGCTGCTGGTTTTGGGAGGTGCAGGGAAACATTTTTCCTGGTCAGATCAGAGTCAGGAAAACCTCCTGGCCCTATACGCTTGATGTTTAACTTCTATGTGTCTGTGTCTGGCCTTTAGAGACGGTGCGTAGCATGCAAACAGGAATAGGAGGAGTAGGAGAGTTGGTTGGAGATACAAGGTTCTGGCATGGGAAAGACTACTGCAACTTCGTATACAAAGACTGGATCCAACTGGACAAGCCCTTTGACGGTAAGCACATCACCTGAACACACACTTGAACCTGGTCATAAACACCTGTACATCACTGTATCCCGTCTCGCCAGACTTCATTGACAGACACACCCACCCCAGGATGCCGTGGCATGACATCGCCTCTGTGGTTCATGGGAAGGCTGCCAGGGATGTGGCCAGACACTTCATCCAGCGCTGGAACTTCTGCAAGGTCAGACACAGGTCACAGTGATGTCAATAAGAGTCAGAGGTAACATGTCTGTCTCCTTCACAATTTCTGTACAAGAACAGCATTTTGGTAACTGAACATTTCTCTCTCTGTCTTGCATCCCCCATTTCACTTCCTCTTTGTCTGTTTCTCTATCTGGCTCTAGATAATGAAGCCAAAGTATCGTTCTCTCTCCTACCCGTACCTCCTGCCCAAGTCTCACACTACCGCAGGAGAGATCAGATACCAGGTCCCCAACTGCATCCCTGCAAAAGTACAGGTAAACACACACTAACACGCGCACCATCCTACACACACAAGTTTTATGGCTTGAATATCCAACTGCACATTTCCACTCCACTCTGTGTCCACTGTCAGATCCTGCGCTCAGCATCCGACTGGTCAGCTGGTATAAAGTACCATGAAGAATCCATCCACAACGCCTACGTCCACGCTATCAAGAACAGCCAACACTACATCTACATAGAGGTACTGTTGTACATATACAGTACATTACATAACACTACATAGGCGTTACGTAGTGTAACATGCTTCTATGTCCTGCTGTTTCTCAGAACCAGTTCTTCATCAGCTGTACTGATAACAGACATGTCTTCAACAAGATAGGAGACGCCATCGCTGAACGCATCATCCAAGCATACAAGTAACCTGCCCCTCTCCACACACACAAACATGCACACATGTGCAGTACCAGTCAAAAGTTTGGACACACCTACTCAAAATTTCTACATTGTAGAATAATAGTGAAGGCATCAAAACTATGACAAAACACATATGGAATCATGTAGTAACCAAAAAACTGTTAAACCAATCAAAATATATTTGAGGTTCTTCAAAGTAGCCACCCTTTGCCTTGATGACAGCTTTGCACACTCTTGGCTCTCTAGCTTCACCTGGAATGCTTTTTTTTAAGGAGTTCCCACATATGCTGAGCTCTTGTTGGCTGCTTTTCCTTCACTCTGCGGTCCAACATCCCAAACCATCTCAATTGTGTTGAGGTCGGTTGATTGTGGAGGCCAGGTCATCTGATGCAGCACTCCATCGCTCTCCTCCTTTGTCAAATAGCCCTTACACAGCCTGGATGTGTGTTGGGTCATTGTGCTGTTAAAAAAAACAAATGATAGTCTCACTAAGAGCAAACCACATGAGATGGCCTACCCCTGCATAATGCTGTGGTAGCCATGCTGGTTAAGTGTGCCTTGAATTCTAAGCAAAGCACCATCACACCACCTCCTCCTTGCTTCACGGTGGGAACCACACATCATCCGTTCACCTACTCTGCGTCTCACAAAGATACGGTGGTTGGAACCAAAAAGCTCAGATTTGGACCCATCAGACCAAAGGACAGATTTCCACCGGTCTAATGGCCGTTTCTTGTGTTTCTTGGCCCAAGCAAGTCTCTTCTTATTATTTGTGTCCTTTGTGTAGTGGTTTCTGTGCAGCAAATCGACCATGAAGGCCTGATTCAGTCTCCTCTGAACAGTTGATTGTTGAGATGTGTTTGTTACGTGAACTCTGTGAAGCATTTATTTGGGCTGCAATTTCTGAGGCTGGTAACTCTAATGAACTTATCCTCTGCAGCAGAGGTAACTCTGGGTCTTCCATTCCTGTGGCGGTCCTCATGAGAGCCAGTTTCATCATAGTGCTTGATGGTTTTTGTGACTGGACTTGAAGAAACGTTCAAAGTTCTTGAAATTTTGCGTATTGACTGACCTTCATGTCTTAAAGTAATGATACTGTCGTTTCTCTTTGCTTATTTCGAGCTGTTCTTGCCATAATATGGACTTGGTCTTTTACCAAATATGGTTATATTCTGTATACCACCACTACCTTGTCACAACACAACTGATTGGCTCAAACGCATTAAGAAAGAAAGAAATTCCACAAATTAACTTTTAAGAAGGCACACCTGTGAATTTAAATGCATTCCAGGTGACTACCTCATGAAGCTGGTTGAGAGAATGCCAAGTGTGTGCAAAGCTGTCATCAGTGAAAAGGGTGGCTACTTTGAAGAATCTCAAATCTCAAATATATTTTGATTTGTTGTTTTTTCTGGTTACTACACGTGTTATTTCATAGTTTTGATGTCTTCACTATTATGTAGAAAATAGTCAAAATAGAGAAAAACCCTTGAATGAGTTGGTGTGTCCAACCTTTTGACTGGTACTGTACACACACATATGTACACACACACGATATGACACGTACAGTAGAAACACACTCATTGAGAATAACCAGCTCCACATGGCAACTGTTAGGTTTGGCAACAGCAGCTTTCATGAGGATGTTCCCACTGTTTAAGGTCACATCTTTCTCCGGGGGGGGGAAATAAACTGTGTGTGTGTCCTTTTAGGGAGGGTAAGAAGTTCAGAGTGTACGTAGTGACCCCCTTGTTGCCCGGCTTTGAAGGAGACATCAACACCGGAGGAGGCAGTGCCATTCAGGCTGTCATGCACTACAACTACAGGTGTGTGAGCGGCACGCCATCAAATTAGACATGTCTGTCTGTGTAATGTATCTCTGCTGTAATATAAGGGGATTCAGAAGGCTGTGGCCAGAGGAGGCTTGGGATGGCACTTGGGAGGCCAGTTAAATGGTTTATATCTACCTCTGTTTACACACAGTAGACACTGAGAAGACCTGCCTTTACTTTACAACCACAGCAGTAAAGTGTCTGTGTGTGTACTCCACCCATGGAGATGGACTTTATGGGTCAAATTAGTATCCTTGTGGAAACACTACATCACACACTGGCTAGGCTGTCTACACATCCCTCCCTGTTCCTGTGACTCATCAATCTAGAAGTGGCAGGTACTGGAGTTAACATTCTCTCACTCTCTGTAGAACCATGAACAGAGGAGATTGTTCCATCATATCTCAGCTGAAGAGAGAAAGTAAGTTTGTGTGTGTGTGTGTGTGTGTGTGTGTGTGTGTGTGTGTGTGTGTGTGTGTGTGTGTGTGTGTGTGTGTGTGTGTGTGTGTGTGTGTGTGTGTGTGTGTGTGTGTGTGTGTGTGTGTGTGTGTGTGTGTGTGTGTGTGTGTGTGTGTGTGTGTGTGTGTGTGTGTGTGTGTGTGTGTGTGTGTGTGTGTGTGTGTGTGCGCGCACACACAAGGGTGACGGGAAGTTCATGCCAGTTTCCACATTACACAGTTAGGCTACCCTCTTCACCAGAGTGGCGTCATACTGACCAGTACAAACAGCCAATCATAGTTTAACACACACCATCTCAGTGCAAGAGGCCTTTACAGTCCCTGGTTCGAATCCAGGCTTTATCACACCTGGCCGTGATTGGGAGTCCCATAGGGCGGTGCACAATTGGACCAGCGTCATCTGGGTTTGGCCGGGGTAGGCTGCCATTGTAAATAAGAATTTGTCTTAACTTACTTGCCTAGTTAAATAAAGGTTACATTTAAAAAATAATAATAATAGCACACGCACCGAGGAGAACACAGACCTACTCTTTGATTAACATTAGACATGTCTCCTTATGGTTCCTGGTTCTGCTTTTATTTATGGTTCTGTGTGTGTTTCATTGGACTGGTTCTGTGTGTGTTTCATTGGACTGGTTCTGTGTGTGTGTTTCAGTGGACTAGTTCTGTGTGTGTTTCATTGGACTGGTTCTGTGTGTGTTTCATTGGACTGGTTCTGTGTGTGTGTTTCAGTGGACTAGTTCTGTGTGTGTTTCAGTGGCCTGGTTGTGTGTGTGTTTCAGTGGACTGGTTGTGTGTGTGTTTCAGTGGACTGGTTGTGTGTGTGTTTCAGTGGACTGGTTCTGTGTGTGTGTTTCAGTGGACTGGTTCTGTGTGTGTGTTTCAGTGGACTGGTTGTGTGTGTGTGTTTCAGTGGACTGGTTGTGTGTGTGTGTTTCAGTGGACTGGTTCTGTGTGTGTGTTTCAGTGGACTGGTTCTGTGTGTGTGTTTCAGTGGACTGGTTCTGTGTGTGTGTTTCAGTGGACTGGTTGTGTGTGTGTGTTTCAGTGGACGAGCAGTGGATGAACTACATCTCGTTCTGTGGTCTGAGGACCCATGCTGAACTGGAGGGACGCCTGGTCACAGAGCTCGTCTACGTCCACAGCAAGATGCTCATCGCAGACGACAACACCGTCATCATAGGTGGGTAGGTTTGGATTTGTGTGTATTGTTTTGTATTGTTAGGTATTATTGCACTGTTGGAGCTAGAAACATAAGCATTTCGCTACACTTGCGATAATATCTGCAAAATACAGTTGAAGTCGGAAGTTTACAAACACTTATCTTGGAGTCATTAAAACTCGTTTTTCAACCACTCCACAAATTTCTTGTTAACAAACTATATCGTTTTGGCAAGTCGGTTAAGACATCTACTTTGTGCATGACACAAGTAATTTTTCCAACAATTGTTTACAGACAGATTATTTCACTTAGAATTCACTGTATCACAATTCTAGTGGGCCAGAAGTTTACATACACTAAGTTGACTGTGCCTTTAAACAGCTTGGAAAATTCTAGAAAATGATGTCATGGCTTTAGAAACTCCTGATAGGCTAATTGACATCATTTGAGTCAATTGGAGGTGTACCTGTGGATGTGTTTCAAGGCCTACCTTCAAACTCAGTGCCTCTTTGCTTGACATCATGGGATTTTTAAAATTTAAATCAGCCAAGACCTCAGAAAAAAATTGTAGACCTCCACAAGTCTGGTTCATCCTTGGGAGCAATTTCCAAACACCTGAAGGTACCAGGTTCATCTGTACAAACAATAGTAAGGAAGAATAAACACCATGGGATCACGCAGCCGTCATACCGCTCGGGAAGGAGACGCGTTCTGTTTACTAGAGATCAACGTACTTTGGTGTGAAAAGTGCAAATCAATCCCAGAACAACAGCAAAGGGCCTTGTGAAGATGCTGGAGGAAACAGGTACAAAAGTATCTACATCCACAGTAAAATGAGTCCTATATCGACATAACCTGAAAGGCCGCTCAGCAAGGAAGAAGCCACTGCTCCAAAACCGCCATTAAAAAAGCCAGAATACGGTTTGTAACTGCACATGGGGACAAAGATTGTACTTTTTGGATAAATATTCTCTGGTCTGATGAGACAAAAATAGAACTGTTTGGCCATAATGACCATCGTTATGTTTGGTTGAAAAAGGGGGATGCTTGCAAGCCGAAGAACACCATCCCAACCGTGAAGCACGGGGGTGGCAGGATCATGTTGTGGGGGTGCTTTGCTGCAGGAGGGACTGGTGCACTTCACAAAATCGATGGCATCCCGAGGAAGTAAAAGTATGTGTATATATTGAAGCAACATCTCAGGACATCAGTCAAGAAGTTAAAGCTTGGTCGCAAATGGGTCTTCCAAATGGACAATGTCCCCAAGCATACTTCCAAAGTTGTGGCAAAATTGCTTAATGACAATAAAGTCAAGGTATTGGAGTGGCCATCACAAAGCCCTGACCTCCATCCTATAGAACATTGTCGTGACGTTGTATTGTATTGGATTGTATTGGAGCAGTGACTAACTGAATCAAGCAATTATTAACTCATTAACCTGGGGCACCATGGGAAAACTAGTTTTTATTGAGTTTCTATTTCCCAAATTAACTCAAAGAATATTAGAATATCGATTTTACAACAGCCGCTAATTAACCAGTTGCCTCTATTAGTTTCATAATCTGAACGTCGTATAGCCCTTGAATCTTCACGGACCCGGGGCCCACTAATGAATTCGAGTCACACCAATTTTATTTGAATATTTATTTACTAAAAAGCTAAAATGATGATAAAAGATACACATAGACAAAACACATTTATAGGCTATTGATTAGAACTTAGTATAACGGGCCAACACACTATGGCGCGTGTTACCCACAATGGGAATTTCAAAAGAAAGAGAAAAAGTACACAAGAGAAATATACATTTGGGTGAATTTGTCAGCTATGCTATTCTAACCGTAGCCTTGCCTCAAACCGCCGCCCTCATGGGTCAGAATATATAATGATGTAATTACTGTGGTGATGATCTCCGGGGATTCTCTGTGTGGACCGTTCTGCACTGCTCCTGTGCGCCTCATTGCTCGTCCTCCCGGTATTCGTGTCCTTTGTGGCTTAGGAGTCTGTTACCTCACCCCTTTCTCTGGAAGGGGTCTTCTGAGGACAGGCAGCTCTGTAGCTCAGAGCTCACAGCATAGGAATGAAACCCTTTAGATACCACGATTCGATGGGAGATGGAGGCTAGGTGGTTCGACTTGAATTCACCCGCTTAGACACAGCTACTCATCCGTAGCTTGGGTAGAAAAGGATTTCTTTGTCCTCAAACTTGCGTTGCGTTCTGTGTTGGTTTGACTTTTCAGACCCTGCTGCAGCTGGGGTCATGTAGTCTTGTCGTAAATTCTATACTCACAAATTTTATACCCTTGGGTCAGAAGTGGGCATAACCGCCTTTAGGGCAATTCTCTGGGCGTACCAAGTTAATGAGGCAAGGGTTAGGTTTTCTCAAATCCCATTTTAGACAACTAACTTAACATTTCATCTTCCCCAAAACATTCTCTTTGATTTGGATATTTTCCATACAACGTACAATGTGTAAACATCAAACATATATTAGGAAAACCCTTCACAATCCAATGTTTTTGTAATAACGTCATCTATTAACCTTTTAATAACAGAAGAAAAATGACACATATTTTCATATTCCATCTATCGTCATGACCAGCATTGTGGCTGACGGAAACCATTGTTCCAAAGTCTCTTTATTTCATGTTTAATGTTCTGAGGTTGGTTCTCCATAGTGACAGGACAAAGGAATTTGTCTGTGGCCTGAGATTTACAAGGGGCGTGGGGCCATAAACCCCCCCCCCCCCCCCCCCCCCCCATGTCTTCAGACCCACAGCTCTCTCCTCTTGTGGTTGAGAGATAATCTGTAGGGTTGGGGTCTCCTGTAACCTGACCTGATCAAGAGAGTCATGACAACATTTATGGGCAGAACTGAAAAAGTGTGTGTGAGCAAGGAGGCCTACAAACCTGACTCAGTTACACCAGCTCTGTCAGGAGGAAAGGGCCAAAATTCACTCAACTGATTGTGGGAAGCTTGTGGAAGGCTACCCAAAACATTTGACCCAAGTTAAACAATTTAAAGGCAATGCTAACAAATACTAATTGAGTGTATGTAAACTTCTGACCCACTGGGAATGTGATGAAAGAAATAAAATTTGAAATAAATAATTCTCTCTACTATTATTCTGACATTTCATATTCTCAAAATGAAGTGGTGATCCTAACTGACCTAAGACAGGGAATTTTTACTCTGATTAAATGTCAGTAAATGTGAAAAACTGAGTTTAAATGTATTTGGCTAAGGTGTATGTACACTTCCGACTTCAACTGTATGTGACCAATAAAATTGTATTTGATTTCTGTGTGCAAATTTGGATTAATGTACGTCTGTAACCTAAGCTTTACATTACCATCTGCTGGTCAGTGTTATTACTGCATCCATCCATCCATCCACCAACTCATCGCCAAAGAAGAGCTTGAGAAAGTCCTAATGACAGACACAAAGGACCCACACACACACCTAACACTTCCTCTGTGTGTGTTGTAGGTTCGGCCAACATCAACGACCGCAGCATGTTGGGGAAGCGTGACAGCGAGGTGGCGGTGATCGTCGAAGACTCGGAGACCGTTACCGCGGTGATGGATGGACAGGAGTACCAGGCCGGTCGCTATGCACTGGCACTACGTCTAGAGTGCTTCAGGTGTGTGTCTGTGTGTGAGCCTTCAAGTGCTTTGACTTACGACCTCACGAGGAATCAACTCTTCTCTTTAATACTGAGACTTTTTCCCTTCTCTCTCCCATCACTCCCTCCATCCCTCTCTCCCGCCTTCCATCAGGACTATCCTAGGGGCCCATACTGATCTGTCTATAGACGTGTCTGACCCTCTCAGTGATCACTTCTACAAGGAGATTTGGATGACCACCTGTGCTCGCAACGCCACTATCTATCAGAAGGTAGCTAACAGACACACAAAAACACTCCATCTACCAGAAGGTACACAAACACTAACATGCAACATTAGAACCAACCCCGTCAGTATTATGTCATAATGCTACTATGCTATCACAGAGAGTACAGAGTTGAACTTCTCCCTCTTTCCCCCCCAGGTGTTCCGGTGCCTTCCCTCCAGTGATGTCAGGAACATTCTGGAACTGGAAGGCTATCTGGCCAAGCCGGGGTTGGAGAGGGAGGATTCTGCACGCGCTCATGAGGAGCTGAAGAAGATCCGTGGCTTCCTGGTCCAATTTCCGCTCTACTTCCTATCTGAGCAGAATCTACTTCCTCCCATCGGCTCCAAGGAGTCCATGGTCCCCATGGAGGTTTGGACCTGAGACTGAGACCAGAGACTTTACACACACACACTCCACATTCAATACCAGAGAACTCTACCAGTGTCTGGAGTGATGAGGTCATTCCACTCTGGAGTGTGTCTGAAAAGCAGACAGCACCTTCACGTTTACATTAAAAAGAAGATAACAAAGGAGGAGGTGAGGACAATGGAGTGATTAACTGTGTGACCTTACACATACCTGTCTGTGTAGTTTAAGGGAATGTAACGGACTGCTCTGTAACTGTTCTGTACTGTTTACTAACACTATGGATCGCCGTGAGGGCTGGAGAACGCAGCTCAGACTCCTCTGCGTGATGTTTCTATGAAAACATACTAAGGCCTTAGAATAATGTAAGACAAAAAAAAGACGAGGGAGAAAAAAAGGAGAGTGTGATATCAGAGACTGTTAGAAAGGGAGGGGGGAGGGGGGGGGGGGGTGAGAGAGAGCTCTGTGCCCTTGCAGTCACAGTGTGCAGGTGAAATCTTAAAGCCCTGCCCTTAACACCAAAATGAAATCACATGAACTCAACACAAGTGCCAATTATTGATACGGTAATGTTAATGCAGTATGCCTTCTCTTACATTCCTCATATTCATTCTGTGGATTTCAGACTATGACCTTAAGGATCACTGTTTCTACTAGTGTGCCTTTAGGTCTCTAGAGGGATAGACACCCTACAATAGCAAAACACAAAGGGACATTGTATTCCATCTTGGAATGTTGTATGATGCTGCACGTAGCTGTTAGCATGCTAGCTTGTCACTGCACGTATCCATTAGCATGAAAACAAGTCAGTCTGCTGTGTGTTGCTGGTAACTTGTCATGTTAGCTACCAGTCCATGCAATCATTAGCATGCTAGCTAGAGTCAGTCCATTTTTAGCTACACCCGGCATGTAGCTACAGTAGCAAGGTTGGTCTTAATTCTAATTGAAGACAGTCAGTTCAGGAAGTGATTTTGTATTAAAATAAAATTGAAATAAATAGCTGCTTCTTTTCAGTTTGAGAAGTCCTTGAAAATAAATGCTATTTTTTTCCCGATAATTGATTTGTAGTTTACTTTGAATTGAGCCCAACCCTGGTAGCTAACTGATATGCTTACCGTTTGCTTCCTAGTAAATGGCTGGACTGTGGTCATTATACCAAAATTAAGTTATCTTCTTACTTTACTGACTGTAACAGTTCTGTCAGAGATAAGAGGTCTCCATGGGAGGAAGTCCCAACGGTCTCATATCAGAATGTATCAACGATGCTCTGTCCCCCTTTCTCTGTCACTGTCCTTTTCTCTCTGTTCCTTCTCATTTATTTTCTCTGTCCTGTCGTTGTTCCTCTTTAGGACATTTCTCTTTCACTCTACCTTTCACTGTTTCTAGAAATTGCACTTTTTGCACAGACTGATTGTGTCTTGTAGGAAAACCCAAATACTGATAATTCACGGATTTAATTATTTGTGCGTTGATGAAATGAATATTAACTATTAAACATTTCAGTTTTTTTCTCAGTGTCCTGGTGTGTCTTATTTATAATACAACCAAATTAGTCTGAGACAATTTTCATTTATGTAACCTCTATTTCACTGGGCAAGTCAGTTAAGAACAAATTATTATTTTACAACGACTGCCTGCCCTGGCCAAACCTTCTCTTAACCCGGACAACGACTGCCTGCCCCGGCCAAACCTTCTCTTAACCCGGACAACGACTGCCTGCCCCGGCCAAACCTCCTCTTAACCCGGACAACGACTGCCTGCCCCGGCCAAAACTTCTCTTAACCCGGACAACGACTGCCTGCCCCGGCCAAACCTTCTCTTAACCCGGACAACGCTCGGCCAATTGTGGGACTTCCGATCACGGCCGGGTGTGATACAGCATGGGATCGAACCAAGGTCTGTAGTGACGCTTCCAGCACTGAGATGCAGTGCCTTAGACCGCTGGGCCACTCGGGAGCCCAATGATAATGACCTGGCCAGAGGCAAAACATTGCAATGAGGAGCCCTGTCTGTTTTCACAGGGGCTAACAATTCAACTTAACCTGATAAAGCCTTTATAATCAGCCCTCATCTCTTAGAGAATTTCCACTGCTGGTGGCCCTGTCCCTCTGTTATCCTATGTCACACCTCACTCTACCCATAGAGGATGCCTGGTTATTCTTTAAAAGTGCCTTCCTCACCATCTTAAATAGCATGCCCCATTCAAAAAAAAATTAGAACCAGGAATGGATATAGCCCTGACTGCTCTTGACCAGCACAAAAACATCCTGTGGCGTACTGCATTAGCATCGAATAGCCCCCGTGATATGCAACTTTTCAGGGAAGTTAGGAAAGTAAAGGCTAGCTTTTTCAAACAGAAATTTGCATCCTGAAACACAAACTGAAAACGTTCTGGGACACTGTAAAGTCCATGGAGAATAAGATCACCTCCTCCCAGCTGCCCACTGCACTGAGGCTAGGAAACATTGTCACCACCGATAAATCCACTATAATTGAGAATTTCAATAAGCACTTTTCTACGGCTGGCCATGCTTTCCACCTGGCTACCCCTACCCCGGTCAACTGCCCTGCACCCCCCACAGCAACTTGCCCAAGCCTCCCCATTTCTCCTTCACCCAAATCCAGATAGCTGATGTTCTGAAAGAGCTGCAAAATCTGGACCCTTACAAATTAGTCGGGCTAGACAATCTGGACCCTCTCTTTCTAAAATGATCTGCCGAAATTGTTGCAACCCCTATTACTAGCCTGTTTAACCTCTCTTTAGTATCGTCTGAGATTCCCAAAGATTGGAAAGCTGCCGCGATCATCCCCCTCTTCAAGGGGGAGACACTCCAGACCCAAACTGCTACAGACCTATATCTATCCTACCCTGCCTTTCTAAGTTCTTCGAATGCCAAGGCAACAAACAGATTACCGACCATTTTGAATCCCACCGTACCTTAACCCAGTGGCGTTTTTTTTTGGGGGGGGGCCCCCTAAATGTGGAGTATGAAACTAATTTTTGCTATCGTTCTTTTTTTACATCCGTTATTAGACAGTGGCAACGATGATGATTATGAACATGGTCTTTTGCCTGCTAATGCCTGCAATGCAGAAAACAATGACAACAATAACGTCTAATGTAACTGGCCCCTCTAACAGTACAACTGGCCCCAGCTTGGCCCCCCCAGTTGAAATGGTCTAGAACCGCCACTGCCTTCTCTGCAATGCAATCTGGTTTCAGAGCTGGTCATGGGTGCATCTCAGCCACGCTCAAGGTCCTAAATGATATCACAACCACCATTGATCGATAAGAGACATTACTGTGCAGCCGTATTCATCGACCTGGCCAAGGCTTTCGACTCTGTCAGTCATCATATTCTTATCGGCAGACTCAACAGCCTTGGTTTCTCAAATGACTGCCTCGCCTGGTTCACCAACTACTTCTCTGATAGAGTTCAGTGTGTCAAATCGGAGGGCCTGTTGTCCGGACCTCTGGCAGTTTCTATGGGGGTGCCACAGGGTTCAATTCTCGGGCCAACTTTCTTCTCTGTAAACATCAATGATGTCGCTCTTGCTGCTGGTGATTCTCTGATCCACCTCTACGCAGACGACACCATTCTGTATATTTCTGGCCCTTCTTTGGACACTGTGTTGATTAACCTCCAGACGAGCTTCAATGCCATACAACTCTCTTTCCGTGGCCTCCAACTGCTTTTAAATGCATGTAAAACTAAATTCATGCTCTTCAACTACTCTTCACTATTCTGGACGGTTCTGACTTAGAATATGTGGACAACTACAAATACCTAGATGTCTGGCTAGACTGTAAACTCTCCTTCCAGACTCACATTAAGCATCTCCAATCCAAAATTAAATCTAGAATCGGCTTCCTATTTAGCAACAAAGCATCCTTCACTCATGCTGCCAAATATACCCTCCTAAAACTGACCATCCTACCGATCCTCGACTTCGGCAATGTCATCTACAAAATAGCCTCCAACACTCTACTCAACAAATTGGATGCAGTCTATCACAGTGCCATCCGTTTTGTCACCAAAGCCCCATATACTACCCACCACTGTGACCTGTACGCTCTCATTGGCTGGCCCTCGCTTCATACTCGTCGCCAAACCCACTGGCTCCAGGTCATATACAAGTATTTTCTAAGTAAAGCCCCTCCTTGTCTCAGCTCACTGGTCACCATAGCAACACCCACCCGAAGCACGCACTCGAGCAGGTATATCTCACTGGTTACCCCCAAAGCCAATTCCTGATTTGGCCGCCTTTCCTTTCAGTTCTCTGCTGCCAATGACTGGAACGAACTGCAAAAATCACTGAAGCTGGAGACATATCTCCCTCACTATCTTTAAGCACCAGCTGTCAGAGCAGCTCACAGATCACTGCACCTGTACATAGCCCACCTGTAAATAGCCTATACAACTACCTCATCCCCATATTGTATTTATTTATTTATCTTGCTCCTTTGCACCCCATCATCTCTACTTGCACATTCATCTTCTGCACATCTATGACTCCAGTGTTTAATGGTATATTGTAATTGCTTTGCCACCATGGCTTATTTATTTCCTTACCTCACCTATCTTACCTCATTTGCACACACTGTATATATACTTTTTCTACTGTATTATTGACTGTATGTTTGTTTATTCCTTGTGTAACTCTGTGTTGTTGTTTGTGTCAAACTGCTTTGCTTTATCTTGGCCAGGTCATAGTTGTAAACGAGAACTTGTTCTCAACTAGCCTACCTGGTTAAACAATGGTGAATTTTTTTATATATATTAAAAAAATCCCCTTACAGGGCTAGAGAGACTAGCGGGTCATAAACTGTCTCCCCAAACTCAGACCTCTGTGACCAGGCCACTGATAGGTTGCTGGGGTCAGGTGGTTGGTAGGGGGCTGGACACCTGATAGTCTTCTTGCCTGCTCAGGTCAGATCTGCCTCAGTCTCTCTCCAAGTGGACATGTGTGATGGGGTGAGTAGACAGAAGTGAGTTGGTGCTACTTTTGTAACTTGTGCATTTACTTTGTACAGTTACAATCTCTGTAACTGTACAAAGTCGTTGGGCTTTGTCTTATACAGCCCTTTGCTTATGCCACTATCACTTTATACAGTCCATATTATTATTGCTCTTCCACTATCGTATCTGGTTAACCATGCATTGCCATGCTATGTTTATTATGTATAGTATTTTCATTCATATCACTCTTTGTAGGTTGGCAGTTATTGTCATGAATCTTGTTCTGGAGGCAGCTCTGCAGAGTGGTCACTAGCTGGCACAGCCACAGTCATAAAATCTGATTTTAAACTTAACCGTATTCTTAACCACACTGCTAACATTAACCTTAAATTTTGACTTTGCAGCTGGCCCGGCTAGCAGAAATCGCCCAGTTCTGCCTCCAGCGCAAGATTCATGACAATAAACGTCAACATGCGAACCACGTCCATCTCATATGCCCTCTGGAAATAAAGTTCCTTCTTGTGTGTAATTTCTCTGTGAGGTTGCCTTGTTCCTCTGACTGGGAAAGTTGTCGGTGAGTCACAGACCAGCCCAACTGGAGAGCCGCTTTATTTTACATTAGTTGGCGTTATTCTTCACAGGTGCTAATAGACAATCAGCTCTCATCTCTTTCACGGTCCCTCTCCCCCTCTGGTCTAGCTGGCCCAGTTTGACAGATTAAGCATTGGTTTCTGAATTAATGCTCTGGATTACATAACTCTGACTAGAAATGAATATACAGTATAAAAGATGTCACACAGACACATTTACCCTTAACAACCACAGATCTAGGGTCAGGTTTTACTGTCATTTCTAATCATGGGAGGTGATTAAATGGACTTCTGATCTGCTGTGTGGGGCGATTGCTAGCCAAGCATGGCTTCAAATCCCATACCCTGTCTCTTTCTCTATTCTCCCCTCTTGTTCTCCTCCTGTCCTTCATCTGTTTCTTACTCTACTAATTATTTATTGTTTATACATTTTATTTACTACACAGGTATACAGAATCTAAATAAATAAATAAAATAACATGATAATGGACTCCAGAGCAAACTGTAACAATTTACTCTATAGCGGTAGACATTGATATTGTGTACCTGAAACTCCCTTTAAATTTTCTTATATACCACTCTCTCCCTCCCCCTAATTACTATGCCCATATGGATTTCCTGCTAAGCCCTCACTCCAACAAGAATTCTACATGACCCAGCTATGCCCATATTTGCAGCTCCTGACAGATTAAGACAGAAATGGACTCATACATACACACACTCACAGACACACCTGATACAGTCACTCCTCTGGAATGCTGGAAATATTTCTCTCCGTGTGTGTGTGTGTGTGTGTGTGTGTGTGTGTGTGTGTGTGTGTGTGTGACTGAAAACTGACAGTGCACTGACTGTTCCTCTCAGGAGGATCTTGTTCAACCACTCTCTTTAACATCTTATCTCTGCTTTGCATCTAAGTCCCAACATTTCTCACTCATCCACTCTCTATTTCACCCTTTTACTCTCAGCTCTATTTGTGGCCTCTTCTCTCTCTCTCTCTCCCTCTCCTCTCTGCCTCTCTTTCTTTCTCTCTCTCTCTCTCTCTCTCTCCTCTCAGCCTCTCTTTCTTTCTCTCTCTCTCTCTATTTCTCTCTCCCTCTCTCTCTCTCCTCTCTTTCTTTCTTTCTTTCTTTCTTTATCTCTTTCTCTTTCTCTTTCTCTCTCTCTCTCTCTCTCTCACTCTCCATTCTCTCTTGTCCCACTTTCCTCTCCTGCTGTTCTTCTCTCCACCAGAGGATGCCAGTGAACATCTATCTAGTTCATGTAGCAGGATATTCCATTCAGTTTATCATAGGAAAGTCATTTTTCATAAAGAAAGACCTGCTCACAGTTAATGCTGCTTTATTCCTGCACAGCAATGAACAAAGCGTTTTTGGCCAAACATTATTGTGGTTATTTAGGACTAGAATTCGATTTACAGTCAGGAATTGAGAATACAGACTTAAGCAAACAAGACACAGTTGATTGACGATGATGATGATGCAGATTGTGATGCTGTTACTACTATTTAGGATGATCTTGATGAAGATGGTGTGTGTGATGGTGATGATGATACACAGTGATGATGATGCCCTAGGCTACCATGTGAAGAGATGCAGCAGGTCATTAAGTACTTATAGAACATAAAGACATTCTTCGTTTTATGGCACATTAGCCTGAAGATACAATAACACTTAACCTAACCTTGGATCGAGTATTTTTTCTCTCTCACTCACACCAAGTGTGCGTGCGCGTGTGTGACATTGTGGGCGTCCCTGTTTCCAGGAGAACCGCCCGCTGCTTGGCCACTCCCGGGGAGCGCGAGACTACACTGTTTCGGGCGCTTTGCTTTGCTCTCTCAGTGTGTATGCGAATGTGCTCACTGCTCTCTCGTGGAGTGTGTGTGAGTTTTCACCATTCACCCGTGCAGGGGGCCGGTATAAAGCATGTAGTACCTGGATCACCTCGGGGTCTCGAGCCGTATTCCCACCGGGATCAAACGGAAAAACGGATTATATTACCCATTGTGGAATAGTATTAATGGACGCCTAACGGGGATCTAACGGGGGACTATAACGGCTGGAGGGGAGAGAGGGTTTCTCTTCTCAGTAAATGATCGGAGAGGAAGCTTCCATTTTGAGAGAGAATCATGGCTAGCGACTCCCCTGCCCGGAGCCTGGATGAGATAGACCTGTCAGCGCTACGGGTAAAGAGAGTGTGTGTGTTGATTGAGTGTGTGTTCGTGATAAAATGGAGACTGTATGAATGAGACACGGCGTCTCGAGCACCTGACCCATCCCCAGTTAACGACAGTCTCTCTTCACCTTACCGACTGTGTGTATGTCTGTGTGTGGTTGGCGTCCTCGAACCATCGTTAACGGCCATGCACGCGACAACATCCGCTGATCAGATATAATTCATTTGGATCAACCGACGTCTGCTGTAGCCTACTACAGCGATGCGACATAACAGCGATGCGACATAACGAGGGGAGGGGGGTACAGGGGTATAGAAAAGGAGTTGATGATTTGATCCTCGTCTCTCCTCGGTAATGGCAACTCCCTCCCACGCGCTTTAGAACCTCGGAAAGCTTTTTCTTCTCAACAATTGGAACGTGATGTAATGGAGCCCTGGGCCTGTGTACTGTAGTATAGCCCCCTCTGTATTTGGGGCAGATGTTAAACTGTCAGTCGTGCAGCCTCACGCCGCCCCTGACACACACACACACACACACAGCCTACACACACACACACACACGGTTGAATAATATTAGAGATATCAGAAGAAGCGGTTTCCGCCATTTCGTGGCATTGTGGGGAGTCAGTGACAGCGGCCTCATAGCACTAGTGTCTGTTGACAACCTTTAGTCTTGCTGGGTGAGATGAGAGGCTCATTACAGGCAGGTCGTTACACAACATGATCTTACCTGCAGTACCTGGATCAAGCCCCAACATGAACCAACAATGCTGTGTGTGTGTCTGTATGTGTGTTTGCTTGCTTGCTTGCATTTTCCCTAATATGGCAATGGCTGTGAATGATGCACATACTATGCAAATACATACACATTTGCAGAATCTTTGGACTGTGGAAATCTGGCACATCCAACAGCACATCGACTTATTCATCCTCTCTCTTGAGAAATGTAGCCAAACAATTTGCAGAGCTCTCTCTTTCTCCCAGCCTGTCTCCCTCACTAGTTATCTCTATCTTCTCCATCTACATCTGATAGATGTGTGACAGTTATTACACACACACACACACACACCTGGCCTCTCTCTCTGAGCTCATGTCCAGAGTCTGCGGTGCGACTGGAAATGAGGTCACAGAGCGGCAGAAAGCTGGGGAGGATTTCAGTGTTGTGCACACTACCCATGATAGATGGGCATTTACTCTTCCTGGTCGGTCTCACTTCCCCTAGACCAGGGATGTTAAGCAAGACCTGATGAGAAGCCCTAGACAACCACGCAAAGGCACTATGGAGTTATTTTCCCTGGTTGACACAGACATGCTCAGGAAAGTGATTTCACAACTTAAGCCTTCTACCTGCCTTCTCAATCCTATCCCCACCACCTCCTTCAAAACTGTCTTTAATTGCATATCTGAAGAAGTGCATGCTATTATTATTATCTGACCTTGTTGGTTGTCTATGAACGTTTGAACATCCTGTTTCCTCTCTAGGTATCTTCTTAGGTTCTGGCCTTTCTAGGGAGTTTTTCCTAGCCACCGTGCTTCTATATCTGCGTTGCTTGTTGTTTGGGGTTTTAGGCTGTGTTTCTGTATATCACTTTGTGACATTGGCTGATGTTAAAAGGGATTTATAAATACATTTGATTGATTAGTTAATCACTTTTCACAGGCACTTTCCCTCTGCACTAAAAACAGCTATGATGAAACCTGTTCTGAAGAAAAGTTATCTAGAGTTTTCAGATCTTAGCAATTTCCGGCCAATCTCCATTCAACCAGTTCAGTTTATATATATTACCCCTTAGTAGCGTTA
This sequence comes from Oncorhynchus mykiss, assembly GCF_057628025.1. Classification (NCBI taxonomy): domain Eukaryota; kingdom Metazoa; phylum Chordata; class Actinopteri; order Salmoniformes; family Salmonidae; genus Oncorhynchus; species Oncorhynchus mykiss. Next base: position 17,058,391 of record NC_143032.1, read on the forward strand.
TCAGAAAGCACAGCATTGGCCTCCCGAGTGGCCGTGCTGTCTAAAGCACTGCATCGCAGTACTTGAGGTGTCAATACAGACCCGGGTTTGATACCAGGCTGGTTCACAAATGGCCGTGACCGGGAGTCCCATAGGGCGGCGCACAATATGCCCAGCGTCGTCCGGGTTAGGGGAGGGTTTTGCCGGTGGGGCTTCACTTGGCTCATCGCGCTCTAGCGAGTCCTTGTGGCGGGCCGGGTGCCTGCAGGCTGACTTTGGTAAACAGGGTTTTCTTCAACACATTGATGCAGCTGGCTTCCGGGTTAAGCGGGCAAGTGTTAAAACTTCTTAGGTATAGCCCCTTTTCCCCCCAATTTTTGCCTAAATGACATACCCAAATCTAACTGCCTGTGGTTCAGGCCCTGAAGCAAGGATATGCATATTCTTGTTACCATTTGAAAGGAAACACTTTGAAGTTTGTGGAAATGTGAATTGAATGTAGGATAATATAACACAATAGATCTGGTAGAAGAAAATACAAAGAAGAAAACAACTAGTCTTTTTCTACCACCATCTTTGAAATGCTATCCAGCACTCTGGTTGTAATTCTGATAGTGTCCACAAGATGGCAGCGGTGTATGTGCAAAGTTTCAGATGGATAATTTGAAGTATGAGTGAACTACAATACTTTGTGTTAAGTCCTCAGGTACATTTGGGCAAATCGGGAAGGAGACATTCATATTACATTTTTCTGCAAGAATATCGTCAAATCTGTATACTTGGACTTTGATTTAGCTTTCTAAGTATTAGTAGCCATATTATAAGTTCAACATTTGCAAAACAACCAGTTTTCATAACTTCATAACTCTGAATTAGAGGTCGACCGATTATGATTTTTCAACACCGACACCAAAAAAAGCCGATACCGATTAATCGGACAATTTTATTTATATATCTATATTTTTTTAATTTCACCTTTATTTAACCAGGTAGGCTAGTTGAGAACAAGTTCTAATTTGCAACTGCGACCTGGCCAAGATATAGCAAAGCAGTGTGACACAGACAACAACACAGAGTTACACATGGAGTAAACAATTTTTATTTATTTATTTATTTTACCTTTATTTAACCAGGTAGGCAAGTTGAGAACAAGTTCTCATTTACAATTGCGACCTGGCCAAGATAAAGCAAAGCAGTTCGACAGATACAACAACACAGAGTTACACATGGAGTAAAACAAACATACAGTCAATAATAAAGTATAAACAAGTCTATATACAATGTGAGCAAATGAGGTGAGAAGGGAGGTAAAGGCAAAAAAAGGCCTTGGTGGCAAGGTAAATACAATATAGCAAGTAAAACACTGGAATGGTAGTTTTGCAATGGAAGAATGTGCAAAGTAGAAATACAAATAATGGGGTGCAAAGGAGCAAAATAAATAAATAAATTAAATACAGTTGGGAAAGAGGTAGTTGATAGGGCTAAATTATAGGTGGGCTATGTACAGGTGCAGTAATCTGTGAGCTGCTTTGACAGTTGGTGCTTAAAGCTAGTGAGGGAGATAAGTGTTTCCAGTTTCAGAGATTTTTGTAGTTCGTTCCAGTCATTGGCAGCAGAGAACTGGAAAGAGAGACGGCCAAAGAAAGAATTGGTTTTGGGGGTGACCAGAGAGATATACCTGCTGGAGCGTGTGCTACAGGTGGGAGATGCTATGGTGACCAGCGAGCTGAGATAAGGGGGGACTTTACCTAGCAGGGTCTTGTAGATGACATGGAGCCAGTGGGTTTGGCGACGAGTATGAAGCGAGGGCCAGCCAACGAGAGCGTACAGGTCGCAATGGTGGGTAGTATATGGGGCTTTGGTGACAAAACGGATTGCACTGTGATAGACTGCATCCAATTTGTTGAGTAGGGTATTGGAGGCTATTTTGTAAATTACATCGCCAAAGTCGAGGATTGGTAGGATGGTCAGTTTTACAAGGGTATGTTTGGCAGCATGAGTGAAGGATGCTTTGTTGCGAAATAGGAAGCCAATTCTAGATTTAACTTTGGATTGGAGATGTTTGATATGGGTCTGGAAGGAGAGTTTACAGTCTAACCAGACACCTAAGTATTTGTAGTTGTCCACGTATTCTAAGTCAGAGCCGTCCAGAGTAGTGATGTTGGACAGGCGGGTAGGTGCAGGTAGTGATCGGTTGAAGAGCATGCATTTAGTTTTACTTGTATTTAAGAGCAATTGGAGGCCACGGAAGGAGAGTTGTATGGCATTGAAGCTTGCCTGGAGGGTTGTTAACACAGTGTCCAAAGAAGGGCCGGAAGTATACAGAATGGTGTCGTCTGCGTAGAGGTGGATCAGAGACTCACCAGCAGCAAGAGCGACCTCATTGATGTATACAGAGAAGAGAGTCGGTCCAAGAATTGAACCCTGTGGCACCCCCATAGAGACTGCCAGAGGTCCGGACAACAGACCCTCAGATTTGACACACTGAACTCTATCAGAGAAGTAGTTGGTGAACCAGGCGAGGCAATCATTTGAGAAACCAAGGCTGTTGAGTCTGCCGATGAGGATGTGGTGATTGACAGAGTCGAAAGCCTTGGCCAGATCAATGAATACGGCTGCACAGTAATGTTTCTTATCGATGGCGGTTAAGATATCGTTTAGGACCTTGAGCGTGGCTGAGGTGCACCCATGACCAGCTCTGAAACCAGATTGCATAGCAGAGAAGGTATGGTGAGATTCAAAATGGTCGGTAATCTGTTTGTTGACTTGGCTTTCGAAGACCTTAGAAAGGCATGGTAGGATAGATATAGGTCTGTAGCAGTTAATAAACAATAAACAAGCCAACAACACAATAAACAAATCAATGACACAGTAGAAAAAATAAACTCTATATACAGTGTGTGCGAAAGGCATGAGGAGGTAGGCAATAAATAGGCCATAGGAGCGAATAGTTACAATTTAGCAGATTAACACTGGAGTGATAAATGAGCAGATGATGATGTGCAAGTAGAGATACTGGTGTGCAAAAGAGCAGAAAAGTAAATGAAATAAAAACAGTATGGGGATGAAGTAGATGGATTGGGTGGGCTATTTACGGAAGGACTATGTACAGCTGCAGCGATCGGTTAGCTGCTCAGATAGTTGATGTTTAAAGTTGGTGAGGGAAATAAGTCTCCAACTTCAGCGATTTTTGCAATTCGTTCCAGTCACTGGCAGCAGAGAACTGGAAGGAAAGGTGGCCAAATTAGGTGTTAGCTTTGGGGATGATCAGTGAGATATACCTGCTGGTACGTGTGCTACGGGTGGGTGTTGTTATCGTGACCAGTGAACTGAGATAGGGCGGAGCTTTACCTAGCATAAACTTATAGATGACCTGGAGCCAGTGGGTCTGGCGACGAATATGTAGCGAGGGCCAGCCGACTAGAGCATACAGGTCGCAGTGGTGGGTGGTATAAGGTGATTTGGTTACAAAACGGATGGCACTGTGATAGACTGCATCCAGTTTTCTGAGTAGAGTGTTGGAAGCTATTTTGTAGATGACATATCCGAAGTCGAGGATCGGTAGGATAGTCAGTTTTACTAGGGTAAGTTTGGCGGCGTGAGTGAAGGAGGATTTGTTGTGAAATAGAAAGCCAATTCTAGATTTGATTTTTGATTGAAGATGTTTAATATATTTACAGTCTAGCCAGACACCTAGGTATTTATAGTTGTCCACATATTCTAGGTCGGAACCGTCCAGGGTGGTGATGCTAGTCGGGCGGGCGGGTGCGGGCAGCGAACGGTTGAAAAGCATGCATTTGGTTTTACTAGCGTTTAAAAGCATTTGGAGTCCACGGAAGGAGTGTTGTATGGTATATATATTTGTAACAATGACAGATACAACAATACTGAATGAACAATGTACACTTTTATTTTAACTTAATATAAAACATCAATAAAATCTATTTTATTAGTCTCAAATAAATAATGAAACATGCTCAATTTGGTTTAATAATGCAAAAACAGAGTGTTGGAGAAGAAAGTAAAAGCGCAATATGTGCCATGTAAAAAGTTCCTTGCTCAGAACATGAGAACATATGAAAGCTGGTGGTTCAATATTCCCAGTTCTTAAATAATCCCAGTTAAGATGTTTTAGGTTGTAGTTATTATAGGAATTATGACGCGTCAACTATTTCTCTCTATACCGTTTGTATTTCATATACCTTTGACTATTGGATGTTCTAATAGGCACTTTAGTATTGCCAGCCTAATCTCAGGAGTTGATAGGCTTGAAGTCAAAAACAGCGCTGTGAAGCAAGCTTTGCTAAGAGCTGCTGGCAAACGCAGTAAAGTTTGAATGAATGCTTACGAACCTGCTGCCGCCTACCACCGGTCAGTCAGACTGCTCTATCAAATATCCAAAACTTATAGACTTAATTATAATATAATAAACAAAGAAATACGAGCATTTGGTCATTAATATGGTCAAATCCGGAAACTATAATTTCTAAAACAAAACGTTTATTCTTTCAGTGAAATACGGAACCGTTCCATATTTTATTGAACGGGTGACAACCCTAAGTCTAAATATTGCTGTTACATTGCACAACCTTCAATGCTATGTCATCATTATGTAAAATTCTGGCAAATTAGTTTGCAACGAGGCAGGCGGCCCAAACTGTTGCATACATATACCCCCACTCTGCGTGCAATGAACGCAAGAGAAGTGACACAATTTCCCTAGTTAATATTGCCTGCTAACATTAATTTACTTTAATACACTGTCTTTGCAAATTGAACGAGTGGAAATACAAAATCGATCGTGCATGCTATATGGAAATTATTTTATCTAACAAAACTTCATGTTTTCTCTGGGACTCTTTGGATGATAATAATTCAGAATGTACAGTTGAAGTCGGGATTTTACATACACCTTAGCCAAATACATTTAAACTCAGTTTTTCACAATTCCTGACATTTAATCCAAGTAACAATTCCCTGTCTTAGGTCAGTTAGGATCATCACTTTATTTTAATAATGTAAAATGTCAGAATAATAGTAGAGAGAATTATTTATTTCAGCTTTTATTTCTTTCATCACATTCTTAGTGGGTCAGAAGTTTACATACACTCAATTAGTATTTGTTAGCATTGCCTTTAAATGGTTTAACTTGGGTCAAACGTTTCAGGTAGCCGTCCACAAGCTTCCCACAATAAGTTGGGTGAATGTTGGCCCATTCCTCCTGACAGATCTGATGTAACTGAGTCAGGTTTGTAGGCCTCCTTGCCCGCACACACTTTTTCAGTTCTGCCCACAAATTTTCTATAGGATGGAGGTCAGGGCTTTGTGATGGCCACTCCAAAACCTTGACTTTGTTGTCCTTAAGCCATTTTGACACAATTTTGGAAGTATGTTTGTCCATTTGGAACCAAGCTTTAACTTCCTGACGGATGTCTTGAGATGTTGTTTCAGTATATCCACATAATTTCTCTACCTCCCTGCCATCTATTTTGTGAAGTGCACCAGTCCCTCCTGCAGCAAAGTACCACCACAACATGATGCTGCCACCCCCGTGCTTCACAGTTGGGATGATGTTCTTCGGCTTACAAGCCTCCCCCTTTTTCCTCCAAACATAACGATGGTCATAATGGCCAAACAGTTCTATTTTTGTTTCATCAGACCAGAGGATATTTCTCCAAAAAGTACCATCTTTGTCCCCATGTGCAGTTGTAAACCGTAGTCTGGCTTTTTTTATGGCGGTTTTGGAGCAGTGGCTTCTTCCTTGCTGAGCAGCCTTTCAGGTTATGTCGATATAGGACTCATTTTACTGTGGAGATAGATACTTTTGTACCCGTTTCCTCCAACGTCTTCACAAGGTCCTTTGCTGTTGTTCTGGAATTGATTTGCACTTTTCGCACCAAAGTACGTTCATCTCTAGGAGACAGAACGCATCTCCTTTCTGAGCGGTATGACGGCTGCGTGGTCCCATGGTCTTGGCTGATTTTTATTTTTATTTTCCCATGATGTCAAGCAAAGAGGTACTGAGTTTTGAAGGTAGGCCTTGACATACATAAACAAGTACACCCCCAATTGACTCAAATGATGTCAATTAGACTATCAGAAGCTTCTATAGCCATGACACAATTTTCTGGAATTTTCCAAGCTTTTTAAAGGCACAGTCAACTTAGTGTATGTAAACTTCTGACCCACTGGAATTGTGATTAAGTGAAATAATCCATCTGTAAACAATTGTTGGAAAAATTACTTGTGTTATGTACAAAATAGATGTCTTATCTGACTTGCCAAAACTATAGTTTGTTAACAAGAAATTTGTGGAGTGGTTGAAAAACAAGTTTTATTGACACCAACCTAAGTGTATGTAAACTTCCGACTTCAACTGTAAGTATACATTTCACCTTCAGAGGTGAATTATTAAACTTATCGCGGTGAATAAAGTGTTTTGTTGTTAGGAGCTCTCCTCACAATAGCATGGACTTTTTCCGCAGTAATAGCTACTGTAAATTGGACAGTGCAGTTATATTAACAAGAATTTAAGCTTTCAGCCGATATAAGACACTTATATGTACCGACATTTGTTGTTTCTCTAAAATCTGCGATCTTGACATAACGCGCTGAAGGGACGCTGATCCTGAAGAAGTTTTAAGAAGCGCGGTTTGGCAGGTTATGCTCTGGAGGAGTTGCAGCGATGAAGCAATATTGTAATTAGATCGCAATTGGATATCACAAAATTGGGGAGAAAAGGGGGGTAAAAAATACAAATAAACACAGCATTAATTATCACTGCTTCGCAGATGACACACAACTTTCCATTTCTATGTCACCATTGATAAATGATTAGACTGTATTCGTGATTTAAATACCTAGATGGCTCACAACTTCAGCTAAATCAAAACAAGCCCGAGATACTTATTGTTGGAGTGGAAGCACAGAGAGAGATTCTGGCCGCACATTTTAATTTGTGGGCAATAAAGATGAAACGCCAAGTAAAAAACCTAGGTGTCATTTTAGATTCTGAACTCAATTTCGAATCACACATGAGGAATTTTTCAAAAATAGCTTTTTACCACCTGAGGTGCATTGCCAAGGTGCGTCTGTCTCTCAGGCTGATACAGAGAGACTCATCCATGCTTTTATTACAAGCAGGCTTGACTACTGTAATGCTCCCCTGTCTGGTCTGCCCAAGAAAGCCATTGGTCAACTGCAAAACATACCGAATGCTGCAGCACGGGTACTGACCAAGACCAGACGGAGAGCACACATTACACCGGTTTTAAGGTCTCTGTACTGGCTGTCTGTTAGTTTTAGAATTTATTTTAAGTTTCCTCAATTGGTTTTTAAACCAATCCACGATTGTGCACCCCAATACATATCAGACATACTTTTAAGTTATTTACACAGTAGGTCCCTCAGGACTTCTGACACTGGCCTTTTAACTTTCCCAAAGCCTAGGACCAAGAGGCATGGAGAGACAGCCTTTAGTTACTATGCCCCCAGCCTCTGTAATAACCTGCCAGTGAACCTGAGGGAGGCCGAAACTGGACATATTTAAAAGAGATATTAAAACACACCTTTTTAGCTTGGTTTTCCTTAGGGTGCATTTTAGCCATTCAGTTTATATTGTTTTTCTTTTGTATTTTGTCCTATTATGCTTGATGTGTAGTAAATATTTTATCTATAGTTTTTAATTTTTTTCCTGTGAAGCACATTGCGTTGCTCCAGAACGTGCTCCATGGCCAAGTGTGGTTTCTTTAAGTTGTGTATTTACAGTCTTTCATGTATTGCCTTGGAATCAACTTCAATTCTAAGTTTAGTCCGTTATAGTTTACAGAAATTAAGTATCAAAATTTAGACCAATCTTTGCTAAATATCTTAACTTGAACCCATTTGCAGTCTAAGTAATTGCATGGCTTCAATAGTATTAGCACTGATATAGGGGCTAGGCCTACTGTAAATTACATTATGGCTGAGCATGGACATGTCAAACATTGTTAATCAGCAAGATTCAATTCATTATTAATAAGGCCTAAAAAGAGAACAAATAATTAGAATTCAATTCTAAACAAAATAGGCTATATCACACTTACAGGCACCTTCATTTCTCCCCGTGGGCATATAATATTAAAACAACGCAGACTATGGAGGATTTTACGCACATCCAAACTTTCACAGTAGCTGGACAAAGATCCAATATAAATCAAATGGGAGAATGTCCACTCACCGTTATACTGCTTCCATATAGGCCTATGTTTATTAACATAATCTGAACCATATTACAGATCAGATCACGTTCACACATCTCCAGAAGTTGCATTGCAAGAGCGTCGCGGACGTTGTCACCATAATACCAGGACGGGGAATCATTCTAATAAGTTTGGTTGTAATAAAATTAAACGAAAACAAGTCTTTTTATTTTTTTTATTTTTCAACAACAATAAATAAATGTAAAATGTAATGACATCATAAAACCACCAGGATAAAAAAGACAGTCAGTGCTGTTGAACCAGCCATCTTTATAGCAGCCCTAAGGGAGGGTTTTGAACCTATGAAACGGAAAATAAGCCATTTCTTACCTTATAGATTATTTATAAATAAGGTTAAGGTTCTCTCTCCTTTCATGATGGGCATTGACACGTAGCCTACATCATGGTTTGGGGGGATTTATGCATATCCGAAACGGGACCTTGCTGGGTAAAATAATGTGGGGAGAGGGGTTTGCTTGGTTTTTAATCAAATAATCAAATAAAATATCATTTACATCAGGCTACTATAGTTATATGGACGTCACAGCGGGATAGGCTGCGTTTCCTCTGTCAAAATTCATGCCATAACCAACTGTGTTACCGCTAAAACCAGTTTTTGGTTGGTCTTAAACATCCCCATCAGTGCTGCCTCATGTTTTTAAGGACACACCCCAAATATTTCCGCCCCTCCCATCTGACCGTAAGCGAGCTGATATAAGACAGGTAAATTAACAAACCTGGCATAGGGCTAGAAAATGCGAAATTGTGAACTAACGTGCGTTTGATACTAGCGCCGCCTTAACGCCAGCCGTTAATAGCACCATAATCTCATATTTATGGTTTAATATCGAATGCTCTCATCTAGAGTGGTTAGTGACTAGGGGGTTAGTGGCTTCACTCCCTGAGAGTTGTTTAAATCAAGGGCCATTTAGAGATCAAAGATTAAATGAGGAGACTAATACATTAATCAACTTCCAGACACCCTCATAACTTGAGTGGTATGAAGCAAGAAAATTTGCACAATATTCATATTGACATTGCTATTAACGCACACATACACACGCATTGGCACACACACTCACGCCAAGCCATGACTCCAATGCTTTCTCCTTTCTCACACACACGTGTGAGGAGACATTTATGTGTGTGGTGGTGCTAGTTAAAAGACAGAGAGGTTGTGTGTAGATGTCAACCTGTCTCTAGAGCAGTGTTCTAGGTTTAGAAGTGCTTCTGTTTGACCTTGAATAAAAAAGAATGTCACTTTTTTTTTGCAAATCCCATCTGGGAGTGTGGGGGGGGGGTCAGATTCCACAGGATCTGAATTCTTGAGTAAAGAGTTTCAATGCTTGACTAACTATTCTCTCTTCTCTCTTCCCTCTCTCCTACTCTCCCGCTCTCTGCTCCCTCCAGGACCCTGCTGGTATATTTGAGCTAGTGGAGTTGGTGGGAAATGGAACCTACGGGCAGGTCTACAAGGTAAGACACACCCCTCACCACACTCTCAACCTACAGCGTGCCTGAGGACTCCTCCCACTTGGGCTCTGTCACCAAAGACAGTATAGTATGAAGATAGGCACAAACTGCTTTCCAATAGAAATCCCTGATCCCACTTGTAGGCGACGTTATGGCAATGTTGGCTAGTTAAGCTCGTCCGTAGAAACTAGATGTTGACCGATTTATGATTTTTCAAAGACGATACCAAGTATTGGAGGACCGAAAAAAAGCCGATAGCGATTAATCAGTTGATTTTTATATATATATATTTGTAATAATGACAATTACAACAATACTGAATGAACACTTATTTTAACTTAATATAATACATAAATAAAATTCAATTTAGTCTCAAATAAATATTGGAAGATGTTCAATTTGGTTTAAATAATGCAAAAAACACCGTGTTGGAGAAGAAAGTAAAAGTGCAATATGTGCCATGTAAAAGAGCTAACGTTTCAGTTCCTTGCTCAGAACATGAGAACATATGAAAGCTGGTGGTTCCTTTTAACATCAGTCTTCAATATTCCCAGGTAAGAAGTTTTAGGTTGTAGTTATTATAGGAATTATAGGACTATTTCTCTCTATACCATTTGTATTTCATATACCTTTGAATACTGGATGTTATAATAGGCACTTTAGCATTGCCAGCCAGATCTTGGGAGTTAGGCTTGAAGTCATAAACAGCGCTGTGCTTCAAGCATTACAAGATCTGTTGGCAAATGCAGGAAAGTGCTGTTTGAATGAATGCTTACGAGCCTGCTGCTGTCTACCACCGCTCAGTCAAACTGCTCTATCAAATCATAGACTTAATTATAATAAACACACAGAAATGCGAGCCTAAGGTCATTTATATGGTTAAATCAGGAAACTATAATTCCTAAAACAAAACGTTTAGTCTTTCAGTGAAATACGGAACTGTTCCATATTTTATTGAACGGGTGACATCCCTAAGTCTAAATATTGCTGTTACATTGCACAACCTTCAATGCTATGTCATCATTATGTAATATTCTGGCAAATTAATTACGGTCTTTGTTAGGAGGAAATGGTCTTCACACAGTTCTCAATGAGCCAGGCAGCCCAAACTGCAGCATATACCCTGACTCTGCTTGCACTGAACGCAAGAGAAGTGACACAATTTCCCTAGTTAATATTGCCTGCTAACATGAATTTCTTGTAACTAAAGATGCAGGTTTAAAAATATATACTTCTGGATTTTTCATCTGGATTTTAAGAAAGGCATTGGTGTTTATGGTTAGGTACATTGTTGCAACGATTGTGCTTTTTTCGGGAATGCACTTATTAAATCATCACCCGTTTGGCGAAGTAGGCTGGGATTCGATGATAAATTAACAGGCACCGCATTGATTATTTTCAACGCAGGACAAGCTAGTTAAACTAGTAATATCATCAACCATGTGTAGTTAACTAGAGATTATGTTAAGATTGATTGTTTTTTATAAGGTAAGTTTAATGCTAGCTAGCAACTTACCTTGGATCCTTGCTGCACTCTCGTAACAGGTGGTCTCCTCGTGGAGTGCAATGTAATCGGCCATAATCGGCATCCAAAAATGCAGATTACCGATTGTTATGAAAACTTGAAATCGGCCCTAATTCATTGGCCCTAATTAATCGGCCATGCCGACCTCTAGTAGAAACACGTTATCTGGTCTAACGGTCGTCTCACGTCAACATGTTAAGCTGTCTGTCCTGCAGCCTTATACTGACACACACAGCCTGCACACACACACGGTCGAATAATATAAGAGATAACAGCAGAAGCGGGTTCTGCCATTTCGTGTGTGTGTGTGTGTGTGTGTGTGTGTGTGTGTGTGTTTTGACAGCCTTTAGTCTTGCTGGGTGAGATGAGGCTCATTACACAACATGATCTTACCTGCAGTACCTGCATCAAGCCCCAACATGACCATGGCAGTGCTGTGTGTGTCTGTGTGTTTGCTTGCATTTTCCTCATCTTCCTCATATCGTCAATGATGCACGTACTATGCAAACCCACACACGCGTACACTACTGGTCAAAAGTTTTAGGACACCTACTCATTCAAGGGTTTTTCTTTATTTTTACTATTTTCTCCATTGTAGAATAATAGTGAAGACATCAAAATAAACATTGACAAACATCTTTCTGGTAAGAAGAGGGGCGGGGGCGTATGCCTTATGGCTAACGTGACATGGTGTGATGAAAGAAACATACAGGAACTCAAATCCTTCTGTTCACCTGATTTAGAATTCCTCACAATCAAATGTAGACCGCATTATCTACCAAGAGAATTCTCTTCGATTATAATCACAGCCGTATATATCCCCCCCCCCCAAGCAGACACATCGATGGCTCTGAATGAACTTTATTTGACTCTTTGCAAACTGGAAACCATTTATCCGGAGGCTGCATTCATTGTAGCTGGGGATTTTAACAAGGCTAATCTGAAAACAAGACTCCCTAAATTTTATCAGCATATCGATTGCGCAACCAGGGGTGGAAAGACCTTGGATCATTGTTACTCTAACTTCTGCGACACATATAAGGCCCTGCCCCGCCCCCCTTTCGGAAAAGCTGACCACGACTCCATTTTGTTTCTGCCTACAGACAGAAACTAAAACAAGAGGCTCCCACGCTGAGGTCTGTCCAACGCTGGTCCGACCAAGCTGACTCCACACTCCAAGACTGCTTCCATCACGTGGACTGGGACATGTTTCGTATTGCGTCAGACAACAACATTGACGAATACGCTGATTCGGTGTGCGAGTTCATCAGAACGTGTGTTGAAGATGTTGTTCCCATAGCAACGATTAAAACATTCCCTAACCAGAAACCGTGGATTGATGGCAGCATTTGCGTGAAACTGAAAGCGCGAACCACTGCTTTTAATCAGGGCAAGGTGTCTGGTAACATGACCGAATACAAACAGTGCAGCTATTCCCTCCGCAAGGCTATCAAACAAGCTAAGCGTCAGTACAGAGACAAAGTAGAATCTCAATTCAACGGCTCAGACACAAGAGGCATGTGGCAGGGTCTACAGTCAATCACGGACTACAGGAAGAAATCCAGCCCAGTCACGGACCAGGATGTCCTGCTCCCAGGCAGACTAAATAACTTTTTTGCCCGCTTTGAGGACAATACAGTGCCACTGACACGGCCTGCAACGAAAACATGCGGTCTCTCCTTCACTGCAGCCAAGGTGAGTAAGACATTTAAACGTGTTAACCCTCGCAAGGCTGCAGGCCCAGACGGCATCCCCAGCCGCGCCCTCAGAGCATGCGCAGACCAGCTGGCCGGTGTGTTTACGGACATATTCAATCAATCCCTATACCAGTCTGCTGTTCCCACATGCTTCAAGAGGGCCACCATTGTTCCTGTTCCCAAGAAAGCTAAGGTAACTGAGCTAAATGACTACCGCCCCGTAGCACTCACTTCCGTCATCATGAAGTGCTTTGAGAGACTAGTCAAGGACCATATCACCTCCACCCTACCTGACACCCTAGACCCACACCAATTTGCTTACCGCCCAAATAGGTCCACAGACGATGCAATCTCAACCACACTGCACACTGCCCTAACCCATCTGGACAAGAGGAATACCTATGTGAGAATGCTGTTCATTGACTACAGCTCGGCATTCAACACCATAGTACCCTCCAAGCTCGTCATCAAGCTCGACACCCTGGGTCTCGACCCCGCCCTGTGCAACTGGGTACTGGACTTCCTGACGGGCCGCCCCCAGGTGGTGAGGGTAGGCAACAACATCTCCTCCCCGCTGATCCTCAACACTGGGGCCCCACAAGGGTGCGTTCTGAGCCCTCTCCTGTACTCCCTGTTCACCCACGACTGCGTGGCCACGCACGCCTCCAACTCAATCATCAAGTTTGCGGACGACACAACAGTGGTAGGCTTGATTACCAACAACGACGAGACGGCCTACAGGGAGGAGGTGAGGGCCCTCGGAGTGTGGTGTCAGGAAAATAACCTCACACTCAACGTTAACAAAACTAAGGAGATGATTGTGGACTTCCTGACGGGCCGCCCCCAGGTGGTGAGGGTAGGCAACAACATCTCCTCCCCGCTGATCCTCAACACTGGGGCCCCACAAGGGTGCGTTCTGAGCCCTCTCCTGTACTCCCTGTTCACCCACGACTGCGTGGCCACGCACGCCTCCAACTCAATCATCAAGTTTGCGGACGACACAACAGTGGTAGGCTTGATTACCAACAACGACGAGACGGCCTACAGGGAGGAGGTGAGGGCCCTCGGAGTGTGGTGTCAGGAAAATAACCTCACACTCAACGTTAACAAAACTAAGGAGATGATTGTGGACTTCAGGAAACAGCAGAGGGAACACCCCCCTATCCACATCGATGGAACTGTAGTGGAGAGGGTAGCAAGTTTTAAGTTCCTCTGCATACACATCACAGACAAACTGAATTGGTCCACCCACACAGACAGCATTGTGAAGAAGGCGCAGCAGCGCCTCTTCAACCTCAGGAGGCTGAAGAAATTCGGCTTGTCACCAAAAGCACTCACAAACTTCTACAGATGCACAATCGAGAGCATCCTGGCGGGCTGTATCACCGCCTGGTACGGCAACTGCTCCGCCCTCAACCGTAAGGCTCTCCAGAGGGTAGTGAGGTCTGCACAACGCATCACCGGGGGCAAACTACCTGCCCTCCAGGACACCTACACCACCCGATGTCACAGGAAGGCCATAAAGATCATCAAGGACATCAACCACCCGAGCCACTGCCTGTTCACCCCGCTATCATCCAGAAGGCGAGGTCAGTACAGGTGCATCAAAGCTGGGACCGAGAGACTGAAAAACAGCTTCTATCTCAAGGCCATCAGACTGTTAAACAGCCACCACTAACATTGAGTGGCTGCTGCCAACACACTGACACTGACTCAACTCCAGCCACTTTAATAATGGGAATTGATGGGAAATGATGTAAATATATCACTAGCCACTTTAAACAATGCTACCTTATATAATGTTACTTACCCTACATTATTCATCTCATGTGCATACGTATATACTGTACTCTATACCATCGACTGTATCCTTATGTAATACATGTATCACTAGCCACTTTAACTATGCCACTTTGTTTACATACTCATCTCATATGTATATACTGTACTTGATACCATCTACTGTATCTTGCCTATGCTGCTCTGTACCATCACTCATTCATATATCCTTATGTACATATTCTTTATCCCCTTACACTGTGTACAAGACAGTAGTTTTGGAATTGTTAGTTAGATTACTTGTTGGTTATTACTGCATTGTCGGAACTAGAAGCACAAGCATTTCGCTACACTCGCATTAACATCTGCTAACCATGTGTATGTGACAAATAAAATTTGATTTGATTTGATTTGGAAAACTATTAAAAAACACATACGAAATCATGTATTAACCAAAAAAGTCTAACACTTTTGACCAGTAGTGTACATACAAATTTGCTGTATCTTTTGGAGTGTGGCAATCGAGAAAATGAATAACTAACGAATAATTTTTCACTTCTGTCATTGACTTCTCAAACCCCAAACCACTGTTTTGTCTGCTTTGCAAGCATTCCCGGAAGTGTTGCGATGTTGCACCTGTGGGTTTACAAACTTTGTGGTGCCACCTTCCACTAACCTGTTAGAGCTTAACAGTGAGGAGCTGAGAGCTGATGAGTTGTATTTGCCAACATGTTTTTCACTTCAGGGCCCGGTTGCGATTCAACTCCTGGCCCCTAAACCCAAGCACTTGTGTAGATCTGAAAACACAAAGTGTAGCTAGTACTTCTTACCTCTTCAATCTCCAAGAAACAATGGGTTTGGTGCTAGGGGTTGTTTTTGGACAGGGCCCAGGTATTGATGCACTCGGTTGCACTTTAAAAAAATGTGTACCTTTTATTTAACTAAGCAAGTCACTTAAGAACAAATTCTTATTTACAATGATGGCCTAGGAACAGTGGGTTAACTGCCTTGTTCAGGGGCAGAACGACTGTTTTTTACCTTGTTAGCTCGGGGATTCGATCTTGCAACCTTTCGGTTACTGGCCCAACGCTTTAACCACAAGGCTACCTGCTGGTTACTGGCCCAACGCTCTAACCACAAGGCTACCTGCTGGTTACTGGCCCAACACTCTAAGCACAAGGCTACCTGCTGGTTACTGGCCCAACATTCTAAGCACAAGGCTACCTGCTGGTTACTGGCCCAACGCTCTAACCACAAGGCTACCTGCTGGTTACTGGCCCAACGCTCTAACCACAAGGCTACCTGCTGGTTACTGGCCCAACGCTCTAACCACAAGGCTACCTGCTGGTTACTGGCCCAACGCTCTAACCACAAGGCTACCTGCTGGTTACTGGCCCAACATTCTAACCACAAGGCTACCTGCTGGTTACTGGCCCAACGCTCTAACCACAAGGCTACCTGCTGGTTACTGGCCCAACGCTCTAACCACAAGGCTACCTGCTGGTTACTGGCCCAACGCTCTAACCACAAGGCTACCTGCTGGTTACTGGCCCAACGCTCTAACCACAAGGCTACCCGCTGGTTACTTGCCCAACGCTCTAACCACAAGGCTACCTGCTGGTTACTGGCCCAACGCTCTAACCACAAGGCTACCTGCTGGTTACTGGCCCAACGCTCTAACCACAAGGCTACCTGCTGGTTACTGGCCCAACGCTCTAACCACAAGGCTACCTGCTGCCCCAAAAGCACTTGCTTTCTCTGCTAGGGGCTGTTTTAGGTCAAATCGCTCTGATGCACTTGTTGTAAGCTAACTTGTGAGATTGCAGCCGGGGTTGGCTGTTCAGGGAGTCTGTTGCACACTGTTTGTCAGGCAGAGATGGGTAGGTTTGTGTGAAGCTGTAGGCCTATTTGTTTCCATGTTATCTATCTTTTCACTGGAAGACAAATTGGTAGGTCTCATAGCCCCTTCAGTCCTTCTCTCTTCCTCTATCTCTCCATGTCTGTCTCGGTCTCTGTTTTTGTCTCTGTCTGTGTCTCTCTCTCTCTCGTGTGTTGGGTCTAATCAGTAGAGTTAAAGTACTCCAACAGATCAGGAATGCGAGGCATGTCTGAACCAATGAGTGTTCTTATGCCTTAGGACACCTATAAAGGGAGTATTCTGTCCTTTTCTCTCCACACACACACACCCCTACACACACACTCACACACACACCCCTACACACACACACACACACCCCTACACACACACACACACACACCCCTACACACACACACACACACACACACACACACACACACACACACACACACATTACCGCTCTATCCAGTTCAATTATGTTTTATCCATTTCGATGTCTATTGATTCAAGTATTATTTTATCTGTTATACACTGAGTGTACAAAACATTAGGAACACATGCTCTTTCCATGACATTGACTGACCAGGTAAATCCTGGTGATACCTTATTCATTCCACTTGTAATATCCACTTCAATCAGTGTAGATGAAGGGGAGGAGACAGGGTAAAGAAGGATTTTTAAGCCTTGAGACAATTCAGACATGGATTGTGTATGTGTGCCATTCAGAGGGTGAATGGGCAAGACAAAAGATTGTGCCTTTGAACAGGGTATGGAAATAGGTGCTAGGCGCACCGGTTGTTGGGTTTTTCACACTCTACAGTTCCCCATGTGTATCAAGATTGGTCCACCACCCAAAGGACATCCAGCCAACTTGACACAACTGTGGAAGTCAACATGGGTCAGCATCTCTGTGGAACCTTGTCGAGAACAGAAGAGTGACTTTTAACAGTTTGGTTCAGCTTCTCTGCCTGTCAATTACATTCAGTGTGTCTGATGCAATACTAGGAAACAGATACGGTGTTTGTGTGTGTTGTAACCCCAGCTCACATGTCTGCCTGTCTGGACCACAGTGTAAAAATCCCTGTGACTTAACAACGTGCCAGGCCTGTTGCTAGGCTACCATGAGGAAGTGTTTCTATGTGTTATGGCAGTGATGTGGGAATTGTTCCTCACTATAAAGGCAAACACTCAATCCGCATCTTATCTTAAGTGATGTTTTTTGTATTATTTAACTTCCCTAGTGTAAAGTAGCTGCCTCTGTTGGCAGCTGACATACAGTAGATCTAGATGGAGCCTTGTCAATGCGCATCAGAGGCAGTCGTTTGTGTTGGCCGGTCAGCCATCTTGGTCAGGCTGAGAGCTGGGCGACAGCCTGTGGCTCTGGGACCAAAACACACAGATTACAGGATGGTAATGTTGGCAAAACTGATTTATTTCACATTCTCTCTCTCTCTTTTTTTCAGGGTCGGCATGTCAAAACAGGCCAGCTTGCGGCCATCAAAGTTATGGACGTCACTGGCGTAAGTCACATGCATGCACGTGCGCACACACACACACACAAATATAAAGAAAGCTATCCCAAATTGTTCTCAACTGTGTTTGTATCACTATATGGTGTGTGTGTGTTCCAGGATGAGGAAGAGGAGATTAAAGCAGAGATCAACATGTTGAAGAAGTACAGCCACCATCGGAACATTGCTACCTATTACGGTGCCTTCGTCAAGAAGAACCCACCTGGTATCGACGACCAGCTATGGGTACGTACGTGTTTGCATGTGTGCATGACTGTCAGTTCTGTTCAGTTTGGTGTGTGTTCATCTCTCTGTGTCTCTCTCTGTCTCTCTGTAGTTGGTGATGGAGTTCTGTGGGGCAGGCTCGGTGACAGATCTGATTAAGAACACCAAGGGGAACTCTCTGAAGGAGGAGTGGACTGCCTACATCTGCAGAGAGATCCTCAGGGTACCACCCTCTATCTAGAACTAATGCAATCAACACATTTGGAATGAGACCTACTGAAATAATGTCTTCTAATTACCAACCTCTATCTCTCTCTCTATTGCTAGGGTCTGACCCATCTCCACCAACACAAGGTCATCCACAGAGACATCAAGGGTCAGAACGTCCTGCTGACAGAGAACGCAGAGGTCAAATTGGGTGAGACAGACATGCAGGCAGGCAGACATGCAGGCAGCCAGACAGCCAGACATGCAGGCAGCCAGACAGACAGACAGACAGGCAGCCAGACATGCAGGCAGCCAGCCAGACAGACAGACAGACAGCCAGACAGACAGCCAGACAGACAGCCAGACAGACAGGCAGCCAGACAGGCAGCCAGACAGGCAGCCAGACAGGCAGCCAGACAGGCAGCAAGCAAACTGTTTAAACTTGTGTGTGTTCCAGTGGACTTCGGTGTGAGTGCTCAGTTGGACCGTACTGTGGGGAGGAGGAACACGTTTATAGGAACGCCCTATTGGATGGCTCCTGAAGTCATCGCCTGCGACGAAAACCCTGAGGCCACCTACGACTTCAAGGTACCTTAGCAGACTGTGTGTATATGTGTGTTTGTTTCAGGGGTATTTTCCCTTGTCATCTCCTCCATCCCTCCTAACTTCTTGCTCTTTCTCTCTCTCTCTCTCAGAGTGATCTGTGGTCTCTGGGTATTACGGCTATAGAGATGGCAGAAGGAGCACCGCGTAAGTACCAGCGCCAACCACACCACAGGCTGGCACAACACCGTGACATTAGACACGATCAGACGTTGTGTGCCTTGGTTGGAGGTGTTGTGGTTTGTTATTGGGGTATCTTGAGATGGGTATTGTGTGTGTTTGTGTCAAGGCTCTGGTGTTAACCCTTTCTTTTCCTCTCTGCAGCACTGTGTGACATGCACCCAATGAGGGCTCTCTTCCTGATCCCCAGGAACCCCGCCCCCAGACTCAAGTCCAAGAAGTGGTGAGTTACCAAAAACACACACACACATTCACACAAGCATTCACTATGTTATCACTGTGTGCGTTCAGGTCTAAGAAGTTCCAGTCGTTCATTGAGAGTTGCTTGGTGAAGAGTCATGGTCAGAGACCCAACACAGAGCAGCTGTTGAAGCACCCCTTCATCAGAGAGCTGCCCAACGAACGACAGGTCCGCATCCAACTGAAGGACCACATCGACAGAACCAAGAAGAAACGCGGAGAGAGGGGTGAGACATACAACAGAGGGCTCAGATCCCACTGTGTCGGCCATTGACGTGTGTTTGTAACTGCTTAATGTATGTGTTTCTAACCGTGTGTTACAGATGAGACAGAGTATGAGTACAGTGGCAGTGAGGAAGAGGAGGAGGAACGGGACATGGGGGAGCCAAGGTAGGGTGCTTGTGTTTTTTTTCTGTGCTTGTGCATACATGCGCTGGTGTGTGCATGCGTATTTGCTTCCAAATGTGATTTGCGCTCATCAACCTTCCTTCTCCTATCCCTTCTCTCATTCGTCTTTGTCCAGCTCCATCATCAACATCCCTGGGGAGTCGACGTTGAGGCGGGACTTCCTGCGGCTGCAGCTGGCCAATAAGGAGCGTTCTGAGGCTCTGAGGAGGCAGCAGTTGGAGCAACAGCAGAATGAAGAACACAAACGCCTCCTGTTGGCAGAGCGACAGAAACGCATAGAGGAGCAGAAAGAGCAGAGGAGGAGACTGGAGGAGGTAGAGCGCTGTTGGGAAGAGCAGCATGATCTATGATGCACACCTGAACCCTACTCTGCTGCCTCAGATCCTTTCTGTTCACGTTGCATTTTCCAGCACAGCTCAGCTTGATAACATATCTGGTGCCAGCTTTGAAAACCTATATAAAAAGATGCTCACCCTACAACATTCATTCTCTGTCTGTCTCTTTCTGTCTTTCTCACACCCTCCATCTCTCTCTTTCTCCAACAGCAACAGCGTAGGGAACGTGAGATGAGGAAGCAACAGGAGAGAGAGCAGAGGAGACGCTATGAAGAGATGGAACAACTACGGAGAGATGAGGAGAGGAGGCACGCAGAGAGAGAACAGGTACACACACAGGTAACACTCAAGTGCGCACACTCTCTCTCCTTTCTCTCTCTCCTTTCTCTCTCTCTCTCTCTCGCTCTCTCTCTCTTTCTCTCTCTTTCTCTCTTTTTCTCTCTTTCTCTCTCTTTCTCTCTTTCTCTCTTTCTTTCTCTCTTTCTCTTTTTCTCTTTCTCTCTCTCTTTCTCTCTTTCTCTCCTCTCCTCTCTCTCTCACACTCACACACATTCTCACACACATTCTCACATACACACACACACACACACACACACACACACACACACACTCTCACTCACATCAACTAGGATTCACCCCATTCTGTCAGAGCTATTTTGCAGTCCAGATATAGACTTAACATAGACAAGTCATGAGGCTGACATTTAGGTGTTATGAAGCTACATGTCCCAGGCCAGGTGTAGTAAGGGTCTGGGTCAAGGATCCGGATGGTTCTGTTTCACTAACGCTTCTCTTTCACTCTGTGTAATTTTCAGTCTCTAAAACATCTTGTTTTTTTATCTTACACACTTGATTCAATACTAAGACTCTCTCTCACCCTCTCTCTCTCTTCTCCCTTTTATCCCTCTAACCACATCTCCTCTCTTCTATGTTGGATTTAATCTTTACTTCTGGTTCTTTCTCTCTTTCAGCAAATCTTCTCCTTAATCTGTCTGTGTACAACCTCTCACTCTTTCTTTGTCCCTCTTCTCTTCTCTCCTTTCTCCTTCTCTCTCCACGTCACTCTATTTCTGCCTCCTCCGACTGCTCTGATGACTCACATGGCTGCTCTCCTACTGCTCTGATTGGCTGATATCCTGGCTATCTGGCCTGTGATTGGTTAGGAGTATATCCGTAGGCAGCTGGAGGAGGAGCAAAGACAGCTGGAGATTCTACAGCAACAACTACTCCAGGAGCAGGCTCTACTGATGGTAACCTCTCACCCGTGACCTCTCATCCCTGAGTCCTCAGCCTATCACTGCTAACCCTTTACTCAGTGGTGTGTCCAGACCATTTTAAATGGGGTGGACAAGGTGAGGCACAAACCCAGTTTAGGGGGGCCATACCATTTTAAATGGGGTGGCCAAGGTGGGGCACAGACCCAGTTTAGGGGGGCCATACCCTTTTTAATGGGGTGGCCAAGGCGGGGCACAGACCCGGTTTAGGGGTGCCATAACATTTTAAATGGGGTGGCCAAGGTGGGGCACGGACCCAGTTTAGGGGGTCCATAACATTTTAAATGGGGTGGCCAAGGTGGGGCACGGACCCAGTTTAGGGGGTCCATAACATTTTAAATGGGGTGGCCAAGGTGGGGCACGGACCTAGTTTAGGGGGCCATAGCATTTTAAATGGGGTGGCCAAGGTGGGGCACGGACCCAGTTTAGGGGGTCCATAACATTTTAAATGGGGTGGCCAAGGTGGGGCATGGACCCAGTTTAGGGGGCCATAACATGGTTCAACACCAGTCGAGGCTGGTGACTTGAATAATTGAGCAGGATGCACCGCACAGACTGCAAAGCTTCTTTGGAAAACTGTCTAAGACATAGTTTTAACCTACAACATTTATTAACGGCATTTCTAGTAAAATATTATGGGGAATGGGATTAGGAAAGTTCATCTAGGGAGTAGCAGTGCAGGACAGGCTCATCATGGACGGTGATGAGAAGACGAGCTCAACTCTTCCACTTATGACAGGGCCGTGGGCCTCCCTCTAGAGATGGGAGGCCCTCCACTTCTTCACCATGGCTATCTAGCTCTCTACTGCTACTCCACATCTCAGTAGAGCCTCCACAACAACCCCATAGCTCTGCTACTCCACATCTCAGTAGAGCCTCCACAACAACCCCATAGCTCTCTACTCCTACTCCACATCTCAGTAGAGCCTCCACAACAACCCCATAGCTCTCTACTCCTACTCCACATCTCAGTAAAGCCTCCACAACAACCCCATAGCTCTCTACTGCTACTCCACATCTCAGTAGAGCCTCCACAACAACCCCATAGCTCTCTACTCCTACTCCACATCTCTGTGTAGCCTCCACAACAACCCCATAGCTCTCTACTCCTACTCCACATCTCTGTGTAGCCTCCTCTCTACTCCTACTCCACATCTCAGTAGAGCCTCCACAACAACCCCATAGTGCTCTACTGCTACTCCACATCTCAATAGAGCCTCCACAACAACCCCATAGCTCTCTAGTCCTACTCCACATCTCAGTAGAGCCTCCACAACAATCCCATAGCTCTCTACTCCTACTCCACATCTCTGTGTAGCCTCCACAACAACCCCATAGCTCTCTACTCCTACTCCACATCTCTGTGTAGCCTCCACAACAACCCCATAGCTCTCTACTCTCTACTCCTACTCCACATCTCAGTAGAGCCTCCACAACAACCCCATAGCTCTCTACTCCTACTCCACATCTCAGTAGAGCCTCCACAACAACCCCATAGCTCTCTACTGCTACTCCACATCTCAGTAGAGCCTCCACAACAACCCCATAGCTCTCTACTCCTACTCCACATCTCTGTGTAGCCTCCACAACAACCCCATAGCTCTCTACTCCTACTCCACATCTCAGTAGAGCCTCCACAACAACCCCATAGCGCTCTACTGCTACTCCACATCTCAGTAGAGCCTCCACAACAACCCCATAGCTCTCTAGTCCTACTCCACATCTCAGTAGAGCCTCCACAACAATCCCATAGCTCTCTACTCCTACTCCACATCTCTGTGTAGCCTCCACAACAACCCCATAGCTCTCTACTCCTACTCCACATCTCTGTGTAGCCTCCACAACAACCCCATAGCTCTCTACTCCTACTCCACATCTCTGTGTAGCCTCCACAACAACCCCATAGCTCTCTACTCCTACTCCACATCTCTGTGTAGCCTCCACAACAACCCCATAGCTCTCTACTCCTACTCCACATCTCTGTGTAGCCTCCACAACAACCCCATAGCTCTCTACTCCTACTCCACATCTCTGTGTAGCCTCCACAACAACCCCATAGCTCTCTACTCCTACTCCACATCTCTGTGTAGCCTTCACAACAACCCCATAGCTCTCTACTCCTACTCCACATCTCTGTGTAGCCTCCACAACAACCCCATAGCTCTCTACTCCTACTCCACATCTCAGTAGAGCCTCCACAACAACCCCATAGCTCTCTACTCCTACTCCACATCTCAGTAGAGCCTCCACAACAACCCCATAGCTCTCTACTGATACTCCACATCTCAGTAGAGCCTCCACAACAACCCCATAGCTCTCTACTCCTACTCAACATCTCTGTGTAGCCTCCACAACAACCCCATAGCTCTCTACTCCTACTCCACATCTCAGTAGAGCCTCCACAACAACCCCATAGCGCTCTACTGCTACTCCACATCTCAGTAGAGCCTCCACAACAACCCCATAGCTCTCTAGTCCTACTCCACATCTCAGTAGAGCCTCCACAACAATCCCATAGCTCTCTACTCCTACTCCACATCTCTGTGTAGCCTCCACAACAACCCCATAGCTCTCTACTCCTACTCCACATCTCTGTGTAGCCTCCACAACAACCCCATAGCTCTCTACTCCTACTCCACATCTCTGTGTAGCCTCCACAACAACCCCATAGCTCTCTACTCCTACTCCACATCTCTGTGTAGCCTCCACAACCCCATAGCTCCCTACTCCTACTCCACATCTCTGTGTAGCCTCCACAACAACCCCATAGCTCTCTACTCCTACTCCACATCTCTGTGTAGCCTTCACAACAACCCCATAGCCCTCTACTCCTACTCCACATCTCTGTGTAGCCTCCACAACAACCCCATAGCTCTCTACTCCTACTCCACATCTCTGTGTAGCCTCCACAACAACCCCATAGCTCTCTACTCCTACTCCACATCTCTGTGTAGCCTCCACAACAACCCCATAGCTCTCTACTCCTACTCCACATCTCTGTGTAGCCTCAACAACAACCCCATAGCTCTCTACTCCTACTCCACATCTCTGTGTAGCCTCCACAACAACCCCATAGCTCTCTACTCCTACTCCACATCTCTGTGTAGCCTCCACAACAACCCCATAGCTCTCTACTCCTACTCCACATCTCTGTGTAGCCTCCACAACAACCCCATAGCTCTCTACTCCTACTCCACATCTCTGTGTAGCCTCCACAACAACCCCATAGCTCTCTACTCCTACTCCACATCTCTGTGTAGCCTCCACAACAACCCCATAGCTCTCTACTCCTACTCCACATCTCTGTGTAGCCTCCACAACAACCCCATAGCTCTCTACTCCTACTCCACATCTCTGTGTAGCCTCCACAACAACCCCATAGCTCTCTACTCCTACTCCACATCTCTGTGTAGCCTCCACAACAACCCCATAGCTCTCTACTCCTACTCCACATCTCTGTGTAGCCTCCACAACCCCATAGCTCCCTACTCCTACTCCACATCTCTGTGTAGCCTCCACAACAACCCCATAGCTCTCTACTCCTACTCCACATCTCTGTGTAGCCTCCACAACAACCCCATAGCTCTCTACTCCTACTCCACATCTCTGTGTAGCCTCCACAACAACCCCATAGCTCTCTACTCCTACTCCACATCTCTGTGTAGCCTTCACAACAACCCCATAGCCCTCTACTCCTACTCCACATCTCTGTGTAGCCTCCACAACAACCCCATAGCTCTCTACTCCTACTCCACATCTCTGTGTAGCCTCCACAACAACCCCATAGCTCTCTACTCCTACTCCACATCTCTGTGTAGCCTCCACAACAACCCCATAGCTCTCTACTCCTACTCCACATCTCTGTGTAGCCTCCACAACAACCCCATAGCTCTCTACTCCTACTCCACATCTCTGTGTAGCCTCCACAACAACCCCATAGCTCTCTACTCCTACTCCACATCTCTGTGTAGCCTCCACAACAACCCCATAGCTCTCTACTCCTACTCCACATCTCTGTGTAGCCTCCACAACAACCCCATAGCTCTCTACTCCTACTCCACATCTCTGTGTAGCCTTCACAACAACCCCATAGCCCTCTACTCCTACTCCACATCTCTGTGTAGCCTCCACAACAACCCCATAGCTCTCTACTCCTACTCCACATCTCTGTGTAGCCTCCACAACAACCCCATAGCTCTCTACTCCTACTCCACATCTCTGTGTAGCCTCCACAACAACCCCATAGCTCTCTACTCCTACTCCACATCTCTGTGTAGCCTCCACAACAACCCCATAGCTCTCTACTCCTACTCCACATCTCTGTGTAGCCTCCACAACAACCCCATAGCTCTCTACTCCTACTCCACATCTCTGTGTAGCCTCCACAACAACCCCATAGCTCTCTACTCCTACTCCACATCTCTGTGTAGCCTCCACAACAACCCCATAGCTCTCTACTCCTACTCCACATCTCTGTGTAGCCTCCACAACAACCCCATAGCTCTCTACTCCTACTCCACATCTCTGTGTAGCCTCCACAACAACCCCATAGCTCTCTACTCCTACTCCACATCTCTGTGTAGCCTCCACAACAACCCCATAGCTCTCTACTCCTACTCCACATCTCTGTGTAGCCTCCACAACAACCCCATAGCTCTCTACTCCTACTCCACATCTCTGTGTAGCCTCAACAACAACCCCATAGCTCTCTACTCCTACTCCACATCTCTGTGTAGCCTCCACAACAACCCCATAGCTCTCTACTCCTACTCCACATCTCTGTGTAGCCTCCACAACCCCATAGCTCCCTACTCCTACTCCACATCTCTGTGTAGCCTCCACAACAACCCCATAGCTCTCTACTCCTACTCCACATCTCTGTGTAGCCTCCACAACAACCCCATAGCTCTCTACTCCTACTCCACATCTCTGTGTAGCCTCCACAACAACCCCATAGCTCTCTACTCCTACTCCACATCTCTGTGTAGCCTCCACAACAACCCCATAGCTCTCTACTCCTACTCCACATCTCTGTGTAGCCTCCACAACCCCATAGCTCCCTACTCCTACTCCACATCTCTGTGTAGCCTCCACAACAACCCCATAGCTCTCTACTCCTACTCCACATCTCTGTGTAGCCTCCACAACAACCCCATAGCTCTCTACTCCTACTCCACATCTCTGTGTAGCCTCCACAACAACCCCATAGCTCTCTACTCCTACTCCACATCTCTGTGTAGCCTTCACAACAACCCCATAGCCCTCTACTCCTACTCCACATCTCTGTGTAGCCTCCACAACAACCCCATAGCTCTCTACTCCTACTCCACATCTCTGTGTAGCCTCCACAACAACCCCATAGCTCTCTACTCCTACTCCACATCTCTGTGTAGCCTCCACAACAACCCCATAGCTCTCTACTCCTACTCCACATCTCTGTGTAGCCTCCACAACAACCCCATAGCTCTCTACTCCTACTCCACATCTCTGTGTAGCCTCCACAACAACCCCATAGCTCTCTACTCCTACTCCACATCTCTGTGTAGCCTCCACAACAACCCCATAGCTCTCTACTCCTACTCCACATCTCTGTGTAGCCTCCACAACAACCCCATAGCTCTCTACTCCTACTCCACATCTCTGTGTAGCCTCCACAACAACCCCATAGCTCTCTACTCCTACTCCACATCTCTGTGTAGCCTCCACAACAACCCCATAGCTCTCTACTCCTACTCCACATCTCTGTGTAGCCTCCACAACAACCCCATAGCTCTCTACTCCTACTCCACATCTCTGTGTAGCCTCCACAACAACCCCATAGCTCTCTACTCCTACTCCACATCTCTGTGTAGCCTCAACAACAACCCCATAGCTCTCTACTCCTACTCCACATCTCTGTGTAGCCTCCACAACAACCCCATAGCTCTCTACTCCTACTCCACATCTCTGTGTAGCCTCCACAACCCCATAGCTCCCTACTCCTACTCCACATCTCTGTGTAGCCTCCACAACAACCCCATAGCTCTCTACTCCTACTCCACATCTCTGTGTAGCCTCCACAACAACCCCATAGCTCTCTACTCCTACTCCACATCTCTGTGTAGCCTCCACAACAACCCCATAGCTCTCTACTCCTACTCCACATCTCTGTGTAGCCTCCACAACAACCCCATAGCTCTCTACTCCTACTTCACATCTCTGTGTAGCCTCCACAACAACCCCATAGCTCTCTACTCCTACTCCACATCTCAGTAGAGCCTCCACAACAACCCCATAGCTCTCTACTCCTACTCCACATCTCTGTGTAGCCTTCACAACAACCCCATAGCTCTCTACTCCTACTCCACATCTCTGTGTAGCCTCCACAACAACCCCATAGCTCTCTACTCCTACTCCACATCTCAGTAGAGCCTCCACAACAACCCCATAGCTCTCTACTCCTACTCCACATCTCAGTAGAGCCTCCACAACAACCCCATAGCTCTATTGTGGCGCCAGCATAAACATTGTGCCGTTGCGTTCCTCCCCTAAACCGTGAGTGTGTGTGTGTGTAACTACAGGAGTACAAGCGTAAGCAGATGGAGGAGCAGCGGCAGGCAGAGCGTCTCCAGAGACAGCTGCAGCAGGAGAGAGCCTACCTGGTGTCCTTACAGCAGCAGCAGCAGGAGCCACGGCCACAAGACAACAAACAGCTGTACCACTACAAAGACACAGCCCCCAATAACGACAAACCTGCCTGGGCCAAGGAGGTACTGTTGATGCACTCAGCACTTGTACATGGATTCAGTTCATGTGGTTACACCAGCAGTATAGTTTACAACATTGACATCGTCTCCTACAATGATCTGTCTTTCTCTTTCTCGCTTCCAAAAGCAGGATTGATGTTTTCTGAAGAATTGGAGCCCTGTAGCGTTGCTATGTCTGAACTTTAAGATATCTGACAACGTCTCTCTCTTACTCAGGCACACACAGCGTCTCCGTCATAGACAGATCCTCTACTGGTTTATGTGTTTGAAAAGTTTGGTTCAGGTTCTGCCATGGTAATGTGTGTGTGAATTGACAGTATGTCCACCTGTATGTATGTGTGTGTGATGTTCTGGATGACGCCCCCTGTCTCTAGGTGATGCGTCGAGCCCAGAGTAACTCCCCTCGTATACCTCCCAAGAAGCACCACTCCTTTAACCTGCCTGGAGACGCCAGCCTATCACACCTCCTCCTGCTCCCTGGTTACAACCCCCGTTCCCGCCCCCCCTCCTACCCCGCCCAATCAAGTCACTCCATGGAGAGGCTCCTCAAATTTGAAGGCCATAATGTGACTGTTCCGTGTATACGTGTGTCCTGCACCTCTGATCCTGCCCCTGACTCCTCTTATCCAATCCTGCTTCATCCCGAGGCCAGAAGGAGTAGCCCTGAGGGAAGAGTCCAGGAGTCTAGGGGGAGGAGTCCAGGTCGACTGGTCAGTCAGGGAGACATACCCACTTCCTGTTTGTCTAACACACTCCCTTCCCCTCTCTCTCTCCAGAGGTGGACTAACATTACTCGACTGGTGTGTCTGGGGAAGCTCTCTCTTTTCCTAACCTCCTTTCTTCTGGACATGACTCTCCTGTCCCTATTAAACATTTTCTCTTCCCTTGCACCAGGAGACGGACTCCTGAAAAAACCCTGCCTGGAATGTTCTATGTTCTAGAATGGTGGCTGGTGTTTTCTACAACAACTTCTTTCCCTCTCTAAGTTCTGGTGCCTGGCATCTTTTAGAATGGTCATAGATGTACTTTCAGAGACTTGTCATTTCTACATTATGGTCTGTAAGTGTGCCATGAACGCCTTCCTCCCATCTCTCTCTTCCTCTAGTCTCTACTCCTACTCCACATCTCAGTAGAGCCTCCACAACAACCCCATAGCCCCGATCCCGACTGATTGGTCTCCTTCAGAATCTCAGCTCTTCAAACTGAGTGTTTTAGTCTGCTTCATGTTCAGGCACCAGGCTTCTCTCAGGGACACACTGCAGCTCCTGATTTAGCCTAGATCCAGGCCACACACACCACCAGGCTTGCCCCCCAGTGGCCACTGTGGGCTGATGTAGGCCAACCGTGGCTATATCTGTCTCAACACACATGGGTGTATCTGCTTCCCTCTAGACGCCCATACACCAGTACATACACCGGTACACACACACACACACCGGCATGTACACACACACATGCACACTGTAGCCAGGTTTGTCTCTGGGCTTCTCCATGGTAATGGCTCTGAGGGAAACTGGAGGTTTGACACACGTCACCCAAGACACACAAACATACAATGATAAATCTGTCACTGACGGCCAATATAAATGATTGTGCTCTAACTTTGTGTGCGGGTGTGTGTGTGGCAGGTGGAAGAGCGTTCCAAGCTGAACAGACAGAGTTCTCCAGCACTGCAACATAAAGTGTCCAACCGTATCTCTGATCCATCCCTGCCCCCCCGCTCAGAGTCGTTCAGCAGCGGGGGCATACAGCAGGCCCGAACACCCCCCATGCACCGCCCCGTAGAACCACAGGTGTGTGTGTGTGGGGGAGTGAAAGTGTGTGGGTGCATGTGTACAGTATATGTAGGTGCACGTTTACCCTTTATGATGTTTGTTTCTCCTCCTTTCATTTTTCCTTCCCCTCCCCCTCTACTTTCCTCACCTCCTTCCCCTCTCACCTCCCCATCTACTTTCCTCACCTCCTTCCCCTCTCCCCTCCCCCTCTACTTTCCTCACCTCCTTCCCCTCTCCCCTCCCCCTCTACTTTCCTCACCTCCTTCCCCTCTCACCTCCCCCTCTACTTTCCTCACCTCCTTCCCCTCTCCCCTCCCCCTCTACTTTCCTTACCTCCTTCCCCTCTTACCTCCCCCTCTACTTTCCTCACCTCCTTCCCCTCTCCTCTCCCCCCTCTACTTTCCTCACCTCCTTCCCCTCTCCTCTCCCCCCTCTACTTTCCTCACCTCCTTCCCCTCTCACCTCCCCCTTTACTTTCCTCACCTCCTTCCCCTCTCACCTCCCCCTCTACTTTCCTCACCTCCTTCTCCCCTCTCACCTCCCCCTCTACTTTCCTCACCTCCTTCTCTTCTCCCCTCCCCCCTCCCCCTCTACTTTCCTCACCTCCTTCTCCCCTCCCCCCTCCCCCTCTACTTTCCTCACCTCCTTCTCCTCTCCCCCCTCCCCCTCTACTTTCCTCACCTCCTTCTCTTCTCCCCTCCCCCTCCCCCTCTACTTTCCTCACCTCCTTCTCCCCTCCCCCCTCCCCCTCTACTTTCCTCACCTCCTTCCCCTCTCCCCTCCCCCTCTACTTTCCTCACCTCCACCCCCTCCCCCTCTACTTTCCTCACCTCCTTCTCCCCCCCCCTCTACTTTCCTCACCTCCTTCCCCTCTCCCCTCCCCCTCTACTTTCCTCACCTCTTTCCCCTCTCCTCTCCTCTGGCTCCTCCTCTCTTCCTCCTCTACACCTGCTCCTCTACCTGCCTGGTGCTGATGTATGATCCTGCTCCTCTACCTGCCTGGTGCTGATGTATGATCCTGCTCCTCTACCTGCCTGGTGCTGATGTATGATCCTGCTCCTCTACCTGCCTGGTGCTGATGTATGATCCTGCTCCTCTACCTGCCTGGTGCTGATGTATGATCCTGCTCCTCTGGTCTGTTATGGTCTGGTCTTGTCAGATGGCCCACCTGGTGCAAGTGAAGTCCCATGGTCTGTCTGGGTCCCAGTCTCTCCACGACCCTGCAGGGGTCACAGCCCTGTCCCCCTCCCCATCCTCCGGCCGCCCCCCCATGCCCCGCCAGAACTCTGACCCTACCTCAGACACCCCTCCTTCTATACCTCTTCCCCGCCTCGCTCCCCCCCTCGACAAACTGGACCGCAGCTCCTGGCTACGAACAGACCTAGACCTACCTCCTAAGGTCTGCATGACAATGTCTGTTTGTTTTTGGCTGGAATACAATGTCTCAGAACTTTTGGGGACCCTTACCTTTGTTTATCTCAAATCACTATGTACAGTTGAAGTCGGACGTTTATATACACTTAGGATGGAGTCATTAAAACTCATTTTTCAACCACAAATTTCTTGTTAACAAACTATAGTTCTGGCAAGTTGGTTAGGACATCTACTTTGTGAATGATACAAGTAATTTTTCCAACAGTTGTTTACAGACAGATTATTTCACTTAGAATTCACTGTATCACAATTCTAGTGGGTCAGAAGTTTACATACACTAAGTTGACTGTGCCTTTAAACAGCTTGGAAAATTCCAGGAAATAATGTCATGGCTTTAGAAGCTTCTGATAGGCTAGTTGACATCATTTGAGTCAATTGGAGGTGTACCCGTGGATGTATTTCAAGGCCTTCCTTCAAA
Source organism: Oncorhynchus mykiss (assembly GCF_057628025.1). NCBI lineage: Eukaryota > Metazoa > Chordata > Actinopteri > Salmoniformes > Salmonidae > Oncorhynchus > Oncorhynchus mykiss. The sequence continues at coordinate 17,090,298 of NC_143032.1, forward strand.
CTCAGTGCCTCTTTGCTTGACATCATGGGGAAAAAATATTAAAATCAGCCAAGACCTCAGAAAAAATTGTAGACCTCCACAAGTCTGGTTCATCCTTGGGAGCAATTTCCAAATGGCTGAAGGTACCACGTTCATCTGTAAAAACAATAGTGCGCAAGTATAAGCATAATGGGACCACGCAGCCGTCATACCGCTCAGGAATTAGACGCGTTCTGTCTCTTAGAGATGAACGTACTTTGGTGTGAAAAGTGCAAATAAATCCCAGAACAACAGCAGAGGGCCTTGTGAAGATGTTGGAGGAAACAGGTACAAAAGTATCTATATCCACAGTAAAATGAGTCCTATATCGACATTGTCTGTTGAAACAAAAATAGAACTGTTTGGCCATAATGACCATTATTATGTTTGGATGAAAAAGTGGGAGGCTTCCAAGCCGAAGAACACCATCCCAACCGTGAAGCACGGGGGTGGCAACATCATGTTGTGGGGCTGCTTTGCTGCAGGATGGACTACACAAATATATGGCATCATGAGATAGGAAAATTATGTGGATATATTAAAGCAACATCTCAAGACATCAATCCGGAAGTTCAAGCTTAGTCGCAAATGGGTCTTCACAATGCCCTGACCTCAATCCTATAGAAAATGTATGGGCAAAACCGAAATGGCGTGTGCGAGCAAGCAGCAAGGAGGCCTACAAACCTGGCTCAGTTACACCAGCTCTGTCAGGAGGAATGGGCCAACATTCACCCAACTTATTGTGGGAAGCTTGTGGAAGGCTACCTGAAACGTTTGACTCAAGTTAAATAATTCAAGGCAATGCTACCATATTCTATTTGAGTGTATGTAAACTTCTTAACGGGATCGATATGACAACAGCCAGTGAAAGTGCAGGGCGCCAAATTCAAAACAACAGAAATCTCATTATTAAAATTCCTTAAATACATACATGTATCTTATACCGTTTTAAAGGAAATCTTGTTGTTAATCCCACCACAGTGTCCAATTTCAAATAGGCTTTACAGCGACAGCACCACAAACGATTGTTAGGTCACCACCAACTCACAGAAAAACACAGCCATTTTTCCAGCCAAAGAGAGGAGTCACAAAAAGCACAAATATAGATAAAATGAATCACTAACCTTTGATGATCTTCATCAGATGACACTCATAGGACTTCATGTTACACAATACATGTATGTTTTGTTTGAGAAAGTGTATATTTAAATAAAAAAATCTCAGTATACATTTAGCGTTACGTTCACTAGTTCCAAAAACATCCGGTGATATTGCAGAGAGCCACAATTTTACAGAAATACTCATTATAAATGTTGATGAAAATACAATTGTTAGACATGGAAATATAGATATGCCTCTCCTTAATGCAACCACTGTCAGATTAAAAAAAAAAAATTGGAAAAAGCAAACCATGCAATCTGAACGGCACTCAGGAAAAAAAATATATATATATCCGCCATGTTGGAGTCAACAGAAATCCGAAATAACATTATAAATCTTTCCTTACCTTTGATGATCTTCATCAGAATACACTCCCAGGAATCCTAGTTCCACAAATGTTTGATTTGTTCAATAATGTCCATTATTTATGTCCAAGTAGCTACTTTTGTTAGGGTGTTTAGTACACAAATCCAAGCGCTCGTACAGGTCTAGCTGAACGTCGGACGAAAACTTCAAAAAGTTATATTACAGTCGTAGAAACATTTCAAACTAATTATAGAATCAATCTTTAGGACGTTTTTATCATAAATCTTCAATAACGTTCCAACCGGAGAATTCCATTGTCTGTAGAAAAGCCATGGAACGCAGGTTGCTATCATGTGAAATGCTCATGACCAGGACCTGGCTCTCTGCCAGATCACTGACTCAAAGAGCTCTCATCCGGCCCCACATTACAGTAGAAGCCTCATTCAAGTTTCTAAAGACGGTTGACATCTAGTGGAAGCCTTAGGAAGTGCAACATAACCAATATCCCACTGTGTATTCAATAGGGACTACCTGACATGATGACTCCTTGCTGTCCCCATTCCACCTGACCGTGTTGCTGCTCCAGTTTCAACTGTTCTGCCTTATTATTATTTGACCATGCTGGTCATTTATGAACATTTGAACATCTTGGCCATGTTCTGTTATAATCTCCACCCGGCACAGCCAGAAGAGGACTGGCCACCCCACATAGCCTGGTTCCTCTCTAGGTTTCTTCCTAGGTTTTGGCCTTTCTAGGGAGTTTTTCCTAGCCACCGTGCTTCTACACCTGCATTGCTTGCTGTTTGGGGTTTTAGGCTGGGTTTCTGTACAGCACTTTGAGATATCAGCTGATGTACGAAGGGCTATATAAATACATTTGATTTGATTTGACCAACCTCAGATTTCCCACTTCCTGTTTGGATTTCTTCTCAGGTTTTTGCCTGCCATATGAGTTATGTAATACTCAGACATCATTCAAACAGTTTTAGAAACTTCAGAGTGTTTTCTATCCAACACTAATAATAATATGCATATATTAGCAACTGGGACTGAGGAGCAGGCTGTTTACTCTGGGCACCTTTCATCCAAGCTACTCAATGCTGCCCCTGTAGCCGTAAGAAGTTAAAATAAAGTGGTGATCCTAACTGACCTAAGACAGGGAATTTTTACTCTGATTAAATGTCAGGAATTGTGAAAAACTGAGTTTAAATGTATATGGCATGGTGTATGTGAACTTCCGACTTCAACTGTACATACAGTTTAGCAAACTTAGTTTGCGATTGAGAATACCGTATATGATCTACTCAGACACTCTGTCCCACTTAGAAAAGGTCTAACTGATTGTTATTGGTTCTCTCTGTGTGTGTGTGTGTGTGTGTGTGTGTGTCTGTGTGTGTTGTTTATTTTTTTACTATCCTTGTGGGGACTAGAAGTCCTCACAAGGATGGTAAAACAAGTCAAATTCAGACAAGTGGGGACATTTCACCGGTCCCCACAAGAAAAAGGCTATTTTAGAATTAGGTTCAGGGTTAGTGGTTAAAGAAAACAGGATTTTGAAGGGGAATCAATTTTTTGGTATTCACAAGGATATTAAAACAAACGTGTGTGTGTGCAGGTGCCCCAGAGGACCACGTCTATCTCTCCAGCCCTGGTCAGGAAGAACTCTCCTGGGAACGGACCTGCGGGCCTTGCTCCTAAAGCTGGAGCACACCTGATACGGGCCAGGTACACACACATATACTATACACACACTCCATGTTCCTTTGTGAATCAGGCAGTTTAATGTTGTTTGTGTGTGTTGCTGTAGTAACCCAGACCTGCGGAGGACTGATGTCCCAATGGAAACTCCCCTGAAGAGGAAGAGCAGTGGCAGCTCCTCCAGCTCCTCTACCCCTTCCTCCAAGGGGGGCAGCAATGAAAGAGGTACACACACACACCACCACACAGATTCCCATGTGTGTTACTGTAAATGTTTCAACCCTTAACACTCTATACAGTCAGAGAGAAGATGTGATTGGTTGACTATTTAGTGAGCAGAATGTGATTGGTTGACAGGGGCAAATCAAGCGGAGGGTTCTGGGGCATCGGCCCAGGAGACCAAAGAAGAAAACAGAGATGTGACGCTGACACGACCTAGCAGGCCCGCGGTAAGTACAGACACACAGAGAAAAACACAACCCATTCTCTTCTCTGAACTAACCAATACATGTCTCATCTCTCTTTCATCTTCTCTCGTCTCTGTCCCTCCCATATTCCTTTTTTACTTTCTCCCTCTTTCCTCTCTCTGCATTTTTCTCCAACTTCTTTAGAGCTATAAGAGAGCTGTAGATGAGGTTAGTGGCATTTCTCCTCCCCCTTTCTCCATCTCTCCCCTGTTCACCTCCTAGCTCTTTCACTCATTCACCCACTCAGATATTTACTTACTCTCCACCCCCCCATCTAAGGCTGTTGCGGTGACCGTATTACCACCATACCGGCAGTAAAATTGAGTCACGGTAATCTCCTCTTGTGCGCTCAGGACATGCGTTGTTAGTACTGAACTCACTAACGACCATCAGGTCCTAATGGTCTGGTTCTCAGGGCTCTGTTGTCCATCTAACCACTCTGACAGCAATGCTAATGCAACCGAAAATCACATAAAAAATACTTAGCATCAAAACAGCATTGTCCTTTTAAAACTCACTTCATGGTGCCTCCCGAGTGGTGCAGCGGTCTAAGGCGTCACTACAGACCTGCTTGAGGCGTCACTACAGACCCGGGTTCGATCCCAGGCTGTGTCACAACCGTCCGTGACCGGGAGTCCCATAGGGCGGCGCACAATTGGCCCAGGGACATCCGGGCTAGGGGAGGGTTTGGCCTTGGGGGGCTTTACTTGGCTCATCGCGTTCTAACGACTCCTTGTGGCGGGGCGAGCGCCTGCAGGCTGACTTCGATCGTCAGTTGAACAGCACATTGGTGCAGCTGGCTTCCCGGGTTAAGTGGGCAGGTGTTAAGAAGCACGGTTTGGTGGGTCATGTATCGGAGGACGGATGACTCGACCTTCGCCTCTCCCGAGCCCATTGGGAAGTTGCAGCGATGAGACAAGATCGCAATTGGATATCACAAAATTGTTGCGAAAAAGGGGGTAAAAAAAAATATATATATATATATATATATATACAGTACCAGTCAAAAGTGTGGACACCTACTCATTCCAGGGTTTTTCTTTATTTTTACTATTTTCTACATAATAGAATAATAGTGAAGACGTCAAAACTATGAAATACTATGAAATAATGACATAATGAAATAATGACAGATTCTTCAAATTGCCTTGATGACAGCGTTGCACACTCTTGGTATTCTCTCAACCAGCTTCATGAGGTAGTCAACTGGAATGCATTTCAATTAACAGGTGTGCCTTGTTAAAAGTTATTTTGTGGAATTTCTTTCCTTAATGCATTTGAGCCAGTCATTTGTGTTGTGACAAGGTAGGGATGCTATACAGAAGATAGCCAGCCCTATTGCACTTGCAAAAACCATAAAGCGCTATGATGAAACTGGCTCTCATTAGGACCGCCACAGGAATGGAAGACCCAGAGTTACTTCTGCTGCAGAGGATAAGTTCATTAGAGTTACCAGACTCAGAAATTGCAGCCCAAATAAATGCTTCACAGAGTTCAAGTTCAGACACATGTCAACAATCAACTGTTCAGAGTAGACTGTGAATCAGGCCTTCATGGTCGAATTGCTGCAAAGAAACCACTACTAAAGGACACAAATAATAAGAAGAGACTTGTTTGGGCCAAGAAACATGAGCAATGGACATTAGACCGGTGGAAATCTGTCCTTTGGTCTGGAGTCCAAATGGGAGATTTTTGTTTCCAACCGTTGTGTCTTTGTGAGACACCGAGTAGGTGAACGGATGATCTCAGCATTTGTGTTTCCCACCGTAAAGCATGGAGGAAGAGGTGTGATGGTGCTTTGCTGGTGACACTGTCAGTGATTTTATTTAGAATTCAAGGCACAATTAAACAACATGGCTACTACAGCATTATGCACCGATATACCATCCCTTCTGATTTGTGCTTAGTGGGACTATAATTTGTTTTTGAACAAGACAATCACCCAACACACCTTCAGGTTGTGTAAGGGCTATTTGACCAAGAAGGAGAGTGATGGAGTGCTGCATCAGATGACCTGGCCTCCGCAATCACCCGACCTCAACCTAATTGAGATGGTTTGGGATGAGTTGGACCGTAGAGTGAAGGAAAATCAGCATATGTTGAGACTCATTCAAGACTGTTGGAAAAGCATTCCAGGTGTAGCTGGTTGAGATAATGCCAAGAGTGTTAAGTTGTCATCATGTCAACTTTGAAGAATCTCAAATATAAAATATATTTTGATTTGTTTAACACTTTTTTGGTTACTACATGATTCCATGTGTGTTATTTCATAGTTTTGAAGTCTTCACAATTATTCTACAATGTAGAAAATAGTAAAAATAAAGAAAAACCCTTGAATGAGTAGGTGTGTCCAAACATTTGACTGGTACTGTACATTAAAAAAAAACTCTTACTGTGATTGATCAATCTGAATAAATTACTTCAAACGGGTTGAAACTGAGTGGAAAAACATTGTCTTTGTGGATGTTGTTTTTAAAAGCCTAACAATGAAATGGACAGAGCTTTCAAAGGTGATGATTAATTCAAAACACCCATACACATATTACAGCTTATGCATAGGCCTATATATGAGCCCAAGCCCAGTAAAATGATTGTTCCCTAATACAAGACATAGTCTTACAAGACATAGCCCCTGTCTGTCTGTGTGGTGCGAGTGTATGTAGCCAGTTGATGTGATAACCTTCTTGTGGTTTGACAGAAATACTTTCCCCCAAAACCTTCTCAATTAAAGGTTAACTGTAAAGTAGGCTTAATTGGAGGAAGTATATAATTTGTATATTATATGTTATTTGCAAACTTTACCATGAAATGATCAGCAGCAGTACAGGACCATTGATAGAGCAGCACATTAGATGGCACATTCCTCAATGGCTAGATGCACAAATTAAGAAGCCAGATGTGCAATTAAAGGGGGATTAGACTCAATCTAAATCTGTTCTTTCAGACACCCAATAAATGGTGTTCTGATGTGATTTAAGCGTTGTTATGGACTCAGAACATCCAATTTCATTGTTTCTCTGCGAGAAATTGTAATTTTGAGAGTAAAATAAAAATATAAAACCAGAAAAAATATAACCAAAAACATAATTTGGGAAAATATAAAACAGATTTAATAGCCCCCCCCCCCCCTTAGAGTTGTTTATTAACCATTATTTTACCAGGTCTATTGACAGAAAACAGTGTACAAGAGAATGTAGCGCACTAATGAGCTGAAGAAGATGTGCAGGGGAGAAGAGTGCCTATTTGAAATCTAGAAAAAAATAAGTAGCTCGCAACATGTTAAATTTTTTAGAAGTAGCTCTCGTGCTATAGAAGGTTGGAGAACCCTAGTCTATCGCGTATTACGCACGGCAGAATTTTTCTTTTTTTAATTACTGATTTAAGAAGTCTTTGGTGCATTATTGGTCTAGCCTATACTCCTAAATTGAACATATTCTAGTTATCGGCTTTGAGTGTGGAATCTATTAGTATGCATACTGGATGGACTGGTTACCTTGTGCTACGCTCCAAACTTTCTATCCATGAGTCTGGGAGAGAACGTATAGGCCTAGACAATGCTTTTAGTTCATTGATTGTGCAGGGCAGCTTACAGTAGCTTGCAGCTTTCAGCCTATAGTGAATATGTATTTAATTTTTAATAGCCTAGTAATAAGGTATTTTCATAATAGATTGACCCATTACCTTTAACTATGAAATATCTCACCATGCGTTTCCATCTCCTCCCCTCTCTCCTTCATTCCGTTCTAGAGTGTGCAGAGAGAGGGGCTGTCAACAGTTTAATAACATATTTTTCTTTGTGAAACATGCCACTATTGATGTTCCCCAACAGATTTCACGTGGTTTCCCAAAAGAAGCACTAGATAGATGCAGGAACAGGGTTGGAGAGCCCATGGCATACAGAACACTAGATAGTTGCAAAACAGGGTTGGAGAGCCCATGGCATACAGAACACTAGATAGCTGCAGGAACAGGGTTGGAGAGCCCATGGCATACAGAACACTAGATAGCTGCAGGAACAGGGTTGGAGAGCCCATGGCATACAGAACACTAGATAGCTGCAGGAACAGGGTTGGAGAGCCCATGGCATACAGAACACTAGAAAGCTGCAGGAACAGGGTTGGAGAGCCCATGGCATACAGAACACTAGATAGCTGCAGGAACAGGGTTGGAGAGCCCATGGCATACAGAACACTAGATAGCTGCAGGAACAGGGTTGGAGAGCCCATGGCATACAGAACACTAGATAGCTGCAGGAACAGGGTTGGAGAGCCCATGGCATACAGAACACTAGATAGCTGCAGGAACAGGGTTGGAGAGCCCATGGCATACAGAACACTAGATAGCTGCAGGAACAGGGTTGGAGAGCCCATGGCATACAGAACACTAGATAGCTGCAGGAACAGGGTTGGAGAGCCCATGGCATACAGAACACTAGATAGCTGCAGGAACAGGGTTGGAGAGCCCATGGCATACAGAACACTAGATAGCGCAGGAACAGGGTTGGAGAGCCCATGGCATACAGAACACTAGATAGCTGCAGGAACAGGGTTGGAGAGCCCATGGCATACAGAACACTAGATAGCGGCAGGAACAGGGTTTGAGAGCCCATGGCATACAGAACACTAGATAGCTGCAGGAACAGGGTTGGAGAGCCCATGGCATACAGAACACTAGATAGCTGCAGGAACAGGGTTGGAGAGCCCATGGCATACAGAACACTAGATAGCAGCAGGAACAGGCTTGGAGAGCCCATGGCATACAGAACACTAGATAGCGGCAGGAACAGGCTTGGAGAGCCCATGGCATACAGAACACTAGATAGCTGCAGGAACAGGGTTGGATAGCCCATGGCATACAGAACACTAGATAGCTGCAGGAACAGGGTTGGAGAGCCCATGGCATACAGAACACTAGATAGCTGCAGGAACAGGGTTGGAGAGCCCATGGCATACAGAACACTAGATAGCTGCAGGAACAGGGTTGGAGAGCCCATGGCATACAGAACACTAGATAGCTGCAGGAACAGGGTTGGAGAGCCCATGGCATACAGAACACTAGATAGTTGCAGGAACAGGGTTGGAGAGCCCATGGCATACAGTTTGGGAGGAATATCACTTGTCGCCCAGCGAGATGCTGCATGCTCCTCAAACAGTGGTTGATGTCTGGAGTGAAATAACCAGAAGAGCCTGCATGATTGAAAAACGAACAGGCGAGAAATCGGCCTCCATTCGCTATTCGAGTGCATACTGTTGTCGTCCTTTTCCCCCCTGTCTTTGTTCCTGCCCATTTCATAATGGGCCATTCTAAATCGAAACCACTTTTACATATTAGTGGAGACAAAATTGAATTGAGAATAGTCTGATGGGTGAAAATATGATCACTTGATGAGAGAACAGCGTGAGCAGCCGGAGGCAAGGAATGGAAGGCAAACTGATTTTTTTTGTAACTTTCTCAAATCATCACTAGCCAGACGCATCATGCAGCCCATATATGTTTTGATTCATAAGATATTCTAAGGTTTGTATCATTCACAAATAAAGTTGGCAAATAACTCTATATAACGTATAGGACCTGTTTCAAATGATCACTTTTACGCTCAACATAACCACTTCATATGCACACTCGCTCCGGAATGGGAAAACATACTTTCTATTTTATTCAGCTAAGTTATTATATTACTTACTAAAAAATCATATAATATATAATAATGGCACGGGACTTTTAAGCATATCTTGTCTGCTAAATGAACAAGTCTACAGCCTATGGCATGGCGCATAGCCAGATAACATACAGTAGGTCAACTCATATTGTGTTTTTCTGAAATACACTGAACAGAAATATGGATGTAACAGGTCTGTTTCATGAGCTGAAATAAAAGATTTCCGAAATTGTCCATTTTGACCCCCCCCCCCCCCCCCCCCTTTGTTCAGGGACACATTATTCAATTTCTGTTAGTCACATGTCTGTGGAACTTGTTCAGTTTATGTCTCAGTTGTTGAATCTTATGTTCATACAAATATTTACCACATGTTAAGTTTGCTTAAAATAAACTCAGTTGACAGTGAGAGTTTATCTGTATTCCCAGTCAAAGTGCACCTGTGTAATGATCATGCTGTTTAATCAGCTTCTTGATATGCATCACCTGTCATGTGGATGGAATATCTTGGCAAAGGAGAAATGCTCACTAATAGGGATGTAAACACATTTGTGCATTTATTAGACTTTTAAAAATGTAGATGTTCCAAAGGCACACATCGGTAGCTTGTATACGTGAAGGCCTGGAAATGCTAAACATGTTTGTTAAATAATGGTCAATTAACGTAAGACTGGCAGTCTTTTGCATGACAAACGGCTGGCAAAATGTCATAACCGCCACAGCCTTCTCTCTCTCTCTCTCTCAATCTTTCCCTTGGAGTACAAAGGTTTGTGTATCCCTGCAGTAGTTCTAGCTTCATTCTTACATCTCTCTCTCTCTCCCCTTTTCTCTCTCTTATTGCCTCTCTTTCTCACTCTCTGTCTTTCTCTATTTCTCTCCACCTCCTATCATCCAGGAGGAGTTGGTAAGATATCTATTGATCCCCATGTGCACGCTCATATCCACACTGTCCCCTCTTTTCACATGCACGCCCAGGGCCGGATTAAGAAATCATAGGCCCTGAGGCTTTTTTCCCCTTCCCTGCACACACATAATTTGGTGTAAACAAGTCTGTGCACCAAGATGCAATTCGATGCTTGTTAAATTTACTGTTGAAGAAAAATACCCTTTATAAATAAAGCCATACTAATGTTTGCCATGTGGCATAGGCTATTAATTGAGCAGAGGCATTTTCAGGATTTCCTCAAAAAAATTGGCCTTTTAATTAAAAACGCACTTCATGCAATTCGTCATTTTCATGACAGAAGACATTGACTGAACATGTTTTAATACCACACAAATGACAGAAATGAGTGGCTTCTCCGACACTGACAAACTGAGATCAATCTGGTCTTTAATTCAGACAAACAATAGCCCAGGTCAATGAAGCAACACACAGATTGTACAATATTAGGAGGCAATATACATTACCAGTCAAAAGTTTGGGCACACCAACTCATTCAAGAGTTTTTCTTTATTTTTTCTATTTTCTACATTGTTGAATAATAGTGAATACATCAAAACTATGAAATAACACATATTAATTCATTTAGTAACCAAAACAGTGTTAAACAAATCTAAATATATTTTATATTTGAGATTCTTCAAAGTAGCCACCCTTTGCCTTGATGACAGCTTTGCACACACTTGGCATTCTCTCAACCAGCTTCACAAGGAATGCATTTCAATTAACAGGTGTGCTTTGTTAAAAGTGAATTTGTGGAATTTCTTTCCTTAATGCTGTGTGTTGTGACATGGTAGGGGTGGCAGTAGCCGATCTCAAGATAAGCTACTTTGAAAACCAGTGCTGCTGTTAGCTAATGTTTATGTTTATATTGGTTCTACAGACAGACTAGTCATCTTTTTTCAGCAGCAGGCATTTTCTTTCCAAACTGTACATTTTTCCTGCCATTTTATTTTGAAATCTGAAAAAGGCAAACTGACAGCTGCAATCAACCATATAAGTATAATCCATAGATGGCAGTTCCCATTCAAGTCAGGACTGGCATCCATTGCTATTGTACCAATGAGTTTAACAGTCAAATTGCCAGGGTAAGGGGTTACAATACCCTTCTATGGATTATATGTCTATGGCCACAACGCAACAAGCTGTAACCTATATTTGGTGTGTATGCTGCCCAAACTTTAGCCTTGCCGACTGTTGGCATACTGGTAACTGTCAAAATAAAGAAAACAACACTTGTGTAAACAAGGGATACAAAGTATATGTTATGGTGTGGGGGGCATGTTCCTGTTATGGTTTAGGTCCACATGTAGAATCGATGCTGAAGCTGTTCTAGCAGCTCGTGGTGACGCAACACCCTTTTAAGACACTTTATGTTAATACACTTTGTGTTGGTTTTTCCTTCATTTTGACCAATACCTGTATGTGCTTGTGATAAAGTTAACCACCATTATTAAAAAACAATAAAAAATCCTCTGTTGGCTAAATGATTCTTTCTGATGTATTTTGAACATTGAGAGCGGACTTCTTTGGTTGGATAAAATTACAATAATAAAAACAACGTCATTTCCCTCTTGGGCCCCCACGGGCCTGGGCCAAGGGGCTTCATCCCCGGTAAGCCCCTACAATAATCCGGCCCTGTGCACGCCCCTCTCTCCTCTAGCTCAGCTGTTTTGCTCTACCTGTTCCGTGTGACAGGCAGACTGGGGAGCATTGGAGCTGTGTTTCCCCTTAAACAGATAACAAATAACCTCTAACCACTGACCATAAGGGTTGAGTTCCCAGAACCCTAACCCTTCTGTAAGTGACCTTTCTTGACTCCATCCTGACTGAATCCTCATTGTTCCTCACTCACACTCTGAGGAAGGAGTTTAGCCGCTGAAAAAGGTTTAAAATGTTGTGCCAATAAAATGTTCCCCATAAATCAAAGCAACTGTTACTGCACCCACGACATGAGTGCTGACCTTTTATAATATCCTCTACTGACCTTTGACCTCCTCACCTCCAGGACCTGACGGCTCTAGCCAAGGAGCTGAGGGAGCTGCGTCAGGGGGAGGAGCCTAATCGCCCGCCCGTCAAGGTGACGGACTACTCCTCATCCAGTGACGAGTCACAGAGTGACGAGGAGGGAGAGGGAGGAAGTAACGACGGCTCTGTGTCTGTCAGCGACATTCCACGCATCATGTGAGTGTGTGTGTGTGTGTGTGTGTATTTGCATTTTAACATATGCATTTATTTTATTTTAGCTATGTATCTTAAATCTGTAATATGTAACTTTTTGGCAACCAGACCAAATCCACATAGAAATGTGAGTTATAGATCTGTAATTCCATTGAAAGCAAGTCTAAAAGCTGTAGATCTTTTCTACAGTATCTGCACTATTTGCTTCTTTTACTTTGGGTTTTGTACACCAGTTTCAAACAGTTGAAAATACAATATTGTTGGTTCTGGAAACCATATTTCAGTGGTTTAAATGTGACAATGATTCTCTACACATAAACTTAAATTACTATTAGAATTTTAGCAACCAGGAAATGGCAAAGCGATGTCTGCATAGGGCATCTTTTAGTTTTTTAAACGTGTGTGTGTGTGTTGTCAGGCCGGCTGCGGGGCAGAGTAGTGGTGAGGTGTACGGTGTGATGGGAGGACATAATGATTCCTACGGCAACCGTTCCCAAGACAGCACCCTGATGATGAGAGAGGTCAGTCGCCTTTCACTTTTAACCCCTGACCCCTGGGCTCCGCTCTGCTTGCTTAATACACAACTCAGCATCCTGGCATGCACTCGGCTCTGCGTGTGTCTGTCTGTGTAGAATGAGTCTCTGCATTGTCACCAGCCGTCGCTCAGCTTCTTCAATCCTTTGGGTTTTACCCACCTTCCACATCGGCGGCAGAACATCCACCTTAACCACAGACCCAGATGAACCTCCAAACCCTAAACCTCACCTTAACCATTAGATTCCAACCTTAACCTTACCTTAACCACAAATCTAGAATCATCTTACCTTTCCCAAATCCTACCCATCACAAGGAAATAGATTAATCTGAACACAGATCAGTGTGTAGAGTGGCCCTCACTCTCTCTCTGTTCCAGACCTATGGGGACAGGAGGCGGAACTCCGCTCTCGCCGACAGCAACGGTTTCCCCGGAAACGCCAATCTGCCCGATCTGGTGCAGCAAAGCCCTTCCCCCATGGTCTCCCCTGGCGATGGCTCTGGGCGCAGCCACCCCAAAGTAGGTTCACTAGACCCCTACACCCTAACTGCTTATGCCCTTGCACCCTACACCCTTACTTGCTAGCCCTGTAAACACAAGCTCCCTACTCCCTAGCCAGCAGATCCGACCCTCTTGCTTACAGCTGCATTAAGGTCGGACAGGCTTCCTGTGTAGATTAAGAAACCATGGATGGAGCCAGTGCGAGATATGGCTCAGAAACGTAACTCAATCCCGGGATTAGAAATGCGTTGTACTCCAAATTGTCCCATTATCCCAACTAGGGCCGACCCCTTTTAGTCGACTGGTCGATTATTTGGTCGATAGGCTGTTGGCTGACCAAGATTTCTTTAGTCGAGCAGAAAAAATATATAATAATGATCATGGTGTACAAGACACCTGTCTGATTCGCTCTGTGTGGACTGATCCATTGTGGAGGCCGTGGGGATGGTACAGTCCATCGCTTTAAGACATGTGCTACTGAAATTGTATATGGTTATATTACATAAACAATGGTGCAACACTAATAAAAAAAATAACATTATTTTATAACAAATGCGCTTTCTCCCATGTTGGATAGTGGTCGCCGGCAGCGGTTATGAAACACATCAGTGCTCTGTTGAATTGGTGCCTTTTCCTAGACCATTTTGCTATGTGCATAATAGCAAAGTTAACCAGCATATCGGTGTTGAGAACAATGCCGGAGGCAGCAGCAGAATGAGGAGTTGACAATACAGCCCTTGCCTTTTTGCCTAATAAAAGTGAGGAGAGAGGAAACCAGAACTTAAGTAGGTCTATAATCAATAGCCTAACTGTTAAATGTGCCTGTCTTTATACATCATCAATATATCTACAAGAGTAAGACAGATCCTGTTTCTCTTGCCTGCTTGAGTGTGTGTTTAATAGCCTACTGATTCCATGAGCACCAAGCTTCACACAGCAATTTCACAAATTCGGCTGTTTTTAACCTTCTCTGTAATAAAGGCTTTACTTTGTTAGAACAGCCTCTCTGGTATTATTTCTCATTTATTTTGTGTTTACACTGTTTCAAATTGTTTGAAAAATAATATTTATAATAATAATAATAACTCATATTTTTCTTCATCTCCTTGAATAATTAGCTTAAACAATAAATAAACCGTTCAATTTCGGAAATTGCATTCATGAATGAATGCGACTGTTTAGTCTTTGCTGAAATAAAGGCTTAGCAAAAAAACAACATTTTAACAGACTCTGGTACACTTATACTTTATTTAGTGTTTACATTGTTCCAAATGGTCAGACAAATTCTATTGTAATCTATACAACACGTGTTAGTCACACATAATATGCACGCAGGGCTTGTCACATTTCTAGTCACATTTATTCCACACATCGGAATTCCCCTTTACCTCCTGAGCAACCTGGAAAATATTCCCCTGTTTCAAGTTTATTTGTCACATCCTCTGCATCCATTTTGAGTTGATATGTGTTACGGTGTTCAGAGTTTGTTATAACCAATTTATTGATGTGATTAGGATATGCTATAGGCACGGCCTGCCCACTCATTAAGCAGCAACAACACATCCAACAACAACACAAAACCTCAAATTCTGCCCCAAAACAATGACACTTTCTCTCAACCCAGTGACCTGTGGGCTCTTTTGGTGAGGGCTGATGCCGATCTTTGATAAGCATTGCCCACTTTGTCAAGGGCAGGGACTAAAAATATTTTGCTTGTTCATTCACAGCGTGCCTCTCCAGGGTGCTGTAGGAGAGACACATCTCTGCAGCGCTGCACCAACGTTCAGTAAAAAAATGATCTAACATAAATCATGTAGCAGATACAGGATATGGAAGAAAGAGTATCAAATCAAATTGTATTTGTCATATATACATGTTTAGTGCCTTTTCCTAGACCATGTTGCTATGTGCATAATAGTTTGTATTGGGTTATGTATTTATGTATTTATGTGCACGAGCGCAAAACACCACATCCCGTCCTAATCTGCCGTGGCACTAATTTTTACCTGGCAGGAGAGTAAAATTTCCAACCAGAATGAATAACCTATTGTTTTTTGGCAAACTCCAAGGTTCTCTGATAATACTAGTCCGATGCGAACACGGACAGCGCAGTAAACACTTTGATGTTCTGTGATGGTCGCTGCAGCACGGAGGAGAGAGAGACAACGGGTGCCAGTCACAGTAGCAGTCGTTCAATCTTCTCGGAGTAACATTTGGGATAATGGGACAATTCGGAGGACAACGCGTTTCTCGTCCCTGAATTGAGGCACTGTCCGAGCCATATCTCGCACCAGCTCTGTGGTGTCTTAATCTACACAGGAAGCCTGTCCAACCTTAATGCAGCTGTAAGCAAGCGGGTCGGATTTGCTGGCTACCTAGCCCTGTGGCTCTGTGCCCTTGTGCTCTCTCTGCATCCTGTACTAAAACAAACAAAAAAACTCACCCTCTGTCAAGTCTGACTTAGACCTAGACGCTGAGTCTGTCTGGCTCGCGATTAAACCCACTCTAACCTAGTCTAACCCAATCCATAACCATTTCTTCCATATGTTCTCTTCCTTTTTTGCTGGTCACATTCTCTGCTCTCTCTGCATGCTGTGTGTTTGCATGGCAAACCAAGCCTAATGTTGCTCAACACGCTTTCTGCTCTGGCAACCCATAAGTGTATGCTGAAAAGTCTCACCACCTGGCAACCTGTTACCTCAGGACAGAAATTAGGGCCTGGAGTTTTTCTTGTTTAGATGTTCAGGGAAAACTCTGAACCCTACCTATAATGCTCTGAGATCCTGATCCCACCCCTCTCTCTCTGATTTGCAGTATGGCATGGGCAGTGGGAGTGGCTCCAAGTCCTCCTCCTTCACGCCATTCGTTGATCCACGAGTCTACGGAACCTCCCCCACCGATGATGATGATGAAAACTCTGCCTCTGGTGAGTCAGTTATCTTGTCAATCTTCTGTCATCCTTGCTGTAGCTCTTGTTGCCAGTAAATTGCTTAGGAAGGAGGAGGTTGCATGAATGTTGCTCTAAGGTTGTAGTGTTGTGTGAACATACTGTACAGGGTGTCCTGTTGTTGTAAGTTTGAAAGGTTTTGTGAACATTAGTATAATGTTATCCTGTGGTTGCAGCTCTCTTTACAAATGAGCTGCTGCTTCAGGAGCAGGAGCAGGCCAGACTGAACGAGGCCAGAAAGATCAGTGTGGTCAACGTGAACCCGACCAACATACGACCTCATAGCGACACGCCTGAGATACGCAAATACAAGAAGCGCTTCAACTCTGAGATACTGTGTGCTGCTCTCTGGGGTAAGACACTTGAAATGTACGTTATATATGTTTACACACGTGTGTGTGTGTGTGTGTGTGTGTGTGTGTGTGTGTGTGTGTGCGTGTGTGTGTGTGTGTGTGTGTGTGTGTGTGCGTGCGTTGGAAGGTGCTTTCTGTGTCCATATATCCATGACTTTTGTATCTATAAGTGTCCATATATCCATGACCTATGAAATCTTGGAATTGTTCTTGACTGCAATGTGATTTGTGGATTCAAATAAAGTATTTAAAATGTGTGTGTGTGTCTAGGTGTGAACCTGCTGGTGGGGACAGAGAACGGTCTTATGTTGCTGGACCGCAGTGGTCAGGGGAAGGTGTATAACCTGATCAACCGCCGACGCTTCCAACAGATGGACGTTCTGGAGGGCCTCAACGTCCTGGTCACCATATCTGGTAGGGCTGACTGCAGCAAGACAGCTACTTCAACACAGTTGGACTTGAACAAAGGGTTCTGTGGCCCCGTCGAGTAAGATTTATGGTGTTCTTCTGTTTTTGACTTTGTGGTTTTTAACTGTCTGGCCCCAAAAGGCAGACTTGTGTTTCCTAAAGAGCTGGAGGCCTGTAGCATTGCTCTGTTCAGATTCTATGATCACTCTCAAATAGCCAACAGGCTTAAGACCTTTCCCTCCCTCCCCCTTCCCTTTCCTCTCCTTTCCTCTCTCTCTCTCTCCCCCTTCTCCTTTCCCCTCTCTCTCCCTTCTCCTTTCCCTTCTCTCTCCTCTCCCCTTTCCCTTCTCTCTCCCTTCTCCTTTCCCTCTCTCTCCTCTCCTCTCCCCTCCCCCCTCTCCTCCATTCCCCTCATTCTCCCTTCTCCTTTCCCCTCTCTCTCCTCTCCCCTCTCCTCCTCCAGGGAAGAAGAATAAGCTGCGTGTGTACTACCTGTCCTGGCTGAGGAACAGGATATTACACAACGACCCCGAGGTGGAGAAGAAGCAGGGCTGGGTCACTGTAGGAGAGCTGGAGGGCTGCGTGCACTACAAAGTCGGTATGTGTGTGGACTGGGGTCATGACGTTTAACTCTGGGTGTCTGTGTGTTGCATTAGCCCATTAAGGGGCGGCAGGATAGCCTAGTGGTTAGAGCGTTGGACTAGTAACCGGAAGGTTGCAAGTTCAAACCCCGAGCTGACAAGGTACAATCTGTCGTACTGCCCCCGAACAGGCAGTTAACCCACTTCCTAGGCCGTCATTGAAAATAAGAATTTGTTCTTAACTGACTTGCCTAGTTAAATAAAGATTTTTAAAAAAGAAGCTAAAGCCAAGGCATTATCACCGGGTACTAACTAACAAGTGATTGACTATCCTGTGTCTGTGTGTGTGTTTCCAGTGAAGTATGAGAGGATCAAGTTTCTGGTGATCGCTCTGAAGAACTCAGTGGAGATCTACGCCTGGGCACCCAAACCCTACCACAAGTTCATGGCCTTCAAGGTAACACACATATTATCAGCCATTTTGTAGCTGAATGCTCTCTACAGTATCTCTCTCAATAATGTCTATCTTTCTCTCTGTTCCCCACTGTCTTTCTCTCTCTATCTGTCAGTCGTTCACTGACCTACAGCACCGCCCCCAGCTGGTTGACCTGACAGTGGAGGAAGGTCAGAGGTTAAAGGTCATCTATGGCTCCAGCGTTGGGTTTCATGTAATCGATGTCGACTCTGGCAACCCGTATGACATCTACATCCCCTCCCACGTAAGGCTGCGTGTGCATGAGTGTGTATGTGTGTGCGTGCGTGGTCAGAGAAGGACTACTGAACCAGGTAACATCTGATTTCTGCACTCTGGTGGTGAGAAGATGGTTTCCCTCTTAACTACTACCCTTTAAATGGTAACCGTACCTACTGTCTGGCGGTTCTGGTTTCAGGGCTCAAATACCATGACGGTTACCATTTATGTTGTTGAAACCATGACAAGGCTGTTTTGTTGACATTGTGTGTTACCATGGTGATTGTGTGACTGATGGAGTGGGAGATTCCATTGTTGCAGCAGTTTCTAATCGCACAGGGGGGTGGGGAGCTGGCCACAAGACAAGGAGGGAAAGAAGGGCTAGAAAGAGAGATTTGGAGGTAGAGGAGTTGCGGGGGTCATGTTCTGTGCCAGCCAGGCTGACACCAGCCCCCCACCCCTCCACTGTGTGGTATCTATCGCCCCCGGCAGATTCAGAGTCAGGTGACGCCCCATGCCATCGTGGTGCTGCCGCGGACCGATGGGATGGAGATGCTGCTGTGTTACGAGGACGAGGGCGTCTATGTCAACACCTACGGACGCATCACTAAAGACGTGGTGCTGCAGTGGGGAGAGATGCCTACATCTGTTGGTAGGTCACACACACACTATATACACAACTCTCACTGCCACCCTCACAAACACTATGCCTCTCACTGGTTCATAAAATACACCCCTCAATACCTCTCACTAGTCCCTCTCTTTACCTTGGCTACCCCTCTCCCTCACTATTCCGCACAACCATGCACTACCCCTCACTACCCCCCTATACTCCCTCTCTATCCCCCTCTGATCCACTAGTACGGCTAGGACTCCTAGTCTTTTCAGCTTACAACCCCAGACTCAACTCCAGCCCCTGCTCCCCAGCTCCAGCCCCTGCTCCCCAGCTCCATCCCCTGCTCCCCAGCTCCATCCCCTGCTCCCCAGCTCCAGCCCCTGCTCCCCAGCTCCAGCCCCTGCTCCCCAACTCCAGCCCCTGCTCCCCAACTCCAGCCCCTGCTCCCCAACTCCAGCCCCTGCTCCCCAACTCCAGCCCCTGCTCCCCAACTCCAGCCCCAGCTCCAGCCCCTGCTCCCCAGCTCCAGCCCCTGCTCCCCAACCAGGGCCAGCTCCAGCCCCTGCTCCCCAACCAGGGCCAGCTCCAGCCACCTGCTCCCCAACCAGGGCCAGCTCCAGCCCCTGCTCCCCAACTCCAGCCCCTGCTCCCCAGCTCCAGCCCCTGCTCCCCAACTCCAGCCCCTGCTCCCCAACCAGGGCCAGCTCCAGCCCCTGCTCCCCAACCAGGGCCAGCTCCAGCCCCTGCTCCCCAACTCCAGCCCCTGCTCCCCAACCAGGGCCAGCTCCAGCCACCTGCTCCCCAACCAGGGCCAGCTCCAGCCCCTGCTCCCCAACCAGGGCCAGCTCCAGCCCCTGCTCCCCAACTCCAGCCCCTGGTCCCCAACCAGGGCCAGCTCCAGCCCCTGCTCCCCAACTCCAGACCCTGCTCCCCAACCAGGGCCAGCTCCAGCCCCTGCTCCCCAACCAGGGCCAGCTCCAGCCCCTGCTCCCCAACCAGGGCCAGAACGAATGAGTTTCTAATGGCGGGCACATTTCTTCACTGGACCTCCTATATGTGCATGCGCTTGCATATTCACCATTTGTTTTAGGAGTGTTATAGTGAAAACCATAGGCAGCTTGTGAGTTTCAAGGTTGGGGAAGCTACAGTTTATCCTACCATCTCTACCGATCTGCATGCCAGTTATGATTCTTTTTATATGCGCATTTTCGTGGAACAGTTTCATTTCACTAACAACGTTTTTGTCTCTCAAAATCAGTGTTACATGGTCAATCATGAATCTGAAGTAAAACAATAAAAAGCTAAAAGTAAAAACTCAACTAAGGCGAGAGCCTCTGCTATATGGGCACATTGATACACTGGCGGCTGAAGAAATGAGAGCATTAAACTCAGAGATCGCCTTCAGGCCAATGCAGTAAGCCTAATCGTCAACTAAGTAAAATACATTGGCCTAAAGTTGACTATTAAACATTTTCGAAAATATTTCTCATTCATCTCTCTACTCCGCCTCTCTGCCTCCCTTTTTAATCTGTCTTGACTTGAGCTATTGCTGGTGAAGTGTAACATTGTATCAAATCATCAACTGGATCCAGCCCCAAGCTGTCTCTAGGGAACGTGCAACATTATATCAACTAACCTATTCCAGGTCTTCAGAGTTTCCTGTGCCATTGAGCTCGGGACAGACAGCTGTTTTTTTATGACATTTCCACTGGGTATATTATTATATATATTTTTTTCATTATTTAATCTTTATTTAACTAGGCAAGTCAGTTAAGGACAAATTCTTATTTACAATGACGGCCTACACCGGCCAAACCCGGACGACCCTGAGCCAATTGTGCACCGCCCTATGGGACTCCCAATCACAGCCGGATGTGATACAGCCTGGAATCGAACCAAGGACTGTAGTGACGCCTCTTGCACTGAGTTGCAGTGCCTTAGACCGCTGGGCCACTTGGGATCCCATGGATAATATGGAATAATCAGATCTAGATATTCTGTTCTTTTACACCGATGCGTGATTATCAAGGCCGGGGGTGTTGAAAAGATTTTTCAAATACTGAGAAACTGTCATTCACAAAAACAGACTTTGTTGACTTACTGTGTGAGGTGAAGAAAAAATGACTGACAAGCTCAGTTTATTAGTGGTGGACGTGGTGAGCTATAACAATCAAAATCAGACATTACCAAATGGGTACTTAACTACTTTTGCACGCAGCAGGCCAGGTAGGCCTACTTCTGAGTGTGCTCAGGCACGTGTGCTCCCTCAACTTTATCAGGAAATAGAAACCAGACACATGCTCATTGCTCACATGGAGCACTCCAAACAAAAACAATTGACAAATCTGGTAATTGTTATTAAATAAACCAAAACTTGTTTCTCACAAGTGTAGCAGGTTGTGAACTCTGTAAACAATGTTTCCTGTCTGATAATGTTTATGGTAAATGACTGTAATTAATACATTAACAGAAATTCATGTAACCAAATGACAGGGGATTAACGGTACATCTACTAGACCTGCTGATGTGTTATGGACAATTACTCAAAAAATAAACAATCAGCGGTCTAAGGCACTGCAGTGCTTGAGGCGTTAGTACATATCCAGGTTCGATCCCGGGCTGTGTCGTAGGCGGCTTTGACCAGGAGACCCATGAGGTGATGCACAATTGGACTGAATGAATGTCTTTCTGTCTGTGCGCGTCTCTGTGAAATAAATTATTAATATTTCAATATTTTATTTGGACGGGCAAGGAGATGCGGTAGGGTGGGCCAGGCCCCCTAAGGCCCGCCCATAACGCCAGACCTGTCTCCAACCCCTGCACTCCAACCCCTGCACTCCAACCCCTGCACTCCAACCCCTGCTCACCAACCCCTGCTCACCAACCCCTGCTCACCAACCCCTGCTCACCAACCCCTGCACTCTAACCCCTGCTCACCAACCCCTGCACACCAACCCCTGCACTCTAACCCCTGCACTCTAACCCCTGCACTCTAACCCCTGCTCTCCAACCCCCGACCAAATACCTCATAGTAGTTTTACATGTAGCATTCCCCTTCCAAATGCAATATAATAACACACAATTGCAACCCATAGATCGACAGTTACAGACACTCTGCATGCTCCTACAAGTGATGCCCCTCGACCTGGACTTCTCACACTCCTTACCCCTAGAGTACTGCCCCTCCTCAGCACAGGGAGGAATGTTTCTGTGTCTGTTTGTCTGCTGCTTTATTATTCATGTTGTTTTTGTGTTGTTTGATTGACAACCAGATGATACTGAAATCTAATGGATATCTACCTGTACATGAATCTACCTGTCTCTCTGGGTCTGGGATCTGTCTACCTGTCTCTCTGGGTCTGGGATCTGTCTACCTGTCTCTCTGGGTCTATGATCTATCTGCCTGTCTCTCTGGGTCTGGGATCTGTCTACCTGTCTCTCTGGGATCTGTCTACCTGTCTCTCTGGGTCTGGGATCTGTCTACCTGTCTCTCTGGGTCTATGATCTATCTGCCTGTCTCTCTGGGTCTGGGATCTGTCTACCTGTCTCTCTGGGTCTGGGATCTGTCTACCTGTCTCTCCGGGTCTGGGATCTGTCTACCCGTCTCTCTGGGTCTATGATCTGTCTCTCCGGGTCTAGGATCTGTCTACCTGACTCTCTGGGTCTGTCTGTCTCTCCAGGTCTAGGATCTACAGTTGAAGTCGGAAGTTTACATACACTTAAGTTGGAGTCATTAAAACTTGTTTTTCAACCAGTCCACAAATTTCTTGTTAACAAACTATAGTTTTGGCAAGTTGGTTAGGACATCTACTTTGTGCATGACACAAGTAATTTTTCCAACAGTTGTTTACAGACTGATTATTTCACTTATAATTCACTGTATCACAATTCCAGTGGGTCAGAAGTTTACATACACTAAGTTGACTGTGCCTTTAAACAGCTTGGAAAATTCCAGAAAATTATGTCATGGCTTTAGAAGCTTCTGATAGGCTAATTGACATCAAATGAGTCAGTTGGAGGTGTACCTGTGGATGTATTTCAAGGCCTTCCTTCAAACTCAGTGCCTCTTTGCTTGACATCATGGAAAAATCAAAAGAAATCAGCAAAGACCTCAGAAAAAAATGTAAGACCTCCACAAGTCTGTTTCATCCTTGGAAGAAATTTCCAAATGCCTGAAGGTACAAAGTTCATCTGTACAAACAATAGTATGCAATTATAAACATCATGGGACCACGTAGCCGTCATACCGCTCAGGAATGAGACGCGTTCTGTCTCCTAGAGATTAACGTACTTTGGTGCGAAAAGTGCAAATCAATCCCAGAACAACAGCAAAGGACCTTGTGAAGACGTTGAAGGAAACGGGTACAAAAGTATCTATATCCACAGTAAAATGAGTCTGATTTTGACATAACCTGAAAGGCCGCTCAGCAAGGAAGAAGCCACTGCTCCACAACCGCCATAAGAAAGCCAGATTACGGTTTGCAACTGCACATGGGGACAAAGATTGTACTTTTTGGAGAAATATCCTCTTGTCTGATGAAACAAAAATAGAACTGTTTGGCCATAATGACCATTGTTATGTTTGGAGGAAAAAGAGGGAGGCTTGCAAGCCGAAGAACACCATCCCAACCGTGAAGCACGGGGGTGGCAGCATTATGTTGTGGGGGTGCCTTTGCTGCAGGAGGGACTGGTGCACTTCACAAAATAGATGACATCATGAGGGGAAAATTATGTGGATATATTGAAGCAACATCTCAAGACATCAGTCAGGAAGTTAAAGCTTAGTCGCAAATGGGTCTTCCAAATGGACAATGACCCCAAGCATTTTTCCAAAATTGTGGCAAAATGGCTTAAGGACAAGAAAGTCAAGGTATTGGAGTGGCCATCACAAAGCCCTGACCTTAATCCCATAGAAAATTTGTGGGCAGAACTGAAAAAGTGTGTGCGAGGAAGGAGGCCTACAAACCTGACTCAGTTACACCATCTCTGTCAGGAGGAATGGGTCAAAATTCACCCAACTTATTGTGGGAAGCTTGTGGAAGGCTACCTGAAACATTTGGCTCAAGTTAAACATTGTAAAGGCAATGCTACCAAATACAAATTGAGTGTATGTGAACTTCTGACCCAATGGGAATGTGATGAAAGAAATAAAAGCCGAAATAAATTATTCTCTCTACTATTATTCTGACATTAAATAAAGTGGTGATCCTAACTGACCTAAGACAGGGAATTGTTACTGATTAAATGTCAGGATTTGTAAAAAAAAAAAAAGTTTAAATATATTTGGCTAAGGTGTATATAAACTTCCGACTTCAACTGTATCTACCTGTATATCCAGGTAGGATCTATCTATCTGTCTTTCTGGATCTAGGATATGTCTACCTGCCTCTCTTTGGATGGAGACATTTTCTGTTTGTTTTTATGTACGCATGTCAAATACATTGTCTTTATTTACTGAGTGTACAAAACATTAGGAACACCTGCTCTTTCCATGACAGACTGACCAAGTGAATCCAGGTGAAAGCTATGACCCCTTACTGATGTCTCTTGTTAAGTCCACTTCAATCAGTGTAGATGAAGGCAAGGAGACAGAATAAAGATTTTTTAAATTTATTTTTAGCCTAGAGACGTTTGTGTATGTGTGCCATTCAGAGGGTGGATGGGCAAGTCATCTATTTAAGTATCTATGGCAGTAGGTGCCAGGCGCACTGGTTTGTGTCAATAACTGCAACGCTGCTGTATTGGAGTCAACATGGGTCAGCATCCATGTGGAACGCTTTCGAAACCTTGTAGTGTCCATTAAGACGAATTGAGGCTGTTCTGTGGGAAAGAGGGGCGGGGCATGCAACTCAATATTAGGAAGGTGTCTTTAATGTTTTGTACGCTCAGTGTACATACGTCAAATACTTTCAAGTACATGAGTTGCGCTTGATTAAATTTCCTCTGTGCCATGGACTAGCTCCAACGGCGTAAGGTCCAAGCTAAATCAAGCTCACCTCAAGTATTTGACCCAGGTCTATTAACGACGCACATCACATCTCTAACTAATTAACAAAGCTCAGGGTCAGTAACAAGGATCTTATTGCTTTAATCCCACTAGATCTAGAATGGGTATTGATAGATCCCTCTGATCCCTTCAGATCAGCTCCGCTTCTCTTCTGTCTCTCCACTCTTAATACCAAGCCTCAGTTTATCATGTCTGTCTGGTTGACTCGTTCTGTTTTCATTTGGCTCGTTCTGTCTTTGTCTGAAACACTGTGTTTGTGTTGTTGTATTTTGAGACTGCACTCAGTTCCTAGGAACTTCTACCCCTGAGTTTGTCTCGTTCTTTTAAAGGCATCTCCACCCCGGGCCCCAACACACACACTATATAAACACATACAGCCCCAAGCCACCCAATACAAACCAGTACACACATACACATTCACACACGGACTGGCACACACACCCACACACTAACAATCCAGTCCGTTGGCCAGCTCACTCCCTGAGCACAAAGGAGCTGGATGACAGAACTGGGAGGTAAAATCACCCAATCATTATCATGCTGCTACTACTGTAACCATCCTCACAGCATAGTCATCAGTCACCTGCAGAGTCTCTGCTACAGTACAACCACCCAGGGGTAAACCCAGGGCAGGGTTACCGTCCACGTCAAACCACTATACCAGAGTCATTACAGTTGACCCCCAGATGACCTTCTCTCCCAGTAGAGCTCTACGGTTGACTTTGACTATGCCCCCATAAATCTGGGCATCTCTCTTATTAGTGTTATCCCTGGGTCTGTATGAAACTGCCCTCCCCATCCCCCCTCGGAGTGGACAGCTCAGGTGTTTGAGTTTTATCCGTCGTTCAGAATGAGATACAGAAACTGCTGCAATGATTTCCTCCCGGAGGCGTGGCCTAGGGGTGTGATCTGTGACTGGTTTGAGTGAGTGCTCTCCTGTCCATTCCCCTGTCTGTGTGTCCCTGTCCCTCCCCCAGCCTACATCCACTCCAACCAGATCATGGGCTGGGGAGAGAAGGCCATTGAGATCCGCTCCGTGGAGACGGGACACCTCGACGGAGTTTTCATGCACAAGCGAGCTCAGCGACTGAAGTTCCTGTCGGAGAGGAACGACAAGGTGTGTGTTAGCACGAACACATGTACATGTGTACAAGCACAAGAGCACACACATGCTGCAAAACCTAACTGTATAAGCCAACACACATGCTTACTCTCCTCACTTCCCATGATGCTTTGTGCTGTGTGCAGGTGTTTTTCGCCTCTGTGCGTTCCGGCGGCAGCAGCCAAGTCTTCTTCATGACCCTGAACCGGAGCTCTATGATGAACTGGTAACCCTGGCAACCCCTCCTTACATCCTCCCTCCATACTGTACATGCCTAACCAGAGGACAGGATGGAGGGATGAAAAGAGAGAACTGAGACAGATGAGTGAACACAGAGTGGCGGCGGCTCAGTGGAGACGGGAGGAAGAGAAAAACCGTCTTCCGTCCAACTCTCATCGCCAGCCAGCCAGACGCCTGCAGTACTAACCTCCCTCCACCAGAGGAACTAGAGAGGAGCTCTCCAACAACTTTCCAGATACGCTCAGACAACTCTCTCTGTGGTGCGTTTAGTTTCTCTCAGGCACCGTCCAAGATGGCCCATATTCCCTATACAGTGCAATACTTTTGGCCAGAGTAGGGAATAGCGTGCCGTTTTGGATGTAGCCTCAGTGTTTGTTTTTGGGAGGTGGTGACAAGAGGTGCTGGTGTAGTCTCCCTCATGGGGTCAGGGGTACTGAGGGTGTTGTCATGACCCCTGACCTGTGTGCGTATATACGCCGTGGGGCTGAGTGTAGATTCTTGACTGCAGGAACACTTGAAAAAATACAAATATTGTCACCGGTGGTCACAGAAAATATATATACTATTGTCATTCTTGTTCTAGTTCACCTGTGCTCCCCTCTTTCTCTGTGACTTCTATTTTACATTCAATCTATTTGGCATATTTATATTCTGTGTGTTTCACATCTGTAAATACACATTCTATGATCTGAAACGGAGCTGCTTCCCTATCAGACACTCTTACACTGAGACGGAACAATGGAGGACAGAGAAAAGGAGGAGATGGAGAGAATGATGAGAGCAGTCTGAGTTTGTTTAGTTCATCTTCCTCCTGTAGAAATGTCATTAAAAAAATGTGACATGCTTCTTCATATTAAAGACTGCAAGAGAGGGAGGAGTGATGGAGAGACAGACGTTTGGGTTAGTTGTCAGGCTTCCTCCTACACCACCTCTTCTCTCATCTCTTCCCCCCTTCCATTAGTTGACCTGCTCCTCTACATTTGCATAGTGACACCTATTCCACTTGTCGTCATCACTTTTGACTTCTAAACTAAGGCAATACACAGGTGTAGTCTGACTGGACAAATGCGTGGTTGGAAAGATTTAACTTTCCAAAATGAGACCCACCATGTTATAGTCAGTCAATACCTTAAACTGGGGGTGGGGGTGTAAATGTACTCAAAATAGCTTTAGATGGCCAGGTGGAATGACCACATGAATCTCAAACCGTTAAGTTTAATCACATTTAGTCTTCTAGGATACTGTGTCTGACACTATCTGCAAAGGTAGTAGAGCGTTGAGGAGGGTGACTGTGTTTACTGAACCAATGATGAGACTACTGATGTGGGTTGTATGTAATAAAGGGTAATAGCAATGAGCCTACTCCATCCACTAATTCCTTACCTCTTCAGTTATAGATCTGAAATGACTGGTTAAATATAAATGTGACCGACTGGTGTTTGAACCTGGGTCGGCAGCCATCTTGCTTTCTCCTATCCAGTCCTGTCAGATCTTTGAACACTGCAGGGGGTATAGGTTAGAGGAAAAGAGGGTTGTTTCCAAGAAACCGTAGGGTAAATATGATAAAGCATTTGATTATGATATCTAATGGATAATTTAGAGAAAGACCATCATGTTCATACTATAAGGCTTTCTACAGAGTAGAGAAAATGGTTTCTACAATATGTTTTTATTGTGTTTAGTATCAGACTTTGAACATGTGTGCAAGAATGAAAGTGTGCGTGTGCATGTGTGACTTGTCTTCCCTGCTAACAGTACAGAATTAAACTGCCACTGTTAGGTGTGTGTGTTCACCTCGTCTGAATCAATAACCCGCCCCCCCAGACTGGTACTCCAGTCAACTACAGTGGGGAGAACAAGTATTTGAATCTGCAAAATCGGCAGTGTTTCCTACTTACAAAGCATGTAGAGGTCTGTCATTTTTATCATAGGTACACTTCAACTGTGAGAGACGGAATCTAAAACAAAAAAATCATACAATGTGATTTTCTGGATTCAAGTAATTAATTTGCATTTTATTGCATGACATAAGTATTTGATACATCAGAAAAGCAGAACTTAATATTTGGTACAGAAACCTTTGTTTGCAATTACAGAGATCATACGTTTCCTGTAGTTCTTGACCAGGTTTGCACACACTGCAGCAGGGATTTTGGCCCACTCCTCCATACAGACCTTCTCCAGATCCTTCAGGTTTCGGGGCTGTTGCTGGGCAATACGGACTTTCAGCTCCCTCCAAACAAGTTCTATTGGGTTCAGGTCTGGAGACTGGCTAGGCCACTCCAGGACCTTGAGATGCTTCTTACGGAGCCACTCCTTAGTTGCCCTGGCTGTGTGTTTTGGGTCGTTGTCATGCTGGAAGACCCAGCCACGACCCATCTTCAATGCTCTTACTGAGGGAAGGAGGTTGTTGGCCAAGATCTCGCGATACATGGCCCCATCCATCCTCCCCTCAATACGGTGCAGTCGTCCTGTCCCCTTTGCAGAAAAGCATCCCCAAAGAATGATGTTTCCACCTCCATGCTTCACGGTTGGGATGGTGTTCTTGGGGTTGTACTCATCCTTCTTCTTCCTCCAAACACGGCGAGTGGAGTTTAGACCAAAAAGCTCTATTTCTGTCTCATCAGACCACATGACCTTCTCCCATTCCTCCTCTGGATCATCCAGATGGTCATTGGCAAACTTCAGACGGGCCTGGACATGTGCTGGCTTGAGCAGGGGGACCTTGCGTGCGCTGCAGGATTTTAATCCATGACCGCGTAGTGTGTTACTAATGGTTTTCTTTGAGACTGTGGTCCCAGCTCTCTTCAGGTCATTGACCAGGTCCTGCTGTGTAGTTCTGGGCTGATCCCTCATCTTCCTCATGATCATAGATTGCCCCATGAGGTGAGATTTTGCATGGAGCCCCAGACCGAGGGTGATTGACCGTCATCTTGAACTTCTTCCATTTTCTAATAATTGCGCCAACAGTTGTTGCCTTCTCATCAAGCTGCTTGCCTATTGTCCTGTAGCCCATCCCAGCCTTGTGCAGGTCTACAATTTATCCCTGATGTCCTTACACAGCTCTCTGGTCTTGGCCATTGTGGAGAGGTTGGAGTCTGTTTGATTGAGTGTGTGGACAGGTGTCTTTTATACAGGTAACAAGTTCAAACGGGTGCAGTTAATACAGGTAATGAGTGGAGAAAAGGAGGGCTTCTTAAAGAAAAACTAACAGGTCTGTGAGAGCCGGAATTCTAACTGGTTGGTAGGTGATCAAATACTTATGTCATGCAATACAATGCAAATTAATTACTTAAAAATCATACAATGTAATTTTCTGGATTTTTGTTTTAGATTCCGTCTCTCACAGTTGAAGTGTACCTATGATAAAAAATTACAGACCTCTACATGCTTTGTAAGTAGGAAAACCTGCAAAATCGTCAGTGTATCAAGTACTTGTTCTCCCCACTGTATGTGTTGTTTAAGCGTAACTGTCCTTGTACAGAGACATGATTATGATTACATAGACATCCTCCGCTGCTTTACTTCTCACTCTGTGTCTGGATGTCTGTGTCTGACATGTAAAGTACATGGCAGCCCTATCTCACACTGTTGGCCACATGATTTTCCCCTGCCCCTTTGTCCCCCATGTTCAGCTCCATAGCACACATACACACACAAAGAAACAAGCACCTGTGACATACTAAATATTGGGATGATGTCCTGCTCTGTTGAGGATCCATATGATTTCCTTGTTTGAGAGCTATTTTCATGTTTTTTTATTGAATTAGAACCAATGTCAATACTGCTGTACGTAGATCTGGAGTCATAGAGGGCTCTGTCTTTGGCTCCATGGGATTAGCTGTGTGGTCTGCTGTGTATGGTAAACTACCCAAGGTGCTTCACCTCCATGATCTGTGTTTTTGTGACAAAGTGCTTGAAGTGGAATGAAATAGGTACCAGTACTTATTTAAATTCTACAGTACAGGTAATCTCGACACCCAGAACCAAATCTCAGCTTTTAAGGCTGTCACAAGAGACTATAGTACATGGGTCCATATTTTAGAGCCAATGTTCTGTAAGAGGTGCCAGTACTCAAGCAGTAGCATATCAGAGGAGGCTGTTCTCCGTACCGATCAGGACCGACCCACTGGTCTGAGAGCATTTTTCTAGCGTTATTTTCTGTCTGTCTGCATGTGGAGGTGTGGGGAGAGAGAAGCGGGGCTCACTGCAGTAGGCCTACTTACAGGTTCTTTAGACTTTGGGCCTCCAAGTTTGGCACATCACAAATATGTATGTTTTAAATATAAGTGAGTAGAATTGGATAAACATGGATTATAAGGGAACAATGTTGGGATGGTATCTGTACACTGGATCCTAGCTTCCTTAGAGTGTTTAGCAATAAAGAGCTACTGACTTCTTTAGTCTTCTGCTGTTACTTCTGTGTCACCATGACAGACACAGAGGGAGGATGTATGGGTGATGAGCATGGATACATGTGATTATTGATGGTGATTAATTAATGTGGACTGGAGGCATTTTGTTTGACTTTTCCATGTAACCTATTCACACACTTCATGTTTCCAAATGACAACATGCATTAGAAATGTGCTGTTTTTTTCTTAAATAAAATAAGTTAAACATGAGCTATGTGTGAAATATCTTGTCTGTACTCCTCTCTCTCTCATCATAAAATTATTTTGTTATTATGAGCCTACCAGGGCTGTGGTCAATTCAGAAAGTACTCTAAAATTCCAATTCTCTTCAATGCTTTTCAATTAGTATTTAAACATTTTTAATTGGAGTTTGGTTCACTTTCTGAATTCATTGGAATTGAAATGGAATTAACCCCAACCCTGGAGCCTATATTCCCTTTCATCTAGTATCATGCAGTGCCTTCAGAAAGTATTCCCCTTGACTTTTTCCAAATGTTCTGTTACAAAGTGGGATTAAAATTGATGTAATTGTCATTTTCTGTCAACGATCTACACAAAATACTCTAATGTCAAAGTGGATGAAAAATGTGAACATTTGTCCCAAAAAAAGAAGAAATATATATATTTAATAAAAAAATATATCTTGATTTGGTAAGTATTCAACCCTCTGAGTGAATGCATGTTAGAATCCCCTTTGGTGGTGATTACAGCTGTGCCTTTCTGGGTAGGTTTCTAAGAGCTTTACACACCTGGATTGTACAATATTTTCACAATATTCTTTAAAAAATGTGTCAAGCTCTGTCAAGTTTGTTGTATAACATTGCTTGATAGCCATTCTCAAGTCTTGCCATAGATGTTCAAGCCTATTTAAGTATAACTAGGCCACTCAGGAACGTCTTCAGCAAACAGTTATCATCCTAGTTTGTAGGTACTTTGCTGTTTTATTGTCATTAACCCCACACTATGGAACCAAATATGTTGCAGTATTGGCTGAACACTACATTAGGACCATAGCAGTATGTTTTATTATAGGGGTATGTTGGGAGAACACAGAAGAAAATCTTTGGACTACCGCTTTAACGGAAACTATATAAATGTTCCTCTGTCTACGTATGCCGCAGTTAAATTGGTCGCGCTTGCGCAGTCCTGTTCTTCTTTTTCTTGGAAGGTAAGTGGTGCATGCAGCGTGCTTCTGTTCACGGGGGAAAATTGACAACTTTTAGTAGTTTTATGTCAGTTTATTTTTGACTGGACAGATTCCTTTTAGGTTTTGGTAGTGGAAAGCAAAGGTCAATTTTAAGTTTACTTCACGAGTGTAGGTGCATACGGCAAAAGGGTGTTGGTCCCATGTTTCTGAATCCACCGATTTTACGCTAATGGAAAAGAGGCATGAGGCCTTCTGCGCGCTTGTTGGACGTTGCTAGTCATGTCTTGCTAGCCTAGCCTGCTAAACTAGCCGAATGTTTAACTGCCCTAGGAAAACTAACAATGTTGTAATGTACGTTACATTGACATAAGACAATTTAACAAAGATGCCAACTGTTTATTTTTATACGTGTTTATCACTTCCGAATTAACATTTTTGTGTTTAGGCAAAGTATTGTGATGAGGTTGCTAATTGCAACGTTAGCTAGCTAACATTAGCTAATTGGCTAGGTAATGCAATGTTTTCGTAAAACAAATCTGGGAAGTTGTGATGACTTAAAATTACCCCGAACGTTTTTACAATTAACTTCTCGCTTATGACATGGAATTGTCGTCATACTAGTAACGCTAGCTAGCAAACTATCGCGTCTTTCAATCTAATTTAGCCATCTGGTTAGCTGGCTAATACATTAACGCTTCTATTTATAATCCAATGTGTCTCTTGTTAATCAATACTATTTGGTGTGGTGGTTAACGTTGTCTTTTATAATCCGTAGTCGGTGTTTTTTCTCTCCCAATGTTGATTCTCAAAGCTAGTTACAATAGATACACAGCGTGTAGGCCGGGCCAGTAGCTAACTAGCTTATTGTTAGCCTCTTTCAGCTAACCTATCCAAACTTGTGTGAAGTTGGTTGAACGGTATCACTGGTGCTTGTGTGAATCACATTAGCAATCTGACGTTAGCGTAGGAAGTTGTCTAGCCAACAATGATAATAAATGTTGTCCGGTCGGCTGCGAGCGTCCCGGGCCAGGCCTCCGTTATTTACCGGGGCACTATAATGCGGCAGGTTCATCGTGACGTGAAGCAAACTCCCGTTCTGCCTCCCGAACAGAGGCGCAGGCCAAACTGGGACACGTGGACAGGGCGTGGGGATGATCGTTAACATGACCAGGTCGGGCCCTGATCCAGTTTTTTGGGCTGATTTGTGAAGTGGGTTGGCAGTCGCCTGTTAAATTTGACTATTGAGGTCCACGTGTGCTGGGACGTCCATTATTCCCACGTTGTCACCCACAGCATGATTTTGGTTATAATAGACATGAGTACAGGAACTGATGTCAACTATCTTTAACCAGACTAGTGAAACTGTTTCGTGGAATAGCTTTGTGATTGCATGACCAATAAGGACAATTTTGACCCCATATTTTTGCATTGCGTAGTGTTTTTGATGCACACTGAAAAATACAAGCATTTCCCCGTCTCACGCCTCATGTCCACCAAATGTGTCAACTCTTTGGGTTCTGACAGAAGTCATTCATTGTCTATGGAACAGTCCGCAATGCAGGGCACTCCGAGTACCACATGCCTTAAATATTTTCAGCTCCGTTTTATTTGCTGTTCAATGGTACAGAAGGACAGACTCCAACTAGCTAGGTTAAAAGTTATTCACATGTGCGTCAAGTACGAAAATGTAGGCTGGTCATCTTGCAAAACGCATTTGATGTCACTCGCTCCGGATAAGATAACCAAGCTACATTCCTTGCCAAATTTAAAATGGACTGGTTGAAGTAGGGAAATGTTCCAACTAGCTGCAGTTCCACGTAGGTTATTTGTGAACTGTTAGTGGCATTTAGAATTGGCTTGGCTATGACAGCAACACACTGAAAATATTCTGACATTAGTTTATTGAAGACAGGGATCATTATTTAACTTGCCAAGTAAATTATGAACAAATTCTTATTTACAATGATGGCTGAACCCTAACCTGGACTACGCTGGGTCAATTGTGATATCGAACCAGGGTCTGTAGTGGCGCCTCTAGCACTGTGATGCAGTGCCTTGCACCTCTGCGCCACTCGGGAGCCCAGGGCCTACTCACCAAACGGATGTTGTGGCCCTAAATCATCACCATGCAGTGTTAAATGTGGAATAGTCAATCCTTTTGCAAAATTCCAAATGGGCAGAATAAATTAAATTTACCGTCTGTATATCGGGGGTTTGTATTTTATGTTTTTAACTCTTGGAACTACCCATCCGGGATCCGTGAGAATTGTCAGCAACTACACCAATTAGCATAGCGCAACGGTCAAAAAATATTACTAGAAAATATTCACATTCATGAAATCACAAGTGAAATATAGTGAAACACAGCTTAGCCTTTTGTTAATCACCCTGTCATCTCAGATTTTGAAATTATGCTTTGCAGCCAAAGCAAGACAAGCGTTTGTAAGTTTATCGATAGCCTAGCATAGTGTTATGTCCAGCTAGCAGCAGGAAGCTTGGTCACAAATCAGAAAAGCAATCAAATTAACCGTTTACCTTTGATCTTTGGATGTTTTCACTGACGAGACTCCCAGTTAGACAGCAAATGTTCCTTTTGTTCCATAAAGGTTATTTTTATATCCAAAATTCCTCTGTTTGTTTGTCACTGAATTTTTTTTATTTTACCTTTATTTAGCCTGTTGTGTCGCGCAATCCCGTATCCGGGAGCGTAATTATAGCCTCAGGCTCATTACCATAACAAAACGTTAACTATTCATGAAAATCGCAAATTAAATGAAATAAATATATTGGCTTACAAGTTTAGCCTTTTGTTAACAACACTGTCATCTCAGATTTTCAAAATATGCTTTTCAACCATAGCTACACAAGCATTTGTGTAAGAGTATTGATAGCTAGCATAGCATTAAGCCTAGCATTCAGCAGGCAACATTTTCACAAAAACAAAAGCATTCAAATAAAATCATTTACCTTTGAAGAACTTCGGATGTTTTCAATGAGGAGACTCAGTTAGATAGCAAATGTTCAGTTTTTACAAAAATATTATTTGTGTAGGAGAAATCGTTTTGTTTGGCTAAGGAGAAAACCCGAAAATTCAGTCATTACAACGCAAAACTTTTTTCCAAATTAACTCCATAATATCGACAGAAACATGGCAAACGTTGTTTAGAATCAATCCTCGGTGTTTTTCACATATCTATTCGATGATAAGTCATTCGTGGCAGTTTGGTTTCTCCTCTGAAGCAAATGGTAAAATACACGCAGCTGGAGATTACGCAATAATTGCAACAGAGGACACCAGACGGAGCACCTGGTAAATGTAGTCTCTTATGGTCAATCTTCCAATGATATGCCTACAAATACGTCACAATGCTGCAGACACCTTGGGGAAACGACAGAAAGTGTAGGCTCATTCCTTGCGCATGCACAACCATATAAGGAGACATTGGAACAAAGCGCATTCAAAATCTGGTGCATTTCCTGTTTGAAATTTCATCTTGGTTTTGCCTGTAGCATCAGTTCTGTGGCACTCACAGATAATATCTTTGCAGATTTGGAAACGTCAGTGTTTTCTTTCCAAAGCTGTCAATTATATGCATAGTCGAGCATCTTTTCGTGACAAAATATCTAGTTTAAAACGGGAACGTTTTTTTTATCCAAAAATTAAAAGATCGCCCCCTATATCGAAGAAGTTAACTAGGCAAGTCAGTTAAGAACAAATTCTTAATTTCAATGACGGCCTAGGAACAGTGGGTTAACTGCCTGTTCAGGGGCAGAACGACAGATTTGTACCTTGTCAGCTTGGGGATTTGAACTTGCAACCTTTCGGTTACTAGTCCAAAACCACTAGGCTACCCTACCCTGTTGAGAAATCCACCGGAAATAGCGGCCACGACAACTCAGAAAAAAATTCGCATTATATCCATAATATCAACAAACATGGCAAATGTTTTTTTATAATCAATCCTCAAGATGTTTTTCAAATATCTATTCGATAATATATCAACCGGGACAATTGGCTTTTCAGTAGGAGCGAGAGGAAAAATGACTACCTCTGTCTTTTACGCAAGAATCACTCTGAGAGCCCTCAGCTGGCCACTTACGCAATGTAGTCGTTTACGCTCATTCTTCAACATAAAGGCGAAACTACGTAGAAAAAGGAATCTGGTTGATATCCCTTTCAGTTGCCAATACGGGTGCATAGGAACACAACGGTTTCAAAACATGAGTCACTTCCTGATTGGATTTTTCTTGGGCTTTCGCCTGCGATATCAGTTCTGTTATACTCTCAGACAATATTTTGACAGTTTGGAAACTTTACAGTGATTTCTATCCTAAGCTGTCAATTATATGCATATTCTAGCATCTGGTCCTGAGAAATAGGCGGTTTACTTTGGGAATGTTATTTTTCCAAAAATAAAAAGTGGTGTTACTAAACTGATCAGATCTACCACATCTTAGACTTGCTTTCAATGAGTGACATCTTTAATGAATTTCTGTGAATTTGGTCGGGTTGCCCATGAAGTTACATATTTCACCTTTTTAAACATGTCCAACGATGTTATGAATTTCACAAGATTATAACAGGGCAGCCAATTCTAGCCTGGGCTACTTATCATGTTCTTTTATCAAGAACTAGTCACAAGCTGCTACTGCTAGAATTGGGACCATTTGCTTCTCTTTTGACCTGAACTACAACAAACAGTAGGTAAATGTAATGGCTGTAATGTTTCTAATTAAAATTACTGCGGCAAGTTACTTTAAATTGATAAACTAGCAATATTTTCGGGCAACTGAGTTAGGAGCATTGAGCAACATGAATACATTTCATGACTCCAACTTAATTTCCACATTTCTTCACTCATCTCCTATAGCTTGACTACCACATCTGTACTGGAATATATCAGCTAACAAACAGCAACTGAGGCCTTGCCCCTGCCTTGTTCATCCGCTCGACCTACTGTCAGTCAAGTCATTGGCAAGGCGAACATAAGAACTCAATTTAGCCAGTGTTTTAGTAAACCGTTCTAAGCAAACCATCTAGTTAAACATACCAAAAGCTATTTAAATTGGTCCGGTTGTCCCATTGACATGGCATGGATATCAGTTGGCCTGCTAAACATGACAAACTGAACACAGTAAGGTATCATGATCTAACATTGTAATGAAGCAACATGATATGCGACTGGCCACCGTTTCACTCCATAATGGATGTGAAGGATGTGCGCTTAAAGGGTCCGTACATTGAAGAAATGGAGATGTGCTTAACCGTGTCCAAAGATTTAATGGCGTTAATGTTTTACTCATTGACTTTGACAGCCCTCATATTCATACATGGAAATAAATTGGCAGTGCTGTTGCTGTAATTGCCTGATATAACCGATACATGTGTTCCTCTGCAGTACCCCCTAATCCATCGCACCATGGCAGATCCCGAACTTGACTTCACCACCGGAGAGTCTGGTGCCTCCGCCACCATTCCTATGCAGTGCTCTGCCCTGCGAAAGAACGGTCACGTGGTGTTAAAGGGACGCCCATGTAAGATTGTGGAAATGTCCACCTCCAAGACCGGAAAGCACGGACACGCCAAGGTAGGGGGTGGCCTAGACGCGCATACAAATACTACATGCCCTAGGGATGCCTCTGCTACATAGTGGCAATGTCTGGCGGCATCAGTATTGGGGAATTTGTGGGGAACAGACTTCTGGTGTACTTTCTTTGTCCACGTCTGAAGTAATTGACCCAAAAATGCTTTGTCTGAATTTTCCAAGCATAACTTGACTCATCAAATTAGGTTTTACTTAACTTGTTATGACTGTTATTAGTGGTGTGGTTAAACTCTGTTCTCTAAGTTGATGTTTATCCCTCTTCGTCTTTTAGGTTAACATGGTGGGCATTGACATCTTCACCAACAAGAAGTATGAGGACATGTGTCCCTCCACCCACAACATGGATGTGCCCCACATCAAGAGGAATGAGTTCCAGGTCAGTGTGACCAGGGTGGGAAATGAACACATGCCAAAAGCGGGTAGATTGGGGACACTGCCCTGTGTAGGGTGCCGTCTTTCGGATGGGACGTTAAACGGGTGTCCTGACTCTGAGGTCATTAAAGATCCCATGGCACTTATCATAAGAGTAGGGGTGTTAACCCCGGTGTCCTGGCTAAATTCCCAATCTGGCCCTCAAACCATCACGGTCACCTAAAAATCCCCAGTTTACAATTGGCTCATTCATCCCCCTCCTCTCCCCTGTAACTATTCCCCAGGTCGTTGCTGCAAATGAGAACGTGTTCTCAGTCAACTTACCTGGTAAAATAACGGATAAATAGGACTTCATGTTACACAATACATGTATGTTTTATTTGATAAAGTGCATATTTATATCAAATCTCATTTTACATTGGCGTGTTATGTTCAGTAATTCCAAAACATGCGGTGATTTAGCAGAGCGCCACATCAATTCACAGAAATACTCATAATAAACATTGATAAAAGATACAAGTGTTATGCGTGGAATTGTAGATATACTTCTCCTTAATGCAACCCCTGTGTCAGATTTAAAAAAAACTTTACGGAAAAAGCACACCATGCTTTTTCTGTGTACGGCACTCGGAGACAAACAGCCAGAGATCGGCCATGTTGTGTAGTCAACATTAGTCAGAGATGATAAATATTCACTTACCTTTGATCTTCATCAGAATGCACTCCCAGGAATCCATCGACAAAGTTCATAATTTATGTCCAAGTAGCTTCTTTTGTAAAGGCGTTTGGTAAACAAATCCAAACGCGCGTGCAAGTCTAGCCGAAAGGTCGGACGACAAGTCCAAAAAGTTATATTACAGGCCGTAGAAACATGTCAAACTAAGTATAGAATCAATTTTTAGGATGTTTGTATCATAAATCTTCCGTAATGTTCCAAACGGAGAATTCCATTTTCTGTAGAAAAGCAATGGAATGCGAGGTAACTCTCACATGACAAGACCTCTGACTCATTCCCCTCTCATTCGGCCCCACTTCACAGTAGAAGCATCAAACAAGGTTCTAAAGACTGTTGAAGCCTTAGGAAGTCGTCCAACATGACCAATATCCCACACTATCTTCAATAGGGAATGAGTTGGAAAAACAACCAACCTCAGATTTCCCACTTCCTGGGTGTTTATGACAAATACAACAACACTGAATGAACACTTATTTTAACTTAATATAATACATCAATAAAAATCTATTTAGCCTCAAATAAATAATGAAACATGTTCAATTTGGTTTAAATAATGCAAAAACAAAGTGTTGAAGGGAAAGTGCAATATGTGCCATGTAAGAAAGCTAACGTTTCAGTTCCTTGCTCAGAACATGAGAACGCTGGTGGTTCCTTTTAACATCAGTCTTCAATATTCCCAGGTAAGAAGTTTTAGGTTGTAGTTATTATAGGACTATTTCTCTCTATACCATTTGTATTTCATATACCTTTGACTATTGGATATTCTTATAGGCACTTTAGCATTGGCCGTGTAACAGTTTAGCTTCCGTCCGTCTCCTCGCCCCTACCTGGGCTCGAACCAGGAACACATTGACAACAGCCATCCTCGAAGCATCGTTACCCATGCAGAGCAAGGGGAATAACTATAGGTCTCAGAGCGAGTGATGTTTGAAACGCTATTAGTGCCCACCCCGCTAACTAGCCAGCCATTTCACATCGGTTACACCAGCCTAATCTCGGGAGTTGATCGGCTTGAAGTCATAAACAGCGCAATGGTTGAAGCACAACGAAGAGCTGCTGGCAAAAATGCACAAAGGTGCTGTTTGAATGTATGCTTACGAGCCTGCTGGTGCCTACCATCGCTCGGTCAGACTGCTCTATCAAATCAGAGACGTAATTATAACATAACACACAGAAATACGAGTCTTAGGTCATTAATATGGTCGAGTCTGGAAACTATCATCTCGAAAACAAGACATTTATTCTTTCAGTGAAATACGGAACCGTTCCGTATTTTATCTAACAGGTGGCATCCAAAAGTCTAAATATTCCTGTTGCATTGCACAACCTTCAATGTTATGTCATAATTACATACAATTCTGGCAAATTAGGTGGCCCAAACTGTTGCATGTACCCTGACTCTGCGTGCAATGAACGCAAGAGAAGTTAAACAATTTCACCCAGTTAATATTGCCTGCTAACCTGGACTTCTTTAAGCTAAATATGCAGGTTTAAAAAATATACTTCTGTGAATGGATTTTTAACCTTTCTGATCTCCCCATCCCGGATCCGGGTTCGTGAATACAGACTCAAGCTCATTACCATAACGCAACGTTAACTATTCATGAAAATCGCAAATGAAATGAAATAAATATGCTAGCTCTCAAGCTTAGCCTTTTGTTAACAACACTGTCATCTCAGATTTTCAAAATATGCTTCTCAACCATTGCAAAACAAGCATTTGTGTAACAGTATTGATGGCTAACGTAGCATTTAGCATTAACATTCAGCTGGCAACATTTACACAAAAAAACAGAAAAGCATTCAAAAAAATCATTTACCTTTGAAGAACTTCAGATGTTTTCAATGAGGAGACTCTCAGATAGCAAATGTTCAGTTTTTCCTGAAAGATTATTTGTTTAGGACAAATCGCTCCGTTTTCTGCGTCACGTTTAGCTATGAAAAAAACCCTGTATCCAGGATTGTGTAAATCTATCAGCAAGCTCATTAGCATAACGCAACGTTAACTATTTATGAAAATCGCAAATGAAATGAAATAAATATGCCATCTCTCAAGCTTAGCCTTTTGTAAACAACACTGTCATCTCAGATTTTCAAAATATGCTTCTCAACCATAGGAAAACAATAATTTGTGTAAAAGTAGCTAGCTAGAGTTAGCATTTCGCGTTAGCATTTAGCGTTAGCATTAGCGTTAGCATCCAGCACGCAACATTAACAAAAACATAAAAGCCTTCAAATAAAATAATTTACCTTTGAAGAACTTCTGATGTTTTCAATGAGGATACTCTCAGTTAGATAGCAGATGCTCAGTTTTTCCAAAAAGATTCCTTGTGTATTAGAAATAGCTCCGTTTTATACATCACATTTGGCCACCAAAAAAAATCCATAAATTCAGTCCTCAAAACGCAAACTTTTTTCCAAATTAACTCCATAATATCGACTGAAAACATGGCAAACGTTGTTTAGAATCAATCATCAAGGTGTTTTTCACATATCTCTTCATTGATACATCGTTCTTGGACACATGCTTTCTCCCCTGAATCAAATGGTAAAGTGGAAGCAGCTGGCAATTGCGCACCGAATTCGACGCAGGACACCAGGCGGACACTTGGGAAATGTAGTCTCTTATGGTCAATCTTCCAATGATATGCCTACAAATACGTCACAA
The DNA here is from genome assembly GCF_057628025.1 of Oncorhynchus mykiss. Taxonomy (NCBI): domain Eukaryota; kingdom Metazoa; phylum Chordata; class Actinopteri; order Salmoniformes; family Salmonidae; genus Oncorhynchus; species Oncorhynchus mykiss. Next base: position 17,131,653 of record NC_143032.1, read on the forward strand.
TGCTGCTAAGACCTTGGGCGAACGACAGAAAGTGTAGGCTCATTCGTTGCGCAATCACAGCCATATAAGGAGAGAATGGAAAACAGAGCTTCAGAAATTCTGCTAATTCCTGGGTGATGCATCATCTTGGTTTCGCCTGTAGAATGAGTTCTGGGGCACTTACAGACAAAATCTTTGCAGATTCTGAAACTTCAGAGTGTTTTCTTTCCAAAACTGTCAAGAATATGCATAGTCGAGCATCTTTTCGTGACAAAATATCGCGCTTAAAACGGGAACGTTTTTTATCCAAAAATGAAATAGCGCCCCTAGAGCTCTAAGAGGTTAAGAAAGGCAATGATGTTCATGGTTAGGTACACATTGGAGCAAGGACGGTCCTTTTCCGAGAACACGCATCGCATCGATTATATGCAACGCAGGATAAACTAGTAATATCATCAACCATGTGTAGTTAACTAGTGATTATGGGTATTTTTTTATAAGATGTGTTTAATGCTAGCTAGCAACTTACCTTGGCTTACTGCATTCGCGTAACAGGCAGGCCCCTCGTGGAGTGCAATGAGAGGCAGGTGGTTAGAGCATTGGACTAGTTAACTGTAAGGTTGCAAGATTGAATCCCAGAGCTGACAAGGTGAAAATCTGTCATTCTGCCCCTGAACAGGGCAGTTAACCCACCGTTCCTAGGCCGTCATTGAAAATAGGAATGTGTTCTTAACTGACTTGCCTAGTTAAATAAAGATGTCAGAAAAAAATAACGATGTCCAAAAATACAGATTTGACAACTTCATATCGGCCCTAGTTAATCGGTCGACCTCTACTCTGGGCACCTTATTCATCCAAGCTACTCAATACTGCCCCCAGTCAACAAGGAGTTAAGTACTCTTTCAATAAATGTCATCGTTAGAGACCTGAACTAATAAATCCGTATCACGCAGCATTTTGTGACAGGGCAGGCACTTGGATGTTCAGTTGTAGAACATCATTCAACTTCTTACTATTTTAGCATTGGATAAGACTGGGGTCAAAATTAAACTGACTTGAGCGATATACTTCATTACTACTTCTGTTTCGGTGTTATTGTGGATAAAATAATTGGCATGGCTTGTAGATTTTACATCTACCTGCCACAGTGGCTGGTGGAACAAAGAGTGAATTCCCTGCCTAGAGTGTGACCTCACTTCCTGTCAATGCTCATTCCCCTATGCCAGGGTTTCCCAAACGTGTTGGGTACAGTTTGGTGTTTGCCCAAGACAGCTGACTCAAATAATCAACTCATCAAGCTTGAATTTTTTTAATCAGCTGTGTAGTGCTATGGCAAAAGGTGCACTGAGGTGGCCAGGACAGATTTGGGGGAAAATGCCCCATGTCACTTGTTCCCACATAGTTGGAATGATACCAGAACCAGTACTAATTCAGAATGTGAATTAGGCATTATGATCAGGGCACTGCTTTTCCAAGAGACTATTCAACACTATTCAGTCACTGGCTGTCAAACCAACCACCGTCATAAGGCTAGACACTTTCCTAGAAGGCTCCCTGGGCAGTCCTGTAGTTGGTCCGTTTTCAGTGTGGGGTAGTGAGACTGGCTCCACACGCTCCCAGTCTGGCCCGCTGTCACCTGTGAGGTGGTGCAATGTGATTGGCCATATGGTCTTGCTCGCCCAGGCATGATGTCATCCTTGTCCATGGAGCTTGTATTTATTGAGCTTTAATGCACTTGATAGTTGCTGGTAAGGCATTGAAGACGGGCACATCGTGCACCACTCCCTAGCATTCTTCTCGCCAATGACCAGTCTCTTGACAACAAGGTTGATGAAATCCGAGCACGGGTAGCATTCCAGAGGGACATCCGAGACTGTAACGTTCTTTGCTTCACGGAAACATGGCTCACTGGAGAGACGCTATCGGAGTCAGTGCAGCCAGCTGGTTTCTCCATGCATCGCGCTGACAGAAACAAACATCTTTCTGGTAAGAAGAGGGGCGGGGGCCTATGCTTCATGGTTAACGTGACGTGGTGTGGCCACAACAACATACAGGAACTCAAGTCCTTCTGTTCACCTGATTTAGAATTCCTCAAAATCAAATGTCGACCGCATTATCTACCAAGGGAATTCTCTTCGATTATAATCACAGCCGTATATATTCCCCCCCAAGCAGACACATCGATGGCTCTGAACGAACTTTATTTGACTCTTTGCAAACTGGAATCCATATATCCGGAGGCTGCATTCATTGTAGCTGGGGATTTTAACAAGGCTAATCTGAAAACAAGACTCCCTAAATTGTATCAGCATATCGATTGCGCAACCAGGGCTGGAAACCTTGGATCATTGCTATTCTAACTTCCGCGACGCATAAAAGGCCCTGCCCCGCTCTCCTTTCGGAAAAGCTGACCACGACTCCATTTTGTTGATCCCTGCCTACAGACAGAAACTAAAACAAGAGGCTCCCGCGCTGAGTTGTGTTCAACGCTGGTCCGACCAATCTGATTCCACACTCCAAGACTGCTTCCATCACGTGGACTGGGATATGTTTCGTATTGCGTCAGACAACATTGACGAATACGCTGATTCGGTGTGCGAGTTCATTAGAATGTGCGTTGAAGATGTCGTTCCCATAGCAATGATTAAAACATTCCCAAACCAGAAACCGTGGATTGATGGCAGCATTCGCGTGAAACTGAAAGCGCGAACCACTGCTTTTAATCAGGGCAAGGTGACCGGAAACATGACCGAATACAAACAGTGTAACTATTCCCTCCGCAAGGCAATCAAACAAGCAGTATAGAGACAAAGTAGAATCTCAATTCAACGGCTCAGACACAAGAGGTATGTGGCAGGGTCTACAGTCAATCACGGATTACAAAAAGAAAACCAGCCCAGTCACGGACCAGGATGTCTTGCTCCCTGACAGACTAAATCACATTTTTGCCCGCTTTGAGGACATATTCAATCAATCCCTATCCCAGTCTGTTCTCACATGCTTCAAGAGGGCCACCATTGTTCCTGTTCCCAAGAAAGCGAAGGTAACTGAGCTAAACGACTACCGCCCCGTACCACTCACTTCCGTCATCATGAAGTGCTTTGAGAGACTAGTCAAGGACCATATCACCTCCACCCTAGACCCACTCCAATTTGCTTACCGCCCAAATAGGTCCACAGACGATGCAATCTCAACCACACTGCACACTTCCCTAACCCATCTGGCATTTAACACCATAGTGCCCTCCAAGCTCGTCATCAAGCTCGAGACCCTGGGTCTCGACCCCGCCCTGTGCAACTGGGTACTGGACTTCCTGACGGGCTCCCCCAGGTGGTGAGGGTAGGCAACATATCCACCCCGCTGATCCTCAACACTGGGGCCCCACAAGGGTGCATTCTGAGCCCTCTCCTGTACTCCCTGTTCACCCACGACTGCATGGCCACGCACGCCTCCAACTCAAACATCAAGTTTGCGGACGACACAACAGTGGTAGGCTTGATTACCAACAAGGACGAGACGGCCTACAGGGAGGATGTGAGGGCCCTCGGAGTGTGGTGTCAGGAAAATAACCTCATACTCAACGTCAAAAAAACTAAGGAGATGATTGTGGACTTCAGGAAACAGCAGAGGGAACACCCCTCTATCCACATCGATGGAACAGTAGTGGAGAGGGTAGTAAGTTTTAAGTTCCTCTGCGTACACATCACAGACAAACTGAATTGGTCCACCCACACAGACAGCATCGTGAAGAAGGCGCAGCAGCGCCTCTTCAACCTCAGGAGGCTGAAGAAATTTGGCTTGTCACCAAAAACACTCTCAAACCTTTACAGATGCACAATCGAGAGCATCCTGTCGGGCTGTATCACCGCCTGATACGGCAACTGCTCCGCCCACAACCGTAAGGTTCTCCAGGGGGTAGTGAGGTCTGCACAACGCATCACCGGGGGCAAACTACCTGCCCTCCAGGACACCTACACCACCCGATGTCACAGGAAGGCCATAAAGATCATCAAGGACAACAACCACCCGAGCCACTGCCTGTTCACCCCGCTATCATCCAGAAGGCGAGGTCAGTACAGGTGCATCAAAGCTGGGACCGAGAGACTGAAACAGCTTCTATCTCAAGGCCATCAGACTGTTAAACAGCCACCACTAACATTGAGTGGCTGCTGCTCAACTCCAGCCACTTTAATAATGGGAATTGATGGGAAATGATGTCAAATATATCACTAGCCACGTTAAACAATGCTACCTAATATAATGTTTACATACCCTACATTATTCATCTCATATGTATACGTATATACTGTACTCTATCATCTACTGCATCTTTATGTAATACATGTATCACTAGCCGCTTTAACTATGCCACTTTGTTTACATACTCATCTCATATGTATATACTGCACTCAATACCATCTACTGTATCTTGCCTATGCCGCTCTGTACCATCACTCATTTATATATCTTTATGTACATATTCTTTATCCCCTTACACTTGTGTCTATAAGGTAGTAGTTTTGGAATTGTTAGCTAGATTACTTGTTGGTTATTACTGCATTGTCGGAACTAGAAGCACAAGCATTTCGCTACACTCGCATTAACACATGGTTAGCAGATGTTATGTGACAAATAAAATTTGATTTGAAGTTACTGTCCACGACCCTTTGTTTATTGTCGTGTTGACAGTGTTTACGTACTTTGCTACATTACCTGGGGGAGACTTAGGCCTCAAAGCATGATCAAATGCGCTTGCATGTGTTAGGCTTACGCCTGGTCAATTGGGTGACCTCAAAGTTTCTTGGTACATTATTCGACTGCCTTGGGAGTAATGCTGTTGTGCTGATCACAATGGCCTTCTCTTTCTGGGAACAATGAGTCCACAGCTTGTGCCTCTGCTGTCAGCACTGGCCCCTGATTGGGTCACAGTAATTTTCCCTTTGCAATGTCATCTTTTTTTCTTTTTATAAACACTTTGATTACATTTAACTGTGAATTTGGTGTTGGAGTCTTGCCCCGTGCTAATGCATGACGATCACCCAGCACTGTGCCAATACCCGTGGCGTGAGTGTGAATGGTTCATGCTACAGAGATCTCCTTGGAGATGGCTGTTACACCAGAGTGATCACATCACAAACCTCTGGTGCGATTGCTAACATCACAAATGCACATTTTCTCTAACATACTAAACTGCATGACAATGTGTGAGATTTCTGCTTATTTCCTTATCTGCACAGCCTGGCTGACATTAAGACCACTTGTAGTGTGCGTTTGTCTGACTGTAACCTGTTTGTTTTCAGCTGTTGAACATCACTGATGGGTTCATGTCCCTCATGGGTGACAATGGTGATGTGAGGGAGGACCTGCGTGTGCCTGATTCAGACCTGGGCAAGGAGATCGAGCAGAAGTTTGCTGCCGGTGAAGATATCCTGGTGAGTGACTGGCACAGCGTTGGCTGGGGTGTTGTTACGTTTGACAGTTTATTTTGAGTGGTGCCTACGAAGAATATTAACCATTTCTCTGCCTGCAGGTCTCTGTGCTGGCCGCTATGGGGGAGGAGTGTGCTGTGGCCGTTAAGCAGATGACCGGTGGCAAATAGAAAGACCAGACTGGGCTGCCCAGGCAACAAACTCCACCCACAACCAGTCTAGCATTCTTATTGGTTATTCTGTCACCAAAGCGACGGCCTTCAGACAACTTCAATCATTCTGTTATGATTCCTTTTTTTTCTCGTTTTTTGGTTTTCTCTCCGACACTGTCGGACTGTCCCACCGTTACAGCGGCTTGCTCGCTGTTGGGTGGCATTCTGCCGGATCACTGAGGTTTAGTTATACATAATCTACTATATAAAGAAAAATACTTTCAAAATATAGATTTTCTTTTTTGACTTCCTCATTCCTGTTTATTTTTGCCTTCGAGATGTTTTGGTCTTGCCACATACATTCCAGAATGTTTAAAATAATGATGGGATCCAGCTTTTTGTATGATTATTTTTTTATATTACTTAGATTGAATAGAACAGGTCTGATGCCTTTTGGGGGGAGGGGGGGGGGGGCTTTTTGACTGGTGGGAGGAGGGGGCTGGAGGCCCCTTTTACTGTCCAACTCTTGTTGGGGTTGTCCCTCTCTGGCCGCCTTACTGCTGCTTCCCAGCATGGCCTCTCTGCTCTGGCAGATCAGACAACTCAGATGCTTTTCTCCCAAGCCACGAACGATGGTGGCAGTCCCACCCTAGCATTTAAATAAACCTTCGATATCAAGAAAGAGAACATTAGAGAAGATGCTAAATATGAAACCAAACTTCAGTGATTTCTCTTGTCAATGCCGCTCTGTCTGTTTAGGAAGCTGAGGGCCCTGTGCGCTTACCTCTATTGTCACCACGGCAACCTGGCCCCGCCCCAGCTGCCCTGGGCATCCCATAATAGTCGAGTCTGAGGTGTTGGTGTGGCAGCGTGGGCTTCCGGAATGTTCTGGAAGGCAGTTTGCAGTGAGGTGTGTATGAGGGCAGGGGGGGTGGAGTTGCAAACTTATTTTGTTCACTCGAGGCCTTTGTCACCTGACTGGAGATGGCAAAAAATAAAGTTAAAACAAATAGAACGTTTTCTTAGTTGTGGTTTGTTTTCTCGCTATAATGTTCCACTGTCCCAATGCCTAGCTGAAGTAAAAAATAATGATACAGGAATGGATAGGTTTGAGCTTTGGTTGGGAACTCTGCACTCCAATTTGCTTGGAACCATATGGTTTGCTACTCTGTATATGCATAGTACACTGAACAAAAATATAAACGTAAAATGTAAAGTGTTGGTTTCATGAGCTGAAATAAAATATCCCAGAAATGTTCCATATGCACAAAGCTTACTTCTCTAAAATTGTGGGCATTTCTCCTTTGCCAAGATAATGCATCCATCTGACAGGTGACATGTCAAGGGTACATTGTGCTGGGAACAAAGGCCACTAAAATGTGCAGTTTAGTCACATGCTACAGAAATTGCAAATGGCATGCTGATAAGGAATATCCACCAGACTTGATTGTCCATTTCTCTACCATAAGCCAAGTCAATGACTTGAGAGTTTGGCAGTATGGTGTACCGGCATCAAAACAACAAAATAGGCAGAACCACGCCAGCCCAGTACCTCCACGTCAGCTTCACCTGCATTATCGTCTGAGACCAACCAACCGGACCGCTGAAACTTGGTTTGCACAACCTGAAAATTTCATCACAAAATGTCAAACCGTCTCCAGGAAGCTCATCTGCGTGCTTGCCCTAACTTGCGTTGTAACTAACTAAAGTTGGTAGTTGGCCACTGACATGCTGAAGAATTGTGCTTATCACGGATGATTCCAAGTTTCACCTGTACCAGGCAGGTGTCGTGTATGGTGTGGGCGAGCGGTTTGCTGATGTCAGCGTTGTGAACAGTGTGCCCCTGCGGCAATGTTATGGTATGGGCAGGCATAAGATACGACACAATTGCATTTTATCGATGGTGTTTGAATGCACAGAGAATTTGAAGAGATCCTGAGGCCCATTGCCGTGCCATTCATCCGCCACCGCCATGTTTCAGCATGATAATGCATGGCCCCATGTCGCAAGGATCTGCACACAACTCCTGGAAGCTGAAAATGTCGCAGTTTCTCATGGCCTACAAATTCTCCAGACGTCACCCATTGGGATTCTCTGGCTCGATGTACGCGTGTTCCCATCAATATCCAGAAACTTCACACAGCCATTGAAGAGGAGTGGGAGAACATTATACTCCTACTTTTTTAAAGTATTATTTTTAAGGTATCTGACCATGTGAAATCCATAAATGCAAGTCCTAATGGATTTATTTTCATTTACGGTTTTCCTTATGAACTAAGTAAGATCTTGGTTAGACTGCGTTTTATTTTTGTTCAGTGTATCAATTTGATCCCTGGCATCTGGCACATCCTGTAATGTGGATTTGTCTTCAATTTGCTGGGTCTGGTAAGTAGAATGCTGTAGTCTTTGCTAGAGGAAGCCTCACTTGACTGCTTGACCGTTTATCTTTTAGGGCAGTTTGCTAAAGCTGTTTTGAGGAACTTGTACAGCCTGGGTTTGTACCTGACACCCAGTGAAGTACTCACACTGCTGCTTCCTCTGCCCTTCTGGTCTGGCCCGGCCCATTGCCCAGACTAGAGTACACTGCAACAGAGGCAAAGCACTGCAGATACCAGTGTTCAGGGCTCAGCTAAGACTCCATGACTGAGCGGCAGTGTCTGGGTTTGAGCCAGGATGAAGCCCTGTCCCTGCAGGGGCTTGTATGGCTGAGCCACACCCTGCCTGAATGCCTGCCACTGCAGTGTGAAGAGAACTCATTCATTCTCTTCACACAATGTATACTCACGCATACAATTGTACACATCTGTATGCTCTCAGACTGATCTGACTCATTGTCCAGGTTTCTAACACTAGACTAATGCATATAGAATAATTAGGTAAAGGAAAGAAATGTAAGGTTGGTGTGTTTAGGTCACTCAGTAAGCATATTGGCAACAATACAGACCCATTACATCAGTAAAGCCATGACCCTGCTGTTGTAGGGTCAATCGGATTAATGCAGGTGCTTAACAGGGCTCAAGCCTGTGGGGGGGCCCCATAGGAAGCTAAAAATGAAATATATAGAGTATACATTATAGCCTGGGTGGTTTGAGCCTTGAATACTGATTGGTTGACAGCTGTGGACTGTATACCACGGGTATAACATTTATTTTTATTCTAATTACATTGGTAACCAGTTTATAATTGCAATAAGGTACCTGAGGGGTTTGATATGGCCAATATACCACGGCTGTAACCAGGCACTCTGCTTTGCGTGTAAGAACAGCCCTTGGCTGTAGTATATTGGCGAAATACCTACCACAACCCTTATTGCTTAACTTTTGACTGGTTGTGTATATAGTTAACACCTACTCATTCAAGGGTTTTTACTATTTTCTACATTATGCAATAATAGTGAGAACAATAAAACTATGAAATAACACACATGGAATCATGTAGTAACCAGAAGTGTTAAATGTGTTTAAATAGATTGTGTGAGATCCTTCAAATAGCCAATCTTTGACTTGATGACAGCGTTGCACACTCTTTACATTCTCTCAACCAGCTTCACCTGGAATGCTTTTCCAACAGTCTTGAAGGAGTTCCCACATGCTGAGCACTTTTGGCTGCTTTTCCTTCACTTTGCGGTCCATCTCATCCCAAGACATCTCAATTTGGTTGAGGTTGGGAGATGCATCACTCCTTGGTCAAATAGCCCTTACACAGCCTGGAGGTGTGTAACACCACCACCTCCATGCTTTACGGTGGGAAATACACATGCGGAGATCATCTGTTCACCCACACAGCGTCTCACAAAGACTGGTTTGAACCATAAATCTCCAATTTGGACTCATCAGACCAAAGGACAAATTTTCACCGGTCGAATGTCCATTGCTCATGTTTCTTGGCCCAAGCAAGTCTTATTATTGGTGTCCTTGAGTAGTGGTTTCTTTGCAGCAATTTGACCATGAAGGCCTGATTCACGTAGCCTCTGAACAGTGGATGTTGAGATTTGTCTGTTACCTGAACTCTGAAGCATTAATTTGGGCTGCAATTTCTGAGGCTGGAAACTCAACTTATTCTCTGGGTCTTACTAGTCCAACCACAAGGCTACCCTGCTGCCTCTTGGTCTTTTACCAGATAGGGCTATCTTCTGTATACCCCCTACTTTGTCACAACACAACTGATTGGCTCAAATGCATTAAGATGGAAAGAAATTCCACAGATTTACTTTTAACAAGGCACACCTGTTAATTGAAATGCATTCCAGGTGACTACCTCAGGAAGCTGGTTGAGTGAATGCCAAGAGTGCAAAGCTGTCATCAAGTCAAAGGGTGGTTACTTGGAAGAATCTCAAATATGAAATGCATTATGATTTGTTTAACTATTTTTGGGGGGGTTACGACATGATTCCATGTGTTATTATTTTATAGTTTGCGGTCTTCACTATTATTCTACAATGTAGAAAATAGTAGAAAATATAAATAAATAAAAAACGAACACTTGAATGACGATTTTTACATGTTATGTGCGTCAGCGGTCCCGTTCTGTGAGTTTGTGTGGCCTACCACTTTGTGACTGAGACATTGTTTCTCCTGGACGTTTCCACATCACAATAACACTTACAGTTGACCGGGGAAGCTCTAGCAGGGCAGAAATCTGACAAACTGACTTGTTGGAAAGGTGGCATCTTATGACGGTGCCAGGTTAAAAGTCACTGAGCTCTTAAGCAAGGCCAGCCTACTGTCACTGTTTGTCTGTGGAGATTGCATGGCAGTGTGTTCGATTATATATATCTTAGCAACGGGTGTGGCTGAAATAGCCCAATCCACTCATTTGAAGGGGTGTCAACAGACTTGTGTACGGTCGTGGCCAAAAGTTTTGAATGACACATTCATTTCCACAAAGTTTGCTGCTTCAGTGTCTTTAGATATTTTTGTCAGGTGTTACTATGGAATGCTGAAGTATATGTACAAGCATTTCATAAGTGTCTTAGGCTTTTATTGACAATTACATGAAATTGATGCAGAGTCAATATTTGCAGAGTTGACCCTTCTTTTTCAAGACCTCTGCAATCTGCCCTGGCATGCTATTAATTCACTTCTGAGCCACATCCTGACCGATGGCAGCCCATTCTTGCATAATCAATGCTTGGAGTTTGTCAGAATTTGTGGGGTTTTGTTTGTTCACCCGCCTCTGGAGGATTGACCACATGTTCTCAATGGGATTAAGGTCTGGGGAGTTTCCTGGCCATAGACCCAAAATATTAATGTTTTGTTCCCCGAGCCACTTAGTTATCACTTTTGCCTTATGGCAGGGTGCTCCATCATGCTGGAAAAGGCATTGTTCATCACCAAACTGTTCCTGGATGGTTGGGAGAAGTTGCTCTCGGAGGATGTGTTGGTTCCATTCTTTATTCATGGCTGTGTTCTTAGGCAAATTTTGTAAGTGAGCCCACTCCCTTGGCTGAGAAGCAACCCCACACAGGAATGGTCTCAGGATGCTTTACTGTTGGCATGACACAGGACTGATGGTAGCGCTCACCTTGTCTTCTCCGGACAAGCTTTTTTCCGGATGCCCCAAACAATCGGAAAGGGGATTCATCAGAGGAAATGACTTTACCCCAGTCCTCAGTAGTCCAAACCCTGTACCTTTTGCAGAATATCAGTCTGTTCCTGGAGAGACGTTGCTTCCTTGCTGACCTTCTTGACACCAGGCCATCCTCAGTCTTTGCCTCACTGTGCGTGCAGATGCACTCACACCCGCCTGCTGCCATTCCTGAGCAAGCTCTGTACTTGTGGTGCCCCGATCCCGCAGCTGAATCAACTTTAGGAGACGGTCCTGGCACTTGCTGGACTTTCTTGGGTGCCCTGAAGCCTTCTACACAATTGAACCGTATTCCTTAAAGTTCTTGATGATCCGATAAATGGTTGATTTAGGTGCAATATCCTTGCCTGTGAAGCCCTTTTTGTGCAAAGCAATGATGAAGGCATGTGTTTCCTTGTTGGTAACCATGGTTGACAGAGGAAGAACAATGATTCCAAGCACCACCCTCCCTTTGAAGCTTCCAGTCTGTTATTCGAACTCAATCAGCATGGCAGAGTGATCTCCATCCATGTCCTCGTCAACACTCACACCTGTGTTAACGGGAGAATCACTGACATAATGTCAAATGGTCCTTTTGTAGCAGGGCTGAAATGTAGTGGAAATGTTATTTGGGGATTCAGTTCATTTGCATTTATCTGATCACTCTTCATAACATTCTGGAGTATATGCAAATTTCCAAAATATAACTTGAGGCAGCAGACTTTGAAAATGAACATTTATGTCATTCTCAAAACTTTTGGCCACGACTGTATGTATGTGTGTGTATGTATATATATATATATATATATATATATATATCTGCCAAAATAAATGAAACACCAACACAAAGTGGTGTTGGGCCCCCACGAGCTGCCAGTTTGAATGCGCCTTGGCATAGATTCTACATGTGGGCCTAAACCATGCCAGGAAAATGCACCCCACCATAATATATACTTTATATCCCTTGTTTACTCAAGTATTTACTTTATTTTGGCAGTTACCAGTATGCCTAGAGTTGTATTGTGGCTATAGACATAATCCATAGAAGGGTTTTGTAACCTCTTACCCTGGTAATTTGACTATTAAACTCAAGGGGTACAGTAGCAATGGATGCCAGTCCTGACTTGGAATGGGAACTGCCATCTATGGGTTATATTTCTATGGTTGGTTGCAGCTGTCTTTGTTTTGAAGATTTCAAAATAGTAAAAAATGAAGCCCTGGAGCCTATGATTTCTTAACCTGGCCCTGCTGTCAATGATTGACCACACTCTCCAGTCTGGGTGAGTGCTGTCTGGCTGCTCTTTGGACCCAATTTGGCCTTTGGAGTGGATTTCTTTTTTTAAAGGCAATGCCATCACAACCAATAACCAGCGAAAGCCTCTTATTTTCCTCACTAATAGTACATTAGTAGATTTGTCACTATAGATGCAAAGTTAAAATATAGTATCTCATTCATGGTAAATGATAATGGTCAATTTCACAACTATAAAACACGAGTGATCTATGAATAAAGAAATGAAATGTATGGAATAGTATTTCATCCATTATAAGTGTACTGCAGAATAGTGAAAATTGAATTGTATAACAGGGTCCCCCAACTGACGGCCGCGGGTGGTTTTCTTTGCTCCCGCAAGCTTTCTGAGCGCAAAAATATTCCGATTTATTTTGGGTTGGACATAAAAGACGTTGGAACTGATTTCCTGGTGGGGTTTTTTTCTAAGTTATTTTAATTCAATAAATCTGTTATCAAGTATTGTTCACACCTAATATACACGTGATCATATACAAACGTAAGCAATGTTGAAACAGATTATGTTTCAGTCAAACACATGTTTTTGCGTATTGCGGTCAATTTGCGGTCTACAAATTATTTGTAATTTTGTTCCGGTCCCCTGATCATCCGCCCAAGAAAAAATCGTCTGGCGGCGGAATCTAGTTGATGAGCCCTGCTGTGGAATATCCCACATTCCAATTTGGAATGCCATTCACAGAACGATGAACATATTAGGTAAGGGGCCTGCGTAACTAGGTGTAAGATCACCGCAACTTCCTATATACTCATCACTCAACATGGCACCTGTATGTGAAAAGAGCTCTTCTGAACTTTTTTTTTTTAATCGTTAATTTCACTTTTACTAAACAAAATGTGTTATTTACTTGTGCTATATAGTGCATTTCATTGTGATGTGTTTATATTATTAAATCAAGTATAAAACTACTCCCCATTCATTTGTAGTCAAGGTTTAGCTAGTTTACGTTAGCTTGGCTTGTTAACGTTACACATGTTCAGTTTCAAAGATGGCAATTACTGTAAAGTAAGTTCAAAGCATAGATTCAAGATAACTATTTGTTTTCACAATTGATACCTTTTTTTTTTTACAAGTATGCAATTTGCAGCCTCTTCACTAGCAATGGCATAAATACATTTTACCTCATTTTGGATTGTCGGTCAGTGTGAAATGAATTGGATCCATTGTGCCTAATCAGAAAGGGGTGAATTTGCTATTACAGTACTCCAGTCTGGGGACAGCTAAATCATGTAAATTAGATCCCTATTCTAATCTCTGAGAGATGTGGTTCAGGACAAACATTAGATTGAGGAAAGCCTTTTATTGCTATCTGACCCATAGTAGCTCAAATAGAATTTGTCACATGCTTCAGTAAACAACAGGTGTAGACGAACAGTGAAATGCTTACTTACGGGCCCTTCTCAACATTGCAGAGAGAAAGAAAATCTAGGAATAATAAAGTAATAATGAGTAATGATTACGTGGCTATATACACAGGGTACCGGTTCAATGTGTTTTTGTTGTTGTAATGTAACCTTTATTTAACTAGGCAAGTCAGTTAAACGTCTTCAGGATCGGTGGGTCCCCTGGGGGACGGTTGAGCTAACGTAGGCTAATGTGATTAGCATGAGGTAAGTAACAAGAATATTTCCCAGGACATAGATATATCTGCTGTTGGCAGAAAGTTTAAATTCTTGTTAATCTAACTGCACTGTCCAATTTACAGTATGTATACAGTGAAATAAAACCATGATATTGTTTGAGAGTGTGCACAGTTGTGAACATGAAAAGTTATTAAGAAAAATTCTTATTTACAATGACTGCCTACCCCGGCCAAACTCAGACGACGTTGGGCCGATTGTGCGCCACCCTATGAGACTCCCAATTACGGCCGGATGTGTGATAGCCTGGATTCAAGCCAAGGACTTTTTTTTTTTTTTTTTCCACTTCTTGCACTGCCATGCAGTGCCTTAGACCGCTGCACCACTCAGGCGCCCAATATGAGGAAATTGAGGTTGCTATGTACATATAACTAGGAATAAAGTGACTTGACAACAAGTCACACACACAAAATTCAAATATGCTCAAACTGTCCCCCCCAATATATTCACATAAAGAATTTGCTACGACGGAACCACTAATGTTACGGTGTACTGCAGTTCTGCGTGTGGTTTGTCCAGGTAGTTTTGCCGTTGCTCGACTGCTGTGGGTAGGTACAATCAATGTCAAACATTTGTATCAAACATTTGAAAACAAGAATGTAATGTAGTCTATATCACTCGATTGTGATAGTTTTAATGTCAACACGTCGTTTTGCGCTGGAACGGTAATTGTGGAAATAATATTTTGCTAAAAAGTGTCAATATTTGCATGGAGTGGAAACAAACATTTTGGTGAAAACGGGCCGATTTGCGAGTGCTAATCAATCAACCACCACTAACGTTAGCTATCATAGCTAAAATACCTGGAAAATTAATTAGCCACACATTCACCAGGGACCAACAATGGTGCTCACGGGCGTATTCAATTATGTTAATGTCTTTATTAGGTTATATTTGTCAGAAATCCCAAGTGAAGTCTGAGTAAAGTGTCAATCATTAATGTTGCGCAGCATGTGTAATTTATGTAGACAGTAGTAGCTTTAATTTATTGCATATTAGTATAGTGTACTGTATAGCTGTACTTGCTTATGATAAATATAATTATTAGTGTTTGATTAAAGTGCAAGCAGTTTTATTACAGTCAGCTTTCATTCACAGTTAGTGTCATCATGAGCAAGAGGAAGGGTGGCAGTGACATTCGTCAGTTTTTTTTGGGCAGTCTCAGAATTGTTTAAATTTTTATTTAACCAGGTAGGCCAGTTGAGAACAAATTCTCATTTACAACTGACCTGGCCAAGATAAAGCAAAGCAGTGCGACAGAAACAACACAGTTAAACATAAACAAATGTACAGTCAATAACGCAATAGAAAAATCTATGTACAGTGTGTGCAAATGTAGAAGATTAGGGAGGTACGGCAATAAATAGGCCATATAGGCGAAGTAATTACAATTTAGCATTAACACTGGAGTGATAGATGTGCAGATGATGATGTGCAAGTAGCGATACTGGGGTACAAAAGAGCAAGAGGATAAGTAACAATATTGGGATGAGGTAGTTGGGTGTGCCATTTACAGATTGCCTGTGTATTGGTGATTGGTGACAGTGATTGGTAAGCTGCTCTGACAGCTGATGCTTAAAGTTAGAGAGGGAGATGTAAGACTCCAGCTTCAGTGATTTTTGCAATTCGTTCCAGTCATTGGCAGCAGAGAACTGGAAGGAAAGGTGGCCAAAGGAAGTGTTGACTTTGGGGGTGGCCAGTGAAATATACCTGCTGGAGCGGTGCTATGGGTGGGCATTGCTATGGTGACCAGTGAGCTGAGATAAGGCGGGGCTTTACCTAGCAAATACTTATACAGTGCCTTGCGAAAGTATTCGGCCCCCTTGAATTTTGCGACCTTTTGCCACATTTCAGGCTTCAAACATAAAGATATAAAACTGTATTTTTTTGTGAAGAATCAACAACAAGTGGGACACAATCATGAAGTGGAACGACATTTATTGGATATTTCAAACTTTATTAACAAATCAAAAACTGAAAAATTGGGCGTGCAAAATTATTCAGCCCCCTTAAGTTAATACTTTGTAGCGCCACCTTTTGCTGCGATTACAGCTGTAAGTCGCTTGGGGTATGTCTCTATCAGTTTTGCACATCGAGAGACTGACATTTTTTCCCATTCCTCCTTGCAAAACAGCTCGAGCTCAGTGAGGTTGGATGGAGAGCATTTGTGAACAGCAGTTTTCAGTTCTTTCCACAGATTCTCGATTGGATTCAGGTCTGGACTTTGACTTGGCCATTCTAACACCTGGATATGTTTATTTTTGAACCATTCCATTGTAGATTTTGCTTTATGTTTTGGATCATTGTCTTGTTGGAAGACAAATCTCCGTCCCAGTCTCAGGTCTTTTGCAGACTCCATCAGGTTTTCTTCCAGAATGGTCCTGTATTTGGCTCCATCCATCTTCCCATCAATTTAACCAACTTCCCTGTCCCTGATGAAGAAAAGCAGGCCCAAACCATGATGCTGCCACCACCATGTTTGACAGTGGGGATGGTGTGTTCAGGGTGATGAGCTGTGTTGCTTTTACGCCAAACATAACGTTTTGCATTGTTGCCAAAAAGTTCAATTTTGGTTTCATCTGTTCAGAGCACTTTCTTTCACATGTTTGGTGTGTCTCCCAGGTGGCTTGTGGCAAACTTTAAACGACACTTTTTATGGATATCTTTAAGAAATGGCTTTCTTCTTGCCACTCTTCCATAAAGGCCAGATTTGTGCAATATACGACTGATTGTTGTCCTATGGACAGAGTCTCCCACCTCAGCTGTAGATCTCTGCAGTTCATCCAGAGTGATCATGGGCCTCTTGGCTGCATCTCTGATCAGTCTTCTCCTTGTATGAGCTGAAAGTTTAGAGGGACGGCCAGGTCTTGGTAGATTTGCAGTGGTCTGATACTCCTTCCATTTCAATATTATCGCTTGCACAGTGCTCCTTGGGATGTTTAAAGCTTGGGAAATCTTTTTGTATCCAAATCCGGCTTTAAACTTCTTCACAACAGTATCTCGGACCTGCCTGGTGTGTTCCTTGTTCTTCATGATGCTCTCTGCGCTTTTAACGGACCTCTGAGACTATCACAGTGCAGGTGCATTTATACAGAGACTTGATTACACACAGGTGGATTGTATTTATCATCATTAGTCATTTAGGTCAACATTGGATCTTTCAGAGATCCTCACTGAACTTCTGGAGAGAGTTTGCTGCACTGAAAGTAAAGGGGCTGAATAATTTTGCACGCCCAATTTTTCAGTTTTTGATTTGTTAAAAAAGTTTGAAATATCCAATAAATGTCGTTCCACTTCATGATTGTGTCCCACTTGTTGATTCTTCACAAAAAAATACAGTTTTATATCTTTATGTTTGAAGCCTGAAATGTGGCAAAAGGTCGCAAAGTTCAAGGGGGCCGAATACTTTCGCAAGGCACTGTAGATGACCTGGAGCCAGTGGGTTTTGTCGACAAATATATAGTGAGGGCCAGCCAACAAGAGCATACGGGTCGCAGTGGTGGGTAGTATATGGGGCTTTGGTAGACTATTTATTTTTATTTCACCTTTATTTAACCAGGTTGTCCAGTTGAGAACAAGTTCTCATTTACAACTGCGACCTGGCCAAGATAAAACAAAGCAGTGTGACACAAACAACACAGTTACACATGGATTAAACAAATGTACAGTCAATAACACACTAGAAAAGTCTATATACAGTGTGTGCAAATTAAGTAAGATTAGGGAGGTAAGGCAATAAATAGGCCATAGTGGTGAAATTATTACAATTTAGCAATTAAACACTGGAGTGATAGATTAGCAGGAGATGAATGTGCAAGTAGAGATACTGGGTTGCAAAGGAGCAAAAAATACATAACAATATGGGGATGAGGTAGTTGGGTGGGCTGTTTACAGATGGGCTATGTGCAGAATGCAATGATCTGTAAGCTGCTCTGACAGCTGATGCTTAAAGTTAGTGAGGGAGATAGGAGTCTCCAGCTTCAGTACTTTTGCAATTATTTCCAATCATTGACAGCAGAGAACTGGAAGGAAAGGCGGCCAAAGCAGGAGTTGGCTTTGGGGGTGACCAGTGAAATATACCTGCTGGAGCGCGTGCTACGTGTGGGTGCTGCTATGGTGACCAGTGAGCTAAGGCGGGGCTTTACCTAGCAAAGACTTATAGATGACCTGTAGCCAGTGGGTTTGGTGACGAATATGAAGCGAGGGCCAGCCAACGAGAGCATACATGTCGCAGTGGTAGGTAGTATATGGGGCTTTGGTGACAAAATGGATGGCACTGTGATAGACTGCATCCAATTTGCGGAGTAGAGTGTAAATTACATTGCCAAAGTCATGGATCGGTAGGATACTCAGTTTTACAAAAGAAGAATAAGTTGTGAGCAGTGAGAAAATGAGTACCAGTCAGATGATAGAAGTCTACAGTAGTACAAGAGATGAGTCAATGTTTCTTGATATAATAATCAATGCCATTCAGATCAGAAATGGTTAGTAATCCATTCCTGAACATCATGGCAAGAAACACCACTTGTTTACTGATATTTATTTCATGTTCACTCTGGTGCGTTCAGAGTAAGGAGGATGAGGATGCCAACAGGGCAGGGAAAGCAGGTGACATGGAGGTGAGTGAGAAAAGGAGTAAATATTGATGGTTAAGACAGTTGATGGTTAAGAATAATGACATAACAGCTGTCTAATCCTAATGTTAATTTAAACAGATATTCCTCTAAGTATGACTTCTCATGTGTATTTCAGGTAATACAATCAAGCAGTTTTATGAAGATTGTTGGGGGTGTGAAGTACTTGGTGCAGCAAGGTCAGGCTTTTTGAGGCGTTGATAAGGAAAGTGGGAATTTCAGCCAGCTTCTAAAGTACAAGTCAGAGGGCGGTGCAGAGCTGACCACCTGGTTGAAAGGTCACTTTGATTTCACCAGTCCCCAAATGCAAACCGAAATTTTGAAGCTGGTGGGCAATATAATCGTCAAAGAAATTCTGTCGGAAATAACATCAATGCCAGTGGTTCAGATCGCACTTATCATTGAGGGCACCCAGGATATATCAGGAGTCAATATTAGAGGTCGACCGATTATGATTTTTCAACGCCGATACCGATTATTGGAGGACCAAAAAAAGCCTGTACCGATTGGCCGATTTTTGTGTGTGTATGTGTGGGTGGGTGGGTGAGTGTGTGTAATGACAATTACAACAATACTGAATGAACAATGAATGCTTATTTTAACTTAATATAATACATAAATAAAATCTATTTAGTCTTAAATAAATAATGACACATGCTCAATTTGGTTAAAATAATGCAAAAACAGTGTTGGAGAAGAAAGTAAAAGTGCAATATGTGCCATGTAAAAAAAGCTAACGTTTAAGTTCCTTGCTCAGAACATATGAAAGCTGGTGGTTCAATATTCCCAGTTCTTAAATAGTCCCAGTTAAGATGTTTTAGGTTGTAGTTATAGGAATTATGACGCGTCAAATATTTCTCTCTATACCGTTTGTATTTCATATACCTTTGACTATTGGATGTTCTAATAGGCACTTTAGTATTGCCAGCCTAATCTCAGGAGTTGATAGGCTTGAAGTCAAAAACAGCGCTGTGAAGCAAGCTTTGCTAAGAGCTGCTGGCAAACGCATTAATGTTTACGAGCCTGCTGCTGCCTACCACCACTCAGTCAGACTGCTCTATCAAATATCAAAAGATAGACGTAATTATAATATAATAATCACAGAAATATGAGCCTTTGGTCATTAATATGGTCAAATCCGGAAATTATAATTCCGAAAACAAAACGTTTATTCTTTCAGTGAAATACGGAACCGTTCCATATTTTATCGAACGGGTGACAACCCTAAGTCTAAATATTGCTGTTACATTGCACAACCTTCATGTTATGTAATTAGTTTGCAACGAGCCAGGCGGCCCAAACTGTTGCATAAACTCTGACTCTGTGCAATAAACGCAAGAGAATTGACACAATTTCCCTAGTTAATATTGCCTGCTAACATGAATTTCTTAAAACTAAATATGCAGGTTTTAAAAAATAACTTCTGTGTATTTATTTTAAGAAAGGCATTGATGTTTATGGTTAGATACATTCGTGCAACAATTGTGCTTTTTTTGTGAATGCATTTTTGTTAAAACATCACCCGTTTGGCGAAGTAGGCTGTGATTCGATGATAAATTAACAGGCACCGCATTGATTATATGCAATGCAGGACAAGCTAGTTAACCTAGTAATATCATCAACCATGTGTAGTTAACTAGTGATTATGTGAAGATTGATTGCTTTTTTATAAGGTAAGTTTCATGCTAGCTATCAACCCACCTTGGCTCCTTGCTGCACTCGCATAACAGGTGGTCAGCCTGCCATTTAACTAACAATTTAGCAGTTTTATGGCTTGGGAGTAGAAGCTGTTCAGGGTCCTGTTGCTTTCAGACTTGGTGCATTGGTACTGATAGCTGTGTGGTAGCAGAGAGAACATTTCAGGGCTCTACATTCTGAACATTTTACTGACATATGTGCCTAAATATGTTGCTGTGCGACCAGGCCCCAAGAAATTAAGGATTCTAGCTTTATTACCTCAAATATTTGTCATTGTGCGCCTAAATTACTTTGTGTGCGCTTTCATTTTTAAATTTTAGGCGCACACGTGCTCCTTTAAAAAAAAAGGTCAGCATTGAGCTCTGCAGTCTAGGACTTGGTGGCTGGAGTCTGACCATTTTTTAGGACCTTCCTCTGACACACCGCCGGGTATAGAGGTTCTGGATGGCTGGAAGCTTGGCCCCAGTGATGCACTGGGCCATACGCACTACCATCTGTAGGATCTTGCGGTCGGATGCCAAGCAGTTGCCATACCAAGCAGTGATGCAGTAGGGCTGAGCGATAAGGCCTGACACTCATAGCTCACCTTTTATTTATTTTTCTTATGAGCGATTCACGATAACATCTTGATTTAAAAATATATATATATATATATATATATATGTGTGTGTGTGTTTTCTCTAAGATTTGTTGTACAATTTAAAGGTCAAATCCACTGCATTTAAAACAGTCCACAATAATTGAATTAATTGAGAGCTTGTGTAATTATACTGAGACTGAATATATACAGTGGGGCAAAAAAGTATTTAGTCAGCCACCAATTGTGCAAGTTCTCCCACTTAAAAATATGAGAGGCCTGTAATTTTCATCATAGGTACACTTCAACTATGACAGACAAAATGAGAGAAAAAAAATCCAGAAAATCACGTTGTAGGATTTTTAATGAATTTATTTGCAAATTATGGTGGAAAATAAGTATTTGGTCACCTACAAACAAGCGAGATTTCTGGCTCTCACAGACCTGTAACTTCTTCTTTAAGAGGCTCCTCTGTCCTCCACTTGTTACCTGTATTAATGGCACCTGTTTGAACTTGTTATCAGTATAAAAGACACCTGTCCACAATCTCAAATAGTCACACTCCAAACTCCACTATGGCCAAGACCAAAGAGCTGTCAAAGGACACCAGAAACAAAATTGTAGACCTGCACCAGGCTGGGAAGACTGAATCTGCAATAGGTAAGCAGCTTGGTTTGAAGAAATCAACTGTGGGAGCAATTATTAGGAAATGGAAGACATACAAGACCACTGATAATCTCCATTGATCTGGGGCTCCACGCAAGATCCCACCCCGTGGGGTCAAAATTATCACAAGAACGGTGAGCAAAAATCCCAGAACCACACGGGGGGACCTAGTGAATGACCTGCAGAGAGCTGGGACCAAAGTAACAAAGCCTACCATCAGTAACACAGTACGTCGCCAGGGACTCAAATCCTGCAGTGCCAAGACGTGTCCCCCTGCTTAAGCCAGTACATGTCCAGGCCCGTCTGAAGTTTGCTAGAGAGCATTTGGATGATCCAGAAGAAGATTGGGATAATGTCATATGGTCAGATGAAACCAAAATAGAACTTTTTGGTAAAAACTCAACTCGTCGTGTTTGGAGGACAAAGAATGCTGCGTTGCATCCAAAGAACACCAAACCTACTGTGAAGCATGGGGGTGGGTGGAAACATCATGCTTTGGGGATGTTTTTCTGCAAAGGGACCAGGACGACTGATCCGTGTAAAGGAAAGAATGAATGGGGCCATGTATCGTGAGATTTTGAGTGAAAACCTCCTTCCATCAGCAAGGGCATTGAAGATGAAACGTGGCTGGGTCTTTCAGCATGACAATGATCCCAAACACACCGCCCGGGCAACGAAGGAGTGGCTTCGTAAGAAGCATTTCAAGGTCAGATCTCAACCCCATAGAAAATCTTTGGAGGGAGTTGAAAGTCTGTGTTGCCCAGCAACAGCCCCAAAACATCACTGCTCTAGAGGAGATCTGCATGGAGGAATGGGCCAAAATACCAGCAACAGTGTGTGAAAACCTTGTGAAGAATTACAGAAAACATTTGACCTCTGTCATTGCCAACAAAGGGTATATAACAAAGTATTGAGATAAACTTTTGTTATTGACCAAATACTTATTTTCCACCATAATTTGCAAATAAATTCATTAAAAATCTTACAATGTGATTTTCTGGATTTTTTTTCTTCTCATTTAGTCTGTCATAGTTGAAGTGTACCTATGATGAAAATGACAGGCCTCTCTCATATTTTTAAGTGGGAGAACTTGCACAATTGGTGGCTGACTAAATACTTTTTTGCCTCACTGTACCTTCCACAACCATAAGACCCACTAATAAGTTAATCAAAATAGTTGTACCTGCTTTTTTTTTGCAATAATCACTGATCTGGATTTCAGGTTTGTCTATAAAAATGCTATTTTTGTTACAAATTTAACCAGAACCATTCATAATGCACATTCACTAATAATTGTATATAATGCTTGCTACATTAACACCAGTCTCATAAACAATTCTCTCAAACACAAGCCCAGGTGCTAGTGAGTAGCCAGCTAATATTTATATTTCATGTTTAGCCAACTTGGATCTAGGTATAATTTCACAAGCTCTGAATTCAGCTAGCAAGGCAAAACAGTTCAATTGTTATGAACACAACCTTCTGTCTGTCTCCAACTGTTTGAACAGCATGCTAGCCTGTCCACTATGTTCAGATGTTTAAATCAAGTGGCTTACCTTATTTCTCAGAATGAGAACGAGTTGCCAATTCCTTTATAATTGTTTTATGCTTATTGCACATCTATAAAAGACTAAACAGCTAGTATAACAATCTTTATTTGACTAAAATGCTGCTAGTGATTTGTGGTACCATAATGGTACCATGGTACCATTCAGAATGAATGTTCATTGGTACATCTGTTTTAGTATATTCTGCTCTGCTTGAATTTTGAGGAGTTGAAACATAAACAGGATATGGTTTCGAAAGTTCAACTTCTCCTCTATTACAGTAAAATAATGTCTCCATGTGTTTCGGTGTCCAAATTAGAGGTCGACCGATTAATCGGAATGGCCGATTTAATTAGGGCTGATTTCAAGTTTTCATAACAATCGGAAATCTGTATTTTTGGGCGGCGATTAAAAAAAAAAAAATGTACTTAAAAAAATGTATACCTTTTATTTAACTAGGCAAGTCAGTTAAGAACACATACTTATTTTCAATGATGGCCTAGGAATGGTGGGTTAACTGCCTTGTTCAGGGGAAGAACGACAAATTTTCACCTTGTCAGCTCGGGGGATCCAATCTTGCAACCTTACAGTTAACTAGTCCAATGCTATAACCACCTGTCTCTCGTTGCACTCCACGAGGAGACTGCCTGTTATGCGAATGCAGTAGAAGCCAAGGTAAGTTGCTAGCTAGCATTAAACTTATCTTATAAAAAACAATCAATCATAATCACTAGTTCTAACTACACATGGTTGATGATATTACTAGTTTATCTAGCGTGTCCTGCGTTGCATATAATCGATACAATGCTGGGAATGATTTCAAACAGCATTTTGCCAGGAGTTTATAACTTCAAGCCTATCAGCCTAATGGCTGGTGTAACCGATGTGAAATGGCTAGCTAGTTAGCGGGGTGCGCGCTAATAGCGTTTCAAATGTCACTCGCTCTGAGACTTGGAGTAGTTGTTCCCCTTGCTCTGCATGGGCCGCGGCTTTTGTGGAGCGATGGTAACGCTGCTTTGAGTGTGGCTGTTGTCGATGTGTTCCTGGTTTGAGCCCAGGTAGGGGCGAGGAGAGGGACGGAAGCTATACTGTTACACTGGCAATACTATAGTGCCTATAAGAACATCCAATAGTCAAAGGTATATGAAATACATATGGTATAGAGAGAAATAGTCCTATAAATACTATAACTACAACCTAAAACCTCTTACCTTGGAATATTGAAGTCTCATGAACCACCAACTTTCATATGTTCTCATGTTCTGAGCAAGGATCTCAAACGTTAGCTTTTTTACATGGCACATATTGCACTTTTACTTCTCCAACACGTTGTTTTTGCATTATTTAAACCAAATTGAACATGTTTCATTATTTATTTGAGGCTAAATGGATTTTTATTGATGTATTATGTTAAGTTAAAGTAAGTGTTCATTCAGTATTGTTGTAATTGTCATTATCATTATTATTATTTCCCTCGACCCTGACAAGTCTCCCAGTCCCTGCCGCTGAAAAACATCCACACAGCATGCTTCACCGTAGGGATGGTGCCAGGATTCCTCCAGACGTGGCATTCAGGCTGAAGAGTTCAATCTTGGTTTCATCAGACCAGAGAATCTTGTTTCTCCTGGTCTGAGAGTCCTTTAGGTGCCTTTTGCAAATTCCAAGTAGGCTGTCGTGCCTTTTACTGAGGAGTTGCGTCCGTCTGGCAACTCTACCAAGAAGGCCTGATTTGGTGGAGTGCTGCAGAGATGATTGTCCTCCCATCTCCACAGAGGAACTTTGTCAGAGTGACCATCAGGTTCTTGGTCACCTCCCTGACCAAGGCCCTTCTCCTCTGATTGCTCAGTTTGGCTGGGCAGCCAGCTCAAGGAATGATGGATGCCACTTAGTTGGTGGGGACCTTCAATGCTGCAGAAATGTTTCAGTACCCTTCCCCAGATCTGTGCCTCGACACAATCGTGTCTCGGAGCTCTACGGGCAATACCTTCGACCTCGTGGTTTGGTTTTTGCTCTGACATGCACTGTCAACTGTGGGACCTTATATAGATGTGTGTGCCTTTCCAAATCATGTCCAATCAATTGAATTTACCACATGTGGACTCCAATCACGTTGTAGAAACATCTCAAGGACGATCAATGGAAACAGGACGCACCTGAGCTCAATTTTGAGTCTCATAGCAAAGGGTCTGAATACTTGTGTAAATAAGGTATTTCTGTTTGTTTTTTTATGTGCAAAAATGTCTAAAATCTGTTTTTGCTTTGTCATTATGGGCTATTATGTGTAGATTGATAATTCATTCAAATATTGAATCCATCTGAGAATAAGGCTGTAACGTAACAAAATGTGGAAAAAGTCAAGGGTCTGAATACTTTCCGAAAGCAGTGTATATCGCCCAGCCCTATAATGCAGTCAAGATGCTCTCAATGGTGCAGCTTTTTGAGGATCCGAGGGCCCATGTCAAATCTTTTCAGCCTCCTGAGGGGGAAGAGGTGTTGTTTTGCCCTCTTGACATCTGTGTTGGTGTATGGGTACCGTGATCAATCCTTAGTGATGTGGACACTGTGGAACTTTAAGCTCTCGACCTGCTCCACTACAGCTTGTCGACGTGAATGAGGGCGTGCTCGGCCCTACGTTTTCTGTAGTCCATGATTAGCTCCTTTGTCTTGCTGACGTTGAGGGAGAGAATCATTAGCTGAAGCAGAAGAAACAGACTGTGGTCAAGAGCGCCAAGGGGGTTCACACTGGACCTGACCCACCCTGTGGAGTACAGCATCCTGGACTCTGCCAACTTCGTAAGTTACCTGCACCGCTTCACCGGACACCATAGGGCTACTGCCCATGGTCTTCATCATTAAACAGGCTAGGGATATTATGCTTTATCATTGTGTAATGTTTGTCTAACTCTGTGTGTGGATTATGGTAACATTCCCTAGCTGACTAGGGTTCTTTTCCCTAGTCACTGCTCTTTCCAACAGGAAACCTTTCTCAACGAGAGGGTAAAGGTCAATGGCAAGACAGGAAATCTGGCAAATGTAGTCGAGATCAACCTTCTGAAAAACAAGATCCACGTCACAGAACCAGCTTTCCAAGAGGTAAGCTATTGGTGTCGATAGTCTACTACTACTAATAACTCCATTGAGTGTGCCTTTTTTAACTAGGAGTAGGTTTGAGGAACTCCCTGGCCTCAACCCTTTAGGACAGGTCTGAGGTGTACTCCTCCCCTTCTTTGACATCAAACTACTCCTCTCCCATTGGTCCACAGGTACCTGAAGAAGAACAACCTCCGTGATTGGTTGAGAGTCGTGTTGTCAGACAAGGAGACTTACGAGCTTAGATACTTCCAGATCAGCCAGGAAGAGGACAATGACGAGTAGAGCCAAGCTCCGCCCACCTGCCCCAGCATGCAGGACTGGAGACTGGCCAGTCCGTCACACTTGTCACTTGTTTGTGAGGGAAAGTCTTCTGTGAGAGACATTTGTATTTGTCAGTGGATAGACTGTAAACTTCAGTGTGTCATCAAGTCTCTAGTTTTGATGGGAGAATAAATTAGATCAACAAAACAGCCCTGGTGTGTTCTGCTTGAATATTTTGTGGGTGCATGACTGTTTCAATGAAGTATGAAGTTCAGTGAGAAATGATTGTCACAGAACTTCTCAGATGACTATCATAGGTGTAATTCCCAGTATGTCCACCTGATGTCACCAGACGCTGTTACTGCATCCTGCCCTGCTGTTATATTGTTATAGTCATCTGAGATAGTATAGTAGTGCGAATCAGGACCGCTAATGGCAATGCTGGCTAAACTGGAAGGTTTACAATGTAAAATAAATAACCTCACTGCTGCTCTACTCTATGAAGATGGAGTATGTGATTATCATACTATAAGCAGAGCACAAACCCTCCCGTACCATCTGTGCTTTACCTGACCCCACTGTAGATGCTTTCAGTTCACTATAACTCAAACAAATCCTTCTAACCAGCAAACTGTTTGTAGCAGCACTCTGTATAAGGTATGGTGAACTGAGTCCGATTCAGAACCGCAGGTGGTTTTCCTGTTGTCCCATTGCTGCCAAGATACTTTTGTATATATAGTGTATGTAGACACCCTTTCAAATTAGCACACAGACATGCAGTCACCATAGACAAACATTGGCAGTAGAATGGCCTTACTGAAGAGCTCAGTGACTTTCAATGTGGCACCGTCATAGGATGCCACCTTTCCGAGAAGTCAGTTTGCCAATTTCAGCCCTGCTAGAGCTGCTCCGGTCAACTGTAAGTGCTGTTATGGTGACGTGGAAAAGTATAAGAGTAGCAACGGCTCAGCCGCGAAGTGGTAGGCCACACAAGCTCACAGAATGGGACCGCTGAAGCGCGAAGCGCATAAAAATGGCAACACTCACTACTGAGTTCCAAACTGCCTCTGGAAGCAACATCAGCACAGTAACTGTTTGTTGGAGCTTCATGAAATGGGTTTCCATGGCCGAGCAGCTACACAGAGGCTTAAGATCACCATGCGCAATGCCAAGGGTCAGCTGGAGTGGTGTAAAGCTTGCTTGGACTCTGGAGCAGTGGAAATGCTTTCTCTGGAGTGATGAATCACGCTTCACCATCTGGCAATCCAACGGACGAATCTGGGTTTGGTTAATGCCAGGAGAACGCTATGTGCCCCCATGCATAGTGTCAACTGTAAATTTTAGAGTAGGAATAATGGTCTGGGACAGTTTTTTTATGGTTCGGGCTAAGCCCCTTGGTTCCAGTGTAGGGAAATCTTAACTCTACAGGACAATGATATTCTAGAAGATTCTGTGCTTCCAACTTTGTGGCACCTGTTTTGGGAAGGTCCTTTCCTGTTTCAACATGACAATGTCTCTGTCCACAAAGCGAAGTCCATACAGAAATGGTTTGCCGAGATCGATGTGGAAGAACTTGATTGGCCTGCACAGAGCTCTGAACTCAACCCTATCGAACATCTTTGGGATGAATTGGAACGCCGACTGCGAGCCAGGCCAAATCGCCAAACATCATTGCCCGACCTCACTAATGCTCTTGTGGCTGAATGGACGCAAGTCCCCGCAGCAACGTTCCAACATCTAGTGGAAAGCCTTCCCAGAAGAGTGGAGGCTGTTATACAGCAAAGGGGTGACCAATGAATGCCCATGGTTTTTAGCCATGTAGTTTATGATCTGGACAAAACGGTGAGAAGCTCCCCTTCTCCGTTCCTCTTCAATATGTGGTAGCAGTTAGCTCCTCTATCCTTTATAGTGTTCGATATTTTAGATTGGCAGTGAATTTTATTAAGCTGTTATGTTATATAATCCTACCTTGGCTGATGTGTCAGAATGTCAGTAAATGCTTTATATTCCCAGGAGCAGAGTAATGTTTTCCTGGGACTGATCCCACCCTTTCATCTGTGAGAGTGTGTATATGTGCGTGTGTACATGTGTTAGTTATCTTTGTCGTGCTGGAGACTAGTGTGTGGAACCGTTCACAGTAACAGCTTGTTTTGAGGTGACCTGGGTTCGATACCTGGTTAGTTGTGTGTGTGGATGCATGGGTGTATTCTCGGCCTTGCTTCCCACTCGCTGATCTGCTGTCTCATCTGCTGTAGATAAAACACACCGCCTCAGGAATGCCCATTTCACCCTGCAACTTCCCACTAGCGTGTGTCCATCTGTAATAGTGAAACTCTACACACCCCTTGTGTAACAGACTAAGAACCTGTTGTATTTGTGGAATTTTGCCCAAATTTGTTAGTTTCACAAATTCAATTAATGTTATTGAGTTCCTGTTAAAATATATCTATAGCTTAATTGATTTATATTGACATGTTTAATTAATGCGTAATTGACTGACATCCTGTGGTTGGTTGACGATATTGCACCCCATCTTCTCTTATTTTTGCGCACAATTTTCTGGAATTAATGGTAGATCGGAAGTCCTTCTCCACTCCTTGCCCAGTTTAAAAGCATTTTTTTTAAATATATAATTCCGTCCAAACTGTCAGGATTTGTATTAACAAATGTACAACGTATTAACATGTAGTTTGTCATAATGGGAAAGTGTATTTTGGTTTTAACCGTGTTTTCATGCTAACTTGTTAGCTATGCTAGCGCTCGTCCTGTTAGATATGTCAGAAATATTAGAGACAGGAGGAGTTGCAAATGAATGGAGGAACAACGTATAACGTCCCACCCAGCAGACTGTCGACCAATCGCCTTCACGTAGTCATTCGGCGTTACGCAATCCATTTTCAAAGTCAGGGTACGAGTTGATTAACTTGCCTATTCTACTCGAATGTACGTAATATCACGATTCCAAAGACATACAATATTACAGATAGAAAGTTAATTATGTGACATTTTTTTAAAAATATTTGTAATGTTGTACTTATTGTCGACGAAATTCATTGTAATGTTGGGTTTTTGATCTAGCGCCCTCCTTGTCCCAGAATCGCCCAGAATGCACCGCGTGGCCCATTGCGGTAGCATGTGCAACGTACACAATGGGCGTTGGTCCGATTCCAGCGGAGTTCCCCATCTCTTCAAAAGCATTTCGGGCCATGTACACTGTTAGCTAGCATGTTTCCTGCTCACCAGACGTGCTACCTTGACCCAGACCAGCTGTTTCGACTCTCCGTCAACCTGTCTCTCTCACTGGCTGCAGTCCAAATACGTTATTTTTACCTTATTTTTTGTATCTCTCTCTCGCTCTCTCCCACTACCGCACCTACTGTTACGACCTCAGAATCACAGATAGAACAACGAGACAACTAATGAGACAGATATTTCACCAGATGTGCCTTATTTCAATGTGATGTTGTTTCAGTCCCATATGTCATGTCTTTCTGGAATGGCCTTTTAAGTAATATTCATTGGAAAAACGTTTAGAAGTTTCTTCTAACTAATACGTTTAAATACGTTTCTTATAAATTAATTCCACAAGTGCTACCATACTAAACATAATCTTGAAGTTTAAAAAAAAAATAGACATTGATGTTTCTTGTACCTTCTGTAATGAACAACCGGAGACTGCTTTTATTTTTTATTTTGGTATTGCTCTTATACCCGGAAGCTGTGGCAAGATACAGTATCTGTAGATTGTTTGTAGATCATATACATGCACATTTTTCCCTACTTGAAAAATGTGATATTAGTTGTTTTTTTGTTGTTTTTTTACAAAGTTTAGTTAAGTACAGTGGGGCAAAAAAGTATTTAGTCAGCCACCAATTGTGCAAGTTCTCCCACTTAAAAAGATGAGAGAGGCCTGTAATTTTCATCGTAGGTACACTTCAACTATGACAGACAAAATGAGAAAAAAAAATCCAGAAAACCACATGGTAGGATTTTTAATGAATTTATTTGCAAATTATGGTGGAAAATAAGTATTTTTTTTAATTGATTTTCAAAACATAAAAATTATAATAATAATAATTCAACGGATTTGTAAATGAGAAGCATCCAGTGTTTCCATTCACTACTAGTGATGGGCATTCCGGCTCTTTTCAGTTAGCCGGCTCGTTCGGATCAGCTCACCAAAAAGAGACTGCTCTTTTGGCTCCCAAATGGCTCTTTAAAAAAATAATGTTTTGTATTTTTGCAATAGTTTGACTATGATTGGTGTTAAAACAATTCCAATTAAATTATTAAGTTAAATAATACTCTACCTTAACCACAATGTATTTATGAAAAATAATGTTTGCTATGAAAAAGAATGCTATTAAACATTTGCATTTAAAGTATAACTTTTTAATGTAAAGAACAACTGTCTCGTACAGTTATGGAATAAGTGATTTTGAAAGGGGTTTCCTGCTTGGAATTGTGTACATTGGATTTAGGCTCTCTCTCACGCATCTTTGGTTCATTGGTTGACACTGCGTGTCTGATTAACAGGACCAACAGGTGAGGCTGTTAGTCTGAGCAGACAGTCAGAACGAATGTGTGTGCGTTTGAGCATTTAGGCCTCTATTATTTTTTGTATTTTTTTGTTCTTTGAATTAGTTAATTCTATTCATTGCATTTTTTTGATGATTCATATCTTTATTTTTATATTATAAATAGATTTGGCTCTTCTGATATGCGAGCCGGCTCCCAACGTTCACCTACTAGAGCCAGCTCTTAGAGCCGACTCGTTCGCGAACGACCCATCACTACTCACTACCAAATATGCACAGTGCCAGCAATGGAGGGAGAGATTTTGGTTGACATTCTTCTTTTTTATAAGGAGTGTAAGGCCGAATTAAGTTATTGCACACGCACACTTCACAGAGTAGGCGTTCCCTAACGGAAATATTCAAATACATGCTAGAATGGCATGGCTCTGCCCACCTAGAGCCTGGAGGTGTGGTGGGTCATTGTCCTGATGAAAAACAAATGATAGTCCCTCTAAGCGCAAACCAAAAGTTGTTTTAATTTAGGGGAAAGAATTAGGGCCTTGTTGCAAAATAAATGGATGATTTGGAGTGGATTTTTTTAACACAGGCTTCATTCTTTTCACTTTGTCATACAGGCCAGTCATGTGGAGTGAATGCAATGTTGTAGATCCTCTATATTTTCAAGTATTGTGGTGGCAGCATCGTGTTTTGCATATGTTTGTCACCTGCAAGGACTGGGGAGTTTGTCAGGATCACCCAAATATTTGAAAGGAGGAAAGCCTAGGTAAAAAGTTAGAGGAAAACCCACCATAGTCTTTTGAAAACCTAGCCATGTGATGGTTTTATTTCAATTAGACACATGTAATTGCTAAAGACACACCAGAATGGCTTTCCAAGAGGTGTTGAGTGTTTTTGAATGGTCCTGTGACTCCAGTCCTTAAATCTGCTTGAAAATCAGAGACAAGGTTTGAATATTGCTGTCCATCAATGATTCCCAACCAAATTTACAGAGCTTGTTCATTTTGACAAAAACAATGGATATGTTGTGCAAAGTTGGTAGTATCTTATTCAAGATGATTCACAGCTGTAATGGCTGCCAAAGGTGATTCCATCGAGTATTAATTCTGGGGTGTGAAGACATATGCAATCAATACATTTTTCAGTGTACTGTAGATTTAATTTTAAGGCAGTAAAATGTGAACACTGTGCAAGGAGTGTGTAGACTTTCAATAGGCATTGTATGTGTGCGCCAGACATTAGTGTGTGTGTGCCATAAATCCAAGCATTCCTACACAGCATTCTGTCTGTGTGTGTGCTTATTTTACTAAATCTCAGTGTTTCTGCTCTATATGCCGGAGCACTGTGAGCATGTACTGTATGAGAGAGCATGTGTGAGGGTGTATGTTCTCTTTAGCCCTGAGACTGATTGGTCCGACTGCAGGTTGGTAACCCAATCTGTTCTATCAGAAGACATGCAGATTACAATAATACATCACGAGCAGCACAGAAGCTATAACAATGTACTCAGCCCATACCTAGCCCAAATCAAAAGCCCCAACCCCTCTCCCCTACCGTACACCCCAGCCCTCAACACCACAAAAATAACCTGGAGAAGAGGGTAATTAAATATTAGCCCAGCTCCTCATTAAAGTCCTCTCCTCCATCTCTCTGTTCCGCAGCTCTGAGGGGTCTTAGATCTCTCCTCTCTGCTAACACTTAATCCACTGCTGGGATCCACTGGATCCAGGCCTGAGGGATCTAATATTAGAGAGCTGTTCATCAGATGAGACCAGCAACACACATACTATTGGTGTAGTGTAGTTAACCATTGACTGACTGTCAGTCTCTTTCCCCACTATAGACTCACAGACACCAAGCTCATTCCCAGGTCACTACTACCATAGAGATCCTATTAAATTACTAGGGGCTATGTCATGAACCCTCAAAGTTCCAGAATTGGGTGAACATGGCAGCCATATTGCTCAGGGAGAAGTCCAAAACAGTGTATTTGGAATGAATGGCAGCAGAGGCATAATCCAGATTTTTACTTTTGCAAGATAAAAAAAAAGGCATGTGATATATCAGAAATTGTGTAGTAGAATTATTGCCAAACGAAAATATGTTTATATAATTATAAATACAGGTTTTATACACCTTTTCTGTATACATAGCCTCTAAAATACATGTAAACAGACCATGAATATCTACATTTTTGTTTTCTTGGAAAAATGTGAGTGCTATTATATGATACAATATCAGTACAATTGCACAACTGCCATCTAAACCCTGACCTTTCTTTCCTTCCATGATGGGTTCATGTCCATTCTAGTATTGCAAAAAAGAAGTTCATAAGATATTTTATAATTGCAATTCCTCAACAATATCATAAGTATTAAGGATTTTTCTTATGAACTTCTCAAATATATTCATATAAATCTTCTTGTCACACCCTGACCTTAGAGATCCTTATTTATTCTCTATGTTTGGTTAGGTCAGGGTGTGACTCGGGTGGGAGAATCTATGTTTTCTATTTCTTTGTTTTTGCCTAGTGTGGTTCCCAATCAGAGGCAGCTGTCTATCGATGTCTAATTGGGGATCATATATAAGTTGTGATTTTCCGTTTGGGTTTTGTGGGTAGTTATTTTCTGTTTAGCTGTTTTGTTGCCTGACAGAACTGTGCGTTTTGTTTTTTCTACTTTGTTATTTTGTTGCGTTGTTCAGTTTATTAAAAATCATGAACGCCTACCACGCTGCACCTTGGTCTCCTTCTTCAACCCACGAGAGCATTACACTTCTTAAGATGTGTGTTGCTAGGCAACCATTCTAGCTATCAATGGCAATCATGCTAGAATATTTCTTACTGAGATTACTGTTCTAAAACATGTTCTTGGGTTTAAAATAATCAATATTGAAACTTTCAGATTAAGTTTGTCAGTGAATTAAACATTTTAAATTGCTTTCATGAGCTTTGTCTCTCACTGCCCTGAGTTTAAGGCAAGGGTTTAGCTGTCTTGGAATTAATAACATTTTCAAGAACTTTATTTTCAATAATCCATTTTTTAAAAACGTTTTGCTTAAGGAGAAACTTAAGAAATAACGCAAGGGATAACAACTTTGCTTAATTTTCTTCTCAAATCAAATTTTATTGGTCACATACACATGGTTAGCAGATGTTAATGCGAGTGTAGCAAAATGCTTGTGGTTCTAGTTCCGACCATGCAGTAATATCTAACAAGTAATCTAACAATTTCACAACAACAAAGGAATAAATGTGAATATGTACATATAAATATATGGATGAGTGATGGCCGAACGCCATAGGCAAGATGCAGTAGATGGTGTAGAGTACAGTATATACCTATGAGATTAGTAATTTAGGGTATGTAAACATTATATAAAGTGGCATTGTTTAAAGTGACTAGTGATACATTTATTACATCCAATTTTTTATTATTAAAGTGGCTAGAGTTGAGTCAGTATGTTGGCAGCAGCCACTCAATGTTAGTGATGGATGTTTAACAGTCTGATGGCCTTGAGATAGAAGCTGTTTTTCAGTCTCTCGGTCCCTGCTTTGATGCACCTGTACTGACCTCGCCTTCTGGATGATAGTGGGGTGAACAGGCAGTGGCTCGGGTGGTTGTTGTCCTTGATTATCTTTTTGGCCTTCCTGTGACATTGGGTGATGTAGGTGTCCTGGAGGGCAGATAATTTGCCCCCGGTGATGCGTTGTGCAGACCTCACTACCCTCTGGAGAGCCTTATGGTTGTGGGCGGAGCAGCTACCGTACCAGGCGGTGATACAGCCCAACATGATGCTCTCGATTGTGCATCTGTAAAGGTTTGTGAGTGTTTTTGGTGACAAGACAAATTTCTTCAGCCTCCTGAGGTTGAAGACGTGATGTTGCGCCTTCTTCACCACGCTGTCTGTGTGGGTGGACCATTTCAGTTTGTTGCGATGTGTATGCCGAGGAACTTAAAACTTTCCACCTTCTCCACTACTGTCCCTTCGATGTGGATAGGGGGGTGCTCCCTCTGCTGTTTCCTGAAGTCCACAATCATCTCCTTTGTTTTGTTGACGTTGAGTATGAGGTTATTTTCCTGACACCACACTCCGAGGGCCCTCATCTCCTCCCTGTAGGTCGTCTCGTCGTTGTTGGTAATCAAGCCTACCACTGTAGTGTCGTCTGCAAACTTGATGATTGAGTTGGAGGCGTGCATGGCCACGCAGTCATGGGTGAACAGGGAGTACAGGAGAGGGCTGAGAACGCACCCTTGTGAGTCCCCAGTGTTGAGGATCAGTGGGGTGTAGATGTTGTTTCCTACCCTCACCACCTGGGGGTGTCCCGTCAGAAAGTCCTGGACCCAGTTGCACAGGGTGGGGTCGAGACCCAGGGTCTCGAGCTAAATTAAGAGTTTGGAGGGTACTATGGTGTTAAATGCTGAGCTGTAGTCGATGAACAGCATTCTTACATAGGTATTCCTCTTGTCCAGATGGGTTAGGGCAGAGTGCAGTGTGATTGCGATTGCGTCGTCTGTGGACCTATTGGGGCGGTAAGCAAATTGGAGTGGGTCTAGTGTGTCAGGTAGGGTGGAGGTGATATGATCCTTGACTAGTCTCTCAAAGCACTTCATGATGACGGAAGTGAGTTTCGTTTAACTCAGTTACCTTAGCTTTCTTGGGAACAGGAACAATGGTGGCCCTCTTGAAGCATGTGGGAACAGCAGACTGGGATAGGGATTGATTGAATATGTCCGTAAACAAAACAGCCAGCTGGTCTGCGCATGCTTTGAGGACACGGCTAGGGATGCCGTCTGGGCCGCCAGCCATGCGAAGGTTAACACATTTAAATGTTTTAGTCACGTTGGCTGCAGTGAAGGAGAGCCCGCAGGTTTTGGTAGTGGGCCGTGTTGGTGGCACTGTATTGTCCTCAAAGCGAGCAAAGAAGTTGTTTAGTTTGTCTGGGAGCAAGATATCGGACAGCCTGACCGGGCTGGCTTTCTTTTTGTAGTCCGTGATTGACTGTAGACCCTGCCACATACCTCTCATGTCTGAGCCGTTGAATTGCGAATTTCTTAGGTCTACAGTTAAGGAAAAAATGGCAGTTAAGAAGAAATTTCTTCTTTAAAAGGTTTTGTGAATCTGGGCCCTGGTCAGCTCCACGCAGATACACATGCCCAGGCTGGCTCCTTGGTGATGAATAATATATATGTTTCTGATCATATGGACCAGCTTCTGAATAACTTCCAGTTTGTCCTTGGCTGCTCTCTACAGAGGACAGGGAACCAGTGGCAATTTTAGCATGGGACAAAAAAACAATTCATGCAAGAAAAGCCACTACACAACACTAAACAATACATTCATTGAACTATAAAGGTGACAAACTGTACCCACCAATTGTTAGGGCCTTCATAAAGCTGTCCCAACAGCAGTCCCAACACCTTACCACTGCTACACCTGGCTATCAGTGGAGCCTTGTCTGGCAGCGAAACTGTTCATTCAGCCATTTACTGCTTTTAGAAAAACATAGCTGATATGGCTGACTTGCTTAAACAAATGTGGTTTCCACTAACAATTGAAATGTACAAACTATGGCATAATAAAGGGACGACAAGCAGATAAGAGTCTATCTGTAATTTCTATTAAGACATTAATGAGCGAGCTAGGACGGACATAGTCACTATAACTATTTGTTTAGCACTTTTGAAATGTACGGTGACATAATTCAGAACATGGGCCGTTCTTACAGTGTTCTACCTGTACACCAAGTCAGAACCGTAGGATAAATAAATCAAACATATAAGCAGACAATGAAAGCGCTTACAAAATTCAATGATTACATTTCTCTAAAACAGGTAATAGGCTACATGAGCACCACCAAGTCAGAACAGTAGGGGAAATTAAGAGGGGAAAATAGAACAAATTATTAGGGTGAGGCACATGGGTTACTAACATCTTAATACACAACATACACTTAGTGTTACTTTCTTAGCTACAGTATACATATCTCCCTGGCATATTACATAATTTATGCAGGAGCATACAATACATTTTTGGACTCACCTTGTTGTGCTGTGCTCACTTGAACAGGAAGGTGCCGTGGGGGACCTTCGTGGGCAAATTTTGTCATCAGAGTGGCATTCTCTGGATTTATGGTGCTTTCAAAACAACTGGGAACTCAGGGGGAAAAAAACAAGGTCGAATCATAATGATCTTTAGGTCGTAGCTCTAGAAAGAGGCTGGATTTACAATTCCGAGTTGGATGACAGTTCAAAATGTATTTTCCCAGTCGAAACTTCCCAGTTGTCTTGAACTCACTGAGTTTTCAAAGTTCCTAGTTAAGTTGTTTTGAGCACGGCACAAATCATGCTTCATTGACAGCATGGCAAATGTTTTTATGTTTATAATTTTAAACTTGGAAAAGAGACCCTTAATCCCAAATGTGGGACCACATACCACTCCACTGAATAGCAGGCTAGTGATTAGCCACTGTCAGGGATTCCTTCCAAACCATTCATTGTTGAATTTGCGATTTCCAACTTGTTGTGTAATGTTTATGTCCAATGGCTGATGAGCACCAATACGTTTTATTTATAATTTCTCTTCATAATTTCATAAGGATTTGCCAGTGTATTGTCAACTTGATTCATGATGATGACTGCTAGACAAGATTTTGAAAGTATGATGTTGACTGTCCTTGAGCAGTCCAATCAAAGCTACTGTAGATATAACGTGATTTGACGTAATTTTACCTGTGGCCAATGACCTTGAGCCTTATTTGATGGGTACTTTTAATGTAACCCTATGGCAGCACCCAAGAGGCTTGAATTTTTTTGCTCTACCCTTAGATTTGGAGGTGACATAGTGTTCCGATGAGTGACAGAACACTGAGCCAATCACGGTGCAACTAAAGGACATTTCTAACCCCTAAGCTCCATATTTTCCGCTTGCTGCCCCACCACCACAGAAACACACTAAGCTAACATCTGCATTTTGGAGCTGCCTTACTCAAGAAAGCAAAAAATGAGACTGTGTTTGTATGCAGCTTTATTAACTCAATGATTATTATTAAACTTTTTTATTTTTTATTTAGGTGGGGCACTGCATGGAACCAAGTTAAAGCTCCTCTATCTGCCGATTCCTCTGAGCAAGCACCAAACCGGTGAGTGTTCATTCTCAGTTCTGTGTGTGTGAGATGAAAATCTAAAGATGTTTTTTACTGTGTGTATCGTGCTACTCACCTCTCTGTTGTGGCCTCATATGTCTGTCAGTCACCTGAAGGTTCTTTGTCATGAAGCAGCAGCCTACATATGGAAATCTGTTTTTTCCCCCATAGACTTCTCATTCTATTTTTCCCTCAGGGAAATTTAACTTGTTTAAATCCTTTAATAATGGAATTGTCTGTAGTGTAAGTTAGAGTTGTAGACTGAGGGTAGTTTGTTGTCTGCTGAAGTTGGTGTAGCTCTCCAATGTGATAGGGGATCAGGTGCTGTCTGATTAATGTTTTAGAAGGAGTCTCATTCTAGTGAGAGAGGAGAAAAGATGACGCCTGGGTATTCTAATGTTGTAGTTATAGTCCTACTTGCATCACCTATAACCCACTCACAAATGCCCAATTGTCTGTCTCTCCATCAATCTGTCTGACTAACATTTACAACCACAAAAGTGGTTTTCTGTCTTTTTACAGAGACCTCAGAGCAAACTTCAACTCCAGAACAGTGTGGACTGAAGCTGTCATGGTCAGTGGTGGAAAAAGTATTGAATTGTCATACTACAGTAAAAGTAAATAGAAAATGACTCAAGTAAAAGTGAAAATCACCCAGTAAAATAGTACTTGAGTAAAAGTCTAAAAGTATTTGGTTTGAAAAAATACCTAAACATTTTTTTTTTAAAATTACCTTTAATCGACCAGGTAGGCCAGTTGAGAACCAGTTCTCATTTACAACTGCGACCTGGCCAATATAAAGCAAAGCAGTACGACACAAACAACTACACAGAGTTACACATGGAATAAACAACTGTACAGTTAATAACACAATAGAAAAAATCTATATACAGTGTGTGCAAATGAGGTAAGATTAGGGAGGTAAGGAAATAAATAGGCCGTAGTGGCGAAGTAATTACAATTTAGCAATTAAACACTGGAGTGATAGATGTGCAGAAGATTAATGTGCCAGTGGATATACCGGGGTGCAAAGGAGCAAGATAAATAAATAAATACAGTATGGGGATGAGGTAGATAGATGTGCTGTGGGCCACACAAGGACATTCAGAGACTTGTCCCAAAGCCACTTCTGCATTGTCTTGGCTGTGCTTAGGGTCGTTGTTCTGTTGGAAGGTGAACCTACGCTCCAGTCTGAGGTCCTGAGTGCTCTGGAGCAGGTTTTTGTCAAGGATCTCTCTGTACTTTTCTCTGTTCATCTTTCCCTCAATCCTGACTAGTCTCCCAGTCCCTGCCGCTGAAAAACATCCCCACAGCAAGGGATGGTGCCAGGTTTCCTCCAGACGTGCCGCTTGGCATTCAGGCGAAAGGGTTCCATCTTGGTTGCATCAGACCAGAGCATCTTGTTTCTCATGGTTTAAGAGTCCTTTAGGTGGCTCTCCAAGCGGGCTGTCATGTGCCTTTTACTGAGAGGCTTCTGTCTGGCCACTCTACCACAAAGGCCTGATTGGTGGAGAGCTACAGAGATGGTTGTCATCCTGGAAGGTTCTCCCATCTCCACTTATTTGATTTATTATTGCCCCTTTTTCTCCCCAATGTCGTGGTATCCAATTAGTAGTTACAGTCTTGTCGCATTGCTGCAACTCCGGTATGGACTCAGGGGAGGCGAAGGTCGAGAGCCGTGTGTCCTCCAAAACACAACCCAACCAAGCTGCACTGCTTCTTGACATAATGCCCACTTAACCCGGAAGCCAGCCGCATGTGTCGGAGGAAACACCGTACACCTGGTGACTGTGTCAGTGTGCACTGCGCCCGGACGCCACAGGAGTTGCTAGGGCGCGATGGAACAAGGACATCCCTGCCGGCCAAACCCTCCCCTTAACCCGGACGACGCTGGGCCAATTGTGCGCCGCCCCCTGGGTCTCCCTCTCTGACTGGCTGCGACAGAGCCTGGACTCTAACCCAGAATCTCTAGTGGCACAGCTAGCACTACAATGCAGTGAACTCTGGAGCTCTGTCTGAATGACCATCGGGTTCTTGCTTACCTCCCTGACCAAGACCCTTCTCCCCTGATTGCTCAGTTTGACGGGTGGCCAGCTCTAGGAAGAGTCTTGGTGGTTCCAAATGTCTTCCATTTAAGAATGATGGAGGCCACTGTGTTCTTGGGGACCTTCAGTGCTGCAGAAGTGTTTTGGTACCCTTCCCCAGATCTGTGCCTCCATACAATTGTGTCTCGGAGCTCTACGGACAATTCCTTCGACCTCATGGCTTGGTTTTTGCTCTGACATACACTGTCAACTGTGGAGCCTTTCTAAGTCATGTCCAGTTTAATTTACTTCAGGTGGACTCCAAGTTGTAGAAACATCTCAAGGATGATCAATGGAAACAGGGTGCACCTGAGCTCAATTTAGTCTCATAGCAAAGGGTCTGAATACTTATAAGGTATTTCTGTTTTTTATTTTTAATACATTTGCAAACATTTCTAAAAGCCTGTTATGGGGTATTGTGTGTAGATTGACAAGGGGAAATCATTATTTTATCTATTTTAGAATAAGGCTGTAACGTAACAAAATGTGGAAAAATGTGGAAAAAATACTTTCCGAATGCACTGTATTTTTTTGTAAGTATATATTTATATACAGTACCAGTCAAAGGTTTGGACACACCTACTTTTTCCAGGGTTTTCTTTATTTGACTATTGTCTACATTGTAGAATAATATTGAAGACATCAACACTATGAAAAAAGACATGGAATCATGTAGTAACCAAAAAAGTGTTAAACAAATCAAAATATATGTTATATTTGAGATTCTTCAAGGTAGCCACCCTTTACCTTGATGACAGCTTTGCACACTCTTGGCATTCTGGTTGTAATTTTGGGTAGAGCAGACATTTCCATATATGTTTGTTAGCTCCATGTGTGACAACACCAGTCCTATTTATGATATCATTTACAAAGATTATACTTTTTTTTAGATTGTTTTTTTTTAACCAATTAATATATTTGAGTTTAACCTTAAAATTTGTTGTATTATTTGTACTGTCATTTCTGGTGGATTTAACTGAAATTGCAACCAACATTCAATGGCTTGTTTTAAAAATAACGGTGTTTTGGAGAAATAGTAACCGATGTTCTTTTGATAAGTGTGTGAATTGGACCATTTTCCTGTCCTGTTAAACATAAAAAATGTAATGAGTACTTTTGGGTGTCAGGGAAAATGTATGGAGTAAAAAATACATTATTTGCTTTAGGAATGTAGTGAAGTAAAATTTGTCAAAAATATAAATAGTAACATAAAGTACGGATGCCCCAAAAAAAGTAAGTAGTACTTTAAAGTATTTTTACTTCAGTACTTTACACCACTGACAGAGAGAGATCCCTAAATGAGAGGGAAATAATGATTAAGGATGAATACATAGGAAAGGCGGAAACACACCCCTCCCCTGTTCCCACCGCTATGTCAGAATGGCTGAGGTGTGTGTCGCGAGGCAGTGCATTACAGCCTGTACTCCCGCCTGCTCAGGACCAAACCTGTTGGCAGGATGGGTCAGGGTCAGAGTTCAGCGATGATATCACATAGGTGGGTGGGCTGGGTAGGGTCCTGATAACAGCTGACCTGGTGTCAGTAGGGGTGGGGAGTTGCATTGGCACGGGGATGTACGTGGTTGCTGGGCTGGTTGCCAAGGAGATGACAGGGCTGGGAGTGATCCTGTCCTTCATCATTGCTGCTGTGGCTTCTATACTGTCAGGTCAAACACACACACGCACGCACGCACACACACACGTACGTTTGACGTGTATGTGTTCAACCTGGGTCAAATGTGTGTCTCTCCTCCAGGTGTGTATTATGCAGAGTTCGTCATGCGTGTCCCTAAAACAATAGTCAGCCTTCACCTATAGCTACATCACAGTGGGGGAGTGTACGGCCTTTTTCATTGGCTGAATCTGATCCCCGGGTACCTGATTGGTACAGCAACACCTGGGGACACTAAGAGGCCGGAGTGAGTGAGTGAGGGTATGTGTTTGTACGACCAGATTGGATGGAGGATCAGACTCATCGATCTTTGATCCTGATAGCTCCAGCTACCAATCAAGCGGTGTTGCAAGTGAATCTGACAAGTCGGGTAGCTTCCACACCAGCCCTTCCTTGCTGTTGAAGAGGGTTCTGGGTAGGGGTTACTCCATCCTTTGTGTCTGCCTGGGGATTCCCAACGACTCAGTCCATACCACCTCGTCCTCCAGTCTCATGATGACACACTGCATCTCCTCCTCTTCCTCCTCTCCTTTCTCGTCTGAGCCACCGTCATCTTAAGCGTGGAGTGAGGGACCGGAAAGAGCGACGCCGTTTCAGGGATTGTAGCGGGAAAAATTACAACCCTACTGGTGGTGGTTGTGCACCAGCTGGCGAGTGGTCGGCGCCTGCCCTACTTGGCATCATGCGTTCCGTGCATCCCCGCAGTATCCATCTTGTTAAACTCTTACCTGATGTTGAAACTGTAGCCTCTCATCTGGGCACGCATTGCTGTCTGTTGCACTCTGGGTACGTTATGCTGTGTCACTTCTACACTTGTCACTTTCATCATGTGGAGAAGAGAGCTTCCTCTATCCCCTCTCTCTCCCTCCATTCCCTCTCTCTCCCTCTATCACCCTTCTCTCCCTCCATCCCCCCTCTCTCCCTCCATTCCCCTCTCTACCTGTCTCCCTCCATCCTCCCTCTATCCCTCTATCCCCCCTCTCTCCCTCCATCCCCCTCTCTCCCTCTCTCCCTCTCTCCCTACATCCTCCCTCTCTCCTTCCATCCCCCCTCTCTCCCTCCACCCCCCTCTCTCCCTCTATCCCCCTCTCTCCCTCTATCCCCCCTCCCTCTCTCTATCCCCCTCTCCCCCTCTCTCCCTCTAACCCCCTCTCTCCCTCTATCCCCCTCTCTCCCTCTATCTCCCCTCCCTCCCTCTATCCCCCTCTCCCCCTCCCTCCCTCTATCCCCCCTCCCTCCCTCTATCCCCCT
This sequence comes from Oncorhynchus mykiss, assembly GCF_057628025.1. Lineage (NCBI taxonomy): Eukaryota > Metazoa > Chordata > Actinopteri > Salmoniformes > Salmonidae > Oncorhynchus > Oncorhynchus mykiss. The sequence goes on from NC_143032.1 coordinate 17,174,887, forward strand.
CTCCCCCTCCCTCCCTCTATCCCCCTCTCTCCCTCCATCCCCCCTCTCTCCCTCTATCCCCCTCTCTCCCTCCACCCCCCCTCTCTCCCTCTATCCCCCTCTCTCCCTCCACCCCCCTCTCTCCCTCCATCCCCCCTCTCTCCCTCTATCCCCCTCTCTCCCTTTATCCCCCCTCTCTCCCTCCATCCCCCCTCTCTCCCTCCATCTCCCCTCTCTCTCTCTATCCCCCCCATCTCCCCTCTCTTTCTCTATCCCCCTCTCTCTGCCTCTATAACCCCTCTCTCCCTCCATCCCCCTCTCTCCCTCCATTCCCCTCTCTACCTGTCTCCCTCCATCCTCCCTCTATCCCTCTATCCCCCCTCTCTCCCTCCATCCCCCTCTCCCCCTCTCTCCCTCTAACCCCCTCTCTCCCTCTATCCCCCTCTCTCCCTCTATCTCCCCTCCCTCCCTCTATCCCCCTCTCCCCCTCCCTCCCTCTATCCCCCCTCCCTCCCTCTATCCCCCTCTCCCCCTCCCTCCCTCTATCCCCCTCTCTCCCTCCATCCCCCCTCTCTCCCTCTATCCCCCTCTCTCCCTCCACCCCCCCTCTCTCCCTCTATCCCCCTCTCTCCCTCCACCCCCCTCTCTCCCTCCATCCCCCCTCTCTCCCTCTATCCCCCTCTCTCCCTTTATCCCCCCTCTCTCCCTCCATCCCCCCTCTCTCCCTCCATCTCCCCTCTCTCTCTCTATCCCCCCCATCTCCCCTCTCTTTCTCTATCCCCCTCTCTCTGCCTCTATAACCCCTCTCTCCCTCCATCCCCCTCTCTCCCTCCATTCCCCTCTCTACCTGTCTCCCTCCATCCTCCCTCTATCCCTCTATCCCCCCTCTCTCCCTCCATCCCCCTCTCTCCCTCTCTCCCTCTCTCCCTACATCCTCCCTCTCTCCTTCCATCCCCCCTCTCTCCCTCCACCCCCCTCTCTCCCTCTATCCCCCTCTCTCCCTCTATCCCCCCTCCCTCTCTCTATCCCCCTCTCCCCCTCTCTCCCTCTAACCCCCTCTCTCCCTCTATCCCCCTCTCTCCCCCCTCTCTCCCCCCTCCCTCCCTCTATCCCCCTCTCTCCCTCTAACCCCCTCTCTCCCCTCTCTCCCTCCATCCCCCCTCTCTCCCTCTATCCCCCTCTCTCCCTCTATCTCCCCTCCCTCCCTCTATCCCCCTCTCCCCCTCCCTCCCTCTATCCCCCCTCCCTCCCTCTATCCCCCTCTCCCCCTCCCTCCCTCTATCCCCCTCTCTCCCTCCATCCCCCCTCTCTCCATCTATCCCCCTCTCTCCCTCCACCCCCCCTCTCTCCCTCTATCCCCCTCTCTCCCTCCATCCCCCTCTCTCCCTCCATCCCCCCTCTCTCCCTCTATCCCCCTCTCTCACTTTATCCCCCCTCTCTCCCTCCATCCCCCCTCTCTCCCTCCATCTCCCCTCTCTCTCTCTATCCCCCCCATCTCCCCTCTCTTTCTCTATCCCCCTCTCTCTGCCTCTATAACCCCTCTCTCCCTCCATCCCCCTCTCTCCCTACATCCCCCCTCTCTCCTTCCATCCCCCTCTCTCCCTACATCCCCCATCTCTCCCTACATCCCCCATCTCTCCCTCCATCCCCCTCTCTCCCTACATCCCCCCTCTCTCCCTCCATCCCCCTCTCTCCCTCCATCCCCCTCTTTCCCTACATCCCCCCTCTCTCCCTCCATCCCCCTCTTTCCCTACATCCCCCCTCTCTCCCTCTTTCCCTCCATCCCCCCTCTCTCCCTCTATCCCCCTCTTTCCCTACATCCCCCTCTCTCCCTCCATCCCCCTCTCTCCCTCCATCCCCCTCTTTCCCTACATCCCCCCTTTCTCCCTCCATCCCCCTCTTTCCCTACATCCCCCTCTCTCCCTCCATCCCCCTCTTTCCCTACATCCCCCCTCTCTCCCTCCATCCCCCTCTCTCCCTCCATCCCCCTCTTTCCCTACATCCCCCCTCTCTCCCTACATCCCCCCTCTCTCCCTCCATCCCCCTCTTTCCCTACATCCCCCCTCTTTCCCTACATCCCCCTCTCTCCCTCCATCCTCCTCTCTCCCTACATCCCCCCTCTTTCCCTACATCCCCCCTCTCTCCCTCCATCCCCCCTCTCTCCCTCCATCCCCCTCTCTCCCTCCATCCCCCTCTTTCCCTACATCCCCCCTCTCTCCCTACATCCCCCCTCTCTCCCTACATCCCCCCTCTCTCCCTCCATCCCCCTCTCTCCCTGGAACAGCTCCTTGGAGATCTGCACCAGAGAGGGACTGGCTCATCCTAGCACCTACCAGCGCTATGACGATCACCTCAATGACACCTTTTCCCCTGACAAAGACCTTAACCTCCAGGACAACCAGGAAGAGGGGTGCTACCAGGACTGTAAGCGGAGAAAGGCTACCACTACCAACAGCAAAACCAGGATCAGAACCAGTATCAAGATGGGAACCAAGATGGCCAAGATCCCAGTACCAGGACGAAAACCAGTATGAAGATTGCTCCCAGTATCAGAATCAATCAGGTTACTACTCCGGCCCTCAGAGCTCCACTAGGGGACCCAGGGGACAAACCAATCAGGGCTACACATCCAGGGACAAAGCAATCAAGGCTACATAGATCCAGGGACAAACCAATCAGGGCTACACAGATCCACAGGAAACTGAGGGCTCCTCTTATGAGTGACTGCTGCAATGGAACACACCCACTTCCTGGGTACTATATTCTTAGAAAGGAAAGTGCTATCTAGAACCTAAAACGGTTATTCGGCTGTCCCCATACAGTAGGAGAACTATTTGAAGAACCCCTTTTGGTTCCAGGTAGAACTCTTTTGGGTTCCATGTAAAACCCTTTCCACAGAGGGTTCTACATTGAACACACAAGAGTTCAACCTGGAGAAAAAAAGGGTTATCCTATGGGGACAGCCGAAGAACCCTTTTGGAACCTTTTTTTGAAAGAGTGTAGAGGAGAGGAAGGGCAGAGGGCTCCTGAATCCCTCATCAACCCCTAGCCCCGCCCCTTACAATGTACACCAAAGGCACTTGAGTAGACCTGAGAGGACAGGACAGGTGATCAATATGGTAATGATTCCACCTGGACTATCAAAGGGCAAAATATTGATACCTATCCAATCCTCTTAGATCTACAGTAATGCCTAGCGGGTCGCTTTCAGGGGGAGCGAGAGAGGGACGAGAGAAGAGAAACCCCCTCATCATGCTGGGGATGGACAGATGAGATGATTAATTAATGAGTGAGTGAATGAATACACTTTATTGCCTTTTACAGAGATGACTCTTGCATATTGAGTTTTCTGGTTGGAAAGTGTAACTATCACAAACATACAGATGTGTTTATTTAAAACGGCATTATTAACATACATCCAACATGCTGTGCATAAAATCAATCAACCAATCAATTATACTAGAGGAAGCATGCTCTCATAATACCTCATATTCTGACACCTCTGGTGTTGCATGGATGAGTTGGTTGAAAACATTTTTAGAGTTTGATAAGATGATAAGAAAATATTTATTGTGGAAGAGTGTAATGTCTGAAGAAAGAGTGACAGTGGTCTGTGTTTTGCTGTTTTGCCTGATAAACTGTCAGTAAAACATTGAATAAAGTGAATAATTCGGAGAGAACGCCTGTCTGTTTTCCCTCACCACACTACAACACTGGAACACTAGAACACAGAACATCAGAGGGGGAGATGAAGAGTGGAATTGTAGTGAACAGGAAGGGAAAAGGTGAGGAGGAAGGTGCAACCTGGCCAGATTCCTGTCTGAGAGGATGTGAAGTCTCCATCGACAGGATGAAGTCATGGTCAGGCCAGACATGTGAATGTCCAGATGGTGGATTATAAATTCTCTGCAGTTTACACCCTTCTTTACCTTCTGTTCGAGTTCCTGCCCGACTACATTGAATTGCATCAACCAATAGTTGGGTGCCATGTCATCGACTGCGCAGTTGGGCACCAGATTGCAATATCATATGATGTGGTTAGCTGATACACTACATGACCAAACATATGTGGACACCTGCTCGTCAAACATCTCCTTCCAAAATCATGGGCATTAATATGGAGTTGGTCCCCCCTTTGCTGATATAACAGCCACCACTCTTCTGGGAAGGCTTTTCACTAGATGTTGGAACATTGCTGCGGGGACTTGCTTCCATTCAGCCACGAGCATTAGTTAGGTCGGGCACTGATGTTGGGTGATTAGGTCTAGCTTGCAGTCTGCGTTCCAATTCATCCCAAAGGTGTTCGATGGGGTTGAGTTCAGGGCTCTGTGCAGGTCAGTTAAGTTCTTCCACACCGAACTCGACAAACCATTTCTGTATGGACCTCGCTTTGTGCATTGTCATGCTGAAACAGGAAAGGGCCTTCCTCAAGCTGTTGCCACAAAGTTGGAAGCACAGAATCGTCTAGAATGTCAGTGTATGCTGTAGCATTAAGATTTCCTTTCTTTGGAACTAAAGGGCCAAGCCCAAACCATGAAAAACAGCCCCATACCATTATTCCTCCTCCACCAAACTTTACAGTTGGCACTAGGCGTTCGGGCATGTAGTGTTCTCCTGGCATCAGCCAAACCCTGATTTGTCCATTGGACTGCCAGATGGTGAAGCGTGATTCATCACTCCAGAGAACGAGTTTCCACTGCTCCAGAGTCCAATGGCGGTGAGCTTTACACCACTCCAGCCGACGCTTGGCATTGCACATGGTGATCTTAGGCCTGTGTGCATCTGCTCGGCCATGAAAACACATTTCAGGAAGCTCCCAGACTAACAGTTATTGTACTGACGTTGCTTCCAGAGGCTGTTTGGAACTCGGTAGTGAGTGTTGCAACAGAGGACAGACGATTTTTACACGCTTCAGCACTTGGCAGTCCCGTTCTGTGAACTTGTGGGGCCTACCACTTCGCGGCTGAGCTGTTGTTATTCCTAGACATTTCCACTTCACAATAACTGCACTTACAGTTGCCCGGGGCAGCTCTAGTAGGACAGAAATTTGATGAACTGACTTGTTGGAAAGGGGGCATCCTATGACGGTGCCACGTTGAAAGTCACTGAGCTCTTCAGTAAGGCCATTCTACTGCCAATGTTTGTCTATGGAGATTGCATGGCAGTGTGCTCAATTTTATACACACCTGTTAGCAACGGGTGTGGCTGAAATAGCCGAATCCACTAAATTGAAGGGGGGTTAACAGACTTTTGTATGTATAGTGTATGTTAAATAACTATGCAGGTGTTGTTAGATCTGGCATATGTCTTCAATGTAGTTGGCCTAGAACTCCAACTCTCACAAATGCACATTCTTACACATGTGCGCTCTTGGCATGGTTGCCCGTGACTACTGCGGTAGTGGCAAGGTTGATGGGCGTGTCGGCACCCCCTGCCTGTCTGGAGTAATAGTAGCTGTTCTGCTGCCTTTGGGGGGTTGCCGAGGGGTCATCACCGCAGCAACACAAAATCATGAAGCTCCCCAGGAGGCAGAGGACGGAGCCGACCCATCCGGTGTACAGTGAGATGCCGAATGACATCAGACCCTCCTCTGCGTGAGCACCAATAGGAAACCAGATGGTCGACACCAATCCACAGAGAGCTGGGGAGAGAGAGTGCAAGAGGAAGAGGGAGAGGAAGGAGAGAAAGAGAGTTGAGTCAGCTTTTGTCCCCCAACGGGGTCTGTCAGTCACAAGGCTGCTGACAGGGACTTCCTGTCCCACACAGGAAGCAGGAAGAGAGAGGGTGATCTGAGGTCGTTACTAGTTACCACAGCAACAAAGTCATAAGCCTATTTCTATAATTTATCTTCTTAAAATGTTGACTTTGTGGCTGTGGTAACTACTGACAACCATGATCCGGTCCCAAATCATCTCATAGCCTCACACAGCATAATTAATCCATATCGGATAACATTAAGTTGTGTATATGTGCATGTGGAATGTGTGTGTCTTTGTGTCTCACTCACCCACAATAAAGGTGAGAGCACCCCCAACCATGCCGTGGCGTAGTTTGGTAGCGGGGATCTCATCTCCGAGTCTGACACAGGGCATGGACATCAGCACCAGCCCCATCGCAGGAAGCCCCATTAGGCACGCACACACCATCAAAGCACGGCATGTCTGGATGTATGCTGGAGGGGAGAGGTAGAGAGAGATCACAGCGATACCTGCCGGTAAACATTTTTAAAATGTTGACTTTTGCATTCATAAATTGTTGAAAACACAGAAATAACATAAGAGATATGCACAGTTTTCAGTAAGCCTTTATTGACTTACTTTTATTGAGGTCTGCAGGTTGGCTACAGATGTGGCCCATCTGCACACACACACACACACGTGCACTCGCTCTCTCTCTCTCTCTCTCTCTTTCTCTCTCTCTCTCTCTCTCTCTCACCTGGCAGTGTGAGGATATGGTTGAGCGTCACACAGTGGTAGAGTGAGGGAGAGATGACACACTCTGCCCAGAGGCCTCGCGCGCCCAGCTCGTCCATGCGCACACAGGTGGTGACAGTGTAGTCGCAGGTGCGCACCCAGTCGTTGGTGGCCGTGGCGATGATGATACCTACCCAGCCTGCAAAGCTGGCCCCGCTCCCACTCAGCTGTCTGCACACATGTGCCATGAAACACACTATCACAGGGATGCGCAATCAAAAATAAATCACTTTCTTTTTAAAGAAGATAATTATTTTTTTAAATCCAGGGAAAAAACTGAACTAACCCAAAATATAGGTCTGTGAAAAATGTCGAAAAATATGAACTAATAAATGAACCAAGTAAAATGTGAGAGAATAAATACATTAAAACCAATTCATCACTAATTAAATTACTAATACATTCCGGAGAGGTTCTAAGTTCTATAGTTCCACCTGGGTCCAACAGTGCGAGAGGGGTGTGTGAAGAGGACTGAACTTCAGAGAAATGCGCAGATTGAGTTTTATAGTACAGGAAAAAAGTCTCAAACACCAAACTTTCAGCCAATCAGAAGAAGGTATGGGGTGGCTAATGTAAACCAGAGACCGATGGGTGCTAAGATGGTAAACTGCTGTGTGTTTCTGGGAGGGGGGTTCTTCAGGATTTATGATGCAGTTTAAGTCTTAAAAACAAACTTCAGCAGTGTTGAAATTCCCTCTGGCTCCTGATTGATTTGGCATAAACACGGGTTGATTTAGCAATAATACGGCCGTGCTGCTTCAGAATTGTTGTCATGTCTGAACTTAGACATGGTCCTCCAGAGAAGCATCAGTGATATTAATATTCTGCATAGTTTTTTATGTAATTCATATTTCATTTATCTTGATCATTGTTTCCACACGAATAATGCAGCAGCAGTCTATCTACTAGCAAACCAGAATGATCAACTCCATCTAGTGGCCGAAGTTAGTAGTGAGATGGGTAATTTGTGACTACAAAATATCACAATACCAATACCCAGGCAATAAAACAATGAGCATAAGTTAGTTTCATTTATTACAGAGTTTGAATAGGAAGGATAAGAGAGAAAAAAATTAAGAAATCTCACAAAACGACATGGTTATGAGACAAACAAGACCTAACTTTTTTCTCAGATCATATATAAAAAGTAATCATTTCTTTAGTTAAGACCTTATTTTCCACACAGTGAAACAAAAAAAATCTGTGTATCAGCTGTGTAAAATCAAAACAGATTTGACAGTTTTCATGTGACACCACATTCTAAAATAATTACCAAACAGACAAATACATACTGTATATTACAATCCTTCATGAAAATGTTTAAGATTTACAACCAATAGACTGCATTGTAAAATATGTACATAGACACAACAGAATATAACAAAATCCCCCTACCTCTCTCACTGATTGCTCTCAGTTGATAATCTCTTGAATTGATCTCTTGTTTTCCCCCCCTTCTCCACTCCCCTCTCTCTCTTCTCCCATCTATCAATCACTATTTTCCCTCACTTTTTCTTTTGTTTTTTTTACCCCCTTTTCTTCCCAATTTCGTGATATCCAATTACGACCTTGTCTCATCGCTGCAACTCCAAAAAGGGCTCGGGAGAGGCGAAGGTCGAGTCATGCGTCCTCCGAAACATGACCCACCAAACCGTGTTTCTTAACACCCGCCCGCTGAACCTGGAAGCCAGCTGCACCAATGTGTCGGAGGAAACACCGTTCAACTGACTACCGGAGTCAGCCTGCAGGCGCTCGGCCCGCCACAAGGAGTCACTAGAGCAGGATGAGCCAAGTAAAGCCCCGCCGGCCAAACCCTCCCCTAACCCGGACAATGCTGGGCCAATTGTTTGCCGCCCTATTGGACTCCCGGTCAAAGGCCGGTTGTGACACAGCCTGGGAACGAACCCGGGTCTGTCGTGACGCCTCAAGCACTGTGATGCAGTGCCTTAGACCGTCCCCCCACCCCTCCCTTTTTCCCCCTCTCTGTATATTCTCCTCCACCCACCATCCCACCACACCTCCATCTCTCCCTCTCTATGTGTGTCTGAGTGTGTTGATGTGGGCACAGATCTTGAGCGCTGGTCCCAGTTTGATGTTCATGCTGGTCATCAGGTGGTCCTCAGTGAGCAGCAGCAGGGCCTGGCCGTCTATCTCCTGAACACGGAACGCCTCTGCAACATCCACACAACCTAAAGACAACATACACACACAGGTTCTAACCTCCCCACAACCTAAAGGCAACATACACACACAGATTATAACCTCCCCACAACCTAAAAACAACACACTCATAGGTTATAACCTCTCCACAATCTAAAACAAACACACACACACAGGTTATAACCTGCCAACAACCTACATAGGGAGATGGGTGAATGTGTATCCTTTTGTATATGTGTTTTACCTGGCAGTGTGTGTATAAAGTCCCAGACTTGCTCTACACTCCACTGTGCAGGTGTGGGTTCAGTAGAGGTCACGGTGGGGTTACTAGGGGTCATCGCTGGCTCTGATGCCCTCCTTGCCCTCCGTGCAGCTCTGCGCTCCAGCCTGGTTGTTATGGGAACAGCATGCCCTTCTTCCCCTTCGTAGTCACGGCGATGGGCGCTCCATATTTCGCGGGGCTAAAATAGATAATGTTACAGGAGATGGAACATGTGTGAACAGCTAGGTTTGAATTATAGAGGCGTATAAATGGTTATAACATGTTATAAAGCATCAAACCTGTATCACTGTGGAGTGAGTGACCTATTTGTTAAAAGCAATGTCTGAGTTGTAACTGTAACTGACCAGTCGCAGTAAGAGGGGCTTCCCAGGAACAGACTCCTCCTTGTTTATCTCAGAGCGCCGCCCCTCTGGCTGGCTGCCTGCACTCAGAGCACGCAGACGTTTAGACATCCCTACATTAAGCCTAGAGAGAGAGAGAGAGCGAGAGAGCGAGAGAGAGCGAGAGGAGAGAAGAGAGAGATGATGTGTCCTTTCTCTGAGCACTCTGGGGTTAAAATTTTCTCATATCTCACATCCTGTCTGAGCACCAACACCTGACCACATCCTGTGTGTGAGGGTGTGTTTATGAATGCGTGTACTGTACACCTTTAGTAAATAGACTATGCTGTGTCTAGACAGAGAGAATACCTCATCTGTCATGGTCTTGTTTCTGTGTTCGGCCTATGGGAGTGTGACTCACCTGCGGGCACAGGAAGTGGAGCAGTATCTTTTGGAGCGGTGGAAGGAGTGGGCATGGCCTCTCTTCCCACAAGACTCACACTGTAATACCCCCCTCTGTCTCTCTCTGGTACCTAGTGAAGTTTGGATTCAGAGGGAGAATTTAACTGAATATTGAATCAAATATTGATTCAGAAACAGGAGATTAAGGTGGCTTACCTGTCAGCGGGTCATCTGTGGCCACACCCACTCGTTCTGATTCGCTGGAATGTTCCGGTGGCTCTGGTGTGTCTGTCAATGGTAATAACTCCGCCCCCTCTGTGTTCCCATTCTGGGAGACACCCTCCTGCCCTCCCAACAACAGAGATGAGCGGTTCACCTGCACAGGTACACACACGCACGCACACAGGTTATATATACTGTTAATGTATAAAGTATATGACACCAACTAGACATCAGCTATATCCCATGTAGGAAGAAGTATTTTACTCTAAAATGTGTGTGTGTGTGTTTACCGGGAACGCCTGCAGCCCCTCCTGTATGACGAAGCCCTCCACCAGGTGAGTTAAGACACGCCTCCCGCCCTCTGGCCACACCCTCTGTGTCCAAGGCTCGCGCTCTGATAGGCTATGGGTCTCAGAGCGGCTCTGTGATAGGCTGAGGGTCTCTGAGTGGGAGGGGCTAACAGGCAGGAGAGGAGGAGGGAAGTCAGATGGAGGGGTGAGGCAGGGTGAGGCATGGGGAGACTGAGAGGAGAGACTGGACAAGACTGGGGGGAGGAAGAGAGAGGAGGAAGAGTTCACAACACTTGTTACATTAGTGTTTCAAAAGTTAGTTTCGAGTTCATTAATAGGCTAAGGCTAAAGGAAATGGTGTGCGGGACAGGAGGACAGCAGACAGACCCTGGTACCTGAGTGGTTGTCAGACTGAGTGGACATGTTCTCACAGAAGTCCTCTTGGTCCTTGTGGGGTAGGTCTGGGGGTCGCTCTATGGGACAGTCCAATGGTCTCTGGAGGTCTATGGGGTAACCTGAGGGGGGGGTGTGGTCGTTCTGAGTGGTGGGGTTATGAGGTGTGTGTGAGGGGGCATCAAAGTGTATGTGATTCTGAGTAGCCGGGTCTGCATTGGGGTGAGGGTCTATCGGACTGTCCTCGTCAGTGGTAGTCCCCACCTCCTTCTCTCCTTTCATCACATCTTTCTGTCCCGGCTCCTCCTCCTCTACATCCATCCTTTCTCTCTGCTCCTCTCCCTCTATCTTCATCCTTTCCTCCCCCTCCTCTATTCCTGTCATCTGTCTCAGTCTCTCATATTGTTTACCTCTCTCCATCCATTCTTCCTCTCCTCTAGCCTCTCCTTTCTCCTTTCTTGTCAGCAATCCCTTCTCTACCACCCTCTCTCTATCTCTCTGGTCCTCATTCTCTCTATCTCTCTGGTCCTCCTTCTCTCTATCTCTCTGGTCCTCCTTCTCTCCATCTCTCTGGTCCTCCTCTTTATCTCTCTGGTCCTCCTTCTCTCCCTCCCTCTCTGCTCTCTTCTCAACAATCCCTTTTTTCTCTCCTGTTACCTTTCTCTCTCCTGCCACCCTCTCTTTATCCCTCTGCCCTTCTTCAATTTCCCCCATCTTTTCTTCCTCTCCCCCCACCCGCTCTCTCTCCTCCCTTACTCCCTGTCTACCCACTTCTCCTTTTGACTGAATGTGTCTGGCCTGATAATGGGAGGATGGTAGGGGTGAGTTGGCTTTGTGGATAGAGGAGGTGGGAGGGGGAGAGGCGTGGTCAGAAGTCCTCTGTGGTTGGGCATCGAGCTGAGGAGGTGGAGACTCAAGAACCAGACACTTTGATTGGACAGAAGCTGGGGTGTGTGTGTTGGCCGCAGGCCGTGTTTGGCTGCTGAAGCGGCTGGTGGAGCCAGCGGAGAGGGCAATCATTTGCAGCTGCCTTGATGCTGGCGGTAACCGATCAAAACAGGAAGAACCCAAGGGAAGGGGCCTAGAGCCTGAGTTGAGCTGCGATTGGCCAGGGGTGGACTGTGTGGGCGGGCTTTGAGATGACAGACTGGTGGCTGGTACTGTACACTGTCTGATGGGTAGGGCCTGATGGGCAGCAGCAGCAGCAAATGGTCGCATGGCGGGGTTGTGTCTCGGGGGCACCACTCTGTGGCCGTTTGGAGAATGAAGTCTGGGTCTCAGAGGGACAGAACGCACAGAAGTGTAGAGAGCTGGAGAGAAGAGAAAAAGAGCGAGGGATTGAATGGTTTTATTGGATACACTATAAATCACACCTCATTTTCCCTGAACATTCTACTCTTATCACATGTTTATGACTCACTTGGAGGCGGGACTGAGAGGCGCCGGGTAGGTGGGGTCTGTCTGTCTGTTGCCATGGAACTGGGCTGGGGGCGCGGCCGGAGAGGGGGGAAAAGGGGTGTAAGGGGACGAGAGATAGGAGAGAGGGAGGAGGAGGGAGGTTTGAGACGTAAAGAGGGGGGGATTGTGAGAGTGCCGGGAGCAGAGGGGCGCAGGGTTAGACTCTGGAGCTAAGGGGGAGGGAGGGAAGGAGAGAGGGGGAGAGGGGAGGAAAAGAAAGAGGGAGAGAGTGGGGTTTGAGAGGGAGAGGGAGTGTAGTTAAACTTGTGAGACAATCACAATCTACACTAGTGGCCTCTCACACACCTAACACACACCTGCTGAACTGCTCACCTGAGCGGAGGCAGGGTGAGAGGAAGAGGAAGAGACAGGCCGTACCGTAGAGGTGAAAATCAGCTAAGAATGAGAGAGATACAGACAGACAGACAGAATACAGACATAAAAAAGAGAGCGTGAAAGAGAGAGAAAGATAGGAATGTTGAACTGAGGAAGCTTGAAAAAGGCCAGTCTCAAGGTTAAGCTTCAGGAGTTTGAAGTGGGTAGAAGTAGGACTGAGAGTTGTTGGTGTGTGTGTTGTTACCATCTGGGCCCTGAGCAGCATCTGGTCTCGGCTCGAACAAGGACTCCGACCCAGGAGCAAGGCCTGCTGGGATACCCTCGGTCTAACAGGCGAGATGCTCTGATTTGCTTGCACCAGAGTGGGCGTACCCAGGGGGCGAGGAAGAGGGACCTGAAAAAGGGAGAGGTATTTTTAGGGGGGTATTTTGAATACTGTACTCTTGGTTAAAGGAATGTAAACCAATTGATCCAGGAAGGGACGTGGTTGTCTGTGTGAGTATGTGAGAGTGTGTGTGGCTGGTTACATAGTGTGCTGCTTTTGTTTAATTTTCTATTTGGTCAGTTACCTGTCTGCTGGCTGGGGTATGGAAAGGCGTGATTTGTGGAGAGGTGGGCGTGGTGGGTGGCCTTGCATTCCCATTGGTCAGGAAGAAGGAAGGCCCAGGAGCAAAGGACATTTTGCCATGGGTTACAGAGGGGGGCAGAGAAGGGATGGCAGATACAGTGGGGGAGGGAGGGGAGGGAGAGGGGGTGAGTAGAGGGGCAGTAGGGGTGAGGGTGGGGGGAGTGAGGGGGAGAGGAGCAGGTTTGTGAGTGAGTTTAGTAGGGGAGGGAGACGAGGAATGCTTGAGTGTAGGTAGAGTGGGTGTGAGTGTGGGGAGAGTAGGTCTGGGGGTGAGTATTTTAGAGGTGAGGGGGTTGGGAGTAAGTGAGGGAGAAGTAGGTGTAAATGTTGGGGTGGGGTTGAGTACTGTAGAGGTGAGGGTAGGGAGTGTTTTATGGGTGAGTGTGGGGGGGGATGAGGGGGTGGGGGTCAGTTTAGGTGGATTGGGGGTGGGTGTAGAGGAGGAAAAGGGTGTGAATGTAGGGGTGAGGATGAGTGTACTAGAAGACGGATTGGGGGCAGGGGTGAGTTTAGGAGGGCAGGAGGAAGTAAGCTGAGGGGGAGTAGAGGTGAGTGCTGTAGGAGTGTGAGCAGCTGTAGACCTATTGGGGGACAGGGGGCTGGGCCTCGTGATAGGTCCCTCTCGTGTCTCCTCTCCCCCTGTCTCTGCTCTGCTCTCAGTGCATGTCTCCAAGGCTGGGTCTGTCTCCATCCCTCTAGGTTTCAGCACACTGCAGGAGGACACACACACACACAGTATCAGACCGCTGTCTCTGTTTTACAATGTAGTTCATGATTGACCACATTGTAAGTAGTTAACCACCGTTGGAGAAATCAGGTACCGTTGTCAAAATCTTTCCACAGACCGTTAAACATTAGACATATGCACTTCAAGTTGTTGTACCAAAGTAATGGTAAAACTCACTAATCCTAAGACTTTATAATGGAGATATATGGGGACCATCGCATCAGCAGGTGTCACCCAAGCACGACAGATGCAAACATCTGGGTCTAGACTTGAGAGTGCTTCTCAAGCTGCTGGAGACTATTGTGCCTTGCCTTTAATCATGTTTATGATGATGATGCATAGCCTATTTTGTCAACAAATATCCTGCCAAGAAAATTCCAACCTATTAAAAATGTGGCTGTGGTGAAATGTTCTATCCAAAACCACCAAGAGTAGCCTACATACCTAGGCCTACCCCAAACCAGCTGTGACGCATGTAGCCAAATCTATTCTCTCTGTCCATCAGCGAAGAGAAAACGCATGTTAGTTTATCAATAGGCTCCTCCTTCTGTCAGAAGGAAGGCTGATCTGCGTTTCAGGACAACATTGCAAATGAGTCAGTAGGGTAAAGGGGGCGTGCTCGAGACACCTTGCGCGCTCCACTTCCTGGTATGAGAGAGCGCAGAAAGTGTATTGTACAGAAGCGCGTCATAACATCAGCCCCGATAAATTATATGTATGCCTTTGCCTCGCTTGTGATAAACCTGCTAAAGAAAGTACAGTATCTTAGTCAAACGCGGATGCTTCAAACACGAGTGTGAAACATATGCTACGAATATTCCAGAGACGCTTATGTGAGTTTATGATTAATATAAATAACTTACGAACCATAGGGTTTCCCCCCCTGTGCTCCCTTCACTACCTCCATCCCTTCATACCTGCCAGGGGTCTGTGTGTCGGCAGACTGCTCAGGGCGACCAGAGAGACGACTGCGATGGGCCAGTCAGTCCGCCAGATGGGAGGAATGGAGAGAGAGCAACCTACTGTAGCGTAGAACTGTGACGCTCAGACAGAGAGAGAGGGGCGAGACAGCACAGCACCACGCACAGTGCAGGAGGACTGCACACAAATTATGTGTGGTCCCCCGCCCCATTCCCTCTTTTGACGTGTTCAAAACAACTGCGCAATCGGAATAAAATACGAGATCAAATCATGACGTCAGTAATCTTCAGGTCGGAAAGTCGGAGCTCCAGTATGAGACCCGAGTGCCCAAAATGGAATTCCGAGTTGGATGACCATTCAAATCGATTTTCCCCAATCGGAGCTCGTTTTTTCCGAGTTCCCAGTTGTTTTGAACAAACTGAAGTCGGGGATTTCCGAGTTACCAGTTGTTTTGAACGCGGCATCTCTCTCTCCACCCATCTTTCTCTTTGGTGGATACACATTTCTCCTTGTTTCTGAATAGAGGCAACAAAAAAACGTATATTCTGTCTAGATCTCACTGCAAAGTCTAGGATCTTTTGGCGATTCCAACAGGTCAGTAATCTGAACATCGTAGAACGATGGAACATAATATGCCCTGGCAGGCTTCGCGCTGCATAGGATTCCATTCCACTGTCTACAAGTCGTGGTTTCCACTAGTTATCACATCCACAATGTAAAAATGGACATCATACACATTCATGAAAACAAAAATGTATTTAAGGTTAGGGTCAGTGGCGATTTAAGCATGTAAGTCTTGGTGGGGGGAAAAAAAAAGTGTGATGCATACCAGCAAAGCCACAACACAACACTAAACAATACATTAATTGCAGTATACCACTGCTACACCTGGCTATCAGCGGAGCCTTGTCTGGCAGCAAAACAGTTCATTCAGTCTCATTTACTGCCTTTAAAAAAACATAGCTGATATGGCTGACTTGCTTTAAGATGTGTGGTTTCTACTGACAATGGTGTACAAACTATGTACAAACTATGGTATAAGGGGACAACATGCAGATAAGAGGCAATCCGTAATTTCGATTAAGACATTAATGAGCGAGCTAGGACGGACGTACTGTAGTCAATACAACCATTTGTTCAGCACTTTTGAAATGTACGGCAGCATAATTCAGAATATGGGCCGTTCTTACAGTGTTCTACCTGTACACCAAGTCAGAACCGTAGAATAAATAAATCGAACATATAAGCAGACAATGAACGCTCTCACAATATTCAATGATTCAAATCCTCAAAAACAGGTTATTGGCTACATGTGCACCATCAAGTCAGATCAGTAGGCGCAATTAAGAGGGGAAAATAGACCAAATTATTAGGGTGAGGCACATGGGCTTACTAACAGCTTACTACACAACATACACTTAGTGTTACTTTCTTAGCTACAGTATACATAACTCCCTGGCATATTACATCATTTCTGCAGCAGCAGCATACAATACATTTTTGGACTCACCTTGTTGTGTTGTGCTCACTTGAACAGGAAGGTGGCGCAGTGGTCCTTCTTGGACAGATTTTGTCATCAAAGTCTGGCATTCTCTGTATTTATGGTGCTTTCAAGACAACTGGGAACTCAAAAAAAGGTTGAATCATGATGACTTCAGCAATCTTCAGGTCGTAGCTCTAGAAAGAGGACAGATTTCCCGATTTACAATTCCGAGTTGGATGAAAGTTCAAAAGGTATTTTTCCAGCCGTAGCTTATTTTTCCCGAGTTCCCAATTGTCTTGAACTCACTAAAGTCAGATTTTGCAGTTCTGAGTTAAGTTGTTTTGAGCATGGCACAAATCATGCTTCATTGACAGCATGTCCAATGTTGAATGTTTATAATTTTAAACTAGGAAAAGAGACCCTTAGACTTGGGACCACACAGCCACAAACACTCCACTGAATATCAGGCTAATTATCAAATAAAATAAAATAAAATTGTATTTGTCACATGCGCAGAATACAACCTTACAGTGAAATGCTTATTTACAAGCCCTTAACCAACAATGCTTTAAGAAGTTAAGAAGAAAAACATGTTAACTTAAAAATAGATAAGTAAAACATTTTTTTTTAAAGTAACAAATAATTAAACAGCAGCAGTAAAATAACAATAGCAATGGCGAGACTATATACAGGGGGTACCAGAACAATGTACGGGGGGCACCGGTTAGTTGAGGTGATTGTTTTGCAATGCTTGCAGTAAGCCACTGATTCCTTCCAAACCACTCATTGTTGAATTTGCGATTTCCAACTTGTTATGTAATGTTTATGTCCAATGGCTGATGAGCACCGATACGTTTTATTTATAATTTCTCTTCATTATTTCTCTTCATATGACAATGATTAAAAAGGATTTGCCAGTATATTGTCAACTTGACTCATAAAACTGCTAGCTAAGATTTTGATCTTGATCAGTCCAATCAAAGCTACTGTAGATATAACGTGATTTGACGTAATTTTATCTGTGGCCAATGACCTTGAGCCTTAATGGATGGGCACTTCTAATGTAACTCTATGGCAGCACCCAAGGGGCTAGAATTTTAGAGCTCTACCCTTAGACTTGGTGGTGACGTAGTGTCCACATGAGTGACAGAACACTGCACCAATCACGGCGCAGTGTTCCATACT
Organism: Oncorhynchus mykiss; assembly: GCF_057628025.1. NCBI lineage: Eukaryota > Metazoa > Chordata > Actinopteri > Salmoniformes > Salmonidae > Oncorhynchus > Oncorhynchus mykiss. The sequence continues at coordinate 17,192,147 of NC_143032.1, forward strand.
TTCTGCTGGCTTGCCCCACCACCACAGAAAACACTGAGCTAGGCTGAAACACCTGCATTTTGGAGCTGCCTTACTCAAGAAAGAAAAAAACAGACCATGTTTGTATGCAGCTTTATTAACTCAATGATATATTTAAAAAATTACATTGTTTGAAAACTGATATGTGATATGTATTAATGCCAAAATAACATGCAAAACAGGCCAACAAAAATGCTACAAATGTGGGCTCTGCCCCACCTGCCCTGAATGACAGGTCGCCACTGTCCTGGAGGCAGAACTGAATGATTTCAGCTATATTGGCCAAAATTTGTTATAATGTAAAAATTTATGAAAAAATAAATGCTTTTTTGGTTTTTATTTAAGGTTAGGCATTAGGGTTAGTAGTGTGGTTAAAATTTGGGTTAGGTTTAAAATCAGATTTGATGACTTTGTGGTACTAACCTGTTCCTATTGAGAGGAATGTAATTTAAATTAATCAGATTTCGTTACTGAGTTTAAGGGTAATCCAAAATGTATGTTACCTATTACAAGTTTGGACATGTAACTAGTAACTAACGGATTACATCTAGAAAGTAACCTACCCAACACAGCGTGCACAAATAAGGCTCTACCGGTGAAGAGCACTTGCCCCTTGCCCCTTCCAGTCTCCAAAGTGCCCTTTTCGGTGGTCATATAATTTCCCAAAAAATGTGTATAGATTTTTGGTCGTTATTCTAAATCCTTCTCATATGTCTTTCAGAACAAAAAAGTTAGATGCGTCTTGATTTTTGACCAATGACCCAGTCGTCAGCATTGGCACGGCACGCATGACCAGAAAGAACTTGGTTAATTTCCTCAAATTTAGCCTGGCAAAAACATAGTAGGTCTACGTTTATCATCCATATTAAAAATACAGTTTAGCAATCTACTACTGACTCATATTTGCGAGAATAATAGGCTACCTGGCGATTTGATTGATACTTTTTAATATTTAAGATAAACCTAGTTTGGGTTGAATCAAAGTTGCTTCCATGTGATTTCAATTAAATTACGTTGAACCAACGTGGAATAGGCCCAGCGACTGTTGAATTGGAGTGGGTGGCTTCTGGCTATATGTCTAAAAATCAGCAGTTGTAACATCGCACTGCCTTCGATATTATGGGATGAAGATGTAACATATTATGGCGAATTTATTATGGTATTTGAGAGGAAATACAGGTCTACCCGCCTGGCAACGAGGTGCTTCATTCCAAAATGATGTCGCGGTGGAGACAGAACATCCATCCGCCCCTGCTTGCTCTGGACTCCAGGGAAGAGACATGATATATCCCTAGATGGTATTGGCAGCTATCATGAATGACTTGCAGCTCGAAATGCAGGTGTAAAACGATGTTTATTTCTGTAGCTTATTTTACGTTTTGAAAACGCAACATCGTTTATGGCAGTATGGCAGGCTACATTTGCGCAGCAATTGTGCGCACATGCGCGTGTACTCGTGCATGTGCGTGTGATGGGGTCTCAAGTTTTGTACCACACCTTTTTTTGCAATAGCAAGTCAAAAAGTTTGAAAGCTATTGGGATACATGATATTGGCAACAAATTGACTTGGGTCGTATTTCTTACAAACTTCTATTTTGACTGGAATTGTGTTGGTCATTGTTAATTGTGAATCGCTCTAAAAATGATATACAAAAGTATTTTGTATTTTGAAAATACAAGTTACAGCTCTTGAAAGTATCTTGTTACAAAATACATTAGGGTTAGACATCATGTTAGCAGTGTGGTTAAGGTTGTGGTTAAGGTTAGGTCTTAATTTAAAGTTAGGGTTAGGCATGAGTGTCACGACTTCCGCCGAAGTCGGGTCCTCTCCTTGTTCGGGCGGCGGTCGACGTCGCCAGTCTTCTAGCCATCATCGATCCACTTTTCATTTTCCATGTGTTTTGTCTTATTTTTCCTCACACCTGGTTTCAATTCCCTCAATCATGTGTTTTAAACCCTCTGCCCCCCCCCCCCCCCCCCCATGTCTTTGTGTGGGATTGTTTATTGTAAGTGCTTGTGCACGACGGGTTTTTGTACCCAATTATTCTTGTTATTTTTATGTCGTGGGTTTTCTATTAAACGGCTCCGGCTATTACCAAGTTCTGCTCTCCTTCGTCTGACTTCCCTGCCACCGATTACGCACCCCTTACAATGAGGTTAGCAGTGCGATAAAGGTTAGGGTTAGGTTTAAAATAACATTTTAAGAAGAGAAATTGTAGAAATAGGCGGGGTGTATGTGGCTGTGTAAGTACTGATGATCACAAGCGTGCACCAGGTGAAAGCAGACAAGCCAGAGGTGCGTTCCACAACAACCAGCACCGCATAACAAATAATTATAGGCCCATAATGGCCAAATGATTTGATTGCAGACCAGAGAACGATGACACAACCGAATCTATGACTGACAAGTTGAGATGAGGTGCAGGATAACCTAAGGAATTTATTTGGAATCCTTTGACCTATATTTTTGTTTTATTTTACTTGGTAAAATGGCCACTGCAAGGGTCATCAAGAAGCCTGTTGTTGAAACGTGTGATAGGAGAGCGAGATCAACCTCCATTGTTTCAAAATCAGCAGTGCTCTGTCCAAAAGCAACGATAACTTCTTCAAAGTCTTAAGAATCTGCTCAGGTGTGGCAGAAAGAAGAACGGACGTCGAGACCCAGAACATGCCATTCAGAGGTGAGAGGGATAGCATAACTACTTTTTTTCTTAAGAAGGACCTATGGATACTAGGCAACCCTGGTCCTGGAGAGCTACTGGGTGTGCATGTTTATAGGCTGCTCCAGCCCTACTCCGACACACTAGATTCCCTTTGATTAGCTGCCTCTACAGCAGGGTTGGAATTAAAGCCTGCACACCCAGGCACTCTCCATGAGGGTTGGCCACCCATGTCCTATTATATAACTCCGATACCTCAGTACTCCAGCCCTATATGAATAGATATTTGCAGGTGTAGGGCTACAGCTGGTGCCTGGGAATAGCTCAGTCTTCAGCTCCAAGCCATCTGAAGCCCGTTGTATAATCCTAGCTACCAACCGCAGGCACTCAGGTGTTATGTCAAACTGTTCCCTCACCAGATCCTGTTACCCCTTTATAGTTGGATATGTGAAAAATTCCAATTCATACATGCTTATTAATACACACTTGTGTGAAATAGGACAAATAGAAGCACCCACCAAATTATTTATTATTAGTAGTAGTAGTAGTACATGTTACAAATTGTCCTTTAGACAATTGTCTTTGGAATTTCAGAGTAGTGTAGCCAAAAGCCTATAAAACTTGATGATTTACTGGCATGTAGCCAAGGCAGCCTATAGTGGACGCTAAATCTGCACTATCATCTCAGATTGATGTGCATTCCCTATAATACACTCATGTCCCCTGTTGACCAGCTCGTACATAAAGCATAATCCATTCAGGCTGCAAAGGCATCATTTTCCTCCTTAACTAACTTTTTGGGGCGAGCCGGCAGATTTAATTATTGAAAAAAATTAAACAAACATTTTCACCACTATTTTCTGATTTTTTTTTTTATACAAATGTGGATGTTGCACACAGTGTTCAGCCAAGGGTATGCAATTTCCTAAATTATCTGAAAATCCCAAAATGGTGTTGGAAAATTGTGATTAATACTACGCATATTTCCATTTGTTTTCACCAGTGTCTAGCCATTAACGCTCAACCTGGTCTCAGAGCATTTGGTATTATTCTGTACGTAAAGCAGCGACACTTCATTTAGTGTGATATGTTGTTACGTTTTGTATGTATTAATTTGTGGATGTCCATCCTCCATTTCCTATGAAAAATGTACTGTTGGCCACCTAGCTAATGTTAGCCACAACAAATTGCTATTCTTATGATATGTTAGGAATTTGCTAAATGTACAATATGTTCCGAATTTGTGTGGCCAAAATCAACTACTTCTGTTGGAAGTATTTGAAAGTATTTATTTTTCGGTATCCAATTGGTAGTTAGTCTTGTCTCATTGCTGCAACTCCCGTACTGACTCGGGAGAGGCGAACGTTGAGAGCTGTGCGTCCTCCAAAACACAATCCAGCCAAGCCGCACTGCTTCTTGACACAATGCCCACTTCACCCAGAAGCCAGCTGCACCAATGTGTCAGAGGAAACAACGTACACCTGGCGACTGTGTCAGCGTGCACTGCTCCCGGCCCACCACAGGAGTCGCTAGAGCGCGATGGGACAAGAACATCCCTGTCGGCCAAACCCTCCCCTAACCCGGACGATGCTGGGCCAATTGCCGTGGGTCTCCTGGTCAAGGCCGGCTGCAACAGAGCCTGGACTCGAACCAGGATCTCTAGTGGCACAGCTATCACTGCGATGCAGTGCCTTAGAGATCCTGGTTCGAGAGATGGCGCACTGAGCCACTCTGGAGGCCTGTATTTTCAAACAACTTCTATAAATAACCTACTATTTGAAAATATTTTCAAATACTTATTTCCAAATACCTTACCTTCAAATACTCCTTAGACATGGGTTCAAATGGATGGGAGTACTTGTATTTGAAAATACTCTGTGGATTTGAGTATTTTCAAAGACATGCCAATACTTTCCAGGTGTATTTCCAAAAACATTCCAATATTCAACTACTTTATTTCCCCAAAATATATATCTAAATACTTACATTAATTAAGTATGTGAAAGTAATTGAATTAGTATTTGAACCCAGATCTGTAGGAGTAGTATGCTTCACCGCAACATGCTTCATCGCAACCATCATGCTCTTCCTCGGTGGAGCACTGTCTGAAGACAGTACTGTGTCTGTCTGTCTGTCAGTAGATGTATCTGCTGTAGTTCTGTTTATAGCCACAAGGGTGCACCATGGTACAACTAAATGTTATAGCTTACATGAGCCTGAGGTGGATTTCATAAAATAGTGTGTGTGTGTGTGTGTGTGTTTAGTATGTGTCTGAGTCTGGAGGAGGTGAGGCTTAAGCAAAAGCAGGAGCTACAGACCAGGAGGAGCCTGAGACCAGGAGGAGCCTGAGACGGGTGAGAGAGACACACACACACACCATCATACCTGCTGTAGTGGGAGATGTGTTTGAATTGGATATAGACAGAGACATACTTGGTCATTTTTTAAATGTAATTATTATTTTTTATTTTTTTCACACTATTTAACCAGGTAGGCCAGTTGAGAACATGTTCTCATTTACAACTGCGACCTGGCCAAGATAAAGGAAAAGCAGTGTGACAAAAACAACAACACAGAGTTACACATAAACAAACGTACAGTCAATAACACAAAATAAAATAAAAATAGAAAAATCAATGTACAGTGTGTGCAAATGTAGAAGAGTAGGGAGGAAGGCAATAAAATAGGTCCTAGAGGTGAAATTAATTACAATTTAGCATTAATACTGGAGTGATAGATGTGCAGATGATGATGTGCAAGTAGAGATACTGGGGTGCAAAAGAGCAAGAGGGTAAGTAATAATATTGGGATGAGGTGTGTGTGCTATTTACAGATTGGCTGTGTACAGGTACAGTGATCGGTAAGCTGCTCAGACAGCTGATGCTCAAAGTTAGAGAGGGAGATCTAAGACTCCAGCTTCAGTGATTTTTGCAATTTGTTCCAGTCATTGGCAGCAAAGAACTGGAAGGAAAGGCGGCCAAAGGAAGTGTTGGCTTTGGGGGTGACCAGTGCAATATACCTGCTGGAGCGGTGCTACGGGTGGGTGTTGCTATGGTGACCAGTGAGCTGAGATAAGGCGGGGCTTCACCTAGCAAATACTTATAGATGACCTGGAGCCAGTGGGCTTGGGGGCCAGCCAACGAGAGCATACAGGTCGCAGTGATGGGTAGTTCATATATCGTTTGTATATTGTTTCAAATGAAGAAGTATATGTTGGACACAACACCAGTTGTGCTGGGATGGGGACTTAAACAATAAGTGGATAGGATTGACAATTAATTAAGTCATATTTTGCTATGGAAGTGATCAACCCATACTATGGTCAAAAGTGACTACCTTTTACCTTAATTGTCCAGTTATCCCAAAAGTTAAAGAAACAATTTTTTTTTTGTTTAATTATTATTTTTTACTCCTTTTTCTCCCCAATTTCGTGGTATCCAATTGTTTTAGTAGCTACTATCTTGTCTCATTGCTACAACTCCCGTACGGGCTCGGGAGAGACGAAGGTTGAAAGTCATGCGTCCTCCGATACACAACCCAACCAAGCCGCACTGCTTCTTAACATAGCGCGCATCCAACCAGGAAGCCAGCCGCACCAATGTGTCGGAGGAAACACCGTGCACCTGGCAACCTTGGTTAGCGCGCACTGCGCCCGGCATCGCCCCACGGACCTCCCGGTCGCGGCCGGTTACGACAGAGCCTGGGCGCGAACCCAGAGTCTCTGATGGCACAGCTGAAGAATATTTTCTTCCATCTACCCTGTTAATGATTTCTTGCACAAAAGGTTCAATTTTGACAAAACTCCTTGTGTTTTTGCTCATTCAGAATCTATAGAGCATTTATTTATTTTTAATGTCGCCATTCTAGTAAACTATGGGTTGAAATTCAGTATTGGTCGTGCATAAAATCTCCTAAATGACCTATGTTTACCTTTGATGATGTTAAATGGCATTATGCTTATCCTTGTAATTCTGATCATAACTATTTATTAACATTCTCCAAATATTATATCCACAAATGTAAATGGGGTGGGAAAATTCCTTATTTTGTTTATTTTTTTCATTGAACTGTTACAATTTTATAAATCCCTCAAACTTGTGAAACTTAAAAAGTTGGAATTATTAGAAGTCATGTCTGAATGTCTGTTAATGTCTCATTGCCTTGTCCTGAATTTGTCTTATTCTTTTTTTGAGGGTGGGAGTTCAGGAGGGGTTCACCTGCTGTTTTGTACATTTATTTTGTCATTGTATACACAGGAATGTCCCTGTATTGATGTGTAATATTGGTATTATTGTTGCAATAAAAAATACATTATTTCATATTTTTCTTTAACACATTTTTATTTACTCTGGTAGTTTTATTTAGAGGCCAGAAACAGAGATCTGCCAATTTTTCTTAACTTCTTAAAGCATTGTTGGTTAAGGGCTTGTAAGTAAGCATTTCACTGTAAGGTGAAACACCTGTTGTGTTCTGCGCATGTGACAACTAAAATGTGATTTGATTGGTACTTAGGACAGTAGGAGTCCGTTCCTTCTCTTGCTGAAACAAAATGCATACATGCTGCGTACAGACCTGGTACTGACAAAACCCGCTATAATCCAGCCCCTTTTCATCAGAATTGTTCCAACTAAAACAATAAAGCTGCATCATAAATATTTTTTCCAGGGCAAGTCTTTATATCTAGCTAAGAAGTGTTGTGCTTGAAGAAGGATTTTTTTGGATAGGTTGGATAATGTGCACTAGCTCATTAGTTAGCTTGCTAACTGAGCCAGGCCGTCACACACACTTATGAATCGAGTGGGGTGGTAAATGCAACACAATGCACAACACTTAAGATGAAGACCATTTAATTCACTCTCCATTATTCTATACTGCCAGCGCGCTTGCTAGTTAATGTTAGCATCGCCATTTGCCAGCAGGACAAATTACTCTCTGCAGCTTACATGCAGCTGCTTCATTCAAAAACGAGTCGATTGTGATTAAATTATCATGTTGCTAGCTAGTTAACTAACACTAGCAACAACATTAGTGCATCTTGCTAGCTATCTACAGCAGGCACAAGACAAACAAGCTACTACCACATGGTCTGGAATATTTTGACTATTGGATTGGTGGTGGATATTTGCTATGTGAACAGAGTTAATTGCCAACACTGGGAAGAGGTGCTAAGTACCTTTCACCAGTCAGTATCCTTGGTGTGTCTGATCTCTTATTATTAGTTTGAATTACAAAATTGAAGAGTACAACAGAAAGCTCAGCCATACAATCAACTTTTAGTTCTAGCCTCTGCTTTACCGAATGTCACACGGAGCTGTACAGCTGCTGTTATTCTGAGATCCTGAATGGCTACAGAACAGCTATTGTTGAACTTTTAAAATACATTTTCTTTATCTTCATCATTCTAACCTTGTATATTTATGAAGTCCCATTTGTGATTAAAAACCTGGGACTCTCTGGAATGGCTTCTGAAATGTACTTTCACATGAATGTAGTGCAGGTAGGTTTATGTAACTGTAACCTACGTATTGTTTACATTAACTTTTAGACTTGAGTTGTTACACATTCTTTATTTCAGCACAAGAAAATCAAAACAACATATCAGCAGTAAAAAAATGTAGAAAAGGGATGAAGAGTGGTGCATCGGGGGGGGGGGGGGGGGGGGGGTTCTTGTTTGTCTTCTCCCAGGAGAAGAGTTTGGATGTGAAATGGAGAGACAGGAGAGGTGGAACCGTGGAGGAGGATTCGACGAGGGATGGGATGGGGGGGGGCAGTGAAGAAACACTTCATGCCTCGGTACATTCACCTTCAATACAGAGGGAGAAAAGAGTGAGCAGATTATTTTCTACTGAAGCACACGCGATTGTTGTAATATTGTACATACAGTAAGTATATGTGTGTGATCTTGCATGTATGCTGTGTAATGTCACACCATTCTTGGGCAGGATAGCAATGTTGTCGGAGATGATTCCTGTATCCAGAGAGAACTGCATGAACTTCTGCTGCAGTGCTGTGCTCACCTCTGGAGTGCGACCTGCAACCACAACAACACCAAGTTAACACAAGGTTAAGACAACACCACACATTTAACACAACCAGGTTAACACAACACCACCAGCTTAAGACAACACCACCAGGTTAACACCATCAATCAATCATATTTATAAAGCCCTTTTCACATGAGCCAATGTCACAAAGTGCTATACAGAAACCTAGCATAAAACCCCAAACGGCAAGCAATGGAGCTGTAGAAGCACAACACCAAGTTAACACGACCAGTCTAAAAACGCAGACCAAAGAACTGATTAATTACACACACACACACACACACAACACATGAACATCTTTAAAAGCGTCAATTCATTTCAGAAATGCAGTCAGACAGACTTACTGTAGAGCTTGTTGAGCACCTCAGGTACTCCGTCTTTGGTCTTGATGGTGTGGATCAGAGCAAAGTCATCATACTGGACAGCCACCACACGCATGTCATTTTCATTGTTCCAACCTGAAAGGGAGAAGGGGAGAGAAGTTAGGGAGGGGGACTTATGTCAACTGTGTGCGTGCGTGCACATACTCACGCTGGCTGGTGAAGGTGAAGCGGCCTGGGATGTCAGTCTTCTTGGCTAGATGTGTCATCCTCCAGCAAGTACCATCAGCGCTGAGAGAGAAAGACCAGAGTCAGTGTGAGTTCTATAGACAAACACACGCCCACGCACACACACATACACACAATGTTCTCTCACACACACTGACTTCAGGTTGGTGTAGGTGAGGTCTAGGTCTCCTCCGGCGGTGGGCAGCATCACGGAAGTGCCCATCTTCATGTCAGCCTTATGGCTCACAAACCAATGGGCGTTGGTGGCAAAGCCCACAATCCACCACCTACCAGCCATCTGGGGAGCGTGAGAACGATATAGTTAGAAACAGAATAAGAACGACATATCCTTCATTCTCACAATTCAAATTAATTCCATAGTCATTGCAGATTACACTGTGTACTATGCTCTTCTCTGACCCCATTAAACCTCAGAATCTCTTGTACACCTTTTCTCTCAGCTTTTTGCCTGCACTTTCTCAATCTCATTTGTTCTCTCAGTATGTTTCTTTCTGTTGCCCTCTTTCTCTCTCTTACCTTCTCCAGGTTGAAGTCTTTCTGGGGCACGACGTCGATGCAGGCGACCAGCGCAGCGCACAGCAGAACTCCCATCATCCTCAGCATCATGGTTACAGATTGGTGTGTGCGACTGCTCAACTCTCCAGGGTGTGTGTGAGGAGAGAGTGAATGTCCTTATATCCTCCAGCTTGTACCACCCCACCCCTCCTCTACTCCTCCCCTTTCCTAACCCCTTGGTTCCAGTAGTTAGTCCCACCCCTCTCCATCCCACAAAGATATGTAAATGTCACTCTTACACAACTGCACATGGAGGAGGAGGGGGGGGACTATTTATTCAGACAACTCATATTCCTGATCACTAGCACCTCCACCATGAAATGCATTAGTAAGCATGAAGACACATGAGTATGTACACACATGCACAAATATGCATGCACTGACACATACACACAGTGTCCTCAGAGTGAGCCGGTAAAGCAGTCCTCATTACCACCGAGGGATGCATGCTTGCAAGATGTGAGTTGTAAAACTAGTAAGAAAATGTAACCGTTTGCAGGACAGAACATGGGTTCACAGAGGTCTAAAGTCATGTTGGGGTTTGGGGTGAATTCCTCCTAAAGTATACATACAGCTGAGGTCTGAAAGATACATAACTTTGAGGGATACATAATGGCCCTGAACTCTCTTTGTTCTGAAGGAGGCAGGCAGAGTCTTGTAGGCAGGGAGTTGGTTACATAATACACACACGTGTACACAGCCTCTCTCTGGGATGTTTAGGATGGGGGCTAGGGATTTGTAGACCCCCGTTTTGTAACTAAACCCCCTGGCCCTCCAGGCTGCATCTGGGACTCATTAGCATGCGAGAGAACTCCCTAAGTAAGCCTATCCAGAGAGGAGATTCAGTAGTGAGTACAAAAACACGCACACATACGCAATTCAATCATTTTAATATGCCATGTATTGATGAGCAGTCAGAATACAGGGTCTTGGAATCTTCCTCAACATGTTGGCACGCAGTCTGGGAAGGAGAGATGAAACAAGCTCAGAAATAAACTCAAACTATACGAAGTGAATTAAGTTAGAGAAAAATAAACATGCCCATTTTATTTTTACAAATCGGTTTCTATACTATAGATTTGCAGTCGCGTTTTCAAAACAGTTAGGTAAATGTGTTAACGCAATTTATCTAACTGACCGTTGTGCAAGTACATTTCCACATGCCCTGCAAAGGAGTAAACGTGATGTTTTTTTTCAAAGTTAAAGGGGGTTGGATGCCATTCCACCAATCTGCATCTGTCCGAATCCCAAATCACCCCCCTTCCCTTTGCCTCTCTCCATTTGCTCCGAGTCTACCAAAGATGAGGGAGTGAAAATCATAGATTGTGTATGGGCTAATTAGGCTTCAGCCTTCAGAGCAAAGTGCTGTCCCGACATAGCCTGTTTGGAGTTTGACGATTTAAAGGCCCAGTGCAGTCAAAAACGTGATTTCCTGTGTTATATATACAGTACCAGTCAAATTTTTGGACACACCTACTCATTGTAGAATAATAGTGAAGACATCAAAACTATGAAATAACACATGTGGAATCATGTAGTAACAAAACAAGTGTTACACATAAAATATATTTTAATTTGTTTACTATGTTTTTGGTTACTACATGATTCCATAGTTTTGATGTCTTCACTATTATTATACAATGTAGAAAATAGCAATAAAGACAAACCCTTGAATGGGTAGGTGTGTCCAAACTTTTGACTGGTACTCTATATTTCCACACTGTTGTAATAATACTGTGAAATTGTGATAATGCCCTTTTTTTTACAAGAGCAGTTTGAAAAGCCTGAAATTTCTGCCAGTTTTGGTGGAATAGAGTTTTGGCCTTCATGGTGACATCACCATTATTTAATAGACCAAGAAAGAAAGTTCCGAACCTCTCTGCCAATAACAGTTAGTTTTCAGTTCTCCCCTGCCCACTCAGACCACTCCCAGACAGTCCTAGCAAAAGTCTTGCTTGAGAAATTGCACTTAGCTAAGAATATATTTTAGTTTATTTTTGTACCATTTTAATTGAAAACAATCACAGTAAGGTACTTAATTTTTACCAGTAAATAATTTGATATTGAGATAAAAACGGCTGTATTGGACCTTTAATACAAAATAATGGCGCTTCATGCCTAATTATATGCCACGTGTATTTGTTTATGTCTGGTTTCATGAATTGACGCATGTAGTAACGTGCAATAATTCCTAAATAAAATATTTTACTTTACTGGGGTTTATATCTTGTAAAAGGGCTGGGGAGGATTTGTTCATTTAATTTCATGCTTGTTTTATAATTTAAACATCATTACATCATTCAAGTCACAAGTATGTTCCGAAGTTAATTCGTTTATTGATTACTTTGCCACTCTCTGGAAGTCACCCTCTGAGTTTTATCACCAACACATGCCAACCGAGGGCCCCGAGCTTGTTGGTAAGCGTGAATGGGGTGGTTTAGGATTCTTGTTTTATTTACATTTTTTATTTAACTGAGCAAGTCAGTTAAGAATAAATTATTATTTACAATGACGGCCTACCCGGCCACACTGGGGAAATTGTGTGCAGCCCTATGGGAGTCCCAATCACGGCCGGTTGTGATGCAGCCTGGAATCGAATCAGGGTCTGTAGCACTGAGATGGAGTGCCTTAGTAACCTCAGCCAGCTGGTTCTTGTCCTTCTACAACAGATGATTCTGAAGCGTCTACATTTATATTGATGTACTCTATATTTGGACAATTCCTTTATTTTGACATTGTAGGTCCACGATGCCCTACATAAATGGTTTAACAAATGTTTGAAATGGTATACTCACTGATCACATGGTCCTTGTCCACAGACTCGCAGTGACCTGTACAGATTGGAAACAATTTAATTTTAAGTATGTATGCAGGCTGTGGTAGAGATGTAGTTATGGCAGGCTGTGTGTGTGAGTTATGATAGAGAAGTTCCTACTGTAGTTGGGGAAGGCAAACACATAGGCCAATCCCAGGCCCTTTTTCTCAGCCAGGTCCTCAAACTTATCCAAGATGGCTTCTGAAAGGGTATCCTTGGATCTGCCTGTAGAGAAAACACAACAGCCTCCTTGAAACATTCTCAGTGACTTCAACATTAATGTTTCTGAAATGGTTTACTGAATGTGGTTTGGTGAACCATATCTCCCAGAAGTAATGCCTAGGCTTTAGCTCTGCTGGCTAACAGAGTCTTGTCGTGCTCAGAAGACCTGGCTTCAAACCGATATATTGTCCCATAGTGTTGGCGTGCATGTTGTTAGTACAGGGTATCAATCAGGTTGGCAGCATGCAAGCCGCAGACTGACCGTAGAGCTTCATGGTGAGCTGTCCCTGTTTCTGGTAGTAAAACACAGCGTAGGAGCTATAGTCTGACTCTCCAATCACTATATCAGTGTTCAGCAACGGTCTACTACCTACATGGAAAACAATAATAGTTAACAATAATAATACAGTAATATCAATAACTTTGACACAAGATCAAATTTGCACCTCATTCTCAACTAATGTCATTTGAATATGAACGTGAATTCTCCTCTGGTGTTCCTTTGAAACACACATAGTAAATATATCACAGTGATTGTGTGATTTTGATAAGAGAATTTCCAATCCCAATGATAATAACAATCCATCAATAACTCTGACCAATTCCCGAGGTTTGTAAGACCATGGGTATAATAATAATTAGTCAAAGACTCAGCTTATACAAAAGGTTAGCACAGTTTATTCAGAGTACGTTCCAAAGTCAAGAATACAAAACAATTCCTTTTATACTGACTTCTCACGCCCACACATTCACACATTCACACAGCCATACACACACACACACACACGTCCTGCTACCCAGCCGCCAGAGCTTTGTGACCTTGTTCTTGACATGTACTCCCTGTTCTCTCCCAAGCTCAGACAGTCTGTGTTTAAAATACCATAAAGACATATTGTTCTACCCTAATTCTGAACTAGAACTACACATTTATTGATTATGATTTTATACATTCTAATCAATTCCATACAATTATATGTTTCAGGGCGGAATATTCTAATCATTCAATTAGCAGACAATTCTCACCTATCAGATTTGCATACTTTGAATGAAAAGCCAATCAGTTTAGAGCAGTGGAATGTTGGGGACACGGGGTTCCAGCTGCAATTTTAAAGAGACAAAGCAGTGCTCTCAGAGATACAGTTGGAGGAGACTGCCGGGTGGAGGAGGAGAAGGCAGAGTGAAGAAGGGTGTCTATAGCAGTTAACAAGGCATGTCTCTGTGTGTGACAGGACTCTTACCATTGAGTACAAGGCGTCCTGGGGTGGGGGTGATGGTGTACGCCTGCAGGATCTCCCAACACTGGTGGTTACTGGGGAGGGGGGGGACAAAAAAAATAAAAGTTAGACAGATCAGCGGAGTTATCTACTCAGGTAGCTTTAACATTGCATAAGACTGTTTGTGTGTGTATGTGTGTGTGTGTGTGTGTGTGTGTGAGTGTGTGTGTGGGGGGAGATTTGCAACTTGCACAACCAACTATTTCCTCTGGTTCAGCCAGATTCATTATATAACAAGTCAAAACAGGCATAACATTTTCAGTTCCCCAGTATAGGAACAATGTCTATAGAGCCAAGACTGTCTTTTTCAGGTAAAAAGTGTTGTGGAGTGGTGTAGTTTACTGTGTTTACTGACACTTTGAGTAAGTTTGACTTGACATAAGAGACAGAGAGAAAAGGAGAGAGAAAGCTGAGAGAGAATGTGAAGAGATAAGACGTAGATAGCGAGAGAGAGTGCTCTCTGGTGGTAGACTTGGGTACTCTCCGAAAGAAAGGACTTGAAGTGCAAAAGGAAGGAAGAGCGTGAAAGAGGGTGCAAAGAGAGAGAGAGCGAGAGAGAAACAAAGAAAGAAAGAGATATGGAAAAAGAGAGAAATGGAAAGAGAGTGAGAGAGCGAGCAACAGAAGCAGAATTCTGCAAAAATATACTTTGTGTACAAGCAGAGCAGAATTAGGACTATACCCGCTAGATATCCAAATCCAGAAAATAGTTGTTAAATTCTACAACCACCTAAAAGGAAGCGATGCATACACACTAGGGCTCTGTTCACAAATACAAACAGACCCCACAGAGCCCCAGGACAGCAACACAATTAGACCACACCAAATAATGAGAAAGCAAAAAGCTAACAATGACACTGGAAAGAATCAACCAAAAAAACTGAGCAACGTGGAATGGTATCTGGCCCTTAACAGAGAGTACATAGTGGCAGAATATCTGACCACCGTGACACCCAAAACAAAGAAGATCCTTGACTATGTACAGACTCAGTGAGCATAGCCTTGTTATTGAGAGAGGTAGCCATAGGCAGACCTGGCTCTCAACAGGAGACAGGCTATGTGACCACTGTCCACAAAATGAGTTGCAAACTGAGCCGCTATTCCTAACCTCCTGACAAATGTTTGACCACATTAGAGAAACACATTTTCCACAGATCACACAGACCCACAAAGAATTTGAAAACAAATCAAATATTGATAAACTCCCATAGCTGTTAGGCAAAATATTGCACTGTGCAATCACTGTAGCATCATTTGTGGCCCATTGCCATGAGAAAAGGGCAACCAGTGGAGAACAAACACCATTATAAATACCACCTATATTTATCTGTCTATTTATCTTCCCCCGCTATTCATACTACAACTACTTTCAAATTGCTAAAACACTTTACAAAGCTGATAATATAGCACTTGAAATAACACTGAGTGTAACTCACAGGCGTGTGGTAGTGCTAACAGAGAGAGAGGAGTGTAACTCACAGGCGTGTGGTAGTGCTAACAGAGAGAGAGGAGTGTAACTCACAGACGTGTGGTAGTGCTAACAGAGAGAGAGGAGTGTAACTCACAGACGTGTGGTAGTGCTAACAGAGAAAGAAGAGTGCAACTCACAGACGTGTGGTAGTGCTAACAGAGAAAGGAGTGTAACTCACAGGCGTGTATAGTGCTAACAGAGAAAGGAGTGTAACTCAGACGTGTGGTAGTGCTAACAGAGAGAAAGGAGTGTAACTCACAGGCGTGTGGTAGTGCTAACAGAAAGAGAGGAGTGTAACTCACAAACGTGTGTAGTGCTAACAGAGAGAGAGGAGTGCAACTCACAGATGTGTGGTAGTGCTAACAGAGAGAAAGGAGTGTAACTCACAGGCGTGTGGTAGTGCTAACAGAGAAAGGAGTGTAACTCACAGGCGTGTGGTAGTGCTAACAGAGAGAGTGGGGTTTTGGGAGGAGGGGGGCGTCAGGGTCATCACAGTAGCCTCCACCTTCAGACCGTTCTTCATCAGGAAGTTACACTTAGACGCTGCGTTGACCAGGTACCACGGCCCTCCCATCTACAACACACACACACACGATACAGCAGGGTTTCAACATTGACAACGTCAAGGCACGTCCGCCACTGGCTGAGTTTGTGCTGTATTTGTGAGATCATGTTTGCACACACATACACACACACACACACAAACACACTCACACACAAACACACTCTTGTACCTACCTACCTGTTGTATGTCAATGTTCTGAGCTGGGGGGGTGTCGTCAATGGGGTTCACCTTGGGCTTCTTGGGAGGTCTCCTCTGGGGTCGTGGTCGGCTCTTTGCTCCCCCAATCGCCTCCGCCGACCCCCATAGACACACACACACCACCATTAGCATGGTAACACACTGCCACACCCCAGTCATTCTAGCACTGTCCCCAAAACACTCCCAACACCGCTCTCTGCTTCTTCCTTCTGCTGTGTCTGTCCCACAAAGTTCTTATCACAATGCTAGTGTAATCTGATTGATTTTGCCTGGATCCCTGCTAAATGATTATGTCTAGTGTAATACCAGAACTGATGTCCATCGACAAGGGAAAAAATGACCCACTCCACAATTTATCTTTCCCTCTGTCTTGTGTCCGACCGTCACTTTCTCTGTGCTGCCTCTTTCTGGACAAATGTTGACACACACGCACACACACAGAGGGGGTGATGACCTCTTGCTGTGTTTATCATTAACAGCCCTTTACTGGCAGTGGGCTGGACATACCAGTCAGTGCAGTGTGTGCTTCTGACAGAGAGGCGGCGATGTTGATATCATTGTAACTGCATTGCATTCAGGTATTAAGACCCCTCTGACTTATTCTAAAATGGATGACAAAAACATATCCTCATCAATCTACACACAATACCCCATAATGACGAAGCAAAAACAAGTTTGTAGAAATTTGTGCAAATATATATATTTATATATATATATAAAAAAACAACTGATATATCACATTTACATAAGTATTCAGACCCTTTACTCAGTACTTTGTTGAAGTACCTTTGGCTCTCGAGTCTTCTTGGGCATGATGTTACAAGCTTGGCACACCTGTATTCGGGGCGTTTCTCCCATTCTTCTCTGCAGATCCTCTCAAGCTCTGTCAGGTTGGATTGGGAGTGTCACTGCACAGCTATTTTCAGGTCTCTCCAGAGATGTTTGATCGGGTTCAAGTCCATGCTCTGGCTGGGCCACTCAAGGACATTCAGAGACTTGTCCCGAAGCCACTCCTGCATTGTCTTGGCAGTGTGCTTAGGGCCTTTGTCCTTTTGGAAGGTGAACCATCTAGTGATAATTTCATTACTGAGAGAGACTTGGACAATTATTCAAACAATCATCAATTAATTATTGCAATAATGAAACTGTCGACCGCAAACTCTAAGTTGTGAAGCTGAGAGCTTCCCTAACAATGAAGCTAGAGTGGACACCATAAATACTCAGCATTAGCAGGCCAGTCTTCCTCTTAGTTAAATATATAATTGTTTACTATTAATATCAAACACATCAGGTAAATATGTAATTGTCCCCTGACAACCTTTGCCCTAGTCTGAGGTCCTGAGCACTCTGGAGCAAGTTGTCATCAAGGACCGCTCTGAACTTTGCTCCGTTCATCTTTGCCTCGATCGTGACTAGTCTCACAGCCACCCTGCCGCTGAAAACATCCCCACAGCATGATGCTGCCACCACCATGCTTCACCGTAGGGATGGTGCCAGGTTTCCTCCAGATGTGACGTTTGGCATTCAGGCCAAAGAGTTCAATTATGGTTTCATCAGACCAGAGAATCTTGTTTCTCATGGTCTGAGTCCTTTAGGTGTATTTTGGCAAACTCCAAGCGGGCTGTCATGTGCCTTTTACTGAGGAGTAGCTTCCGTCTGGCCACTCTACCATAAAGTCCTGATTGGTGGAGTGCTACAGAGATGGTTGTCCTTCTGGAAGTTTCTCCCATCTCCACAGAGGAACTCTGGAGCTCTGTCTGAGTGACAATCGGGTTCTTGGTCACCTCTCTGACTAAGGCCCTTCTCCCTGATTGCTCAGTTTGGCCATGCGTCCAGCTCTTGGAAGAGTCTTGGTGGTTAAAACTCTTTCCATTTAAGAATAATGGAGGCCACTATGTTCTTAGGGACCTTCAATGCTACAGAAGTGTTTTGGTACTCTTCCTCAGATCTGTGCCTCGATACAATCGTGTATCGGAGCTCTGCAGACAATTCCTTCAAACTCATGGCCTGGTTTTTGCTCTGACATGCACTGTCAACTTTGGGATCTTATATAGACAGGTTTGTGCCTTTCCAAATCATGTCCAATCAATTTAATTTATCACAGGTGGACTCCAATCAAGTTGTAGAAACATCAAGGATGATCAATGGAAACAGGATGCACCTGACCTCAATTTAGTCTCACAGCAAAGGGTCTGAATACTAATATAAATAATATAACACAATATAACACTTTCCAAGCACACAAGAAAAAGTACACATTTTATTGACAGAATATGCTCCAGGTTGAAGGGTTCATATGGCAGTAGGTTCTACCACAGACACAGACTAACTGTACACAACAGCAGACACCAATGGCTCGATTCAATGAGCGGTCAAAAATATTCCTTACCTATCAGTTAGAAGCAGTTAAAATTCAGTTTTCCTGTGTTTTGTATCATATTGTACAACAGCGGATGAAACTAACACTGTAAAAATTGTTGCTAGAGAAATAGTTTTTTGCTTAAAGGCTATTTTTGTTTATTTTTGACCATTTTAACGGAAAACTATTACAGTAAGGTACTTCATTTTTACCCAGAAATGATTTGATATTGAGATAAAAAAAAGTAGGCCTTTAACTCTCAGAGCGACCCAGTGACTATGATTGAAGACCCTTTAATATAATGGACAGACATAAAAATGTGACCATATGAAACACATGATCCCCCTTTACCCCCTTACCCCTATAACATACTGTGTCGTAGTTGGGGCTAGAGTTAGGCTGGGAACAGATGTAAATACAGTCAGGTAAATATTACAGGTTCATCTCTGATCAGTTACAGAAAGATACAGACATAGAAAACAGTATTCCTGATGCCGAGGTCAGGAAATCAGGAAAATTCCATCTATGGTCAGTGTTAGGGATCCAGGTGTCAGTTCTGTTGTGTTTTACTGGACCTTGGGTTTGTGTTCTCTGGGTTTGAAGGTTTGCTCTGGTGAGGCCTAGGTGGTTTTAGACGGTTCTAAGTGGTCCTAGGAGCTCCACTAGTCTTCGGGTGTGAGATCTCTCGGGCTGAAGTTAAGAGACTGGCTGTTGATGCAGAACCTCTGTCCTGTGGGGTCTGGTCCATCTTCAAACACATGACCCAGATGGGCATCACACTGTAGCACACACACACACACACACACACACACACACACACACACTGCAGGGTAAAAATAATACAGTAGAGGAGACAGAACTCACATCACACCAACACATCTCTCTGCATTATTACCCAGAATGCAACTCACATGTTTACAGAGGACCTCTGTCTCGGCACTACCCATGGTGTTGTCAGGGCGACGGATGATGGATGCATGGCTCTCGTCGCACTCCCACGTCCCATGAGCCTCTTTGAACGCTGGCCAGCCTGTCCCAGAGTCATATTTTGCCTCTGAACTACAGAGAGAGACAGAGAAAGAGAGAGACAGACAGAGAAAGAAACAGAAACACAGAGAGAGAGACAGACAGAGAGAGAGGTCTAGTAAGAGGTTGAGTCTAAACGCTCATATTCGGGTTAAATTAAGATGTTAGGGGTTAGAGTGAATTCGGGTTAGAGTGAAGTCAGGTGAGGTGTTAGGGAGGTGTAGGGGGGTTAGATGGTTACATGAGTCAGGTGTTAGGGAGGTATAAGGGGGTTAGATGGTTACCTGAAGAGGGGAGTATCGCAGCACACACAGTGGTACATCCCCACCTCACTATGGTTCAGATAGAGACCGCTGAAGGGCTGAGGACACAAATACACACACCTGGCTAACACACAGTAAACACACTATATGTTGTCTTTCTTGTCATTATTGAAGCTTTCAGATCAGTGCAAATGGAGGATTCAGCCCATATGTCATTATTTAACCAACTGCTCTTATCTTTCACTCTGAGGAAGATTATAAACAAAGAACAAAGTCCATTCAAAACTACACACTGAACCCACTGACATCTATAAAGGAATGTCAGTCAATGGTCACCGAGGCTGAGGACAGGCAAAGTGTGTGTGCTGTGTGTGACTCACCATCTCTGTCCCCTTCTCCCTCGTGACCACATACTGTTCAGGGGTAAGTTTTTTCTGCCAGTCTGTGGTCTCATCATAACGAGTCAGAGATCCTGAGCCTGTAACACACACACTGATAAGCAAAATGTGTTGAACGTTTTGTTGCATTTTCTGTAGTTGTCATAGAAATAAAATATTCATTGCTTTGTGCTTTTCATTTCGCCACTTCTGCCTAATTAGATTTGAGCACAATGGATTTCTGCTCTTTGGAGCAAATGTGACAGCCAGGAAAAATGTGTCAGTAAGCATGTGACAGATGGCTGTCTTTTCTGCATCAACCTATTACATAACATGACAAAAATACTTGTTCATTTCTTTAAAATTATAGATACACTATGACCTAGTTTTATTAAAATGGTATCTAATAAACTTGTTGAAATTCAACTTCATTTGAATAAACGTAATTTTAACTGATAGACAATAAAGTATCCTATGCAGATGCAAGCTATGTAATTCCATTCTATAAAGCCTTATTCGATTCTAACATAATAGTTCAAACCTGAACTAGTGGAGACAGGACGGATGAAAGCAGGAACCCTGGTCTTGGGCAATAAGGCGGACTTGGCAGCCACTCTCTGAGATATGATGAGCGAAAGTCGGGCGATAGAACGAGACATGTTTTCTCCTGCAGAATTTGGCTGTGCGCTTACAGTCCTCCGTGCAGAAAGTGGTCTGTATCGAAGTCAAGTGCAGCAGTTTGCGCTGCTCTGACCTAATCTGCGTTGATCGAGGACTTTCAACGCTCCAGCGAGTTCCTGCCGGTCACTGCCTGCCGGTTTCCTTCCCTGGCCTGCCCTGCTGTCCAGTATTCGGTAGGCTTCTGGGAAGACCCGGTCACAAACTAGATATATTATATAGGTCAGAGTTGATAAGGAAGATAAAAGTGACAGAGGACAATTCCTTCTTTTGTTGTTAGGTTGGATGGTTACATTTGAAGAATCTCAAATTTAAAACATATTTTGATTTATTTAAATATTTTTGGCTTACTACATGATTCCATGTGTGTTATTTCATAGTTTTGATGTCTTCACTATTATTTTACACTGTAAAAAATAAAGAAAAACCCATGAATGAGTAGATATGTCCAAACTTTTGACAGGTACTTTTATATTTATTTATTTATTTTATCCGTTAGTTTACCAGGTAAGTGAGAACACGTTCTCATTTGCAGCAACGACCTGGGGAATAGTTGCAGGGGAGAGGAGGGGGATGAATGAGCCAATTGTAAACTGCACACACACACACACACACACACACACACACACACACACACCAGAGAGTAATACCAGAGACTTTACTTTGAGGTGGGGGGAGAAGCATTTCAAAAGAGTAATTCACCTTATTAAGACTACATGACGTTAGAAGCTAATTATTATTTTTTTAAACACTTTTGAACTCAGTTGGAGTTGAAATAACAGATAAGCAGACAGCCCCAGCCTGCATAGAAGGACTGACTGGTTGATCTGGAACAGTCGCAGGCCCAACCTTACACCATGGAACCATACCAAAGGTGAATACACAATCACAGTGTCTGTCTTGGGAACAGATATTTCAACATCGTCTGTGGTTTGTTGACAAGACATTACCCAACTTTACTAAGGTCAGACGCTGAGAATTATAAATCAATCGAGTCATGTGATGTTGAACAATACTTGAATGACAACAGTGTCTTCTGGGTAAAACAACTTAGCACAAAGATAGAATGGGATAGCTGCAGTCTAGTTTAGACAGTTGATAAAGGCTTAGTTCAGACTGGTAAGGTATAGTCTGGTATTGTATAACCTGGGGTCGTGTGGTGCGTTGGTCCTGAGCAGCCTCCCAGGGTAGTGTATGAGGTCTATGGTCTATTACAAGGACGGGCAACTTTGATGGGGGTGGGGGGACACAAAAAAACAGAACTCAGCATGAGGGGCCGGAGTGGCTCGTGGGTCTACGTACCCACATCCATACACCCTGCCGAGATAGCTTCTACCCCCAAGCCATAAGACTACTAAATAGCAATAAAACTGTTAAATAGCTCATTAAATGGTTACCCTGTCCATCTGCACTGACCCTATGAAAACTCACAAGACTATACAGTATATAACACACGCTCACTCACAACACACACACACATACCAACACATGTGGCACACATGTGGCACACAACACACAGTGCTAGCTGTGCCACTAGAGATTCTGGGTTCGAGTCCAGGCTCTGTTGCAGCCGGCCGTGACCAGGAGACCCATGGGACAGTGCACAATTAGCCTAGCATCGTCCAGGTTAGGGGAGGGCTTGGCCGGCAGGGATGTCCTTGTCCAATCGCGCACTAGCGACTCCTGTGGCAGGCCGGGCGCAGTGCACACTGACACGGTGTATGGTGTTTCCTCCGACACATTGGTGCGGCTGGCTAAAGGGTTAAGTGGGCATTGTGTCAAGAAGCAGTACGGCTTGTTTGGGTTTTGTTTCGATATAGCGTCATTCTTGTTTATTTTATTCCCTGTGTTACTATTTTTAATTTAGATTACTTTTTACACTCTAAACAAGCATTCCACGATAAAGTCTACACCTGACGTATTCGGCACATGTGACAAATACAATTTGATTTTGTTGTGTCTTTCTAGCTCCTGTCCCTGACTGGGCCTCTCTCTCAGCCAGAGCAGGCCTGTTTAACATGCAGCAGCATCAGTCCTACATCCACTCCCCTCTCCCCTCTCCCCCAATAACAAATAACCGAAGTACAGCGCCTACTGACCACTCTCTCACTACAGACTACCAGAACTCTACACACACTACATGAAAACAACAAGGTCTAGGTTACAGTAAAACTATAAATATTTGAATATTAAATATGAGACAAATGAACATGGAGACACACAATCTTTGGGTGAGAGGGTACTGATTAGGGTTCAATATTTTCCCGCTATTTTACAAATGTTCCATCCAGAGAATAAATAATTTTTCTCCCGGGTAACCCGGTGTTTCCTGCCAAAACAGGAAGTGTCATTCAAAAGCATTATAATTTTGTTGATTAAAGCTTTGATCAGCATGATGAGCCATATATTAAATACATTTTATGAGCCCTACATTAACGACATTTAAATGAGCCCACCGACATTTAATGAGCCCAAAAATATGTGGACACCTGCTCGTCAAATATCTCATTCTAAAATAATGGGCATTAATATGGAGTTGGT
Source organism: Oncorhynchus mykiss (assembly GCF_057628025.1). Lineage (NCBI taxonomy): Eukaryota > Metazoa > Chordata > Actinopteri > Salmoniformes > Salmonidae > Oncorhynchus > Oncorhynchus mykiss. Next base: position 17,215,782 of record NC_143032.1, read on the forward strand.
GCCCCCTTTGCTGCTATAACAGCCCCTACTCTTCCACTAGATGTTGGAACATTGCTAAGGGGACTTGCTTCCATTCGGCCGCAAGAGCATAAGTGAAGTCGGGCACTTATGTTGGGCGATTAGGCCTGGCTTGCAGTCGGCGTTCCAATTCACCCCAAAGGTGTTCAAAGGGGTGGAGGTCAGGGCTTTGTGCAGGCCAGTCAAGTTCTTCCATACCAATCTCGACAAACCATTTCTGTATGGACCTCGCTTCACTGGTACTAAGGGGTCAAGCCCGAACCATGAAAAAACAGCCCCAGACCATTATTCCTCCTCCACCAAACTTTACAGTTGGTACTATGCATTCGGGCAGGTAGCGTTCTCCTGGCAACCGCCAAACCCGGATTTGTCAATCGGACTGCCAGATGGTGAAGCGTGATTCATCACTCCAGAGAATGTGTTTCCACTGCTCCAGAGTCCAATGGTGGCGAGCTTTACGCCACTCCAGCCGACACTTGGCATTGCACATGTCAGCCTTAGACTTGTGTGCGGCTGCTCGACTATGGAAACCCATTTCATGAAGCTCCCGACAAACAGTTCTTGTGCTGAAGTTGCTTCCAGAGGCTGTCTAGAACTTGAGTGCTGCAACCGAGGACAGACGATTTTTACACGCTACACGCTTCAGCACTTTTGTGAGCTTATGTGGCCTACCACTTTGTGGCTGAGCCATTGTTGTTCCTAGACGTTTTCACTTCACAATAACAGCACTTACAGTTGACCGGGGCAGCTCTAGAAGGGCAAAAATTTGAGGAACTTACTTGTTGGAGTGGTGGCATCCTATGAAGATGCCACGTTGAAAGTCACCGAGTTCTTCAGTAAGGCCATTCTACTGCCAATTTATGTATATGGATATTGCATGGCTGTGTGCTCAATTTTATACTCCGGTCAGTAACTGGTGAGGCTGAAAAAGCCAAAATCCCTCATTTGAAGGGGTGTCCACATACTTTCGTCCATTTAGTGAATATGATACAGGCTACTGCACATTACCCACAACAGAAAAATATAAAAGGCCATAGATGTAGCTAGCTATACACTCTCTTGGGTAAATAAATAAGGCTAATCGTTATGAGTGTGAACTGTATTACTGTATTACTGTATTATACTGTATTATATGGACTGGAATTAAAAACATCGTTCAAACCATGATAAAGCAGAAGATGACATGCGATTCTGGTGCACCACATGCTGCCTACAAAGTTACAAGTATAGACTAGCGAATTGGATTTACATTTTGAAACATAATAGGGCCTATTTGTGTAATTAGTAGGGTATAACATATCTTTCATAATATTCCCCTAATGTTATTAGCCTACCTCCTTTTTCTCGATTGTTGCTTCATTTTTTCCTTGCTTTCAACAGTTCAATTAAATACATGTTGTCCTTCTAATGACATCCTTGAAAAATATAGGACTGTAATTAGATGCAGAAGGCTTTCACATCTCTTCACGAAGATTGAATGGTTATGGGTCTGAATAAAAAACTACTATAGCCTACCACCATCGTGTGTTCACTCGTCTTTCAAACTACCCGTGAGTTATTTTGGCTTCTGTATTTAACGTTCAGCAAAAAAGAGTTTGCATCCCTCTTCAAATAGTCTATTGGTATATAAAATTCTAAAAATAGGATGTCCAACAAGCTATTCTAGTCTAATTTTTCCTGCATGGGACTCCAAGCATGGGAGCGTTTTTTAAGGAGAGGCCAAGGTGCTTGCGTATTGCGCAACAGACAGAGGCTATAAGTTAGAAGCTTATTATGCATACAATTATCATTAATTAGTTAAATATAAGGCTAATACTGCATTGAATGTATTACCTGGTACCTAGTACATCTACATATAGGGCTATATATCAATCATAACAGGATCAGTGGCGAACGGTCAGAGCCCCACCTGTTTTCAGCCCCAATTTTCTGCAAAAAAACGTATTTAAATAAATATACACTACTGTTCAAAAGTTTGGGGTCACTGAGAAATATCCTTGCTTTTGAAAGAAAAGCACATTTTTGGTCCATTAAAATAACATCAAATTGATCAGAAATAGAGTGTAGACATTGTTAATGTTATAAATGACTATTGTAGCTGGAAACGGGCTGATTGTTTATGGAATATCTACATAGGCGTACAGAGGCTCAATATCAGCAACCATCACTCCTGTATTCCAATGGCACATTGTGTTAGCTAATCCAAGCTTATCATTTGAAAAGGCTAATTGATCATTCGAACAACACTTTTGCAAGTATGTTAACACAGCTGAAAACTGTTGTCCTGATTAAAGATGCAATAAAACTGTCCTTCTTTAGACTAGTTGAGTATCTGGAGCATCAGCATTTGTGGGTTCGATTACAAGCTCAAAATGGCCAGAAACAAAGAACATTCTTCTGAAACTCCTCAGTCTAGTCTTGTTCTGAGAAATGAAGCCGATTCCATGCGAGAAATTGCCAAGAAACTGAAGATCTCATACTACGCTGTGTACTACTCCCTTCACAGAACAGCGCAAACTGTCTCTCACCAGAATAGAAAGAGAAATGGGAGGCCCCGGTGCACAACTGAGCAAGAGGACAAGTATATTAGAGTGTCTAGTTTGAAAAACAGACGCCTCACAGGTCCTAAACTGTCAGCTTCATTAAATAGTACCCGCAAAACACCAGCCTCAACGTCAACAGTGAAGAGGCGACTCCAGGATGCTGGCCTTCTAGGCAGAGTTGCAAAGAAAAAGCCATATCTCAGACTGGCCAGTAAAAAAAAATATTAAGATGGGCAAAAGAACAGACACTGGACAGAGGAACTCTGCCTAGAAGGCCAGCATCCCGGAGTCACCTCTTCACTGTTGACGTTGAGACTGGTGTTTTGCAGGTACTATTTAATGAAGCTGACAGTTTAGGACTTGTGACCCCAAACTTTTGGGGGGGCTTGCCTGTTTTGCATGTTATTTTGGAATGAACATGTTACATATCAGTTTATTAACAATGGAAAAAAAATATATATATATATACAGTGGGGCAAAAAAGTATTTAGTCAACCACCAATTGTGCAAGTTCTCCCACTTAAAAAGATGAGAGAGTCCTGTAATTTTCATCATAGGTACACTTCAACTATGACAGACAAAATGAAAATAAAAATCCAGAAAATCACATTGTAGGATTTTTAATGAATTTATTTGCAAATTATGGTGGAAAATAAGTATTTGGTCACCTACAAACAAGCAGGATTTCTGGCTCTCACAGACCTGTAACTTCTTCTTTAAGAGGCTCCTCTGTCCTCCACTCGTTACCTGTATTAATGGCACCTGTTTGAACTTGTTATCAGTATAAAAGACACCTGTCCACAACCTCAAACAGTCAAACAAAATTATAGACCTGCACCAGGCTGGGAAGACTGAATCTGCAATAGGTAAGCAGTTTGGTTTGAAGAAATCAACTGTGGGAGCAATTATTAGGAAATGGAAGACATACAAGACCACTGATAATCTCCCTCGACATGGGGCTCCACGCAAGATCTCACCCCGTGGGGTCAAAATGATCACAAGAACGGTGAGCAAAAATCCCAGAACCACACGGGGGGACCTAGTGAATGACCTGCAGAGAGCTGGGACCAAAGTAACAAAGCCTACCCTCAGTAACACACTACGCCGCCAGGGACTCAAATCCTGCAGTGCCAGAAGTGTCCCCCTGCTTAAGCCAGTACATGTCCAGGCCCGTCTGAAGTTTGCTAGAGAGCATTTGGATGATCCAGAAGAAGATTGGGAGAATGTCATATGGTCAGATGAAACCAAAATATAACTTTTTGGTAAAAACTCAACTCCTTGTGTTTGGAGGACAAAGAATGCTGAGTTGCATCCAAAGAACACCATACCTACTGTGAAGCATGGGGGTGGAAACATCATGCTTTGGGGCTGTTTTTCTGCAAAGGGACCAGGACGACTGATCCGTGTAAAGGAAAGAATGAATGGGGCCATGTATCGTGAGATTTTGAGTGAAAACCTCCTTCCATCAGCAAGGGCATTGAAGATGAAACGTGGCTGGGTCTTTCAGCATGACAATGATCCCAAACACACCGCCCGGGCAACGAAGGAGTGGCTTCGTAAGAAGCGTTTCAAGGTCCTGGAGTGGCCTAGCCAGTCTCCAGATCTCAACCGCATAGAAAATCTTTGGAGGGAGTTGAAAGTCTGTTTTGCCCAGCAACAGCCCCAAAACATCACTGCTCTAGAGGAGATCTGCATGGAGGAATGGGCCAAAATACCAGCAACATTGTGTGAAAACCTTGTGAAGACTTACATAAAACATTTGACCTCTGTCATTGCCAACAAAGGGTATATATAAGTATTGAGATAAACTTTTGTTATTGACCAAAAACTGATTTTCCACCATAATTTGCAAATAAATTCACAAAAAATCCTACAATGTGATTTTCTGGAATTTTTTTTCTCATTTTGTCTGTCATAGTTGAAGTGTACCTATGATGAAAATTACAGGCCTCTCTCATCTTTTTAAGTGGGAGAACTTGCACAATTGGTGGCTGACTAAATAATTTTTTGCCCCACTGTATATATATACTGTATATCATTGAGTTAATAAAGCCGCATACAAACATGGTCTCTTTTTTATTTTCTTGAGTAAGGCAGCTCCAAAATGTAAGTGTTTCAGCCTAGCTCAGTGCTTTCTGTGGTGGTGGGGCAAGCCAGCAGATAATACCTGTCACGGATCGCTAGGAGTGGTGGGTGTGGAGTCAGGCGCAGAGAGCAGTGCTTCCAATGAATACGTTTTATTCAGCTGGGTCCAGCCAATAACCAGGCAAAAATTACCAATAAATCGATAGGTCCCCCAACCAGGGAAAATAACGGACAGCAAACACGTAAGAGCAAACAATAATACACCACTGACATAAAGGATAAACCTGCACAAAAGCAGGCAAGACCTGGGAGTTTAAATAGGCCCTAATTAACAACAAACATGATACTGGTGAATACAATCAAGACAAAACCAACAGAAAAGAAAAAGGAATCGGTGGCAGCTAGTAGACCAGTGATGACGACTGCCGAGCGCTGCCCGAACAGGGAGAGGAGCTACCTTCAGTGGAAGTCGTGACAATACGGAGCGTTGCGCCGTGATTGGCTCAGTATTCTACCACTCATGGGGACACTACGTCACCGCCAAGTATAAGGGTAGAGCTAGAAAATTCTAGCCCGTTGGGTGCTGCCATAGAGTTACATTAGAATTGCCCATCCAAGAAGGCTCAAGGTCATTGGCCACAGATAAAATTACATCAAATCACGTTATACTGTATGTAGAGTAGCTTTGATTGTCCTGATCATGTCAACATCATACCTTCAAAATCTTAGCTAGCAGTCATCATCATGAATCAAGTCGACAATCTACTGGCAAATCCTTTTCATATGAAGATAAATAATTAAGAGAAATTCTAAATAAAACTTATCGGTTGGAAATTGCAAATTCAACAATGGAAGGAATCAGTGACAGTGGCTAACTGCAAGCATTGCAAAGAAATCACTAGCCTGCTGTGTGGTCCCGAATCTGGGATTAAGGGGCTCTTTTCCAAGTTTAAAATTATAAACATTCAACATTGGCCATGCTGTCAATGAAGCATGATTTGTGCCGCAAACAAAACTCAGAACTGCGAAAACTTGACTTCAGTGAGTTCACGACAACTGGGATGTCGGGAATTAATGAGCTCCGACTGGGAAAATACCTTTTGAACGGTCATCCAACTCGGAATTGTAAATCCGACCTCTTTCTAGAGCTACAACCTGAAGATCAATGACATCATCATGATTCAACCTTGTTTTTTCCCAGTTGTTTTGAAAGCACCATAAATCCAGGTCCACCACTGCACCTTCCTGTTCAAGTGAGCACAGCACAACAAAGTGAGTTCAAAAATGTATTGTATGCTTCTGCATAAATTATGTAATATGCCAGGGAGATATGTATACTGTAGCTAAGAAAGAAATACTAAGTGTATGTTGTGTAGTAAGCTGTTAGTAGCCCATGTGCCTCACCCTAATAATTTGGTCTATTTACCCATCTTAATTTCGCCTACTGTTCTGATTTGGTGGTGCACATGTAGCCTATAACCTGTTTTAGAGAAATGTAATCATTGAATATTGTAAGAGCTTTCATTGTCTGCATACAGTGTATGCTAGATTTATTTGTCCTACAGTTCTGACTTGGTGTACAAGGAGAACACTGTAAGAACGTCCCATGTTCTGAATTCTGTCGCTGTACATTTCAAAAGAGCTAAACAAATAGTTAAATTGACGTCTGTCATAGCTCGCTCATTAATGTCTTAATTGAAATTATGGATTGCCTCTTATCCTCTGTAGTCCACTTATGAACATAGTTTGTACAAATCTCAATTGTCATTAGAAACCACATTTGTTTAAGCAAGTCAGCCATATCAGCTATGTTTTTTTTAAAAGGCAGTAAATGAGGCAGAATGAACTGTTTTGCTGCCAGACAAGGCTCCACTGATAGCCAGGTGTAGCAGTGGTAAGATGTTGGGACAGCTTTATGTAGGCCCTAACTGTTTGTGGGCACCGTTTGTCAAGGTTATACTGCAATTAATGTAGTATTTAGTGTGGTGTAGTGGCTTTGCTGGCATGCATTCCACTTTTTTGTTTTTGTTTTGCCCGACCAAGATTTACATGCTAAAATCACCACTGAACAGGATGAAATATTTTGGATGCAATTTGAAAGGAGTTGATGGAGAAAGAGAGAAAGACTGCAAGGGAGCTCGCATGTGCACTGATTTAAAGCAATGATATTTGAGTGATAGGCTGTTTTAATACTTTTTTAAATTGCAGCTGCAGAGTTTTATCTTTACAGGAGAGCGACAGGAGAGGAGAAGGGCACAGTGGAAGAAAGATCAGATGGCTTTCAGAGTCAGGGCTCATAGACCAGACACACTGAGGGGAGTGCAAACAATGCTAAGGCAAATGAGAGGAGGTCCAGAGTTTGAAGAGTTTTGGAACACAGCCCTGGGCAGTGAGGGGTCCAGAAAAAGTAAAAGAGGTACTCTACAAGCTACGCAGATATATCAGCCCTAAACTAAGGATTCAAACACCCGGTTAAGTCAAATACTGTACATGTCATTGGGTTGGTGTGAGCGATGAAATACTCACACATCGGAGGGTTTGGGGTTAATAGCAATGACAGGCCATCGCTGGTTGACTGGCTGTTTCGACAGATCCTCTAGAGTAAATATCCTCTGGCCAGAACGAGCCTGGCAGACAGACACGCACAGACAGACAGAGCGAGAGAGATATAGAGCGACAGAGAGAGAGTCAGAGAGAGCGAGAGAATGGAGGAGGTAGTGCTGAGATGTTACATACACACACTGTCCTCCCTTACTGTCCGGGGTCGTAGAAGCTGTCCATAGGGATGTCCTTGGAGGCCAGTGTGTTGGTCAGGCTGTATTCGAGAGACAGGTTGGAATCCACGCACACGTCCACACACACGTCCACGCACACACGCACGCACACACACACACACCAAACATACAGAACACACAAAAACAAAATAAACATTTGTGTCCTACACAACACAATACACACAGTTAAACTCACAACTTCAGGGCAGACACGAAATGCAACAGAGCTAAAAAAAAAACTATTTACAGAGCTAAAAAAAAAAAGTACTACAGAGCTAAAAAAAAAAAGTACTACAGAGCTAAAAAAAAACTACCACAGAGCTAAAAAAAAAAAAACTATTACAGAGCTATACTGCCATCTGCTGGTCCCTTAGTAAATCTCTCAAAACTAAAGCATTTCATTATGCAATCTGTCTTGAAATGTCAGAAGGGTTGGGTTAAATGCAGAAGACACATTTCCGTTGCAATCATTCCGTTGTACAACTGACTAGGTATCCATCTGTGGTATTGTATGGAAGCCAAAGTCATTTAATAATGGAAAACACTTAACCCACACACACACAGACACACACGCTCTTGTATTTTTTTTATTTTTTTTATTTCACCTTTATTTAACCAGGTAGGCTAGTTGAGAACAAATTCTCATTTGCAACTGCGACCTGGCCAAGATAAAGCATAGCAGTGTGAACAGACAACACAGAATTACACATGGAGTAAACAATTAACAAGTCAATAACACAATAGAAAAAAAGGAGAGTCTATATACATTGTGTGCAAAAGGCATGAGGAGGTAGGCGAATAATTACAATTTTGCAGATTAACACTGGAGTGATAAATGATCAGATGGTCATGTACAGGTAGAGATATTGGTGTGCAAAAGAGCAGAGAAGTAAATAAATAAAAACAGTATGGGGATGAGGTAGGTAAAAATGGGTGGGCTATTTACCGATAGACTATGTACAGCTGCAGCGATCGGTTAGCTGCTCAGATAGCAGATGTTTGAAGTTGGTGAGGGAGATAAAAGTCTCCAACTTCAGCGATTTTTGCAATTCGTTCCAGTCACAGGCAGCAGAGAACTGGAACGAAAGGCGGCCAAATGAGGTGTTGGCTTTAGGGATGATCAGTGAGATACACCTGCTGGAGCGCGTGTTACGGGTGGGTGTTGCCATCGTGACCAGTGAACTGAGATAAGGCGGAGTTTTACCTAGCATGGACTTGTAGATGACCTGGAGCCAGTGGGTCTGGCGACGAATATGTAGCGAGGGCCAGCCGACTAGAGCATACAGGTCGCAGTGGTGGGTGGTATAAGGTGCTTTAGTGACAAAACGGATGGCACTGTGATAAACTGCATCCAGTTTTCTGAGTAGAGTGTTGGAAGCAATTTTGTAGATGGCATCGCCGAAGTCGAGGATCGGTAGGATAGTCAGTTTTACTAGGGTAAGTTTGGCGGCGTGAGTGAAGGAGGCTTTGTTGCGGAATAGAAAGCCGACTCTAGATTTGATTTTCGATTGGAGATGTTTGGTATGAGTCTGAAAGGAGAGTTTACAGTCTAGCCAGACACCTAGGTACTTATAGATGTCCACATATTCAAGGTCGGAACCATCCAGGGTGGTGATGCTAGTCATGCGTGCGGGTGCAGGCAGCGAACGGTTGAAAAGCATGCATTTGGTTTTACTAGCGTTTAAGAGCAGCTGGAGGCCGCGGAAGGAGTGTTGTATGGCATTGAAGCTCGTTTGGAGGTTAGATAGCACAGTGTCCAAGGACGGGCCGGAAGTATATAGAATGGTGTCGTCTGCGTAGAGGTGGATCAGGGAATCGCCCGCAGCAAGAGCAACATCATTGATATATACAGAGAAAAGAGTCGGCCCGAGAATTGAACCCTGTGGCACCCCCATAGAGACTGCCAGAGGACCGGACAGCATGCCCTCCGATTTGACACACTGAACTCTGTCTGCAAAGTAGTTGGTGAACCAGGCAAGGCAGTCATCACAAAAAACTGAGGCTACTGAGTCTGCCGATAAGAATATGGTGATTGACAGAGTCGAAAGCCTTGGCAAGGTCGATGAAGACGGCTGCACAGTACTGTCTTTTATCGATGGCGGTTATGATATCGTTTAGTACCTTGAGCGTGGCTGAGGTGGACCCGTGACCGGCTCGGAAACCAGATTGCACAGCGGAGAAGGTACGGTGGGATTCGAGATGGTCAGTGACCTGTTTGTTGACTTGGCTTTCAAAGACCTTAGATAGGCAGGGCAGGATGGATATAGGTCTGTAACAGTTTGGGTCCAGGGTGTCTCCCCCTTTGAAGAGGGGGATGACTGCAGCAGCTTTCCAATCCTTGGGGATCTCAGACGATATGAAAGAGAGGTTGAACAGGCTGGTAATAGGGGTTGCGACAATGGCGGCGGATAGTTTCAGAAATAGAGGGTCCAGATTGTCAAGCCCAGCTGATTTGTACGGGTCCAGGTTTTGCAGCTCTTTCAGAACATCTGCTATCTGGATTTGGGTAAAGGAGAACCTGGAGAGGCTTGGGCGAGTAGCTGCGGGGGGGGCGGAGCTGTTGGCCGAGGTTGGAGTAGCCAGGCGGAAGGCATGGCCAGCCGTTGAGAAATGCTTGTTGAAGTTTTCGATAATCATGGATTTATCGGTGGTGACCGTGTTACCTAGCCTCAGTGCAGTGGGCAGCTGGGAGGAGGTGCTCTTGTTCTCCATGGACTTCACAGTGTCCCAGAACTTTTTGGAGTTGGAGCTACAGGATGCAAATTTCTGCCTGAAGAAGCTGGCCTTAGCTTTCCTGACTGACTGCGTGTATTGGTTCCTGACTTCCCTGAACAGTTGCATATCGCGGGGACTATTTGATGCTATTGCAGTCCGCCACAGGATGTTTTTGTGCTGGTCGAGGGCAGTCAGGTCTGGAGTGAACCATGGGCTATATCTGTTCTTAGTTCTGCATTTTTTGAACGGAGCATGCTTATCTAAAATGGTGAGGAAGTTACTTTTAAAGAATGACCAGGCATCCTCAACTGACGGGATGAGGTCAATGTCCTTCCAGGATACCCGGGCTAAGTCGATTAGAAAGGCCTGCTCACAGAAGTGTTTTAGGGAGCGTTTGACAGTGATGAGGGGTGGTCGTTTGACTATAACTTACCTTGTGGGGACACACAATTCAGTCCTATTCAAAATCCTATTTTCCCTAACCCCTAAACTTTACCCTGACCCTAACCCCAAAACCTAACCTTAAACCTAATGCTAAAACCAACCCTAGATCCTAACCCTAATTCTAACCCTAACCTTAACCCCCTAGAAAAAGCATTTGACCTTGTGGGGACTAACAAAATGCCCCCAGTTGGTTCAATTTGTGTTAGTTTACTATTCTTGTGGGTACTCCTGGTCCCCACATGTATAGTTAAACCCGTCCACACTACGGACAAAGACACACTCATGTCTGCCTGTTCCTCAGCATCGCAGGCAAGCGGCGAGGGCCTGCATGGCTCTGACAAGGGTGTGTATGTCCACAGACTGCAGTGGCTCCAGGAGGGCGGCCATGACCCTGTGGGACATGATGCTGCCACGCAGGAATTCCTGTTCATGCCATGTTGGTGAGAATGACCGCAGCGTGAGCCACCGCACCGGGAATTATGTGATGGAGCTGCTGAACTAAGCCAATGACACTCATTTATTGAAATAAAATGAAGAGATAACGGGGGTGGACATACACACACACACTTAGCCCTTGCAGCTCTGAGCCACCCTGGAGATGGCCTTGACAATGTGTGTCTGAATATCCAGCAGGTTGGGAGTGGTGATGAACTGCAGTAACCTCTGGAGACCTCCAGTCTCATGGATCAGCTGGAGACAGTCTCTGTCCTCCAACCAGATAGAGACCACCTGGAGAGCTGCTACATGCAGATCACTGAACAACTACAAGACACAAACACAAGAAATGAGTCAAATTCTTTAAAATACTTGAGCTTTGCTTGATTTTGTTTACCTGGTAGAATGAATTCAATAGAAAGATCAAACTACAAGTTCGATCAAGAGCACCTTAAATACTTCACAATGTCACACCCTGACCTTAGTTCCTTTTTTATGTCTCTGTTTTAGTTCGGTCAGGGCGTGAGTTGGGGTGGGCATTCTATGTTTTTGATCTAGGTTTTGTATTTCTGTGTTTGGCCTGGTATGGTTCCCAATCAGAGGCAGCTGTCGATCGTTGTCTCTGATTGAGAACCATACTTAGGTAGCCTGTTTTCCCACTATGATTTGCGGGTAGTTATTTTTTGGTTGGTGTTTGTTGCACCTGTCAGAACTGTTTGTTGGTCGTTTTGTTGTTTTGTTTGTGTATTCATCTTTATTAAAGGTATTATGGATACGTACCACGCTGCACTTTGGTCCTCCTCTCCTTCTCCCAACGACAATCGTTACACACAAGTACAGTACTTTCAAGTATGTGATAAATATAAATATATGACCCACACAGACCTTGTTGCAGATGAACTCCAGCAGCCTGTCAAAGCCCTGCTTCTCCCTGAAGGTGACCTGTGTGTTGTTACGCTTGCCGGGGTCCTCAGGCAAGCTGCTGAATGACCGGGAAATCAGATCTCAACAGCTACAGGGGAGGAGACCGCCATTTATCTCATGCACAGAAACGCGGCTGGGGAGGTCCTACACACACTTAAAATGGGGTTTTAGCTCAGCAGGCTAATATAGTCTCGTGGCGAGCAGAAGACTTGAGTTCAAGCCCCATCGATCACACACACACAAAACACACACCTGCACCAGGTTGTAGATAGACTCCTCAGAGTTCTTCTTGACTTCAGTATGAGCGGCTCTAGTCCTTCCTGGTCCGAGATCTGGACTTTACAGTTGGAGCCACCAACAGGGAGGCCAGGCACAACTCAAGGACCACCACATGCTCTCTGGCACAGGAACACACACATATAAACACACACAGAGAAAGATACATACAGATACAATGAAATGTGAAATGTCACAATGATTTAATGACTGGTGGAAACATATGATTGATACTCAAGAAGATGAGAGCCACACCGCCACCAAACGCTCAGCCAGAGCATACTTTCAGGTGACAGCTTTCCCGATTACAGAAGCATTGACATCCAATTTCTTCAGAATTAGTTTTACATCACATTTCAAACAGAGCAGAATCCGAAATGACCTAATGTTTCTGGCAACAATCTTGTCTTCAGCCACAATTCACCACTGTTTACAATGCGACCGACCCTAAATAACTGATTTTGTTACTGCATTGTGTTACTAATCCTATATCAGTAGGTGTTACTATCCTACATCAGTAACTAGAGAAGGGTTCCTTACTGTTGGCAGCCATGACCCCCAGGGCCATGAAGGCGTTGCGGTGGACCAGCTTGTCTTCGTGGGATATGAGGCGAGACAGAGGCTCCACTGTCACCAGCCCCAGCAGAGAGCTCCTGTTTTCATCACCTACCACCATGTGGAGACAGAGAGACAGGGAGATAGATGGTGGATATAGATAGATAGACAGATAGATAGACAGATAGATAGATAGATAGATAGATAGATAGATAGATAGATAGATAGATAGATAGATAGATAGATAGATAGATAGATAGATAGATAGATAGATAGATAGATAGATAGATAGATAGATAGATAGATAGATAGATAGATAGATAGATAGATAGATAGACAGGGCTTTATGCTCAATAGGTAAGCTGCTCCCAAGCTTAGGTCCAGGCTCAAATGAATATATCGCTTTCATTGCACAGCTTTCCACAGTCCAGTTGTATCAGATAATGTGATTATTTCAATGAAGAAAGGATACCATATTTCTATGACGTTAGTTCTCTCAGCAACATCAAGGGTAAAAACACCTTTCCCTGCAAATTTGTGGATGGCTTAGCAAGCTTTAGCCAAAACCTCTTCAGGGGAATTGAGCATGAGGACCACAGGGGCTGCCTTCTTACTCTTGATCAGCAGAGTGTCAAACTAGAGCGAGGGGAAGAATAGAGAGACTATTCCATTTGCTTTGGCAATGTGAACATCTGTTTCCCATGCCAATAAAGCCCTTTGAATGTGATTGATAGAGGGAGAGATTAAGTTGTTTGACTTCCCATTAAATCGACCCCCACCACCACATATCTTAATCTTCTTACCAGATCCTTAGATGAGGGCTCACTCTCTTTCTACATTTTCTTCCCCATCCTGAAACTACAAACCACATATTTTTCAGAAAACTTATTTACCCATTTATAACATGCTGTCAATGTTTACATGGGTGTCAACTTTGGCATGCACTGGCTGAACTTAGCTTGTTAACTAACGCTGTCACGCCCTGACCTTAGAGAGCCGTTTTATTTCTCTATTTGGTTAGGTCAGGGTGTGATTTGGGTTTGTGGTTTGTTTCTATGTTTTGGCGGGTATGGTTCTCAATGAGGGACAGCTGTCTATCATTGTCTCTGATTGGGAATCATACTTAGGCAGACTTTTTTTCCTTTTGGGAGTTGTGGGTATTTGTCTTTGTTTGTGCATGTATAGCCTTACGGAGCTTCACGGTTGTTGTTGTTGTTGTTGTTGTTGTTGTTGTTGTTGTTGTTGTTGTTGTTGTTGTTGTTGTTGTTGTTGTTGTTGTTGTTGTTGTTGTTGTTGTTGTTGTTGACGACGACGACATTTGCAAACAAAGAAAAATGTACGCTCACCGCGCTGCACCTTGGTCCATTCCATACGACAAACGCGTTAGCTAGCTAAGGTTGTAAGAGAGCTTGCTAACACAATTACCCTGGACGTCCAAATGAGGTTGCTTTTAGGAAATGTATGATTACCTTCCTGATTACCATTTGAATAATGAACTGTTTCTTACATGCTGTTCAATTCCGCGGATGTTCAATTCCGCGGACGATCAGTACCTAGCTATCTTGCATACAGGTTTTCAGCTAGTCTGTTAGCTAGCAAATAATGTTTTGGAAAGCAAGTTTGACATTTCGTTCCAAGGCGACGAATGCCACAGTTTTAGTCAGAGATCCTATCTAATTCTTAATTCATGTTTTTTTTTGTGTGTGTGTGGTACAAACTGGAAGCTAGAAGTTGGAAGATTTTCATGAAATGAAGGAAAGCCTGTGGTTTAGAATGTGCCACACTCTTTTATGTGAATAATAAGGATTTGTATTTTAATTCCTAATTATATGGATTGGACCACTAGCCAAAACAAACAATAAAATGCATCCCATGACATTTTTACATGCAAGTTGCACTTGAAGTGGTGGGAATGACTGCACAAACGATAGAGTAGGTAGGTCCTTTATTTGGTTGATGATGACCGTCATACAAAATCAAGAGACTATATTTCATCAGTTAATTACTGCAAATCACATACTGTGGCTTTTTATCAACTGGTTGTTCTGGTCATTTGCCAACATCCTCAACAAGATGTTAGCTTTGCATGCCTTGGCAACACAAAGAACAATTTACATTTCACACAGCAGATGATAATATTTGCCCTGCAGGCTTATTTTGCATGCACTGCTTGTACAGTTAACACTGCTAACACAAAATAACAATTTGCAAAGCTTACTGGCATTTTTAGTGGCTTGGAGACTAATTTTGCATTAAAATAACAACCTGAACATTTTATGAACTGTTTGGTTAGGGATTATTGGTTTACCTTTATATAGGGCAATATACATGTGTGTCATTGTGCTGTTGTGTATTTATTTTACTGTCTGCCTGTCTGAATGTCACCCACACCCACTATTCAATTCTATTCTATTCCGTAGTAATGGTGTGGCTGTGCCTTTAAGAGTTGGCCTGCCTGTCTCCCACAGCAGCACAAGAGGCTCCTGGCATGAGGAGGGTGAGTCATAAACCAAATGAGCTCCACATCATCACCAGCAGACAGAGCGGGGCTTCCTCCACCACAACGACGCCCTGACACAGCACAGCGGCTCGAAACAGCTCACTCTGCACTGCTCTGCACCAAAACACCCAAACGACCTCTAAAAGCATTACAGCACCTCTGGCCCTGCGGGACACTGTCACTACATTGTCAGTGGCCTGCCTGCCCTGAGTGATACAGATTAATCTCAAATAAAGGTTCAAGATTAGGGGATGGGGTGTGCAGATATTTTATAGCTTTTCACTAATGTATTATTAAGGTTTGCAAAGGGACATGCATACAGTAGCCTACATAGACACACACACATGCACACGGTTGATAATATTACTTTAAAATAAAAAAGGACCAGCATTTATCAATGTCATTTTTCTAAAATGGGTCACATTTTGTATGAATACAGTATTTTATTTGAGAGAAAGGAATCACATTTAAGAGAGGGCGAGAGAGAGAGACCATACTTGGGGAGGTTGGACTGCAGTGTGTTGGTGCGTTCACGAACACTGGGAACTATGGAGAAAAAAAGGGCTCATGTCGCGTTCACGTCATGTAAGTTATTTGCGTGGAGCTTCCTGTTGGTTGATTCTGATACATCCCAAGTGGGAAACACGGGTATCATTGTGCTTTCAAGACAACTGGGAACTTGGAAAAAAAGAGGACAAATCATGACTTTAGTGAAATTCAGGTCAGAATGTTGGAGCTGTAGAAAGATGCCAGTTTTTCTGAAGTCGGAGGATTCCTAGTTCCGTGTTCCGAGTTGTCTTGAACGCAACATTAGCAAGAGGGGAAAGACGGAATAGAATGGAAACGTTCCAGGCCGCCTACATGACGCATATTATCATATCGTTAAGTCATATTGCTGGGGTTCTTGCAATGATAAACATTACTTCCGTATTTTGAGATATCTGATACAGATCTGTAATCTCTAAGATCTACATAAATGCAGAACTGGATTCAACAATGTGGTCAATTGCGCAAGGCGTAATACAATTTAGGCTACCTGGAACGCTACTATTGTCCAATCTGTCTGCACGAGGGAATGTCGCTCTGGCTGTCATCCTTCCCTCGAGCTGTCAGTTGACAGTACAACACCGAGCCGAAAGCATCTTAGGAAAGAACACCGTTTTGATAAAACGTAGATTTTAGATTTCTCCTCTTTGGCACTGGAACGGTTGGGCCACTGTCATATTTCGAGGCTGACCAACAAACGCGTAGGAGGGAGAAAAACCAAAAGGACTGAATAGCTAGCTAGTTGCTAGTTAGCAAGCTAACGACCGTTAGCTTTGGCCAGTGCTGCCACTGCTCTGCTAAAGCGTTCGGTAGGAGTGTGCAGTACCAGTAGGCAGGCGAGCTGCGTTGGCATTTTAGTGTAGTTGGTTGGAAAAAGATTGCTACGGTTGCATGAACATGTTTCTTTTATTTCACCATTGCGGTGTTAGCTTCCTAAATGTTTTGCCCGGATGCGTCCAGTCAGTTGCTTGGTTAGCCAGAGAGCAATGCTAAGTGACGACGTCGACTCAGTGAGGCTATCGTGTCGGGGGTGAGGAGTTTGAGGAAGGAAGAGGTGACTTACGATGTTGGGGGGAAGTGTTGGGTTAATGAGCTAGTGGTGCGTTAGCTGACAGTGAAGGAAATAACGTTCATATTTTACAATACATTATCAACGACCGTCATTTCGTTAACCAGCTAACTAAAAGATAATGCAAATTAGAGAGGCTAGGTAATACAGAAAATACTGTTGTTTTCGGCTTGCTCGCAAGCTAAATGCAGAGGGAGGGTGATCATTGAGTGGCTACTCTCTCAGCTCCATAAATAACTGTCACTGACTGAGTGATATCCAGCCTATTTCACATAACTAAAGATGGCTACAGCGAGCAGCATTGCCGCATCTATTGCGAGCAAGACGAAGACGAAGAAGAAACACTTCGTGGCTCAGAAAGTGAAGCTTTTCCGAGCCAGTGACCCTCTGCTCAGCGTCCTTATGTGGGGAGTCAACCATTCGGTAAGTCGGTCCATTGGGGTTGGTTGGTGGTGGGCAAATCGATGTTTCATGGCCCTGTAACGCTACTAATAAGTTAAACCTAAAGCTCAGCTAGCTAACAATAGTGTCATCTATGTGTCAGAATGTGGTTGACTTGCCATACTAGAGACTGGCAGGCGCAAATCAGGGATGACTGCTCGCAGTGGTTATTGTCCTGTTAATGCAAATCAGCATCTGGTCACATTAGGCTTGATTTTGAATTGAAGTTTAACGTTTGTTGGCTTTCAATAGAACTTTGGCAGAAATGCAATACTAACTAGGTAGCTAAGTGGGTTCTCTAAGTTATCATGTTGCTGGGCTAGATTGTCAGCCATATGTGTAATTTCTCCAACTCCATGTATTAAGACATACCACACTGCCTGGGGTAAATGTGAATTGCTGATAGACTAATATTATGATAACTGTTTGCATTCTCAATGTGACACTAAGTAGCTTACCCTCTGTGTTTTAGTGTGTGTGTGTGTGTGTGTGTGTGTGTGTGTGTGTAGGATAAGCTCTCCGAGCTCCCAGGGTCCAGTGTCATGAGAGCAGATATTTCCATGTCGGAGAGCTTATCATCACTCTCTGTCCCTTCCTCTGTCATTCACTGTACACAGAAGGAAGTCTCAGTCAGAGCCATGTAGCTTAACATTGGCTCACTGTCCCCATGTTTCATTACATAAAATACTAATGATCATTACTAGAATGTTGTTATTGTTTTGGATACAACATTGAAGTTCTAAATCTCAAATGGAGTTTGCTGAAATCTTTAGCATACGTCTGTGGAAGAGTGGCTATGCAAAGAGTGAATGATCACCGTATTCTGGGTATGTCAGCATTACAGTAGATTCTCTCTGCAATGCTACACTGGCTGTTTAAAATAATTGACATTTTTACTCTCTGTATGCCATGTAAAAATATACTGAGGAGTTTTAAATAGTGAGTAGAGGTTATTTAGTAGATGGACATGAAATGATTACTCCAGCCTAGCCAACAGAGTAAACCAGAGATTACATTAAACAGAAAAGAAGTCCAAGAATAAACCTTGGCTGTGTTACTGTAAAGGCGTCCGCATGCTTCTCTGCCGGAACAGTTTGGTAGAGTTTGTGCATATATTATGACATTTTGTGACATTTTTGTTTGTTTTGGACGTCAGTGATTTTTCTTTTTTTCCCGACTGTTCAGACTCAAATTGTTCAGCATGCAAGCCAAAGTTTTGCGCCGAAGTCTACGCCCCTTCGTCGGTGATTGGTCAACAGTAGCGATTCTTCAATAAAGTCTTTGTTGCCATTCAAAGAGAGATGATTCATCATCATGCACGCTTTTTAATTGAAAGATACTGCACCAAACATCTTAGCTAGATGTAAAATTGCGCAACTAAGATCTCTTCAGAATAAATGTCAAAATGAATGACCGAATTATTAAGTTATCTAAAATTAATTCAGACTATTTTGAGGAAGTTTATACTGGCTACAGTGTCGCAAAATGGACAAACAGTACTATTGCCACTTTTTTGTCGTTTTTCAAATTGTAATTTTCTTTCATCATTTTTTTTGTTGTTATTTCCAAAAATGTTTCACCTCGTTTTCTCCCCAATTTTATGAGGGTAGTTAGTCTTGTCCCATCGCTGCAACTCCCATACGGACTTGGGAAAGCCGAAGTCAAGAGCCATTCGTCCTCCAAAACACGACCCTACCAAGCCGCTCTGATTCTTGACACACTGCTCGCTAAACCCGGAAGCCAGGCGCACCAATGTGTCAGAGGAAATGCTGACGACCGACTTTAGCGTGCATGTGCCCGGGCGCCACAAGGAATCGCTAGAGCACGATGGGATAAGGACATCCCAGCTGCGACACAGCCCGGGATCTAACCCGGATCTGTAGTGAAGACTCTAGCACTACGATGCAGTGCCTAACACCGCTGCGCCATTCGGAAGGCCCCAAACAAAGGCCTTTTTAAGGGAAAATGCAAGCACATTCCTTCAGTTCAGCTAGCTGAGTTCGGCTAGGCGCCAGCCAAACGGAAGCATGCTGACGCCTTAACAGTGAAGTGTTGGCCAGACACAGTGGTGGTCTCGCTATCTTTCTAGTGGTCCATGTGGTGGTCCTCTACTGTTCCAGACAGATGTTGAGCCCCCCCACCCCCCTCAGTTGTTCTCCCTCATTCACTCTGCATCAGAGGCTGGTCAGCCCAGCTCAAACTTCTATAATAAAACAGTCTCTTTTGGTGCAGGGTTACTAATGTGAATGAGAAGAGGGGACACACACACACACACTCTCTCTCTCATGGAAAGAGCCATGATTGTGCTATGCTCTCCACTGCACAGGGCCTAAGGGCAATTACATGGTAATGGAATTATGCTGAGACTCAGATTTTTCCCTTTAAAATGTATACCAAACAAAAAATATTGATTTTAAAAGTTTAACCACCCATAAAATGTATGCACAAGGACTACTTTTAACAATTTACACAGAACATTTTACGGAAACATTTACAGGAAGAACTGTACAGATATGGGGCAGCAGGTAGCCTAGTGGTTAGAGTGTTGGGCCAGTAAACGAAAGGTTGCTAGATGGAATCCCTGAGCTGACAAGGTAAAAATCTGTCATTTTGCCCCTGAACAAGGCAGTTAACCCACTAGGCCGTCATTGTAAATAATAATTTGTTCTTAACTGACTAACTTAACTAATATTACAAAAATACATTTGGGAACAGAATAAAACTGAGGGAGATTTTACCGTAATTCTGTTACCAAACTTTGCATCTTTATAGTTTTTCTAGTAAATGTTTTTATTTTATTTACTGTGTAAATTGTTCAAAGTAGTCATTGTGCAACAAAATCTGCATTTCAGCATAATTCTGTTACCATGGAATTGCCCCTAACTAATGTCGGTGTTAAGCCAGGGAGGGGAACCAAGGAAGGTTACACAATAAGTGTGTCACGACCACAACAGCCTAGCCTAGATGGTATTCTATCCCAGTGGTAGTTTACTGCATGTGACGTCGTGACCACACCTGTGACAGGAATACTTCTATTAGCTCCCAGAGAGTTAATGCCCTAGGCTTTAGCTCAGTGGGCTAATGTGGTCCACTTTAGTCACACAGACAGTATGTGTTTGATTCCCGGCTAGTGTGGCGTAGCCTGCATGTTCAAACTTCTCAGGGTGACGGATAACTATGTTTTATGCGTGAAGCTGCTTGCTTTACAGTTTAACTCCTCATGGTCGCAATGACTTTCTCTTTCTTGCAGACTTGCAACAAGCTCTAAATTGGTCAGTTAGTGAGGGCGATAGTTAGAAATAGAAAGCCTGCTGATTGTGTTTGAGCTGATGTCTATGCCCCAGGTTAGAGTAGGGTTCAGATGTAATGTCTGCTAGCGACGGAACACTGGAATGGAATGGGGAGAGGGGGAGGCCTGACAATGTGGTCCACCAGTAGAACTGTGCAGAGGCAAGACACACGCACACACACTAAGGCAGGCAACTAAACAGAACCCTTATCTCCTCAGGGACACATGAATCAAACCCATCCACTCACTAGCACTTCCTGGAAACTCACCAGCTCACTGCATTCCTGCAGCTCTAGTATCATGGGAAACCAGTGACAGAACTAGACAATTCAACTGTTAGTCACTAGACGGCCATGGTAGAGAGGACGGAGAGAAGTCACTAGATTACCTGGCTAGAGAACTTTTCTTGATTTGCGGCAGCACCTCTACTGTAGTTGTTTGAGCACATTTAATTTGTGATTTTTAAAGCGCTAGCCTCCGCTGTGCCTCGGTCCTTCCAGCTGTGTGATTGGTGGTAGTGCATGAGTGACAGCAGCTAGACATCTCTGTCTATAATCCTTAATCTTCTCGTGTGGCGAGATAACTAACTCAGTCTGACAGCCAAAGCCTCACAGACATCCCTACTGTCTTAAGGCCTTGAGGATATAGGACTTAGCTTAGAGAGAGACACTGACTGTTGACACGTAGCTCAGCTGTACAACAGGGACCTGTAGTGCTCCATCCATGGACAGAAGCTCTCTAGAATGTCTGTACAAATCTCTGGCGAATCATCATACATACAGAGGTTGGCTCTAATAGGCACATTGTAGACATGTACTATTTCAGTGATAATTTGACGTGTAGTAGCATTATACATTATAAATCAGTGAAAGACTAGAGGAATGTACAGTCACTCAGAAACCAAGCAGACAAAGTGAGAGAATGCATGTGGTGTGCTGTAATGCTTGGAACATTAAAAATCAAATCACATACACATATTTAGCAGATGTTATTGCGAGTGTAGCGAAACATGATCAAAGTATTCCCCCTCTCTCTGAGCCAGTGACTGTCTGGGTCTGTGTGTTGCGTAAGAGGCTGTTTCTATTAATAGCCACAGGAGTGACCTGCAACTAATATGTGGTGAATATGGGTGAAGAACAGAATAGATGGGATCTCAAAGTACCTGGAGTCCCTGGGGACCAGACAAGCACATCCACTGTGTGTGTGCATGTGGTCTCTCAGACAGGCTTCCGCAGCATATGACTGTAGCTTGCCATACAACAGAAGTAAATATAATGCGTCATGTCTGAGGAGACGATGACATTGCATGACATTGATGTAAACTGAATATAGCTTAAACTGTGGATCAGCAATTGTAACAATAACAACGCTTCTCCCATGTTTTGGTAAGAAGCTGAGGGAAGGGGCTGGAGAAATGTAACCTTTTGAACTAAGCTCAAGGCATTTATAAGTCTTCATACATATAATTAATTTAAGTCTAAAAATGGACGTCGCAACTGCTGATTGCCACATTAAGCCACCAACAGTAGATATTAAAACTGCAGCACACGTGTGCCCTCGTTGCCCTGCATGGCTATCAATGTGTGTACAGTAGGCCCCATGAGAAGAGAAGCGAATAGAGTACATGTGTACGTTCCCTATCATAGCTCGGCCCTAGTGGTGTGTGCTCATTAACCCTCTGCTGTGAAGGGGAAATGAGGGAGTAATGAGAGAGATGGAGAGAATGAGGTGAGAGTAGCCTGCTAAATTAGCAATGTTTTAATAAGAACAGCTACTGTAGGGCTTCTGACCCTCTGAAACAGAAAGGGTTCCTTCCTTATAGCCTCACGGGATTCGCCTAGCTAGCAGTTAGCTTAGTTTAGCTGGCAGGACCCTCATACTCCCCTAGCCAATACAGACCTTTCTCCTCACTCACATCATATCAGCCAGGAACTAATAAAACAGATGTACTCTATTGCTAATATGATTTATACCTCTACTGAGTAATCTAGTTAATCATGGAGTGATAAGAGCAGGGCAGGTTCCTTGTATTCAAGTTATTAACATTGTGATGGGGCTCCCGAGTGGCGCAGCGGTCTAAGGCACTGCATCTCAGTGCTAGAGGCATCACTACAGAGCCTGGTTTGAATCCAGCCGGCCGTGATTGGGATTCCCATAGGGCGGCACACCTCCGGGTTAGGGTTTGGCCGGAGTAGGGCGTCATTGTAAATATGAATTTGTTCAACTTGCCTAGTTTAAATAAAGGTAATACAAATAATAAACCGGTCATGTTGACTGGTGATTGTCTATATAGGGCCTATGCTGTCTACAGCCTGTGATGATGAATAGGCTAATGTACAGTAGAGGCTGATGAGGTAGTGGTCCCATTGTTTAAAGGCCAACCAGGTCCCCTGGTTTCTATACAGTTGTAATCTGCGACCTTTATAGCCTCATTATCTTGGCTACTCCCTAAACATGTCTGGTGAATTGACCATTCAAGTTTCTCTGCATGTGACATTTTAGCCACATGTTTTTTTTTCCCCACACACTCAAAGAAATCATACCACCAACAAAGCTTTAAAGTTAGACTCAGCCATATGACATCATCATAGACTGCGAGGTCCGGATTTTATTTAGGTGGTGGGTGTGGCAGTGAGAGTGGTTGGCACGGCTGAAATTTAGAGAGAATTTTAGAGGCCCCCCATCTTGGCGGTGTAGACATGTTTGCATTTCAAACACTTAGGCGGCTCGCCCAATACTTTTATATGCAGGAAAAAAGAAAAAGAAATCTAATCATTGGTGCATACCTGAACCATGACAGTAGTGTCACAAAGGGCTCTGATTTCCTTTAAAAGTACAGTAGGCATAGATATATGAATAGGGAACAGACCATGAAATGGTGTTAGTGGGGTGTGTATATCTTATGTAACTGAGGGTGTAATTAGTATGATAGTGTGAAATTGGTCCTGATTTGATTTATTGCAGGCAGTCAGTCAGAGAGAATTAGGCTACACCCCCATGAAAGGCTACTACTAATACAGTACAACCACACACAGGGTTAATAATTTCATATATTACATTTGTAAAATGCTTTTCATTATACAGAATAATCTCAAAGTGCATATAAAAAACTATACACAGAAACTGACATAAAGAACACCACTGACGCTACAAGAGACGAGGACACCAAGGAGCACAGCTATCAACAGAAAGCCTTCCTAAAGAACAAGTTCTTCAGGCCCTTTTTTAAGGAGCCCCGAGTCTGTGGTGCCTTCAGGTAGGGCTGGGCGATATGGCCTAAAAACATTTTTTTCTTCAGATTTATGGGGCGATTCGAGATCTTGATTTTCAAACAGTCAGCAATAATCCTAATAAATTCAGGGCTTGTAAAGTTATACCTAAGTTAAACGTAAGCCTTCCACAACCATAAGACCCAGAGGGGTTGGGTTAAAATGCGGAAGACTAGGTATCCCCCTTTCCTTTCCCTGTTCACTAGACAATTATTTAATCAAAATAGTTTAACCTGGTTTTTTGCAATCACTAATCTGGGTTTCAAGTGTATTCATGAAAATGCCCTTTTTTGTTACAAATGTAACCATTTAGGGGTTAAGAGCGTTGCTTCAATAAACAAAATTGCTCGTTCGAATCCCTGAGCCAACTAGGTAAAAAAAAAAATCTGTTGATGTGCCTTGAGCAAGGCACTTAACCCTAATTGCTCCTGTAAGTCGCTCTGGATATGAGCATCTGCTAAATAACAAATACAAAATAAAAACATTATGCACATTCAGTAATAATGACTAATTTCTTGTGACAGGCATTTGGCTATAGAAAATGAACACCGGTCTAATATAAACATTCTCTCAAGTATAAACCCACATGCTAGTGAGTAGCCTGCTAATCTCCATATGTCAAGTTTAGCCAACTTGGATCTTTTTGTTACTAGCTAACAAGGCAGAACAGTTGAATTGTTTTGAACGCACCATGCTGTCTGTCTCCAACTGTTTGAACAGCATGTTAGCCTGTCCACTTTGTTCAGATGTTGGAATAAAGTCTCCTTCCTTATTTATCAGAATGAGAACGAGTTGCCAATTCCTTATTTTGTGTTTTTATGCTTATTGCGCATTTATAAAACACAGACTAGACAGCTAGTATAACAGTCTTTGGCTAAAATGCTGCTAGCGGTACTTGGTACCGCAATGCCGCACACAACAAACTGAGCTTTCATTTTCCAGACTCAGTGTTCATTGATACTTTCATTTTAGTAGTGTCAGTAGAAAGTTCAACTTCTCCTCTATTACAGTAAAATAATGTCTCCATGTGTTTCTGTGTCCATATGACCCATTCTGTTGGACCAAACATCAAATGCAAATAGCGAGTTGAAACCGCATGTCAGAGAGGAAGACGTGATCTCTCATCTTTGTTGTCAGTGGCATGTGTAAACCAGAGAAAGAGGCGACACGTGAGGTTTCACTCTGGCAAAAATCTGGCAAATAAGCCCAATGGGTTTATTTTGGACCTAAGCTTGTCTCCTGACTTCCTGCCTTTGGGAGAAAGACTCCCATTGTTCAGGCGGAGACATGTGCATCTCGTCATTATATACAGATCTCTGGTGTAAATGGGAAGGCGCACAGAAGGAGCGAAGGAGACAAGACCAAAAAGAAGACAAGTGAACATAAAACGCTTTTAAAAAAACAACTTAATTCTTGCGATGCAGGCATTTGGAATATTGCGCAAAAACATTCATTTGAATTAATTCAATATATCGCCCAGCCCTATCTTCAGGTGGTCCGGGAGGGGATTCTAGATGCTGGGGGAGGTTTAAGCTGTAAGCACATTTTTGCCAAGCAGCCCAGCTTGTTTCAGGGGGCGTGGAGAAGCAGTGCCTGACTTGAGGCTGCAGGTGGGCTTATGGGGTTTAGGGAGACCGATAATTGAATTCTACACTAAACGCAGTGATGCGTGTTTCTCTTCACATGATGGTGACTGAAATGAGACTAACGAGCTGAATTGTTAACCACCACAAGGCCTGGGTTGTCTGTCTTCTTTGAGATGTTATGGTTGGGGGGTTGCAGAAGACCGATTGAACAGGATTTACCCTATTGGATTTACCCCAGTGGTGGAAATACTGCTAACTGTGCATTCTGCATCTTTTCATGGGCCTGATTTGTACACAATTGACCCGTGAAATGTGCTGGATCTCTATGTGCTTAATGTCAACTAGCCTTGACTGGTGTCATCCAGGTTTAGAGCAGTATATCTCTGTTAGTGCTACTAGTAGAGATGACATACCAGGTACATTTACTAAATCTGTCCATTATAGTCAAACAAACATCAAATCAGTCACTAAGCATTAAGCACCAACTGCTATTGTAGGCCTATGTACTGTGGCTGTACCATAAAAATGTCTAGCCTACAAGCTCTGTTTGAGTATAGACTGGTTGTACTTGTTAAATCTACCATACATGTAACAACATGTTATCTTGACTTAAGTACCAGTGATCTGTCAGCAGGTACACCAGCCAGCTGTCTGTCAGTCAGGGCGGTGTTTCTGTCAGAGAACGGTGTTTCTGTCAGAGAACGGTGTTTCTGTCAGAGAACGGTGTGTTTCTGTCAGAGAACGGTGTGTTTCTGTCAGAGAACGGTGTGTGTCTGTCTGTCAGAGAACGGTGTGTGTCTGTCTGTCAGAGAACGGTGTGTGTCTGTCTGTCAGAGAACGGTGTGTGTCTGTCTGTCAGAGAACGGTGTGTGTCTGTCTGTCAGAGAACGGTGTGTGTCTGTCTGTCAGAGAACGGTGTTGGTCAGAGAACGGTGTGTTTCTGTCAGAGAACGGTGTGTGTCTGTCTGTCAGAGAACGGTGTGTGTCTGTCTGTCAGAGAACGGTGTGTGTCTGTCTGTCAGAGACCGGTGTGTGTCTGCCTGTCAGAGAACGGTGTGTGTCTGCCTGTCAGAGAACGGTGTGTGTCTGCCTGTCTGAGAACGGTGTGTGTCTGCCTGTCTGAGAACGGTGTGTGTCTGCCTGTCTGAGAACAGTCTGTCTCAGAGAACGGTGTAATGAGAAATTAGGCTCCCTGTGCTGAGTTCCTCTCCCACTTCCTGTCCACTGGGGCCACGGAGCATGCTCACTCTGCTCCGTGGCGGAAACCCCAGACTCCGTCACCAAGGCAACGAAGAACAGGAAGTGGAACTGTGAAAGTTGGCCAGGCTGAGATAGAGAGAGCGTGCTGCAGAGAGATAAGAGCCATCATCAAAGGAGAAGGAGATTAAACACAACATAAACATGAGAGCTCCACTCTGCACCACTCAGCTTCACTCCGAGGTGATAAGAACAGGCCAAGGAACACAGTGACTAGAATAATAGAATGCATCCCAAATGGCACCCTATTTCCTTTATAGTGCACTACTCTTGGACCCTGGTTTAAAGTGTACTATAAAGGGAATAGGGTGCCATTTGGAACACATCCTGTTGGGGTATTCAAAACCTGGAGGTCCAGGAAATGCTGTTCTATGTGGTTCTCTTCATTCTGGGTTAAATCCTGCCTGCCTGACTGAACATATGAATGCACCATGATATAATTAGACAGAGAGACTAGTAATCCTGCTTCCTTCAGGGGAGATGTTTGTATTCTGTCACTGTCAACCCCCCTAATACATTGCTGCTGCTGCCTGCCTCTGTGCTGTCCTCCTGAAGGTTGGCCCTGTGTGTGTGTGAGGGGGGGGACTGAATGAATGACTGACTACTTTCACAGAGGTCATGTCTCTCATCTCCCCTCTGATGACAAGGGAGAGCATCACCTGCTTTGCATGTGTATTTGATCAGTTACAGGAATGAGAATGAAGTGTAGGTGTGTGTGTAGGGGCATTGTCGTCTTTCCTGCCTTTGTAATGTGTGTGAAATAGTTTTTTTATGTGGGGACGTCTTCTTCTGATGTACACAGGATGTTGACAGTCTCTGAGTGACGTTGTTACCTGGCACCCCACATCACTGACAGTCTCTCTCTCTCTCTCCTTAACATCTATCAAGTTCCTGCCTCCTCCTGAAGTCCACTAGCTTCCTTACCTTGTCTCCTTTCCTCCTGGGCCAAGCTGCAGTCTCTCTCTCTCTCTTGCATGCTCTCTTCCCGGATGTTATCAAACCTCATTTAGTCTAGAGGTGGAGGAGAGTCCTGCTGAGACCATGTTCTACACCATCTGTTGTTTGGATCCTTCAGCATTAGGCGAGAGATGCAGGCATCAATCCCACATGACAGGGGCATATTGGCCCGCCACCTATTAAAACAGGATGATAAGATGATACCGATACTTTTTGTCTATATTGGATTACAACATAAACACTTAGCTATTGCACATTTTTTAAAATCAAGTCCTCACAGAAATGGCAGACTATAATATCAACTCTGGGCAATTCCACGGCAACAGAATTGCGCTGTGTACTACTCCCTTCACAGAACAGTGCAAACGGGCTCTAACCAGAATAGAAAGAGGAGTGGGAGGCCCCAGTGCACAACTGAGCAAGAGGACAAGTACATTGTCTAGTTTGAGAAACAGACGCCTCACAAGTCCTCAACTGGCAGCTTCCTTTTATAGTACCCGCAGAACACCAGTCTCAACGCCAACAGTGAGGAGGCGACTCCAGGATAATGTCCAGTGTCTGTTCTTTTGCCCATCTTAATCATTTATTTTTATTTGCCAGTCTGAGAGAGGGCTTTTTCTTTGCTACTCTGCCTCGAAGGCCAGCATCCTGGAGTCGCCTCTTCACTCTCTTAATTGCTCCAGATACTCAACTAGTCTAAAGAAGGCCAGTTTTATTGCTTCTTTAGTCAGAACAACAGTTTTCAGCTGTGCAAACATAGTTGAAAAAGGGTTTTCTAATGATCAATTAGCCATTTAAAATGATAAACTTGGATTATCTAACACAACGTGCCATTGGAACACAGGAGTGATGGTTGCTGATAATGGGCCTTGGTACGTCTATGTAGATATTCCATAAAAAAATCTGCTAAATCAGCTATTCTAGCTATAATAGTCATTTACAACATTAACAATATCTACACTGTATTTCTAATCAATATGATGTTATTTTAGTGGACAAAAAATGTGTTTTTCTTTTAAAATCAGTGAAATTTCTGTGTGTGCGTGAAAGAGAGACACATACAGATAATTATTTATTTCAGCTTTTATTTATTTATTCACATTCTCAGTGGGTCAGAAGTTTACATACACTCAATTAGTATTTGGTAGCATTGCCTTTAAATTGTTTAACTTGGGTCAAATGTTTCGGGTAGCCTTCCACAAGCTTCCCACAATAAGTTGGGTATATTTTGGCCCATTCCTCCTGACAGAGCTGGTGTAACTGAGACCGGTTTGTAGGCCTCTTTGCTCGCACACGCTTTTTCAGTTCTGCCAACAAATTTTCCATGGGATTGAGGTCAGGGCTTTGTGATGGCCACTCCAATACCTTGACTTTGTTGTCCTTAAGCCATTTTGCCACAACTTTGGAAGTATGCTTGTGGTCATTGTCCATTTGGAAGACCCATTTGCGACCAAGCTTTAACTTCCTGACGGATGTCTTGAGATGTTTCTTCAATATATCCACGTAATTCTCCTTCTCGTGATGCCATTTATTTTGTGAAGTGCACCAGTCCCTCCTGCAGCAAAGCACTCCACAACATGATGCTGCCACCCACGTTCTTCACGGTTGGGATGGTGTTCTTCGGCTTGCAAGCCTCCCCCTTTTTCCTCCAAACATAACGATGGCCATTATGGCCAAACAGTTCTATTTTTGTTTCATCAGACCAGAGGACATTTCTCCAAAAAGTGCAATCTTTGTCCCATGTGCAGTTGCAAACTGTAGTCTAGAGGTAGACCGATTATGATTTTTCAATGCCTGTACCGATTATTGGAGGACCAAAAAAAAGCTGATACCGATTAACCTCTAGCGTCGAGCAATCCCGTATCCGGGAGCGTAATCATAGCCTCAAGCTCATTACCATAACGCAACGTTTCTTATTCATGAAAATCGCAAATGAAATTAAATAAATATATTGAAACACAAGCTTAGCCTTTTGTTAACAACACTGTCATCTCAGATTTTCAAAATATGCTTTAACCAAAGCTACACAAGCATTTGTGTAAGAGTATTGATAGCCTAGCATAGCATTAAGCCTAGCATTCAGCAGGCAACATTTTCACAAAAACAAGAAAAGCATTCAAATAAAATAATTTACCTTTGAAGAACTTCAGATGTTTTCAATGACGAGACTCTCAGTTAGAGAGCAAATTTAAATTTTTTCCAAAAATATTATTTGTGTAAGAGAAATAGCTCTGTTTTGTTCATCACGTTTGGCTAAGAAAAAAAACACGAAAATGCAGTCAACACAACGCCAAACTTTTTTCCAAATTAGCTCCATAATATCGACAGAAACATGGCAAATGTTGTTTAGAATCAATCCTCAAGGTGTTTTTCACAATTCTATTAGATGAAAAATCATTCCTGGCAGTCGGTTTCTCATCAAAGGCAAACGGAAAAATACTGCAGCTGGAGATTATGCAATAATTGCGACGGAGGACACCAAGCGACCACCTGGTAGATGTAGTCTCTTATGGTCAATCTTCCAATGATATGCCTACAAATACGTCACAATGCTGCAGACACCTTGGGGAAAACGTGGAAAACGTAAGCTGACTCCTAGCTCCTCCACAGCCATATAAGGAGTTATTGGCATGCAGGGCTTTCAAAAAATGAGGCACTTCCTGGTTGGATTTTTATCTGGGTTTCGCCTGTAACATCAGTTCTGTGGCACTCACAGACTATCTTTGCAGTTTTGGAAACGTCAGAGTGTTTTCTTTCCAAAGCTGTCAATTATATGCATAGTCGAGCATCTTTTCGTGACAAAATATCTTGTTTAAAACGGGAACGTTTTTCATCCAAAAATTAAGAGCGCCCCCTATATCGAAGAAGTTAATCGGCTGATTTAAAAAATATATATATATATATATTTTTTTAAAGTTGTATTTATTTGTAATAATGACAATTACAACAATACTGAATGAACACTTATTTTAACTTAATATAATACATCAATAAAATCAATTTAGCCTCAAATAATGAAACATGTTCAATTTGGTTTAAATAATGCAAAAACAACGTGTTGGAGAAGAAAGTAAAAGTGCAGTATGTGCCATGTAAGCTAACATTTAAGTTCCTTGCTCAGAACATGAGAACATATGAAAGCTGGTGGTTCCTTTTAACATGAGTCTTCAATATTCCCAGGTAAGAAGTTTTAGGTTGTAGTTATTATAGGAATTATAGGACTATTTCTCTCTATACCATTTGTATTTCATGAACCTTTGACTATTGGATGTTCTTATAGGCACTTTAGTATTGCCAGTGTAACAGTATAGCTTCCGTCCCTCTCCTCGCTCGAACCAGGAACACATCGACAACAGCCACCCTCAAAGCAGCGCTACCCATGCAGAGCAAGGGGAACAACCACTCCAAGTCTCAGCGCGAGTGACGTTTGAAACGCTAACTAGCTAGCCATTTCACATTGGTTACACCAACACACCACACACTATAGTATTGCCAGCCTAATCTCTGGAGTTGATAGGCTTCAAGTCATAAACAGCGCAATGCTTGACGCACAACGAAGAGCTGCTGGCAAAACTCACGAAAGTGCTGTTTGAATGAATGCTTACGAGCCTGCTGCTGCCTACCACCGCTCAGTCAGACTGTTCTATCAGATCATAGACTTAGTTATAACATAATAACACACAGAAATACGAGCCTTAGGTCATTATGGTAGAATTCGGAAACTATCATCTCGAAAACAAGACATTTATTCTTTCAGTGAAATACGTTACGTATTTTATCTAACGGGTGGCATCCATTAGTCTAAATATTCCTGTTACATTGTACAACCTTCAATGTTATGTCATAATTACGTACAATTCTGGCAAATTAGGCGGCCCAAACTGTTGCATAAACACTGACTCTGCGTGCAAGGAACGCAAGAGAAGTGACACAATTTCACCTGGTTAATATTGCCTGCTAACCTGGATTTATTTTAGCTAAATATACAGTTTTAAAAAATATATACTTCTGTGTATTGATTTTAAGAAAGGCAATGATGTTCATGGTTAGGTACACATTGGAGCAACGATACGCACCGCATCGATTATATGCAACGCAGGACACGGTAGATAAACTAGTAATATCATCAACCATGTGTAGTTAACTAGTGATTATGATTGATTGATTGTTTTTTATAAGATAAGTTTAATGCTAGCTAGCAACTTACCTTGGCTTACTGCATTCGCGTAACAGGCAGTCTCCTCGTGGAGTGCAATGAGAGGCAGGTGGTTAGAGCGTTGGACTAGTTAACTGTAAGGTTGCAAGATTGAATCCCCCAAGCTGACAAGGT
The DNA here is from genome assembly GCF_057628025.1 of Oncorhynchus mykiss. Lineage (NCBI taxonomy): Eukaryota > Metazoa > Chordata > Actinopteri > Salmoniformes > Salmonidae > Oncorhynchus > Oncorhynchus mykiss. Next base: position 17,247,795 of record NC_143032.1, read on the forward strand.
GAAACTCTGTCGGTCTGCCCCTGAACGAGGCAGTTAACCCACCGTTCCTAGGCCGTCATTGAAACTGAATTGAACTTAACTTGCCTAGTTAAATAAAGGTGTAAAAAAATATAAAAAATCGTCCAAATCGGTGTCCAAAAATACCGATTTCCGATTGTTATGAAGACTTGAAATCGGCCCTAATTAATCGGCCATTCCGATTAATCGGTCTACCTTAGCCTGGCTTTTTTATGGCGGTTTTGGAGCAGTGGCTTCTTCCCTGCTGAGTGGCCTTTCAGGTTATATCAATATAGGACTCGATTAACTGTGGATACAGATACTTTTGTACCTGTTTCCTCCAGCATCTTCACAAGGTCCTTTGCTGTTGTTCTGGGATTGATTTGCACTTTTCGCACCAAAGTACGTTCATCTCTGGGAGACACCGCTCAGGAAGGAGATGCGTTCTATGACGGCTGCGGGGTCCCATGGTGTTTATACAGTGCCTTGCGAAAGTATTCGGCCCCCTTGAACTTTGCGACCTTTTGCCACATTTCAGGCTTCAAACATAAAGATATAAAACTGTATTTTTTTGTGAAGAATCAACAACAAGTGGGACACAATCATGAAGTGGAACGACATTTATTGGATATTTCAAACTTTTTAACAAATCAAAAACTGAAAAATTGGGCGTAATTTTGGTAATGGTGAGACTGGTGAGAGGTAAAACCCTTTGCATAAATTGCCTACATTACTACAAATATTAATAGCTAATTATGGCAATTAAGAAACCTGATTTTAAAAATGTGTATGTATATTATTATTTAAAAAATATATAGATAATAAAAATCAAGTTGAGGGTGATGGAAATGCATTTGGCGGTTGATCTACTTCTGATCTGTAAATGGTACTGTGTGCTCTTTTCGAAGGATGGATTCCAGTCTTTTCAGGGCTATGGGATACGGGGGGTCGGGGGTGGCCTGTCGGGCATTGGGATGACAACCCAACTCGGGATAAGGAGGGCTTTTAGCGGGTGGAATAGTGGGGACCAATTGGAGGTTTACTTAGTAGCAATGCAAATATCATGTTACAGCTATATAGACACTCAATCATAGTGTTACTTTTTAATGGTATGTTTATAAACATATATTTTGATAAATAGAATGGAAAGTTGTCTTATTATGGTAAGTGGTGAAATAAGTATTTTCTTATTATCATGAAAAAGTAACACAACTGTAATGGCTTAGCCGATAATAAGAAAAGACCATCAGTATTTACCTGGCTAAAAGAGAAGGAATATAATATCTATTGTTTACAGGAAACTAATTCAACAGTTTTAGTTTTACATTTTGTGGGAAAAGGACTGCGGGCGGAAATATATTTCTCCCATGGGCAAAGAAATTCAAAAGGGGTGATGGTTTTATTTAACAGTTATTTTGATCCAAATGTGCAAATTGTCCAAACAGATCATCAAGGTAGATATATTATTTTAAATATGTTATTGGACAATAAACAGATATGGCTTATTAACCTAAACAGTCCAAATAATGACAATCCATGCTTTGAAAATGTATATAAGAATTGATCAACTCTACAAGCAACACTAGACTATATAATATTATTATTATTATTATTATTATGGTGGGAGATTTTAATATTAATATTGATTTTAATTTTAATTTTGTCTTAAATACCTCTATGGACCGCAATGGAAATCACACTACAAACTATCACCCTCAGGCACTTAAGGAAATCATGAATGTCATGGATATATTGGAATTAGTGGATATGTGGAGACTTAAATACCCTGACCTAGTGAGATCTACATGACGGAGGCTTAATCAAGCTAGTCGTCTTGACTACTTTCTTATGACATTCTCTCTGGCACCAAAAGTTTAAAAAGTGTTGATAGGGGACAGAATGTGGTCAGATCATCACATAATTGGCATAAATATATTACTCTTACAGAATTTCCACGTGAGCTAGGATATTGGAAATTTAATCAAAGCCTACTAGATTAATTGTTTAGAACTAGGACAGAATAATTCATAACTGACTTTTTCAGACATAACATAGGTACAGCAGATCCCTTTACTGTATGGGACACTTTGTAGCGGTATTTATTAGAGAGGGGTAAAGAATGATTTTGTTCGGGCGCCAGGCAGGTATTAACCATGCCGAAAGGAAAATAGTAGAATAGAGAGAGTACCACTACCAGACCCACACACATCAGCAGAAGAGACTGCCTAGAGTGTAGCCTGTTTACCAGATAGCCAGTGGAGAGAAAAAAGAATACACCCCATATAAAACCCACATCACAGCGGTAACCCAAACAAGAATACCTCATACAATAATACTAATACTAATAATGGCAGAGCAATTCAACAGCAACTTCATACAAGAATGAACCCAGTCATCAACATAGGATTTGCAATAATCTGTATTATTTTCTAGTGGATGAGTGCAGAGGGTATGAATGTGGGGGGTGTTCATCGACACAACAAAGGCCTTAAAAATGTCCAGTCTTCTCGGCCACATGTCATTAGTACACCTCAATACAGTTCACATAACAATACACAACTTGCAAGCCACCTCCCTTTTAACTAAAATGTCCATCAAAATACTTCTGGCAGGGCAATAATAGTCCAGCTCTAATGAATTTCTATGGAAAGTGCCTTTGAAAAATAGAGAGTCTGTTGCAGGGTAAAGCACTGGAACGAGAGGGAAGAGAAAGAGAGAGAAAAAGTGATCTTAGCTGTGGTCTTCGGGCGTGCAGGTGTACTGTCTGACTGTCCGATGGTTTGTTGGTTTGTATGTTAAAGCTTCGCAACAATGTTGCTACTAATCAATGCGATCCATAACGGGTGTGGTCCCAAACGAAAACAACCACGACCTAGAGCGATTACACCGATGATTGAGTTAAATACTTTATAACCTACACACGCTGAAAACAAACAAAACTTCTGCAGCACAGCACACACAATCACACACAATCAAACTGTCGCGCCACCAAAGAGCTCCTCCCCAAAGAGCTGAATGAGCCCTCTTTTTTTCCTCCTTCCTTACTGCTCATGCGCTCTTAAAGTGGCAGTGCACGGTAAAGGCTCCGTGCAGATTTCGCCACACTCCTCCCCCCATGAAAAAACAACGCCTGTAGAAACAGAGAGGATGCAGGCTTTGACAGGTTCATGTTCCTGCTACACAAAACCAGGGAAGTCCTCCTCATCAGAGTCCTCCACGAAGAGGTCCTGCAGGTGTTGCTTTTGCCTGCGATCCAGCTCTTCTGCCGTAGGGTAGCAGGGCTTTAGGTCAACAACATGCACTGTCCTGACATCTTCCCCAGTGTCCTCCAAACAGACCAAGTAGTTCACTGGTCCCAACTGCTGCACTACACGGCATGGACCTTTCCATCTCGAAGCTAGCTTGGCAGTGAACTTCTTAGATGCCTTTGACAGATGATGTGAACGTACCCAGACACGAGACTGGAGTGGAAAACACACGCCTCGTCTATGTTTGTCATAGTTTCTCAGCTGTCGTTGTTTGGCTTTGGTTTTGCTGGCCTCCACTCTGGCTAGCAAGGTGTGGTGGTGTTGTACGGCATCAAACGCTGGGCAGTCAGGTGAAACATTCGAACTTTGCAAGACCCTGTCCATCGGACCTTTTTAGTGGTCTTCCCAGGTGGAGTTCGGCGGGAGTGACCCCAGAAGTCTCCTGCACGGCAGAGTTCAGTGCAAAGCGAAATTCTGGAAGATGCTGATCCCAACTTGTGTGCTGATCCCCCACGAATGAAGCAATCATCCCCTTCAGGGTTCGGTTTACCCTCTCTGTCAGGTTGGTCTGAGGATGATAGGCTGTGGTCAACTTGGCAATTACACCCCAGTAGGTACAGAGCTCTTTGTAGATTCCTGATATGAACTGCGGACCTCGGTCAGAGAGGATTTGGTCTGGAATCCTGAATCTGGTAAAGACCTCCCTTCTCAGAATTAGAGCAATGGCTGATGCAGTGGCTTTGCGGAGGGGAAACAACTCCACCCAGTGTGTGTAGTAGTCCACTACCACCAATAAAAATTCATTCCGTGTCCCCCGGCTGGGAGGAAAAGGTCCCATGAGGTCAATTCCCAACATTTCATTAGGATGGTTCACCACGGTCTGCTGCATTTTCCCGGCAGGTCTGCCAATGTCTGGTTTGTATTTCTGGCAGACTTCACACTGCTGTACAAATGTCCGGGTATCAACCCACATGCCTGGCCAGTAAACCACCTCTTGTAGTCTTCGATAAGTTTTAAAAACTCCAAGATGGCCACTCATGGGATTGGCATGATAAGCTTGGATTATCTGGTCACTCAATGTAGAGGGAATAAAGACGCGATAATGGGTACTGTGTATTCCATCTCCTCTTGGAGTTTTTCGATACACTTTATCCTGAATTATGCTATACTTATCATTGAGTGACCAGATAATCCAAGTTTATCATGTCAATCCCATGAGTGGCCATCTTGGAGTTTTTAAAACTTATCGAAATGTGCCTTTAGAGGCCATGCAATTCAGTATTCATCTTTAAAACAAAATACATTTAGATCAAAAGAGTCCATATTAACAAAGGAAATTTGAAGGACTAACAGCACAGCTATATAGCAATAAAAACTGTACCATAGAGGCACAGAATAAGTTAGAGGAAAAATAACTTATTCAAGAAAGATCCAGTGTAATATATTATAAAAAATAAAGCCAACTGGATGGAATATAGGGAAAAATTAAAAAGAATTTGGTGCAATCTTCAATATAGAAATGCTACCCAAAAAATGTATTGAAACCTGTTACAAATGGAGTGACGCATGATTCACCGAATTATATTTTGAAAGAGGAAGTAAAGTACTTTTAAGAATATTTTTTTGTTTCAGTCTCCTCCATCTCCACTAACTGGAACTAATTGTATGGATCTTTTTCCTAATAATAATGTAAAATGAACATCTGTACAGAAAGACTCATGTGAAGGCCAAATTACAGAGGAGGAACATCTTGATGCAATTAAAGCCTTTAAGGTGGGGGAAAACCTCCAGGGCTGGATGGCATACTGTTTTTTTTTTTTTATATTCAGAGGACCATTATTAGCATGTTTTAATCTACCATTTACATAGGAGTGGTTATCAGACACGCAACAAGAAGATCTGGTATCATTATTACCGAAACGGGACCCAAGTGGTGTATATATAAAGGTCCAGTCCAGTCCATTCAGTGCTGTGATGCAAAAATGCAAAAATCCTAGCAAAATGCTTGGCACATAGAATTAAAGTATTGTCAGATATTATTCATCCTAATCAGACAGGTTTTTTACATGGACGATACATTGGAGATAATATTAGACAAGTACTGGAAACAATAGAATACTATGAAATATCGGGGACACCAGGCCTTGTTTTCATAGCTGATTTTGAAAAGGCTTTTGATAAAGTACGACTGGAGGTTATATATAAATGCATAGAATATTTTGATTTTGGGGAACGTCTTATAAAATGGGTTAAAGTTATGTATAGTAACCCTAGGTGTAGAATAGTACATAACAGCTACATCTCAGAACGTTTTAAACTATCTAGAGGAGTAAAACAAGGTTGTCCTCTATCAGCATATCTATTTATTATTGCCATCGAAATGCTAGCTGTTAAAATGAGATCAAACAATCTTAAAGCATTAGAAATCCGTGGCTTAAAAACGAAGGTGTCATTGTACGCTGATGATTCATGTTTTCATTTAAAACCACAATTTAGAATCTCTCATAGAGGATCTAGATACTTTTGCTATCCTCTAAGGATTAAAACCAAATTATGTTAAGTGTACTATTATGTATTGGATCACAAAAAAATGCTAATTTTATATTACTGTGTAGTTTACCAATTAAACGGTCTGATGGAGATGTGGACATACTCGGTATACAAATCCCAAAAGAAAAATGATCTCACTCCAAAAAATGTTTATAGAAAGTTAGCAAAAATATATAAGATCTTGCTTGCTACCATGCAAAGGAAAATACTTGTCTATTTGTGGAAAAATCACCCTCTTTAGTCATATCTCAGTTTACCTATTTGCTTATGGTTTTGCCTATACCTAGTGACCTGCTTTTTAAATTATATGAACAAAAATATTCAATTTTATTTGGAATGGCAAGCCAGACAAAATTAAAAGGGCCTATTTATTTATATAACGAATATGAATTCGGAGGGCAGAAATTCTTAAATATTAAAGCATTAGACCTCTCACTTAAGGCATCAGTCATACAAAAGTTATACTTAAATCCAAACTGGTTCTCTAGTAAATTGGTAGGAATGTCTCAGCCTATGTTCAAGAAGGGCCTTTTCCCTTTATTCAGATTACACCTGCTCACTTTCGGTTGTTTTGAAAAGGAAATAATCTCCAAAATGTCGTTATTTATTAAACAAGCCTTAGAAAGTTGGTTGCAATTTCTGTTTAATCCACCTGAAAAGACAGCAAGTAATACAACAAATATTGTGGTTAAACTCAAATATACTAATTGATTTTTAAAAATAAACATATTTTTCGAAGAAATTTCTAATTTTAGGGAATGATACCATAAATAGGACTGGTGGAGTTATGTCACACATGCAGTAAACAGACATATAGAAATGTCTGCTCTACCCCAAATTACAACCAACTAATTGCAGCATTACCACAATGGAAGAGGCAAGTAGAAGAGGAAAAAGTATGGTACTTGTATGTCGGCCCTGTATTAAAGAACATAAATGGTTAAAGAAAAGTGTGAAACTTTTTTCCAATTTCATTTAAGGACCAAAAAACAGCTGTGCCATATAAATTGCAAAATAGTTGGGAAGAGATTTTCGATGTACCCATTCCTGGTTTATGAATTGATACGCAAAACAACTCCGGATTCAAAACGTCTAATTTTTCAATTTAAATTACTATACAAAATTCTTACAACCAATAGAATGTTATATACAGTGGGGCAAAACAGTATTTAGTCAGCCACCAATTGTGCCAGTTCTCCCACTTAAAAAGATGAGAGAGGCCTGTAATTTTCATCATAGGTACACTTCAACTATGACAGACAAAATGAGAAAAAAAAATCCAGAAAATCACATTGTAGGATTTTTAATGAATTTATTTGCAAATTATGGTGGAAAATAAGTATTTGGTCAATAACAAAAGTAAATTTGTGGAGTGGTTGAAAAACTAGTTTTAATGACTCCAACCTAAGTGTATGTAAATGTCTGACTTCAACTGTATGTATGCATGTATGTATGCATGCATGTATGCATGCATGCATGTATGTATGTATGTATGTATGTATGTATGTATGCATGCATGCACCAGTCAAAAGTTTGGACACCTACTCATTTGAGGGTTTTATTTTTTGTTGTTGCTGTTTTCTAAATTGTAGAATAATAGTGAAGACATCAAAACTATAAAATAACACATATGATATCATGTAGTAACCAAAAAAAGTGTTAAACAAATGTTTTTTAGATTCTTCAAAGTAACCACCCTTTGCCTTTGACAGCTTTGCACACTCTAGGCATTCTCTCAACGAGCTTCATGAGGTAGTCACCTGGAATGCTTTTCCAACTGTCTTGAAGGAGTTCCCACATATGCCGAGCACTTTTTGACTGCTTTTCCTTATCTCTGCGGTCCAACTCATCCCAAACCATGTCAATTGGGTTTTACGGGTGATTGTGGAGGCCAGGTCATCTGATGCAGCACTCATCACTCTCCTTCTCGGTCAATTAGCCTTTACGCAGCCTCGAGGTTGGTGTTTTGGGTCATTGTCCTGTTAAAAAACAATAGTTCCACTAAGCGCAAATTAGATGGAAAGGCGTGCGCGCCATGGAGGATTCGAACTTGCACCGCAAGTGACAATAGATGTCAGGAGCTTGGCCCCATACCGCTGTGATCTAACCATCCAGAGCCGTCAACGCTTGCAATGCACAATTATATTATCAGAGTGTGCCATTGGACTTCTGGTAGGTATGTTTTAGTGATAGAGATGATCGTTGCCGACAGAGATGGCCGCCTCGCTTCGCGTTCCTAGGAAACTATGCAGTAAATTTTTTTTTTAAACGTGTTATTTCTTACATTGGTACCCCAGGTAATCTTAGGTTTCATTACATACAGTCGGGAGGAACTACTGAAATATAAGAGCAACGTCAACTCGCCATCATTACGACCAGGAATATGACTTTCCCGAAGCGGATCCTGTGTTCTGCCTTCCACCCAGGACAATGGATCGGAGCCCACCCGGCGACCCAAAACAACGACGTAAGAGGCAAACGAAGCGGTCTTCTGGTCAGGCTCCGGAGACGGGCACATCGCGCACCACTCCCTAGCATACTACTCGCCAATGTCCAGTCTCTTGACATCAAGGTTGATGAAATCCGAGCAAGGGTAGCATTCCAGAGAGACATCAGAGACTGTAACGTTCTTTGCTTCACGGAAACATGGCTCACTCGAGAGACTCTATCGGAGTCTGTGCAGCCAGCTGGTTTCTTCACACATCGCGCCGACAGAAACAACCATCTTTCTGGTAAGAGGGGCGGGGGGGTATGCCTTATGATTAACGAGACGTGGTGTGATCAGAACAACATACAGGAACTGAAGTCCTTCTGTTCACCTGACTTAGAATTCCTCACAATCAAATGTCGACCGCATTATCTACCAAGGGAATTCTCCTCGATTATAATCACAGCCGTATATATTCCCCCCAAGCAGATGGCCTTGAACAAACTTTATTTGACTCTATGCAAACTGGAAACCACATATCCCGAGGCTGCATTCATTGTAGCTGGGGATTTTAACAAGGCTAATCTGAAACCAAGACTCCCTAAATTGTATCAGCATATAGATTGCGCAACCAGGGCTGGTAAAACCCTGGATCATTGTTATTCTAACATCCGCGACGCATATAAGGCCCTCCCCTGCCCTCCTTTCGGAAAAGCTGACCATGACTCCATTTTGTTGCTCCCAGCCTACAGACAGAAACTAAAACAAGAAGCTCCCACGCTCAAGTCTGTTCAACGCTGGTCCGACCAATCTGATTCCACGCTTCAAGACTGCTTCGAACACGTGGATTGGGATATGTTCCGCATTGTGTCCAGCAACAACATTGACGAATACGCTGATTCGGTGAGCGAGTTCATTAGAAAGTGCATTGACGATGTCGTACCCATAGCAACGATTAAAACATTCCCAAACCAGAAACCGTGGATTGGTGGCAGCATTCGCGTGAAACTGAAAGCGCGAACCACTGCTTTTAACCAGGGCAAGGTGACCGGAAACATGACCGAATACAAACAGTGTAGCTATTCCCTCCGCAAGGCAATCAAACAAGATAAGCGTCAGTATAGAGACAAAGTAGAGTCACAATTCAACGGCTCAGACACAAGGTATGTGGCAGGGTCTACAGTCAATCACGGATTACATAAAGAAAACCAGCCCCGTCGCGGACCAGGATGTCTTGCTCCCAGACAGACTAAATTACTTTTTGGCCCGCTTTGAGGACAATACAGTGCCACCGACACGGCCCGCAACCAAAACCTGCGGACTCTCCTTCACTGCAGCCGACGTGAGGCCCAGACGGCATCCCCAGCCGCGTCCTCAGAGCATGCGCAGACCAGCTGGCTGGTGTGTTTACAGACATATTCAATCAATCCTTATCCCAGTCTGCTGTTCCCACATGCTTCAAGAGGGCCACCATTGTCCCTGTTCCCAAGAAAGCTAAGGTAACTGAGCTAAACGACTACCGCCCCGTATCACACACTTCCGTCATCATGAAGTGCTTTCAGAGACTAGTCAAAGACCATATCACCTCCACCCTAGACCCACTCCAATTTGCTTACCGCCCAAATAGGTCCACAGACGACGCAATCGCAACCACACTGCACACTGCCCTAACCCATCTGGAAAAGAGGAATACCTATGTGAGAATGCTGTTCATCGACTACAGCTCAGCAGTTAACACCATAGTACCCCCCAAACTCGTCATCAAACTTCAGACCCTGGGTCTCGACCCCGCCCTGTGCGACTGGGTTCTGGACTTCCTGACGGGCTGCCCCCAGGTGGTGATGGTAGGTAACAACATCTCCACCCCGCTGATCCTCAACACTGGGGCCCCACAAGGGTGCGTTCTGAGCCCTCTCCTGTACTCCCTGTTCACCCACGACTGCGTGGCCATGCACGCCTCCAACTCAATCATCAAGTTTGCAGATGACAGTGGTAGGCTTGATTACCAGCAATGACGAGACTGCCTACAGGGAGGAGGTGAGGGCCCTCGGAGTGTGGTGTCAGGAAAATAACCTCACACTCAACGTCAACAAAACTAAGGAGATGATTGTGGACTTCAGGAAACAGCAGAGGGAGCACCCCCCTATCCACATCGACGGGACAGTAGTGGAGAGGGTAGTAAGTTAAGTTCCTCTGCGTACACATCACAGACAAACTGAATTGGTCCACCCACACAGACAGCATCGTGAAGAAGGTGCAGCAGCGCCTCTTCAACCTCAGGAGGCTGAAGAAATGCGGCTTGTCACCAAAAACACTCAAACCTCTACAGATGCACAATCGAGAGCATCCTGTCGGGCTGTATCACCGCCTGGTACGGCTACTGCTCCGCCCACAACCGTAAGGCTCTCCAGAGGGTAGTGAGGTCTGCACAACGCTTCACCGGGGGCAAACTACCTGCCCTCCAGGACACCTACACCATCCGATGTCACAGGAAGGCCATAAAGATCATCAAGGACAACAACCACCCGAGCCACTGCCTGTTCATCCCGCTATCATCCAGAAGGCGAGGTCAGTACAAGTGCATCAAAGCAGGGACCGAGAGACTGAAAAACAGCTTCTATCTCAAGGCCATCAGACTGTTAAACAGTCACCACTAACATTGAGTGGCTGCTGCCAACACACTGACTCAACTCCAGCCACTTTAATAATGGAAATTGGTGTAAAAATATATCACTAGCCACTTTAAACAATGCTACTTAATATAATATTTACATACCCTACATTACTTATCTCATATGTATATACTGTACTCTATATCATCTACTGGATCTTTATGTAATACATGTATCACTAGCCACTTTAAACAATGCCACTTTTTACATACACTACATTACTCATCTCATATGTATATACTCGATACCATCTACTGCATCTTGCCAATGCCGTTCTGTTCCATCACTCATTCATATATCTTTATGTACATATTCTTTATCCCTTTACACTTGTGTATATAAGGTAGTAGTTTTGGAATTGTTAGGTTAGATTACTCGTTGGTTATTACTGCATTGTCGGAACTAGAAGCACAAGCATTTCGCTACACTCGCATTAACATCTGCTAACCATGTGTATGTGACAAATAAAATTTGATTTGAACTACATTTACCTTCCCCCAAAATGTATATTTATGAGCAGTTCCCTTTACATTTGAAGGGGTTGGGCAAAGGCTGAGATTGGGGTTGAGAGTTACCCTGACTTTTTCTGCTAGATGTTTTTTCCAAGACCCCTTTTCCATCTGTTTGACCAGAAATCAAATGTTTTGGGTGGAAATATGTATAATGCCTTAATGTCTCAAATATAGACTCTAACCTTTCATTTGACACCCAATTTGACATGATCCTATGACCTTCACTATGTGCTCATGGGTCCTTTCACATGGAAATGACTCTCGTTGGGTAATTGTAAAACCATTGTCTCATTGGCCCTGGCCTCATTATGTTTGTAACATACCTATAAGACTAGAGTGGCTGCTATAGTAAGTAGTCCATGGAGTAGTTAATAAAACCATAGACGGTGTGGACCTGAACAGCCTCTCAGCATGACACACGCACATAGTGACACACAGAGCTGGAAACTGATTATGACAATCTGTCTCCAGCCCCATCCCTCAATCTGTGTGAGTCACAGGCACTGATGCCTGCAGGCAGTTCTAAAGATCCCTGCTGTCTTGAGGCTAGCTTGACTACAACCCTGTCCCTGCCTGCCGCCGCCTCCCCCACACACTGTCTCGTGTTGGATTCAAAAACCTTGTTTCACATTTCTTGCAGTAGAGGAAATACAGAATGTCTAGTCAACGTTGTTGTTTAGGTGTTTTAGTACTGTGCTGAAACAAAAGCCTGCACAACCAGGAATGATGGTCACTGAGCTAAAGACACAGATGAAGGGGGTGTGAGGAGTATGGAGGTCAGAGGTGCTGTATGCTCATCTTGAATAAAAGGACAAGCTTCTGGACTTGGCTAACATTAGTTCAATCTGATCGGATGGTTATGTTTAGTCATTACTCTACAATAACACTATGCTTTCTCTCGCTCTCAGATCAATGAGTTGAGCCATGTTCAGATCCCTATCATGCTGATGCCTGATGACTTCAAGGCCTACTCTAAGATCAAGGTGGACAATCACCTCTTCAACAAGTAAGTGTACAGACACACACAACACACACTAATCAAAATGCTCTGATGTTAAATGTCTATGTCAATAACAGCTCGTACTGTGTGTGTGTGTGTGTGTAGGGAAAACATGCCGAGCCATTTCAAGTTTAAGGAGTACTGTCCTCTGGTGTTCCGCAACCTTAGAGAACGTTTTGGCATCGACGACCAGGATTTCCAGGTACACGCACGCAGAAGCAGACTGAACTCATCTCTGTCTTCTGAATCTTGCTATATTTCTTTCATGTTTATTGCCAAGTTTCTGTCTTTGTCTGTACCCTCGGAATACAGTTTTACACACAGAGTGAGTGTGTGCTCTGTGTTGGCATTAGGGAAGTCGGTGTGTTCTGGTCCTCTGAAGCTGTCTTTTTGTCTCATGTTTATATCACGGTGGAGGGAGAAAGAGTGGGGTGAGGGTAGGAAGAACCATACATGGAGGGGGGAAGGGGTTACAGAGAGGAGTGGGGTAGGGAAGTGATGTGTCTCTGGGGTTGCTCTGGAGGGCATCAGCTGGGGGCAGGAGGGTGGCACACACCCAGGGGAAGGAGGGGTGTCTGTCCACACACACACACTCGAGCGCACACACAGTGGCTGGGCTGGTGCAGGGTGTGAGCGATGGTTAGAAGGGCCTTAGAGGCCTGCCTGACTTCAGCTGTCTCTGGCAATCACACACGGTCTCTCTCTCTCTCTCCCACAATTTCTCGCTCACATTCTCTCTATAGATTCAAAAACAGTTTCAGATTTTTACAGAAATGTGTGATTTACTGTTCTCTCTCTGTTTGTAGAACTCCCTAACCCGTGCAGCTCCGTTAAACAGTGATTCCCAGGGTCGGAGTGGGGCTCGCTTCCACACCTCTTACGACAAACGCTACGTCATCAAAACAATCACCAGTGAGGATGTGGCTGAGATGCACAACATCCTCAAGAAGTACCACCAGGTACACACACACACACACACACACCTCAAGAAGTACCAAAGTACAATCCAACTCTCCTCCAATGCTTCTATTTCTCTAGTTCATAGTGGAGTGTCATGGCAACACGCTGCTGCCTCAGTTCCTGGGGATGTACCGCCTCACAGTGGACGGAGACGAGACCTACATGATCGTCACCAGGAATGTCTTCTCCCACCGCCTCTCTGTCTACAAAAAATATGACCTCAAGGTAGGTAGGTAGGTAGGGGTGGGAGGGGATAATTGGAGACTTTTATAAGGAAAAAGGAATGTCTGACATCTTTCTGTCTATCAGGGCTCCACTGTGGCCAGGGAGGCCAGCGACAAGGAGAAGGTACAGTAATTTACACACACACACAAATCAACCAGACATATACATGGTGTGTTTTAGTGTATTGATATAGACACTAATTACGGAGTTTGATTCTGATTCCTGGCCATTCCCTGTCCTAAAAAAAGCCATGAGGGGATGGCCCGACGGCGGGGGGAGGGACCGACGGCGGGGGGGAGGGACCGACGGGGGGGGGGGGGGGGGGACGGACGGAGGAACGGAGAGGGACCGGAGGGAGGGGACCGGACCGAGGGATGGACCGAGAGAGGAACAGAGGGAGGGAGGAAGGAGGGACCGAGGGAGGGAGAGAGCTGTGTTAACACCTGGTCCATTTAACCAACAGCTTCTGTCCATTACCTACCGGCCCTTCCTTATGTCATCAACTACATGGCTCCACTTCTACTGAGCTGGTTTGCTTTGGTTTTTGGGGTGGGAGTGGGGGTAGTTCAAACTGTTCATCTTCTGTTAAGACCCCTGCCCATTATACTCACCATACTCTTGCACGCTCCGTGTGTCTTCAGTTTGCTGCTGCTACAGCAGTCCCATTGCTTCCCCTGCTTGCTGTCTGTGTGTGAGAGACAGAGATGTGTGTGCCAAATGCTTTGTTTGTCTTCTAGAGAGTGAATGTTTTTTGTGTGTGTGCGTTTACATTCCTGGAATATTTGATCAGATGCTGTTTGTTGTATGCTTCAGTTTTCTGGTAATGAGAGCAGACTTTCTTTGAGAGTGAATGAGTGAATCAGCCCAGAGCCGTGTGGTCTAAATATATGGCTCTGATTCAGCCAATGGCAGTTGTACAAACAGAACACAGGCTTTGTGATTCTGCAACCTTCCCTGTTGGCAGGAATCTTCCCTGCAGTGTGGGAAAGTGCGATGTGGTGTGAACTGGCGTGTGAGACTGAACTTTTCGGCATATTTAGACGTGTGTGTATGTGTGTGTGTGTGTGTGTGTGTGCGCACAAGTTTGTGTGCACGAGTTTGTGTGCGTGTCTGAGTAGCTAGATCATCATTTGACCCCGACAGGCCGGCTCTTTCCTCCTAAAACTGAAGAAGCTCGGCCGGGTGGAACACCAAAACCAGCGGGGCGTTGTAACTTTGGGGAACACCTCAGTCTAAATATAGCCCTCTGAGGAAGAGAATAGGGACTTACATGGAAGTACAGAAGCTGTTGATCACACACTGTACTACACAGTAAGCTCTCTTCTCTCAGCTTAATGTGTCACTATTACAGAATGCCAATAGTTATTTCTGACAGATCAGCGATAACGGACTAGTCAAGATGTGGAACGACTTGAATTGTTCAATTTACAACCACAATGGCTGCAGTACGACTACGACAAGTACCTACTGCTGCTGCTTTTATCACAGTCCCAGCATTCACAGTTGTTCACTGTTTATTCCTAAACGTTTGACATCCCACACACACACATTGTATGCTCACAGAAATCCGTGAACAGGCATGCCATGACCACCCACCATCACTGTTCAATTACATGACTTGTGAATGAATTAAAGGCCTTCTCACATTGAGTAGTCGTGTGTGTGTGTTCAGGCATGACTACTTGCACTATCATGTTTCATCTCTAATGGCATACTGGCTTTAAATACAAATTTTCAGGTTAGGTTTATTCCATTGGTTAGTTGGTAAAAAGTTGTGACTGAGTGGTATCCATAGGCACTGCTGTGTATTCATGAATACAGGAGGGGTGAATGGAGGTCACAGGTATTTGGTGTGTGTTGAGGTACATGGTAGTTAGTATGTGTTAGGTGGTGTAATGTGCGTTACAGCCGTATGGTGTGTAGTGTTACACACACAAACAACAAGCACTCTTGACTGATTGCATGCCCCCACCCCACCCCCACCCATGCACGTTCTCTGCATGGTCCTACATCTCTAGGTTCGTCTCCAACACCTCCACCAACCACTCTGTTCTGCATGCTGTAGACTCACTTGTCCTACTGTCCTCACATGGAACCTGGACTTTTATTTCACATCAACATATTCATACTTTACAGCCAGGGTGGGCAATGGGGCTGCAGTATGCACTGTGCAGGGTTTTGTTCCAGCCCAGCTCTTAACACACCTAATTCAAGTGATCTCGTCACAGTCAATGTTTAGACCATGAATAGTGATGTGATTAGGAATCAGTTGTGTTAGTGCTGGGCTGGAACAAAAGCCTGCACTCCCAGCTTCCCCCTGGGTCCAGAGATTTGTCATGGTACCTGTTTACCACTATAGATCTCTGCTATCTAACGTTATTGTTTCCTCTCCCTGGGTTCCTCCTGCCAGCTGGTAGTGGTGTTATTAACACTGTTAGCTACCGGCTGGCCCTCGCTACAGGCAACATGGCTTTTACCTGACATAGTCTGTCTTAGCAGCAGTCTAAAAGAACACCTGAAATGCCACCCTAGCTGTTACAGCGCTTTCTTATGCGCACAAAACCGGAGGATATGCAGATTCTGTTTACACTTAGCAGATGCTTTATCCAAAGAGATTTGCAGTACAGTGAGAGCATACAATTTAGTATGTGTATGTGATCCCTGCGGGAATTGAACCTGTAACCTTGGCTTTTCTAGCAGCACTTGCCAGGCTGTACGCTCTTTCAGAAGCTCTCTTTCCTTGCCGCGCTTTAAACTAATACAGTTTGTATATTTCTTAAACACTTGCCTTTCCTTAAAACTTCCTTCCTTCCTGTCCCCGGCTCTCTCCTCTCATCCTCCTCCCTCCATCCCTCCCTCGCTCCCCTCTTCTAGCAGCCACGCCCTCCTGAGGATGCGCCACCGCGGCCCAAATCTAACGTTCAGCAAAGGCTGCAAACGCTGCGGATCGCCACGCGCTTTTACTGCGCCATGAAACACGTAAGAGACGTAAGGAACAAGGCCAGGCATGCTCAATCTATCTACCTATCAAATCATATTATAGAACCAAGGCCAGGCATGCTCAATCTACCTATCAAATCATATTATAGAACCAAGGCCAGGCATGCTCAATTTATCAGATCAATCGTATCTCATTTTATTTTCATAGCTTTTTCAGATTCATGTAATGACGGATACAGGACACCTGCAATGAACTGACATGTAGGAAACAGGCAGATGGAACTGGCTTATTCTGGAACAGTTTTTCACACTGCTGTTTTTTCCCCCTTTCCTCTATGGTTATTGACTCTCAACCAATCACTTTCACTTCCTGTCAATCAGAAATACACACACACAGTGTAATGATGCTGTACCTCGGAGTGTGTGCCTGCGTCTGAAATGGCACCCTATTCCCTATATAGTGCACTGCTTTTGACCAGGGCCCATCAGTCCCCCTGGCTAAAAGTGTGCGCTATATAGGGAAAACGGGTGCTATTTCAGACACAACCTGTGTGTAGCTGACACAGATTCCCATTCGGTGTTGACGGGCAGGCAGAGAGAGACACGTGACTGGTTAGAACATCTGTTGTCTGAGCATGCCCAAAGCACAGCACCACTGGGCTGCAGCTGCTCACCACCAGGCCTGGCCTCTCCATTCCTCTCCTGTCCTTCCTGACCAATAATCACAATCCTGCAGTACTATCATCACACCAAGCTATTTCACTGACCACTTTTGGTTTTATTTACCTTTTATTTACCTGGAAGTTTGACTGTATATTTGTTGATACTTCAGTTGGTAATCTGTTACAATTCTCCTGTTCTCTCTCGCCAAGCTGAGACAAATGCACTATCGAGCGACCTCACTCACATCCGATGTGCCACAAACTTCCTGTAGCGCACTGGTAATGATGATAGAGCTCAGAGATCCTTCATGTCATTCTATGATGATGCCGTTCAAAAAAAATGCCTTCGGTCACCTGATTGAAGGCCTTGTGCAATGGCCCTCTGATCGATATTTTCTCTACCCTGCTCTCATTGTTTTTCTCTCATTTTCTCCCTCTTTCTCTCACATTCTCTCTCTCTCTTGGCTGTTTTCATCTCACTTCATCTATTCTGTCTATTACTGCTACTCTACCATGTCAGCCCAGTCTACCTCTGAACCACAATCATTACATACAGCACCTGATCTACTGCTTGTATGAGCTGCTCTATACTTTCTCTGATATCTGAACTGATCATTGAGCGATTTAGAGTGGTTGATCAGGAAGATGAGTGTTTGGGAAGAGATTGAGGATGCATAGAATGGGTGGATGGATATTTGCAATGTATATTATTTTCAGGATGTCTGTAGCTGGTACTAGTGTGCCTCTACCTGCTGGTTGACTCTCCACATTATTATAACGTTCACCTATCTGAGTGTGCAAGAGAGCCTCGGCCATTGCAGCATTGTTTGTGGTCTTTGTTGCTATATGTGTGTGAGTTTGTGTGGCCGCTTTTCCCTTGCTGCCGTAGAACTGCTTCTGTCAGCTCTCTGAGCAGTGCTGCTGCTGTGACCTCATTTCCTGCTCACTCCTTCCTTTGTGCCACAGAATAACACCCCCTCCTGACACCAGCCCCCCCCCCCCCCCCCCCCCCGCAGACCACAGGCCACAGGCCACACATGGTGCTGTAGCCAGATGGCTCAATGGAAACTCACAAGCCTCCATAGAACTCCCACTGTCTTTAACTGTTGTTATATGTGTCACAGATCACTTTATTCAATGAGTCAGTTAGTTGGATCATTTTATAGATTGTACATTCGGGCTCCTTTCTAATAATGTAATTAGTTATAGAGTCCA
Organism: Oncorhynchus mykiss; assembly: GCF_057628025.1. Taxonomy (NCBI): domain Eukaryota; kingdom Metazoa; phylum Chordata; class Actinopteri; order Salmoniformes; family Salmonidae; genus Oncorhynchus; species Oncorhynchus mykiss. The sequence goes on from NC_143032.1 coordinate 17,266,204, forward strand.
GGTGTGTCCTCTGCTGTCCTGACTGTGTTTGTCTGTGTGGGGCGTCAGGCCAAGGAGCTGCCCACCTACAAGGACAACGACTTCATCAACGATGGACAGAAGATCTACATTGACGATGACAACAAGAAGATGTTCCTGGAGAAACTACGTAAAGACGTGGAGGTGTGTGTGTGTGTGTGTGGTTCTGTTATTTCTTCTGGTGTGAGTGAATAAATACTTGGGTTGGATTAATCCTGGTCTCACTCTTACCAAAAGTTTAATTCTCCCCTTTTACTCTCTCCATTACTTTATTCTGTGTCTCCCTCTCCCTCCAGTTCCTGGCCCAGTTGAAGCTGATGGACTACAGTCTGCTGGTGGGGATCCATGACGTGGAGCGGGCTGAGCAGGAGGAAGTGGAGAGTGAGGATAACGAGGGGGATGATGAGGGGGAGAGTGACGGAGGGATTGGCACTCCCCCGGACTCCCCCAGTAACACCCTGGACAGCACCAAGCCCCTGTCCCCGGGGGAGTTTGACCCCACCATAGACGTCTATGCCATCAAGAGCAACGACAGTGAGTGGAGAGGGGCAATGAGGGAGGAGAAGGAAAGAGATAAAGGAGGGGTACAGAAGACTAAAAAGCAAAGGGTTCACTTCAAAACAGTGGGTCAGAAATACCAAATAGATGAGCAGTATGGTTGTAGCCCTCTCGTGGCTTCATGTAATATAATTAAGCAATATACCACGGCTAAGGGCTGTTCTTAGGCACGGCGCAGCACGGTGTGCCTGCATACAGCCCTTAGCCGTGGTATATTGGCCATATACCACAAACACCCGAGGTGCTTTATTGCTATTATAAACTGGTTACCAACATGTCAGCCAATCAGCATTCAGTGATTGAACCACCCAGTTCATAATATAGGGATAATCCTGTGTGTCTGTGTCCAGGTGCTCCTAGGAAGGAGGTGTACTTCATGGCGGTCATTGACATTCTGCAGCATTACGATGCCAAGAAGAAGGCTGCTCATGCTGCTAAGACCGTCAAACATGGGGTGTGTGTGTGAGGTCACATGCCTACTTCTCTGTTGGTGTAAATTTTGTGTGTTTGGGTTTCTTCCCTTGACTGACTGTCGTCCACCGTGTGTCTCCCCCTGCAGGCGGGAGCTGAAATCTCCACGGTAAACCCAGAGCAGTACTCCAAGAGGTTCTACGACTTCATCACCACCATTCTCTCATAACCCCTAGGGGAAGGGGAGGGGGCACTTAGGGAGAGGAGAGATGGAGGAAAGAAAATGGAGAGAAGGGATGGATGAGGGTGGGGTATTGCGCTCCATCTCTCCGTCAGCAAGGGTGTCCCTCTCAGCAGCTAATACCATCATTTGTTTACATTCATCTTCTCCGCTGTTACATTGAACAGGAGAACTGCTATTCTAGGTTCTAGTCCGTACTTTTGTATTAGTTTGTTTTGTTTACTTTGGGAATGTTTTTTTGTTTTTTTTACTGCCTCTTAACACCACGTCCTCAACCTGCATTGTTTTTGTTTGTTTGTTCTGCATTCCTGTTTGGGGGGGGAGGTTAGAATGAGGATGAACAGGGCTGTGATTGGATAACAATAGTGCGGTCACTCTGAGTAAATAGTATAGGATGAAGTGCACCTTGAGGCTTATCCAATCACTTGACTTCAGGAAGTATGAAGCAGTCTTCCAGTAGGCCTTCAGCCAGACCACCCAATCACCATTTAGTACAGCCCTGCCCCAGCCTAAGCTACTTTCCTATTTGTCCCATCATCCATCACTTTCCCTTTAGACCCTCCTCCTGGCAGTGGATGTTACTCCTCCATTCTCACCTTACACTGCTATCCTCCTGTCACACACACTGCTCTCCTCTACCCTTCCCTCCATATACAAGATAAGTTAAGATGAGTTGTGTTTAATAAGACTGGGAGCTGGTCAGTAGGGCTGTGTTTAATAAGACGAGGCGCTGGTCAGTTGGGCTGTGTTTAATAAGACGAGGAGCTGGTCAGTAGGGCTGTGTTTAGTAAGACAGGGAGCTGGTCAGTAGGGCTGTGTTTAATAAGACGAGGCGCTGGTCAGTTGGGCTGTGTTTAATAAGACGAGAAGCTGGTCAGTAGGGCTGTGTTTAGTAAGACAGGGAGCTGGTCAGTAGAGCTGTGTTTAATAAGACGGGGAGCTGGTCAGTAGAGCTGTGTTTAATAAGACATGGAGCTGGTCAGTAGAGCTGTGTTTAATAAGACGGGGAGCTGGTCAGTAGAGCTGTGTTTAGTAAGACAGGGTCAGTAGAGCTGTGTGTGATTTATGACATCACTGACTGATCTGGTTTGTCTCATTCTGGATAGTTACCAGGAAGTTGGTGTGTGACTTCCTGTGGGAAAGGGCAGGGCGGTGGTGTGATCCTTCATGGACCTTTGATCCTGCATTGCCATCAGCACCTTAAACAAATCATTGCACTTTTATGTTGTTAAACACAGGATTTTTCTGTTCTGTTACATGTGCTGCAACAAAAGCACTGTTTGAAGCTATCGAACTGTGCCCCAAGATTTATGATGGGGGTGTAGTAGGGATGAGGAAAAGTGTCTTGGCTGGAAGGCACTAGGGAGTAGGAGGGACTACAGGTGGGTTTGGGACAGGGCCTGAATGTAGTGAGCAGCAGAGAGAGAGGAGGGGTGTGTTCAGGACAGACAGCCCAGTGTTTACCTCTGGCATCGTACCTGCCTGAACCAGAGTCTTAGCCACATCTGTCTGTCTCAGGTCTCCAACCCCAGCCCTGAAGAGGTACTGGGTATGCAGGCTTTTACTCCAGCCCAGCACTAGCACACCTGATTCAGCTAATTTTGGTCCAGACTGAAGACCTTGATTAGTTGGTTATTTGAATCTGTACGTGTAGTTATGGATCCCCATTAGCTGCTGTCAAGGCACCAGCTAATCTACCTGGGGCCTGGCAAAATGAAGGCAGTTATACAATTTTAAAAACATTACAATACATTCATAAGAGATTTAACAACACACTGTGTGCCCTCAGGCCCCTACTCCACTACCACATATCTAACAAACAAAATCCATGTGTACGATTGTGTGTAATGCGTATGAATATGTCTGCGCCTATGTTTGTGTTGCTTCAGGTGTTTTAAAGCTGGGCTGGAATAAAAGCCTGCACACCCAGTAGCTCTCCAGGACCGGAGTTGGAAAACCCTGAGACGTACAAAGATCTCTACATATGGTTCAGGCCTGAATCGGACATGTCTCAGGTTTTCATGAGAGAGGGAGAAGGGGAGGGTGGGGAAGAGGTGCTGGGTTGTAGAAAAATATGCTTTTGTTTAAGTGGTGATGTCATGCCAACCTGTCAGCCTCTCCTTTTAACATTTGTCTGTTATTCAGACTTGTTGGTGTTTTTGAAAGGTTGTTTATCTCTGAATTTGGCAGGTTTGAATTGACTTGGTAAATTTTTATATTTTGCACAAAAAGGAACCAAATGTTATGCATCCGATCCTGACTGGTTGCTGTGGTCTTAACAAGGGAAACACAATATCATTATACCTGTACCAGAACCATATACACACTGAGTGTACAAAACATTAGGAACTCCTACCTAATATTGTGTTTCACCCCCTTTTCCATCAGGGCATGGACTCTACAAGGTGTCGAAAGCGTTCTACAGGGATGTTGGCCCATGTTGACTCAGGCTTCCCACAGTTATCAAGTTGGCCGGAAGTCCTTTTAGTGGGAGACCATTCTTGATACACACAGAGAACTTTTGAGCATTTAACCTAGCAGCATTGCAGTTCTTGACACAAACTGGTGCGCCTGGCACTTACTACCATACCCCGTTCAAAAGGCACTTAAATCTTTTGTCTTGCCCATTCACCCTCTGAATGGCACACATGCACAATCCATGTATCAAGGCTTAAAAATCCTTCATTAACCTGTCTCCTCCCTTTCATCAACCCTGATTTGAAGTGGATTTAACAGGTGACATCAATAAGGGATCATAGTGTTCACCTGGTCAGTATGTTATGGAAAGAGCAGGTGTTCCTAATGTTTTGTACACAGTGTATACTGTTTATGACTCTCTCTATATATATTGCTCTGACTTGTACCAAGTGAGAAGAGTCTGTGGTGTTTTATCTGTGATTGGTAACCAACTAAAACCAGTAACATTGTCCTCTACTATTCTATCACAAGCAAAAAGCTTCCATATTGTTTTAGATGCATAGATTATATTCACATATATTTTTACATTGCATTTAAGTCATTAAATATAATTGTATTTTAAAGCACCACCCTTTGAGTGAATGACAGTGTTGGGTTATATGAAGAATGATACTGCTTGAATTTGTACAATGCTTGTACGTACTGTAAACACAAAACAAATGCATGTTGCAGGAATACGCTTTCTTCCTCCTATGTCTTGGCTGTTTAGATCCATTGTCGCTCTCCTAGACTTAACCCCATCTGAGTCTCTCCTTACCATGCTTTAAACTGTATTTGTATCATATACACTGTGTAAGAGGTGTGCCTTTATACTCCAAATTATTTACATTTTTACCTTTTTTTAAAACTTTTTGTTTATAAAGTTGAAAGTTTATTTTAATAATAGGTTGGTTACTTTGAGATGTATCCTCAGTTTTATTTTCCACCTTTTCTCCCTCCCTGTGTAGTAGGTGTTTTCAATCTATTATTGTTATGGAGTCAAAATTGACAATTTTATTGACTTTGAGTTTTCAAACAAAACTAAAATGTCAGTCTCTGTTGTGGTAATTTTATGGGTAGAATATAGTCATTAGGCACTGATCCAGTTTACCTTCCCCAAATCCTAACCTTGCCATTTGGGGGGAAACTGCAAATCTGAACATAGATCAGTGTCTAGGGACAACGTCTACCTCCTCCCTGGTGTGGAGATGGCATCTATGCTGATGTTAACCCTTCGTTCCTCGCTGCTTCTGTCTCAGTAAAGACCTTTTTGTTTGTGTCGTGGCTGTGGTGTGTGTCTGTGACTGTCGTGATGGTGTTTGTCGGGCTTGTCCTCTGACCACTTCCTCAAGTTTGAGTGTGTCTGACATGGCACCATATTCCCCATAACAGTGCAATTATTTTGACAAGAGCCCACTTAGGGCTAAGGATTATAGTTAGATGGGTTCTGGTCATAGGTAGTGCACTATTTAGGGAATCGGGTGCTATTTCAGATGCAGACTACACTCTTAGGAGTCGCTCCCCCCTGTCCACCATCTAATGTTAATGTCACTGCTCACTAAGCCCTAACCTTTTTAGGTTAAGAGGAAACGTCTACCTGCTCCACCTTCCACCCACTGGCCAGCTCTCACTTTCCTCACGAACAGGACTCAAAAAGAGGATACAGCTCTGTTTGGCCTTGATGGCTTCCTGTAGTCAAGGTGAGCACACTTTGAGAGAAAACAGAGCGTTGTTTTTGCTCTAGGAGGATGGAGGCTGGATCCATAGAGAATATGCTGCCATGTCACAGACTTGGACAATGACACACATCCTTACTCACTGAGCCCCAGTCCAGTAGGCTATAGGTGGCTGGTTTTGTCCATTGTTGGCTGGTCCTTCAACCCTCACCCTCTGCGTAAAGGCTTCAATATCCCCCTACTAAACCTACCATTTTGCCAAAAGCAACTTTTCCTATCTATGTGCGTTCATCTACAGTCAAAACGACCCCACATATTAGCTTTAACATATTGTAAGGTGTAAATGTACTGGTTTGATTGAATCTGTACATTTTTTAATGGGAGTGTGTGTGTGTCACAGATGGGTGTTTAATGTTCACAGCTGTTGGGACAGACTGGTGTGGGGTTTATATGTGGAGTTTTAACTGTTTTGGGAAATAAGACATGACTTGGCCTTGACAGACTCTGCAGGGGCAGAATTTTCTCAATTTCTTCTCAGAAAGGATTTGAAGTTGATAATACTCATGGAATTAACTCCAATAAAACAAAATACCGTTACAAAATAAATAAGTTTGTTGGAATTAATAGGCAGACAGACTAGATGACTATAAATGTTTTGGTGAGAGATCTTCCCTGCAGATTGTGTCCTGTCTGTAATGATGACCCAGAGTCCTTGCTAACTGTTGCTAAAGTTTTGTGCGTGTGTATTGCTGTCTGCTGGTGGTCAGTGGGAGTAAACTGTTGTGTGCTGTGAGGGAGGCTAACTCATGTTCTATGATGTTTATTGTTCAACACAATGATAATAATAATAAACTCCATTCCATAAGCATTTGCTCAAATACAATAAAGCACTTGGTCTGCTAAACTAAAGTCTGCTTAGAATACTGTGCTTTTCCATTATTGTCACCATCTGACTGTCTTTTGGGCTTTATTAATTCATGTGTCCTGTATTTTTCAAGGTAGTGCCATTGAGAAGCGTATTTTTTTCGGGAGGAAGACTTAAGGCGGCTACACATACAGGACACCACTAAAACTACATGCTACTTAAAGGAGATTCAAAATGGAATCACAAATGATATACAAACTCTTCCAACTGTGACACAGGCATATTATATTACACAAGCTTGTCCCTGCATACGGTTTGCCCGGTTTTTGACGAAAAATATTGCATCCTTTAGACTTTAGGGTGGTGTTTAAAAGGTATATTATTTAAAATTATTACCGATATTTATCTGCATCTTCGTCTATGAAAGGTGGGCTTTTATTTAACTGAAGAGTCATCTTTTCGTGTAAGTTAAACATTCTGTCTGAAATGGGTGTTAAATTCCATCAGATGCGGCATAAATATCAGGATCAGATACAGGGACATGCAAAAACGAAATATACGTGCTAATGTTCACAATAGTTCGTTTTGATTTGTATTTATTTATTTAGGAATTAAGTATAATTTATTCCTTTTTTGTCAAAAGTGTTCTTGGCTAATTCTTCAAAATAAATCAAGGCTCATACAGTTTTGCTCATTTGCTACGGTAAGTGAATAGCCCCCAAAAGAAAAGAGAACTCATATCTCCAGTTAGTCATTGGTCTAGGTAGGCTGGATCTGAGTAAATTCATTTAATTTAGCTAATTGAATTGATTGTGACTTGTGTTGAGCCCAAATCCTGCATCACACACGTTTAATCCAGCGTCCATACGCAGGTAAACTGTCCCGGTGGTTGAGTCAACCCCAGAGCAGCGGAGGGAACCGGAGTTGAAAGTCTGATGTGAGAGAGAACGCTGTGTCAATTAACACCAGTAACACGCTATTCAGATAGCCAGCAATTAGAGGTGTGTGTGATGTGAGATGTGTGTGTGTGTATATATATATATATATACACACACACATACACTGGCTATCATACACTCTAAGAAAAAGGTTTACAAATTGGTTATCCGGCTGTCCCTATAGGAGAACCCCTTTGGTTCCAGGTAGAACCCTTTTTGATTCCACGTAGAACCTTCTGTAAAAAAAATAATAATAATAGTAAAAAGCTTATTCACAGGGTGGGGATAGCCGAAGAACCCATTTGGCTTCTTGATAGACTGTTTTTGTAATTGTGACCCCCTTTAGAAAGCCTGTGTGTAGGCTACTTTTTACAACAACAAAAACATTCGTAATGTTATTTCGTTAATCCTATTAGAGTCCGGTATTCTTCTCCTGCTTTTATGCCTACACAGTTATTTCGAATTCTGTGGTGAGTTTATTTTGAATAGGCCTATTTGTCTTCTTTTTTTTGTTTAATTAGGCAAGTTAAGAACAAAGTCTTATTCACAATGACGGCCTACCTGGGAACAGCGGGTTAGCTGCCTTGTTCAGGGGCAGAACGACAGATTTTTTGCCTTGTCAGCTGTATTCCATCCAGCAACCTTTCTGTTACTGTCCCAAGGCTCTAACCACTAGGCTACCTGCCGCCCTTAGCATACATTACCAATAGCTTCCATAATAACCTATATGACCGTTTTGGTGGAGAGTATAGGCTAGCCAGCTAAATAGACAAGAGGAAAATCACATAGAAAAAGGAAATAGTGACTGAGATTACGTTTATGCATAGAGCCTTACATTTCTCAATTGCCTCTGGCTGGCCTTGGTGTTGTTTCTGTTATTGATAGTGACGGACGGGATAGCATAGGGCGTGGATCATCAACTAGATTCAGCCGCAGGCCGATTTTTTTGCTGAGCGGATGGTTGGGCCGGAACATAATTACAAATAATTTGTAAACTACAAACTGACCGCAAGAATACTAAACATATATTGTTGGGGAAAACATTTTTTTTTTTTTTACTAAAACATAATTTCAAACCTTGCTTACATTTGTATACGATCACGTGCCTCTCTATTATGCGTGGGAATACTTGGGAATAGATTTATTACATTCAAATCACTTGGAGCTGATTTCCTGGTGTTTTTAGTCTATGTTCAATGGAATGAAAAAATATATGTATTTTTTTCTCAGTAAACTTGGTGGGCCAAATGAAACAACCAGCGGGCCAAATTCGGCACGCAGGCTGCCAGTTGGGGGACCCTGGCATAGGGGATCACTTCTGCGCATCATTTAGCATCTAATGTCCTGCCATGCACCTGTGAGCAGTTCATTATTTATAGACCCAAGATTGAAGCTTGAATAGTTTCAAATCCATCAGCAGGTAATGCGCACTGCCTACTCAAACCCGGCAATATTACAAATGTCAATGTGTCGGTATAAAACAATAAATAGCAAGAAACATGATACCAACACCAACTTTCTCACCGCTCTATGGATTCCTTGTGAAATGCGCCTGTATCTCCCCCGTTCCACCTTAAATTTCATTTCTGGTATCCCTGACATCCCCTTTAAGAGTGCGCGTTACAACCTTGTGTGGCCGGGAGGGGGCGCTCGTAGATTGTGTCATCGCCTACTAGGGACTGGGGAATATCTGTGTGTTTAATTTCCGAGTGGAAGCCTAATTTTATCCTCACTGTTAAAAAATCAATTTTTAATAGAATTAACACCCCGTATACGACATAGGCGAAAACCAACGAATAGTCTAACCGCAGACAAAATCAAGTCCAAATAATTTAGCCTTTAGGCAATTCGTTGTCCTTGCTGTTTTTTATTTTGTATTATACAATATTATATAATCAGTTAATTATCAGCCCACCAAGGCTCACAAAACAAACCTTGTCTAGTGGGGCAGAGTGCAGCACGCACGCAGAGAGATGCATATTCTCGGTGTAGCCTTCTATAACGCCACTGCTCCGAGCACAGCAGAACAGTTCTCTCTCTCGCGGAGAAACATTTTATTACTGCCTTATGTAAGCGTTGTTTACGTTGCACCGAGAACGTGTAACAGCTGATATCCCATTAAAGTGTTGTAATGTAATGCCAAGTATTTTGAAAACAAGAATGTAGGCCTGTTTTAAACACGTGACACTATGCATCTGTCACCCTTTCTAAGGTGACAAAACTAGGCATGATAACGAGGTTTTTTTTTATCTTTTAAATGAATGAAAAATATATTAACATATTTCAGAATGTGTACGTTTGAGTAGAATTGTATGAACTTTTATCAGTATTAACTGAATTAATTGACCATGTAACTAAGAAATTGTCAATGCAGTTTTATTTTTAATAGTTATTTTAGTCATCCATAATTTTCCTAAATAATTCATTTCTAATGTTTCATATAAAGGACTGACCACATTACAGAGTATTTTCTAGAACACAATTGCAGAATGTCACACCCCATATAGCATGGGAACAATATGCCTTCAGGTAATATGAAGTCTCAAAGAATCTGCTCAAACAAACAATTTAATGATATGCAAATGAATCTGTAACTTAGTCGTGATATATCTGGTTTTGATATGGGTAATAATTGTGAAGCCAGGTTTCTCCCTATTCTTATTGTTTGTCAGCATGCCATCCTTTGTTTCACAGATTTATTTATACACCTGATATGCCTGCTTATTCAATTAGGATGAATCAAATGATTTACCAATGCCAAACACTACCATAATATGATGATTTAGGACTAAATCGCTAATAAAGCAGAATGCCTTTTTTTGTTTGTTTTTCATACAGAAGACAGGACTGCTATAGTGTGTGTGTGTGTGTGGGGGGGGGGGGTAGCCAGTAGATCAAAGCTATGCACATAGAACAAAAATAGAATTGTAATAAATTGAAACTGTAAGCCCTACACGTTGTTTATGAAAACGTTACAGCTACTGTATGCATATGCATAGGCAACACGAAACCACAAGTAACCTAAACTAGTCTGCAAAAGCGTAAACATGTTGGTATCAAGCTTTTGTTTTGTTTATGCTATTATATAACTTGAGAAAATGTAGTAAGCATATGTTGCGGATAGGCTTGCCTATTGAATCAGTAAAATATGTATTTATAAAATAAGCCAAATTAATTTAAATGGCCAAGCTAGTAAAGGACCAATGAGGTAGTTGAGGTGGCACTGGAACATTTCAAGGTGTCAACCAAAGTGCACTATCTTAATTAAGGAATCAGATTGTCTTATTTCAAAAATCATCTCAATGGACCAGCCTTTTTTACATCACATCCCTGACTGCTGACCGATTTGATGTTTTACTGATGAATATTCAATTGCTTTCATAGAACTGGGAAATAATTAGGCCTACATTTTGACTTAACTTAACACGTTTCGATAATAAAATCTGTCAACACAACCTCCAAAAGGAATACGTTCTTCACTAGCTAGTTCCTGAATTGATATCATAGGCTATATTTTTTCTAACATGATAATTGCTTGATTGGCTTCAGACACCTCCCACCATCAGCCTGTTTCGGGAATACATCAAAGAATAGCCTGTATAGTTTGACGTGTGGATGAGAATTATACGCTCTGGGTACCTTCACAAAAGGGCTTGATTTATTTTCAGCAGGCGTAACCTGTATGCATTATGATCCATGGATATTTCGTTAACCATATTTCATTCCAGCAAAAGCAAAGGTAGCTTCCTACATATTTTGAAGTTCCACATATTTGAAGTATTGGGCCTATAAACTGTTCGACTTCGTCCGTTGACGCTCCGTGTCCCAAGGCGTTTGGGTCCGAGTCGGATTACCCTCCAAACAAGATCCAATCAAACCAAACCTCACCATCCACCGTGACGTGCAGATCTTATCAAAACCGGGACGCCGGGAGGGTCAAGTCACGTGGTATTATAAGGATTTATTTAATTCATATAACTCCTGTTTGATTTCGTGGAGCGTAAACGAGGTGGGTTGAATGGCCGTTGCTTCACAACAGGTATAGGCATCGCGTTCCCTTAAGGGTTAAATACAATGCGGACTGAATCCCTTGCTTTTCCCCTTTCTTCCAGACCCAAATACCCAATTTAAAGAAGTGGTCCAAAAGTTGGCTGAAACCTGAGTGGTAGAATATAGGAGAACCAGACAGTCAATGGTCCTATTGTGTTTATTAAGAAATATAACTTTTAAAGTTAAAAAAGGGAGCTTTTACAATTAAAAATGTATTTGACATACAGTATCAGCCTGCTGCACTAGTAAGTGTTTGGCTTCTATGAGTTATATGTAGCATCTCTCTTTTCTCACAAATCTGCTAGGCAGAGAAATTACATTTTCATGTTTCTCCTTTTCTTTCGTGTTCAATAGCCTACCCTTTTCCGTGACACTCCTTTTCAGGCCTCACTGTATGCTCATTCCAAAGGTGATGAATTGACGTCAATTACTTTTCAACAACTCAGTTATTAACTAAGAAAAAATCAAGATATAAAGTATGCCTAATAAAATATAATTAATCTCAAAATGAAGGGATTGTGGCAAGATTGTGTCCATGATTTGGACGTTGCTTTGGAAATGTTTCCTAATGTTAGACCTAGGCTAGCCTATTTGTTGCTATGAATTAATGAATAAATATGAGCTAATCATTTGTTTTGCTATAGATCAATAGAATGTGTGTAGCTATATAGGCCTATTCGTTGGTGTGTTCGTGCCATTCACCCAGCGCATACCGCGGAGCCTGATTCCGTGGTATGAGGGGCCAAAGGTCACCGCTGGACGAGATTGTTCCTAATAAATCCCCGCAGGCGGGCATGCGGGCGCGGCCACGTCCACAGCCTATCGGACAAACAATGGCGTTTATCAATGACGAGAATGCTCGTGTTTGAGCTGTCATTTTAGAATGCAGAATGGAGCGACATACTTTTTTGTATTTAGGCTATTTGTCGATTCAAATGTTTACGTTTTATCCTTTTATCCAATGGAAGGTAGTCAAAATAGAACCGGTGGATTAGGCTACACCAGTTCAGTGGATTCTGTTTAGGAATATTGTATGTAGCTGCTGTTGATCTACATAACAATGTATATAATAATATGAATGTTTTGTAGCCTAGCCTAGGTCTATACCTCATTTATATTTCAAAGGCAATTATGAACAACAATTCTGGACATATTTAACTTGGTTTATATTGAGCCTCAATAGATCTTCCTTCCTACTCAATAGATCTTACTACCTATAACCTTAAGTCATCTGGCATAAGTGATTCCAAACATCACAGGGCAGTTTAGTGTGATTTGATGTAGGCCTATCCCTCTGTGCAACATCATAATTTTTTTCTGTAAATTCTATAGCCTATATGTTACGATGTCAATGACAAACATTGACAATTGTTGCCGACTTTTTTTGGTAAATACGGTGATTTAGCCTAAATAAATAAAATGGTTGATCGCATCCCTGTTATATAGAATTTCAGCTATAATCAAGATAAACATAGACTCATCGACCGTGGCGCTTCAAGAGAGGAGAAATACTTGAGAAATCACTATAATAATTTCAGCTGCTATAAATTGGACATTTAAATCAGTTGTTGAACAGCTGTTCTGAAGCTATAGTTTAAAATAAGCGAGTCCTCTCATTCGTGTAAAAGGATTAGAAATGCACTAGAGGAATTTAAACTATAAATTCAGATAGGTAAAATGAGAACAATAGTCTATACCTTCAACAATTCTTCAATAATATGAATAATAATTATAAGTAATTAGAATAAAAACATGGACTACTAAGCCCATAGATTGGTATGTTAGCCTTTAGTTTATGCCTGTTTGGGGTTGTTGTGAAATCAGTCTTTTAACCCCGAAGGAGGTCACTCGAGGCCAATCCGCTTCAGAGGTATTCAGAAATGGGATTGTTCGGAGAAGACGCGAGGCAGCCCTTTTTTCCACGGCTGTAACTTTCATAAGCAACACTAGTTTATAGTAGTAAAATGTTTGTTAAAAATTATTAACCTATGGGTGACCCTGCTATTGTATTCATTGCCAATATAAATAGACTACATGTAGCTGTATAAATACAAAGCCCTGAAACTTAATGATAAAAAGGTATACATTGAATATGAATGCAGGTATATACTTAGGCTAATTAAACCTAATTATACTTAAAGGCCCAGTGCAGTCAAAAACGTGATTTATCCTCTGTTTTATATACATTTCCACACTATGAGGTTGGAATAATACTGTGGAATTGGGAAAATTCTGATAATTTTATTTTAGTGTAAGAGCTATTTGAAAAAACACCTGACATTTCAACTTGTTTTGGTGGGATTGAGTTTTGGCCTTTAAATTGGTTAATATACCAATAAGAAATAGAGTTACAAAACTCTCTGCCAAAAACAAATCGTTTTTTAGTTTTCCTCTCACCACTCAGACCCCTCCGAGACAGTCCTAGACAAATTCTTACTTGAGAAACTGCTCTTGCTAAGGAGCTATTTAAAAAAAAAACATTTGACCATGTTGATTGAAAACAATCACAGTAAAGTACTTCATTCTTACCCAGAAATTATTTGATATTGAGATTATAAGGGCTGCATTGGGCAGTCTAAGCATATCCTCATAAATGTTAACTCGTTTTATTTATGCTTAACTATCTAAATACACCCTAGGCTATAGGCCCTTATGGGATCTCTCAGCACCTGGATATATGTATAGCCGAAGCTTTAAGAGATTAGTGCAGAATAGGCCTACAGCAGTTTTATGCGGATTTTGTGCTGAATCATGAGGCTGACGTTTTGCATGGAGTTTAGGCTTAACACATTTGCATTTTCAAATGTCCATGTCCTGACCTACACAAACATGCACTTGTAATAAAGCAGTGGCTTCTTGACTTGACATTATATTTTCATTTATTTTCCTAGGGGGGATGTTCTTCATAGTTTTGTTCTTCATATATAGGCCTAATTATTTTACAAGGTCCGTTCTATCAAACAGTATACACTTCAAATATAGGCCTACAGGTATACGTCTATTTAAAGATTGAATATAGGCAAATCTGCAGCTCAGTCTAGACTATTTTCCTGACTTGTTCCTTGTCCTCTCCGCATAAGAAGCTTTAAAATCGCGCTGGGCTCCATGACCAGGCTCAAACCCTCTGCCAGACGGTTACCCCCTCGACCAACGAGCCCCATATGCAGCCCCGCTCCCTCGCGATCAGGAAAAGCCTCTCCCTGCAACCTGTCGAGGATATTGCTGAAGGCTTGGGGTGCTTCTGAAACCAACATGATTTCACAAATGTCTTTGGATCACGTCATTTTAACCAGACGAATACAGGCGCCTTTGAAATATGCCCTAGATAAGTTGGCTTCATGAACTCATTGGCTGCAATATGCGAGCAAGCGTTCAGCTTCACGCTGGAGGCCTTTTGTGTCTTTTGATGCATGCATCCATGCGTTGTTATATAATTTGAAATATGTTACATCATTTGGACTACTTCTCATGACATTATTCTCTCCAATTTTGTTCGAGGCCTGTTTGTATTGGACTGAAATAGCTCATTATAAAACCTTCATTGAAATCACATTAAGAGCTATGGTTATTTCCAACATAACTGTGAACAGGCTATATATTTTAAAATGTGACTAATGAAAACTAATATTACCTCCGCACGTTTATCCTTTAAAATTAGGCATAGTGAATTTAAAATTAGATACAATAGGCCTATGCTCATTGAATATGTTGTCATTATATTAACAGTGCATCACAGGCAAAATAAGGAAAATAGTCAGTTTCACTTGCAGTTTGAACCAGGCGTTTCAGCCTTCACCTGTGATTGCAGTATGCCCTAGGCGTTTCGGCCTTCACCAGCGATTGACTATAGAATACGTTATTCTATAGGCCTGTCATAAACCCATTAATGGATACTTTTCAAGCTTTCTCTAACGGAAATAAATATAGCGCGGTGGAGAGGTTAAGGTTTACCGCAGAAGGAGGAGGATGATCAGGCAACCATGTTTACTGGATTGTGGACTAGGCTATGGGAAGAGAAATAAGCATATTTTATGCTTGCTGCAGTGATGGCACACTATGGTATTTCACCTAATATATATGGGAGTTTATTCAAATTGGATTTGTTTTCAAATTTATTGTTGGTCTCTCTCGCCACAGCAGAAATGTGTACAGGGTAGACAGTCTTTCAGCTCTCACAGTCTCATCTGTTTCTCGAACTTCAAATTTAGGATCGGCTTAAAACAAAATCTCAGAAACAAAAACAACTTTATATCGTTTTAGTCGAACAATCAACCATTGGCTGCAGAGGCGGACGTTTACCCCAATCCGCCATGCGTTCACACAGCAAAATAGAAAACCTACTTCAAACTAATAGCGCTCACTTTTGCCTCTAGTGGCTGGTTTTTACGTCATCTCCTTATGTCCTCAGACATGGATGGACGTCGAATACTGATTTGTCTCACGGGTGACCTTGCTGGGCAGTCCACAGCATCTCTCTGGCCTCAGATGAACGACATGATGCAGCTCTATGGAATCACACAATAGAAATACTGTGTGCTGTAACATGTCACTGACAACTTTAAGAATAGTATGACAGTATAAGCAAATATATACTCAATAACTCCTTCCACGGGAGAACTGTGAAATGTGAGGAGTCAAGGGTTGATTTTTCAACAAAGTGCCAAAGAAAAACTTTTATTACACTATAGTAATTAAAGTGAATAATGGGATTTTAAAAAATTAATGCAAAAGTCTTCAAAAATCAGAATGAGGCGTGCTTCGATCTGGGACGCATTGTGTCCTGCACATTAAACCACAAACACATTTCCACGCCACTAACTTTTCTAATAAAGTTAAGATAGTTTTCTGCTTAAAGTTGAAATTGCATTTAAAAAAAGGCAGGCTTCAGGCAGTCAGTCTCATATGTAAGCGAATAGGAGATGTGCTGTTATGATCACACCTCTGTTATCATGGCTGCTAACACTGCTGTTCTGTCAATGGAGACCAACCAGCGTGTTTACATAAATCAGCGTTGTAAAACAGACACCCGTCGGTTAAGTAAATAACCACCATTGTCAGTGAGACAATAAAAGCTATGGGTATTTCACTTATACGGTCTTTGAATTATACGGACTGAAGTGAAAACGTTTGTTCTGAGAGAGGTTGAGTTTCTATCGGTGTAATGATGGTTCGTGGTGTAGCGGTTTAGTTTATACATTCGTCTGGTTCAACGGGGCAGGCTGGTACAAATGCCAGGGTCCTCGAGCTTTCGCTTATGCAGGAGGTTATATAGGTCACACACACACACACACACGCACGCACGCACGCGCGCACACACACACACACACACACACATGCAACTCTATATAGTACGTTTTTAAAAGACTAGCTCATTATAATATGAGCGTGAGTGTAATTAAAAAAACATATCCCTCACCTCCAGAAGACTCTCCAAGCCGTTACCGTAGCAGGGTTGAAATGCAGGGTAACGGGTCGCCAATATAGAGCTATAGATGTGAAGAGGTCAACTGCATTTTCACTGGTTTTCACCTACACCTATTCTCCAATAATGTGTAGGCTTTTTAGAAGTTGAAGTACAGGCTTCAGCATCATCATGCGTGGGTGGCAGTGTTGGATTTGTATAGTGACTAAAGCAGCAGTGCTATTTCTTTCTTGCTATAGCAACATGATTTGGTGATTTCAATAGCTCAACATCTATTCATTTGAAAATAATTCTACTTTTAATAATATAATTATTTCAATTGTTGAGCTAATCAAATTCGTCGATGGAATTACCATTATTTAGTAGTTGGTTCATTTGATTCAGGCGTTGATGCAACACCCTGCATTACCAAATCAGTTGTGGATTTCTGCTGTACATGGTCAACTAGGGCCTAGTGCTGTACGATCACATAGTCCTACTTTGGTCTGGCTGCATTTACCTATGGAAAATAATGAAATAGGCCTAATAGAAGTGTTGAAAGTAAGCCTAGGCCTATTACTATTCCAAAGACTATTGGTAAAATAACACTATTGGTAATTTGGACAATTAAGTGCGCAAAATGCATATCGGAACTTGGGCAAAGGATAGGCTATGTGATTTCTGGTATTCACGATGTGTAGGATCAGACTTTATCAGACTGCATGGGACGGGTTAACACCGGCAGCATTTGCCTATTGATTATAGTCAGTGTGGTCCAAAGTTATTTATGCTCGCCTAACACGAAATCTCCCGGAAATCTCCCATTGAAATAAATGCAGAATTTTACAATAAGATCGAGAAACTAAATGTGTGTCAATGTTTTATTTATTTTATTGTTATTTAACAGACAAGTCAGTTAAGAACAAAGTCTTATTTACAATGAGAGCCTTCCCCGGTCAAACTCGGACGATGCTGGGCCACTTGTGCGCCGCCCAATCACGGCCGGATGATACAGCCTGGATTCGACCCATGTACTTTAATGACCCCTATTGCACTGAAATGCAGTGTCTTAGACTGCTGCGCCACTCGGGAGTATTGGTGAAGTATTTATAGACAATATTATATAGCCTATACCTATGTGGAGCGATGCAGAGGGTTCGAGGGTTATGCCTCACTATGGCTGTTGGAACCCGCGACTATGTGCCTCAGAAACAGTTCCCATGTTTTGCATGTTCATTTTAAAATTCGACGCTGTAACCTGGATTCGAACCAGGTACTGCTGTGACGCCTCTTGCACTGAGACGCAGTGTGATAAACCACTAGGCCACTGGGAATTAATAGCAGACGGATTTATTTTATATCAAAGTTTTTTTTGTGATTTGTAATTGACACAATTGTTTCCCACAAGCACCAATGAAAACTAGCCTATATATAGATTCAAATGTATTTTACTGAAGCTAGTAACTGCTCTGCTCTCAGAATATCAACCCATTATCCACATGTGCATGATAGAGCCTTAAACAGTGTGTGTGTGTGTGTGTGTGTGTGCGTGCGTGTGTGTGTGTGTGTGTGTGTGTGTGTGTGTGTGTGTTTTCTATCGGCCCTATACAACTTAAAATATAAATCATTAGCCTAATTAATGATATTATTTATTTGTTCATTAATTCGTATAAGTATTTTGTATTATGGGATTTTGAATAGTCTTTTCAATTACCTTTTGAGAGGAAATGAATGACAGGCAACAACATATATATTTATTTTTTTGTTGTACAGTTGAGGGATTTAATAATAGAGTAGTGACAACTTTGATCGGTCTTTCGTATTTAATTGTCTGATAGCTCAGTGCGTTCTGCTGACCCTGATTCAGGCTGTGTCCTTCAGCGTTAATCTTTTAACTTGTGTTTCTAAACAAGCACAGCAGGGAGAATACTGTATTGAGTGCTTTGGATGCAATAACTGTCCACGCAGCGATGGCGCAAGATAGAATAGTCAACGCCTTTTGTAAATTGCTTGTTTTTTCTTGATCCAACTAGTGGTTTAACTATTTTAATCCCTCTCTGCCTATCTCTTGTTATTGTATAGAAGTTACAGTCTATTGGTTCGCAATCCGCATTGGAATTTATCTCCAATAGTCGTCTGTTGCTGCCTACTGCCTAACCTCCACCAGTAGGCTACCGCGGGGGCTCCAGGCAGATAGGCCTGGCCTAGGTTAGACTGCCCTCTACCCCGGGGTCCACCCATCAACCTCCTGGTTTACCATACCATAAAATCCCATTAATCAAAACCGCAGCAGAGAAACAAACATGGCGGATGAGATGTTGTCGGTTGTGAATGGGTACTATGCACTACGAGTCGATCATGTATTCCTGTGGATATCAATGGTGAAACCCTTCGTACGGCCTTAATGGCAAACAAAAGCCCACATGTGTACTACAGGTTTGTGTATAGAAGTGCGTGTACTGCTAGAAGTTTCTACTGACTTTGCCTATATGTTCACTAGGCCAACATGTCCATAATTACGTAGAAGTAGGCCTATAGTGTGTATCAAACATGGCAGTGTAATATCTCTGTGGGTCTTAGTTACATTTCAGTAATGGATAGTAAAAGTTGTCCCTTGCACCAATATTTCCTAATCCAAAATACGCTCTGAGTTACACATTTGTCCAAAGAACCAATTCTCTTCCAATATGGTATCCTCTTGGTGAGGTTTCAGTCTATGTAGGCATACAGTGTAATACCAATATGAATGAAGTGTGTGATTGTTCAACTCACAACAAAGAGAATGCAGCGTCACTCACACTCAGATGTCTTTAATGAGTCATTCATAACTCGGAAGAAAGGGAAAGTGCTTCAGAAATCCAACATTCAAGGTTTTCATTTCGAGTGCATTATCCTAAACAACAATGATATACAAAACCCAGTAATTCACAAAAATAAATATTCCGTTTTTTATATAAACAGCCAGTGACTTCAAATGTAATGTCAAAACCCTGACCTCAATCAAGTATTGTATCAAAAAGCTAAAATAAGGTTTGGAGTTGAGAGGAAAAGCGAGAGGGAGAACGAGAGGGAGAACGAGAAAGAGCCCTGTGCCTCGAGCTGCTACACCATGCAATTATTTACATTGATAGCGTCACTGTCAGAGCTCTTTTAGTCTTCCCTACACGCCTCTACCACCATCTCCTTGCCCGGGTGATGTTCTCTGTGATCGGCGTGAGAATTGGCGAGTACCTACAACGGGAAGTGTGTGTGTGTGTGTCCTCTCTAAACGCTGGGCTGTATATCCCTCCTCTGGCCCAGTACACTTTGACGCGGGGATTACGCGGTGGAAGCTTCCCTCGTGCAACATATGAATTCCATCCCTCCCCTCCCCATTACTCCCTCTAGGTTGGAGAGAGATTACGTCATTTTCAAATGGAGATTAAAATGGCTGTGTTTAGTTTGGAGGCAAATGTGCCATTTTTAAGTGCTTCTCTACCTTCGCTACAAGGGAAGTGCGCACTATGGTATGGGAAGCCTACAGGCTTGGGGTGGTAGAGGTGCATGTCACACACAGATCAATCTATACAAACTCTGAGCATTGTGTGAAACGGCGCTTTTTTCTCCCTTAACTACAATCACCAATCGAATGGGCTTTTGTTTCTGTCTTTGCTGCTGATGTTGATGTGAGAATCCTGACATTATCAGGCATGTTGTTTGTGGTTATGTGCCAGGCTGGCTCGGACTATCTTTGTCACAGGGAGAAAAGCTAATTCTTAGCCACAACTTCACCAAATCAACATTTTACGTTGGTGGAAAAATATCGATATTTAGGTGCAACTTCAGTTAAATTTGACTGAATTGTATTTATTTATTTTTGGTCTATTCTTAGTTTATTAATTAGCAACATAAGGATCAATGGAAAAAGTTTGACATATAGGCCTATACATTCATCACGCGTCCATATGTAAAGGCTAGATTTATACATGTTTATGTGGCAACATTAGGAAATATTTTTCTGACTTGATTCATGTGAGAAAACAGCGTAGAGACTATATCAGTTGAAGTGGAGATATGGAGAAGGACATGGCCTTTTGTGGAAAACAGAGTGCAATGCTTTCATAACAAAGGGACACAATCAGCTTTGTGTTTGGGCCTACATTTTCGACTGACTGTATAGTCTATTTTAATAATTTTGTATGGCTGGAGATGTTCCCAGGTCAATTCAGCACCGTGGGCTTCCCAGCAGAATTTAACAGGTAATTATGCATTTACCCACCGAGCTAATAGCTAACTATTCCACAGCAACGTGCTGTGCTGGGCATTTTATTCAATCTTGCAGATGTAAGGATACAATAAACAACTGATAAACTGCTCTAATACCATGTTGACCCAAATAGAAAATAATTCAACCTCATGTGAATGGCCACAAATAACCAATTATACATTTACACATTTTAGATGAAATAGTTAAATGGACATAAGCTAGTAGCCTACCTTATCTTACATTTGTTTTATTTGAACTTCTCTCATAATGTAGGCTATCCTACAATCATCAAGCGGAAATGGGACCCTAGAGTGTGTCAAAGTGCAAAGCATGTAGGCCTACCACTTGTGCTTTCATGTGTTGTTTCTAAATTAAATTACATTAGGCTCGGTGTGTTGTAAGACATCGTTTTGGTGTGTTTGGGTTTTTGTTTAAGTGTGATGCAAACCCCAAACTGGTATTAAGCCAGCGTCTTGGACAGGAGTGTAATTTTCACCGATGTTCTCATACTTTTTTCGTGTAGGACATTGCGAATGTTTTAATTGACAAATACATGTGTAATATAAAGGAACATGTCCCACCAAAATGCTAAAAAAGGCAAGGCTGTCCAGGACGTGTGATTTTTCACTGAAAGGCTTGATCTGTGTCAGGCCTGGGCAGTCTCTCTCTGTGTGATTGTCTGTACATAAGGCCTGCAGTGTTTTGGGGCCTTTATGGGTGCTGGCGGCTGTCTGACTACAGCCAACATAAGTTTACCAGGAAATACTCTCATAAATACAAACAACGCTGGAAACCATATCACAAACACTGAAAATCTGCAAGCACCAGCCAGACCAGAGTAATGGTAATTTCCCTCACAATTCTTCCTAATTCAATATAGCCTGTCCAAAGAACATTATGAATTTGGACTTGCTTGGATAAATTAATTGAAATTTGAAATCGAATTCAAAAACAGTTATCTGAATTAGATAACATTTAGATAAAATGTACCCAAACTCTGGCAAGCATAAAATAAAAATCGAAATTAGGGTTTCTACAAGGTTTTACCAATCCTATAGTGAAAAAAACAACCACGGCTCATAATAGGACTAATGTGACAGACAATAGTAGTAGCCCTAACCATGTTACCAAAGGAAAACCCTGAATCTGTTGATTAAACCCAATTTTACCCAAGTTAAAGCTGATGTTAGAAAAATACAGTAAAGAAGACCAACATATAGGAGTGCTGTGATTTTTATGAGAGGGAGTCTCCCCCTCTCTTTCTCTCACCACAAAGGAAGTAGGCCTACAGCACAACAAAATGTTTACTTCACTGAAACCCTGGTACAATCCAACCGCTCGAGCGTCAAGGCGAAGAGAAAATAGATCCGAGAGAAAGTCATGTAAACCCATTTTGCCAAACCGTGTAGCCTATTGCTTATGGTAGATAGCTTGTTTAGAGTTAGTTAGTCAGAATAAATCCATGAGGGGGGATCGTCCAGTGGCATGGGTAGAGCATCTCAAATATGGTCCGCGCGATATGGAGAATAGTAGTGTATATAACTGATCTATAACTCCACAACGAGGAACGTTTTAAATCCACTACATCATATAAAGGATACAATTTAAATAAAAACAACGGAAGGACGCAAGCCATTAGAGCCTCCCATTCAGTTTAAGACTCAAATTGTAGTCAACGTAGGTTTCCATCCAGGTGTTTTTTCTTTCTCTTGTTTTTGTCAAAGAAAAAAGCGTGAACATTTCCTGATTCTCTGAGCGGGTGGGGGAGGGACAGGCAGACCGCCAGGCTGCCATCGCCACACGGGGTGAGAGCGAGGGGGAGGTCGGGGTCCCCCCAGAGAGTTCAGAGAGTAAGCAGGGCTTAAATCCCCGTCGCTGCCCACTAACAGGGACGGAGGAGCGGGGAAATTCGCCATGAAGCTGAAAGGCCTCTTCAGAGGGGCTGCTACATTACTGGACGCGCGTTTTCGTTTAGTCGCCCCTGTTAGATCCTCAGTATTTCCCTCACAAATCTCAGCTTTGCCCACGGGACGAGAAGACAAAGTCCTGTCAACTTTAGACACGTTCTGTTTCTGCTGCACCCTTGAAATTCCAGGCTTCTTCCCCAGCACTAGACTCCTGTAGTTTTTCCTGACCCCAGCTCCGTTTTTATACTCCCCTTCCTCGGGACAAGGGGTGTCTTGAGTGCTCCCGCATTCCTGCAAGCCGGAGGAGGACTTGGGAGCCCCAGCAGAACTTTCAATGGCTTTGGTCTCGTTGTTGAAACAGCCTTGTTTGATGTCGCCGCCGTAGTATTGGCCATTGTTGATATCCGCCTCGTCTCCTAAGCATTGGAAACCAGAGGCTTGGCTATAGTATTCGTATTCATCATAGCTCTCCTCCACTTTGATTTTCACATTCTGCAGGTTGAAGGGGGGAGTCTTGACCGCCCTGCTGCGCTCGGGGAGGGGACCCGCGGACACTGATAGCTCCTCCGGCTCCGTCTTAATGGTTTTGAGCAGAAAGGGCAGTTTCAGGTTGGGGCTGATTCTCACCTCACTTTTTAGATTTGTAGCTAATGAAAGCTTGTTGTTTTTAGGCTTGGGGTACTTTGTGTCTTTGTCAAGCGCGGAGTGTGAGCTCAGGACTGGGGGGCATTTGTTTGCGTGTCCCGTTGTCCTGTGTGGAAGAACCGCTTTTATTCCGTTGGGGTTAGGTGAGGGGCTCAGTGCGTACAATTTGCTGGACACAGGCTCGGTTCGCTTTATCTCTCGTTGGGTCTGGACCTGGGACTCAGGAACCTTCCTGTCTCTCCTCTTAGTGAAATAACTCCCCCGGGTGACAGGCGAGCTGAACCTGTGTGTGTGTGTGTCCTGCTTGGCCTCCCTGGCTGTAAAGTCATATTTCGGTTGTTTCTTCGGAATGTCATAGTCCACCTGGCTGGTTCCAAACTGGCCCACCGGTTTAGATGGCTGCTGCTGGTGGCTGTAGTGGAAGGTAGGCTGCAGGAGCAAAGGTGCGTTAGTGTGCGAGATAGTTCTACTGTTGGATAGAGTTCTAGAGTTCGACTGATTTCTAGTGCTGGAGAGAGTTGTGGAGAGAGATTGGGCATTAGGCAGAGTTCTAGTGCTGGAGAGAGTTGTGGAGAGAGATTGAGCATTAGGCAGAGTTCTAGTGGTGATATTTTTGGTGGTGTTGAGAGAGGGGAACCGGGCCCTCCTGAAGCGGATAGACTGGACAGACACTTGGCTGGACACAGAGCTGCTGTCAGACTGAGATGAACTCTCCTCATCAGAACTGACCTCAGAGCTCTCCAATGGGCTCTCCTCTTCATCCTCCTCATCAGAGGTCCCAGAGTTGCTGCTGGTCGATAAACTGGAGCCGATGTCGGAGTCGTTGTTGAGGCGCTCTGAGTAGCAACTGGACTCCGTGTCACTGCTGTAGCTCTCCGGGAACCCCCCCACATGTTGATGCGGGTGACGATGATGGTGATCGTGGTGGTCGAGGTAAAACTCGTGTCCAATGTCAAAATGGCTCAGAGTTGTCCGGTTGTGGTTGTAGTGTGTTTTGGGCTTTCTGCAGCACTTGGGCTGCACGAGGAGCACCGGGTGGTGTGTGTGAGAATAAGTGTGTGAGTGTGTGTGTCTGCTCCTGCTCCATGACTGCCTCGCGCCGCTGCTGCCCATATCCCTGCCGCCGCCCCCCTCGCGCCTCCTCTTCCTTTTGTGAAGTAGGTCGCCGGTTGCAGAGAGCCTGGACTGAGCAGCAATGGCGGACTGAAACAACACTGGTTGCCGGCTCACCACGCTCCGGAAAAACGAGTGTCCCTGGCTAAACGCGACGCAATTGCTCGGTATTTGACCAGTTTCATAGTTTTTAAAGGGTTTACATGATGATTTGGTGACAGAGGAGTAATCCCGACCGAGGGATTTATTGTAAATTTGAGGTAGATTGGAGTCGGGGCGCAAGGTTGGTTGTTCTCTCCTGCCGGCTTTGTTTTTGAGGGACATAGTCTGTGGAACGCTGTGCAAACTTAACCAAACTTTCTCCCTCCATAACCCGGCAGGGTGCGTGTCTGCGTTGAGCTTGCCTTCGCCCACACCCTCCGGTAAACTGGCTTTCTTTGCTTTTCTTTTGTTGGATTTTAACACGCGCTCCGTTTTGCAGGAGAAATAAAGCGCCTCTACGTCCTCCCGTGATATCAGAGTACATTTAGCCGCGTGGAAAGCAATAGAATTGATTGCTTTGAGCTTTCTTAACTCCTCCAAATCACAGTGGTGTTTTTTAACGTTCAGGTGATCCATGCGTTTGTGCACGGTGGTTCGGGGAATATTTTTCAGCAGGTCGGTGAAGACCTGGGAGAGGGCGAACATTTGTTTTCCTTTAATCAGCAGGTATCCCAGCCTCACTCCCTGCATCTCCTCAAACCCAAACTTCAGGTCTCCCATGTTGCTTTTCACTCTCTATTGTAATAATCTCAGCATTTAAGTAGTAGCAGTTGTATTCATGCAGCCACGAAAATAAAGGAATAAACTCCCTGTTTTGAGCTCAATGCATTCTGACGCGCCGGCCGCTGCTGATGCGTCCTAGTAGGCTACCTCCAAGCTGCGTCATGAACAGGCAAACTTTGAGATGCCGAGTTAAATGGAGTGATATCGGATGGGTTCACAGCATCAGTCCCCGGGCCCTGCCACGGACCAGGCATGGTGGAGGAATGCGAGGGATTACCGCCAGGCCGGCTGCTGGCTGTCTGCTATCCCCTGTCTCTCCTCCTCTCCTGCTCACTCCCTCTGACCGGCAGCACGACAGGAAGGTGTATACCACTGCCACAACGAGAGGATAAAAAAGAGAGAGGGGTAGGGAGAGAGCTACACAGAGAGAGGGAGGGAGAGAGAGAGGGGGGGTGGGAGGGAGGGATGGAAGGAGAGAGAGAGAATAAGAGCCAAAATGCAGCTGCTCTCCTGGATTCGGGGTTAGCCACAAATAAAATGACAGAGGGGAAGTGCACGAGCCCGGAGACACCTTCATCAATTAATGCCCTCAGACTCGAAGCTTATTGGACGCCGCTGACAGGTGATGCAATAAAAATGGATATTCCACCCCCTGACACCCCCCTCTCAAACCCCCCGTTGATTACCATACTATTGTACCTCCACCTCCGTTTGTTAAGTATGCTAAATAATTCCGCTATGACAAGTTCATATTTCAATATTGTTTTTTAACAGATTAAGTGGTATAGCTGAACTTGCTGAAATGGGCAAGTCGTCTTCTATATCCTGCTAGTAGGCTATTTATGGCGTTATGCCTATATCGCTGTCAGTCAAACAACGTGGGATTATTGAGAGCACAAATATCATTTCAAAGAAATATAGGCCAATAGATGGCATATAATTTTCATGGTTAAATTCAGACATGTTTGAATTCAGACGTCTGTCAATCTGTCTTAACCCCCTTGCTAATTCTATTGTGAAGGTTTGTTGTAACATTCTTTCAAATGGACTCAGACAAAGAGATTTACATTTTTCACCTGAGTAGAACGCTGTTTGAACTCCCACATTTAGAGTTATGTCGGGGTACTCGAGGAAATGAATCTTAAGCATGAGCTTTTTTAGTTATTTCGTGAATTTCAAGGGTGAAAGGAGATCTCATTCTAACGACGATTTAGCCAAACCTTTACGCATAGCGACACATATATGCATGGGCGGCTTATTATTTCAGAATTAATACAAACATAGGCATACATACACCATTTTGTTATATTTGATTATTATCTTTGATTAGTTTTCGATACCATTCTACATTTTGTTGAATGCATTTAGGTTGAAACTTGGTGAATGGTCAATGTGTGCGTGTGTCTGTGTGCCCTCCTCTTACATTTTGTATTTATTAAGGATCCCCATAGCGTGGGTGTGCGTATGCGTGTGTGTATCTCTTCACAGTCCGCGTTGTTCCATAAGGTGTATTTGTATCTTTTCAGGCATGGAGAGACATTGAGTCAGCGTGCATTGCCGTTCACCTCGGTATTAATGGTCAGTCTTTCTCGCAGTCTTATTCTAAACCGATAGATATGCTATTTCTATCTCAGCCACCGAGTCTGCTGTTCCCTGGTCCACCACGATAAAAACATGAGCAACGTGACGGACGATTAGTCTGGGAAAAGCTCTTGCTTTCACTTGCTGTAAAAGTGCACGCTCAGAGTTGCTTTTCCCCAAGGCCTCTTCTGCAAACGTGATAATAATTAATATCAGGTTTATTATAGGCCTATTGAACATAGGCATATCAGTATGTATTTTGGTAAAACACACACACACACACACACACACACACACACACACACTGTTTAAGGCTCTATCAAGCAGGGTGAAGCTGAGAGGAGAAATGTCACACTGTGCCTTATCATCACTAAACTGCGCCCTGCTCCTAATGTAAAGAGGCCTTTAATGGGTTGTTAATTGTTGTTGTTGTTGTTGTTGTGTGTGTTCGTGTGAGACAACAAGCATGCATAGGAGATATATATGATCATTAATGATGACGGTTTAACCCGTACAAGTACATTTCCCTTGGTTTTATCGCTAATTTGGTAAATTTACGGTATAGGCCTAGGCTTCGTAGCTCTCAGTGAGCCCGCAGATGATCTGGAGAAATGACCGGCGATGGCGCTATACAGACTCGTTGAATTGTGAAATGAACGAAAAGAGCAAATCATGGGAACTGTTTCTGAGGCACATAGTCGCGGGTTAGAATAGCTATATAATCTTTGTCTATAAATACTTTACCAATACCAAACCAGTACTCCCGAGGGGCGCAGCGGTCTAGGCACTGCATCTCAGTGCAAGAGGCGTCACTACAGTTCCTGGTTCGAATCCAGGCTCTATCACATCCGGCCGTGATTGGGAGTCCCATAGGTCGGCGCACAATTGTCCCAGAGTCGTCTGGGGTAGGCCGTCATTGTACACAAGAATGTGTTCTTAACTGACTTGCCTAGTTAGATAAAGGTTACATTTTTTAAATGTAAAGTTGCAGAGGATTGTGGTGAGGGAAGGATGTAAGAAAAGGGGCGAGGGGGCGTGAGTGAGAGGGAGAACTTTGGAATTCTACATCCTGCCCTTGCAGTTTAATTCCATAACAATATAAAGAACGCATTGTTGGTGCTTTTACACTAAGGAGCTCCAATGTACTTCGATTATTTGTGAAAGGTAGGCTACATTGGAGAGTGTTTTCTTTGTTTGTTTATTTAGCCTATTTGTTTGTTATTTGTTATATTATTATAGGCTATAATGTCAACGAAGTGGTTGTTGTAATTGTGATGATTTACCCTATTCAATGGATGACTCCGTCATATTACCGACATAAGAACTCCAGTCTCAACTCCACAGAAAGAAATACACAACTTCCTGACTCATTTGTTGTACTACTCTGCTTCAGTCCTACACAGCCGATTCTATGGGCCATATATTATCATCAAGTCTTTAGGCGCTTCTAAACCACTATTGCACATTCATTAACGTGTGTTTACTTAGCAGCCTGTGATCCAGGGCCAGGTACAAGTGGAAGCACATCCCGGCCTGTAGCTCCCTGCTGAGATCGAGGGCTGAGCGGTGTCAGCAGGCCGCAGAGTCGGGAGACCAAATGGCTTGATATTACTATCGATGCTGAACTGTACGCACCGTCATTAGGAGGTTTTCGGTTCCACCTGAATTGTGTGTGTAGCATATATACGTGGTAAGTAGCCTACATGTACTAAGTAGGCAAGGAGGAAGGCACAATATGCATGAGACACTTGGTCTTTCACCTCTGTGTGTGTGTGTGTGTGTGTGTGTGTGTGTGTGTGTGTGTGTGTGTGTGTGTGTGGTGAAACTTGAATCCAACCCAGCCCACATCATGACTTTTCCCAATTGTACCATCTTCAGTGAACCGAGTTATCATGCATAAAGTTTTCTATAGCTTTTGAGGTGTGTGTGGATAATTGTTTTGCCTTCGGATGGACAAAGGAGAAGGGTCCTCTGTTAGCAGAGCTCCACCCTGAGGCCTGATCCGTGGGGATTACGGCTCTACCTCTCCAGCTCTGCCCGGCCACAGAGAGCCAAAGATAGCCGGGCTGGAGAATGTTTGGTTGGATAAAACATATGGTTTGATCTCGCCTTGCAGATATAAAAACGTTTGTAGCTTCATCAATACTCATCAATACTTTATACAGATGTCATCACTGTTCTGTTCGGAACATTGTCTGAAGTCACTCGGCCTGAAGAAGTTAGCAGACAGACAGAAATATAAGGCCTGTCTGTTTTCGGGTTGAGGGAACGTCGGTATAGCAAATCATTGAGTTTACAGGCCAACGGAATAAATCTAGTCTGATTGGACACTGAACGTTTTTAGCCCTTATAACACATATGTTTGCTGTCATAGGTTAACGATCCTGTTATGAATAAAACAATAATAATTAAGTAAAGTGACACGTTCACAGGGTCAGGGGGAATCATGTATAGGGCTATCAAAAATTATGCAGAAATTGATACGATGATTTGTAGGCCCCTACTCATCGATCCATTCTCCAAGAATTTCTTAAATTGACGTTCCCTGAATTAATCAAGGACGCGTAAAAATATATATTTTTTGGTTTGTCGTGCAAGAGATATTTAAATGATGTAATGATGCAGAAAAGACGCATGTGCCCCATCGGATCAACCCAAAGGGCAATTAAAAAATGTGACAAAGTAGACTGAATGTTTTGTATTTAACCCGTTACCAAACCTATAGTCTACAACCCAAAGCCTAATTTCACTGATATTGTAGGCTAAAGACCCTCGAATCATTATTGTGTGTAACAAGGTAAATTAGGCCTACTGTGAATTTAATTTGTGTAATTTCAGGGTATGGGGAAAACCTACAGCGCATCTTTTTTTTATACAGGCCAACATTTTATACAACCTTAAAGAATGAATCAAAATACAAAAAATATATATTATTTTATGTGAAACCCAAAAATGTATATTGAGTATTTGTTCATGGTCCGTGCTATTCCCCTGTGCTCTATATGAACCTCCCTATTGCAGCTCGGTATTTTCTTGCTCTGGATAGCGTTTTAAGTTCGACATTTTTAAACCACGCATTTGTTTACCCATTACACATTGTTTGCTTATATAAGCTAAACGTTTGGGCTGCTCTTTCGTTTTGTGTTGCAGTTCTGTAGCCTATTTAACATCGATATTCCTATCAGCTGCTACAGGCTATTCAGAAGTTGTGGCTACTGTTGCCTGCGTTTCTCCGGCCCATTGTGAGAGGAGCCCCCTCGGTCCCTCTCTTCTCTTCTCTCCCTCTGAGCTCAGCCGGTCAGGCCGGTGGACTGCAGATGACTCACGCCCCAGAGCGGCACATCAGCGTTCTGCACCTCAGCGAGCTGCATGGAAGCTCGATAATACCGGGGGAATACCGCGACCAGAGACCCGACTGTCAGACTAGCCTCCTGCCTTTCCCGGGGCGCACATTCATCACTCGGGCGGATAGATATGTTTGTTGTAATGTGCACGTGTGCTTTTGGCGAAGACATGGCTGCGCAGATGGAGGAGATTGGCGGATTAGAGCGAGTGGAAGGTAAGAGGACACACACACACACACACACTTAGTCATTCACACACACATGCGCACGCACTCACACACGTCCGCGCTTTTCTCGGAAAACGATGCAGAACAAAGAACAAAGAACAAGAGTAATGTTTCCTTCTCGTTTACACTTCTAAAGCATTTTCTTGGCCTTTATAGCCTACAGGATGTGGTTGCGCGCAGGTATAGTCTATTTGAGAGACGTGTGAAGTGAATACGAAGAAATAAATACTGGCCTATGGTCCGAACAGCCAGTAGAATATTTGAGGATTAAACAACATAAATCGGCCTCCCATTACGAACGTAAATGCAGTTATTTTAACAAAATATGCCCACGTGGAAATGTTGAGGCACACGACTTTAAAACCTGTGGTTTAGCTATTATATTAGGTGTATGTGAGTGCGCGTGTTTCCCATGTGGGAAAACCACACCACAGAACGGATATCTGTCAACCGTGATTAAATAGCTGAATAACTCCCGTTCGTGTTTCGGTTGATTTCTTAAAAAGCAAACCCTTTGCTCTGAAAGTGCTTCCCTCTACCCAAACTCTGAAATCCCAAAACCTTAACCCTTGAAACCAACTTGCTTCTCTAACACCCAACTCATAGTGTGCATTTTATTAAACGTGTCCCTTTCCCCACCCTGCCCCAAGTCATTTGTTTTGCAATGAGTTTTATGGATACACTTGGTCGAGGCACTTGTAGATAGGCTTTTTACGGCACAAATTCACTAGCCATGCCAAAACAAATAAATTATCTTGGTCGGATCCCCCCTAAGAATGCGATTTTACATGCAATCTGAGCCAGAAGTGTGAGCGTGTTGTTGCTGGGGGGAGGGGGGGGGGGGGGGGGGGGGCACCAGAGAGGAGAGGATGTAGGCCTATGTCCAATAGGTATGCAGGCTGTTGCCACAGTAGTGTCTGACGCATCACCGCTGCTCCAGTAGATGTGGAGGATGTGATTTATTGTCAGATCTAAGCACACGACCCATTCCCTTTACCTTTTTTAATACCACACGTTTTGGACGGAGGCTTATTTCACACACACACAAAAAAATGATTTTTCGTGTATATTACACATCATTTCGCGTGCATGTCATGCATTTAACTTTCTCATGTTTTTAGGGGAAGCTCAACATGTAGCTTGCAACTTAGTCTTTACTTCATAGCCCAATTAATTTACTCTATACAATCTCTACCAGCTTAATAGCCCCGTCATGCTATTGTAGACTGTTTTTATTTAAATCAATAATTGAATTGATGTGAAATGTAATTTAATATAGGCCTAGTTCTATACAATCATTTAATATAGCCTACATTACAATCAAACATAGGCCATTATCAGTTGGCTACTTTATTTCATTGACAGTGGAGGGATAACATAGTTTTAATTTCAGCATGATTATTTCATCAACATTTTTTAATAATAATTGTACATCTGATCTAACATTAATCCTCAATTATAAACAACAACATTTCAATCAACGAATTGGTGCATCAATTTTTGATGACCAACAATATTCGTGTGCAATAAGCTATTCTTCTGTCAAATTTTAACATTCTTTCAAATCACAGCACAATAAATGAACACGGTCTATTTTATGGACAGGGATATGGCCTGTAGTCTAGCGATTTGTTACCTATCAACGTACCAATAAATAATTCATAAGGACGCCAATGGCTCTTAGAATTAGGAAATATGCTGTGTGTAGCCTATGGATGGTGTATAGCTCTATTGTGCAACCCATTAACTAACCCTCCAAGCCTGAGGTTGTATAGGGACGTCCCCCTTCCACTCCGACGAGGCTGAGACACACCAAGGCCGGCTGCAGAGGGGCAGGACCGGCCTGGTAGTGTTTATTTTCAAATCAAATCAAATTGTACGTGTCACATGCGTCAAATACAACAGGTGTAGTAGACCTTTCAGTGAAATGTTAACTTACAAGCCCTTAACCAACAATTCGGTCTTAAGAAAAACAAGTGTTAATAAGAAAGTATCTACTAAATTAAACTGAAGTAAAAAAAAATGCAATAATAAATAATTAAAGAGAAACAATAAAATAACAGTAACCAGGCTATGTACAGGGGGTACCAGTACAGAGTCAATGTGCGGTGGTACAGGTTAGTCAAGGTCATTTACATGACCATGTACATGTAGGTAGAGGTAAAGTGGCTATGCACAGATAATAAACAGAGAGTAGCAGCAGCTAAAAATGGGGGGTGTCAATGTAAATAGTCCTACTGTAGCTATATGTCAACTATGATTTGGGAAAAAGTATAAAAAAAGCTAAATATGGAGATAGCAAGGCTACTTGTTAGACCATTCTGGTAATCCAGATTCATAAATTGAACAGTTGTGGAGGGTGTAAGAGCAAATGCGCCCAATCTCATTCATGGAGTGTTATGGTCCTCCCCCACTGTCCCACGGTCTCCTCTCCCTTCCCTCTGGAAAATAAAGGAAAATGCAGCTCTCTTCAGTCTTAGGTGCTTCCTTAGCTGAGAGAGAGAGTGAGGGTAATGTTTACTGTTCATTTTATTGTTTATTTCACTTTTGTATATTATCTACTTCACTTGCTTTGGCAATGTTAACATATGTTTCCCATGCCAATAAAGCCCCTGGAATTGAATTGAATTGAGAGAGAGAGACAGCATTCCCTACCCCATATGCCCCCCTAGGCAAAACTATGACAACATAACAAACAAAAACAGGTCACAACTCCTGCAGCTACAGTGCCTTGCGAAAGTATTCGTCCCCCTTGAACTTTGCGACCTTTTGCCACATTTCAGGCTTCAAACATAAAGACATAAAACTGTATTTTTTTGTGAAGGATCAACAACAAGTGGGACACAATCATGAAGTGGAACGACATTTATTGGATATTTCAAACTTTTTTAACAAATCAAAAACTGAAAAATTGGGCGTGCAAAATTATTCAGCCCCCTTAAGTTAATACTTTGTAGCGCCACCTTTTGCTGCGATTACAGCTGTAAGTCGCTTGGGGTATGTCTCTGTCAGTTTTGCACATCGAGAGACTGACATTTTTTCCCATTCCTCCTTGCAAAACAGCTCGAGCTCAGTGAGGTTGGATGGAGAGCATTTGAGAACAGCAGTTTTCAGTTCTTTCCACAGATTCTCGATTGGATTCAGGTCTGGACTTTGACTTGGCCATTCTAACACCTGGATATGTTTATTATTGAACCATTCCATTGTAGATTTTGCATTATGTTTTGGATCATTGTCTTGTTGGAAGACAAATCTCCGTCCCAGTCTCAGGTCTTTTGCAGACTCCATCAGGTTTTCTTCCAGAATGGTCCTGTATTTGGCTCCATTCATCTTCCCATCAATTTTAACCATCTTCCCTGTCCCTGCTGAAGAAAAGCAGGCCCAAACCATGATGCTGCCACCACCATGTTTGACAGTGGGGATGGTGTGTTCAGCTGTGTTGCTTTTACGCCAAACATAACGTTTTGCATTGTTGCCAAAAAGTTCAATTTTGGTTTCATCTGACCAGAGCACCTTCTTCCACATGTTTGGTGTGTCTCCCAGGTGGCTTGTGGCAAACTTTAAACAACACTTTTTATGGATATCTTTAAGAAATGGCTTTCTTCTTGCCACTCTTCCATAAAGGCCAGATTTGTGCAATATACGACTGATTGTTGTCCTATGGACAGAGTCTCCCACCTCAGCTGTAGATCTCTGCAGTTCATCCAGAGTGATCATGGGCCTCTTGGCTGCATCTCTGATCAGTCTTCTCCTTGTATGAGCTGAAAGTTTAGAGGGACGGCCAGGTCTTGGTAGATTTGCAGTGGTCTGATACTCCTTCCATTTCAATATTATCGCTTGCACAGTGCTCCTTGGGATGTTTAAAGCTTGGGAAATCTTTTTGTATCCAAATCCGGCTTTAAACTTCTTCACAACAGTATCTCGGACCTGCCTGGTGTGTTCCTTGTTCTTCATGATGCTCTCTGCGCTTTTAACGGACCTCTGAGACTATCACAGTGCAGGTGCATTTATACGGAGACTTGATTACACACAGGTGGATTGTATTTATCATCATTAGTCATTTAGGTCAACATTGGATCATTCAGAGATCCTCACTGAACTTCTGGAGAGAGTTTGCTGCACTAAAAGTAAAGGGGCTGAATAATTTTGCACGCCCAATTTTTCAGTTTTTGATTTGTTAAAAAAGTTTGATATATCCAATAAATGTCGTTCCACTTCATGATTGTGTCCCACTTGTTGTTGATTCTTCACAAAAAAATACAGTTTTATTTCATTATGTTTGAAGCCTGAAATGTGGCAAAAGGTCGCAAAGTTCAAGGGGGCCGAATACTTTCACAAGGCACTGTATGTCGCACGCTGGGTATATACATAGTCAATGGTAGGCTTCGAGGGGACCCCTATGGTAGGTACACCTATAGCTCATCTTTTGGCTGTAGTCTGTTGACTACTTCATCACTGACCCCAACCCAGAGTCTCTCTGAGCGTTCACAGTCATTCCACTGACACCCCTATCAGATCATAGCAAAATCACAGTCTACTTGAACAGAGCAATACTCAATCAGGAGGCATCAAAGCCAAAGGAACTGAGTAATATAAGGAAATGCTATAGATGGAAGGAATGTAGTGTGGAAACCTACCAAAAAACAATTAGGCAACAACAAATTCAATCCCTTTTAGACAACTTCTTGGACAAAACATTCCATTGTAATAGTGAAGGTGTAAACTTGGCAGTATAAAATCTTAACAGTATATTTGACCTCTCAGCTTCCCTATCAAATCTAAAAATGTCAAACAGGAAACCGAAGAAAATGAACAACAATGACGAATGGTTTGATGAAGAATGCAAAAACCTAAAAAAGACATTTGAGAAACCTGTCCAACCAAAAACACAGAGACACAGAAAACCTGAGTCTACACCTTCACTATGGTGAATCACTAAAACAATACATAAATACACTACAGAAAAAGAAGGAACAGTATGTCAGAAATCAGCTCAATGTAATTGAATAATCCATAGACTCTAACCTCTTCTGGGAAAATTGGAAAACACTAAACAAACAACAACACAAATAATTATCTATCCAAAATGGAGATGTATAGGCAAACCACTTCTCCAATCTTGTTGGCTCAATAACAAAGAATAAACAGCAAAAACATATACATGATCAAATACAAATCTTAGAATCAACTATTAAAGACTACCAGAACCACTGGATTCTCCAATTGCCTTGAATGAACTAATGGACAAAATAAAAACCCTCCAATCCAAAAAGGCCTGTGGTGTTGAAGGCATCCTCAATGAAATGATAAAATATACAGGCAACAAATTCCAATTGGCTAAACTAAAACTCTTTAACATCATCCTTAGCTCTGGCATTTTCTCCAATATTTGGAACCAAGGACTGATCACCCCAATCCACAAAAGTGGAGACAAATTTGACCCCAATAACTACCGTGGGATATGCGTCAACAGCAGTCTTGGGAAAATCCTGTGCATTATCATTAACAGCAGACTTGTACATTTCCTCAGTGAAAATAATGTACTGAGCAAATATCAAATTGTCTTTTTACCAAATGATCATACGCCAGACCACGTATTCACCCTGCACACCCTAAATGACAAAAAACCAAAACAAAGGAAAAGTATTGTCATGCTTTGTTGAGTTAAAAAAAAACAACCTTTGACTCAATTTGGCATGAGGGTCTGCTTTACAAATTGATGGAAAGTGGTGTTGGGTGAAAAACATACAACATTATAAAATCCTTGTACACAAACAACAAGTGTGCGGTTAAAATAGGCAAAAAACACACACATTTCTTCCCATATGGCTGTGGGGTGAGACAGGGGTGCAGCTTAAGCCCCACCCTCTTCAACATACATATCAACGAATTGGCGAGGGCAGTAGAAAAGTCTGCAGCACCCGGCCTCACCATACTAGAATCTGAAGTCAAATGTCTACTGTTTGCTGATGATCTGGTGCTTCTGTCACCAACCAAGGAGGGCCTACAGCAGCACCTAGATATTCTGCACAGATTCTGCCAGACCTGGGCCCTGACAGTAAATCTCAGTAAGACCAAAATAATGGTGTTCCAAAAAAGGTCCAGCCGCCAGGACCACAAATGCAAATTACATCTAGACACCGTTGCCCTATAACACACAAAAAACCTTGGCCTAAACATCAGCATCACAGGTAACTTCCACAAAGCTGTGAACGATCTGAGAGACAAGGCAAGGGCCTTCTATGCCATCAAAAGGAACATCAAATTCAACATACCAATTAGGATCTGGCTAAAAATACTTGAATCAGTTATAGAACCCATTGCCCTTTATGGTTGTGAGGTCTGGGGTCCGCTCACCAACCAAGAATTCACAATATGGGACAAACACCAAATTGAGACTCTGCATGCAGAATTCTACAAAAATGTAATCTGTGTACAACGTAAAACACCAAATAATGCATTCAGAGCAGAATTAGGCCGATACCCACTAATTATCAAAATCCAGAAAAGAGACGTTCAATTCTACAACTACCTAAAAGGAAGCGATCCCCCAAATCTTCCATAACACCTACAGAGAGATGAACCTGGAGAAGAGTCCAATAAGCAAGCTGGTCCTGGGACTCTGTTCACAAACACAAACACAAACAGACCCCACAGAGCCCCAGGACAGCAGCACAATTAGACCCAACCAAATCATGAGAAAACAAAAAGATAAATACTTGACACATTGGAAAGAATTAATAAAAAAACAGAGCAAACTAGAATGCTATTTGGCCCTAAACAGAGAGAGTACACAGTGGCAGAATACCTGACCACCGTGACTGACCAAAACTTAAGGAAAGCTTTGAATATGTACAGACTCAATGAGCATAGCCTTGCTATGTGCCGTCACAGCAGCAAGATTTGTGACCTGTTGCCCCAAGAAAAGAGCAACCAGTGAAGAACAAACACCATTGTAAATACAACCCATATTAATGTTTATTTATTTTCCCTTTTGTACTTTAACCATTTGCACATCGTTACAACACTGTATATACTATTACATTTGTAATCTCTTTATTATTTTGGAACTTCTGTGAGTGTAATGTTTACTGTTCATTTTAATTGTTTATTTCACTTTTGTATATTATCTACTTCACTTGCTTTGGCAATGTTAACATATGTTTCCCATTCCAATAAAGCCCCATGAATTGAATTGAGAGAGACAGAGAGAGAAAGAGAGAGAGGGAGATAGATGGTCATCGCAATGCATATTGTAGTAAGCATTTCACTGTTAGTCTACACCTAGGAAGCATGTGACAAATAACATTTGATTTGATTTTGGTTTGATCACCAAGCAGAGGCTAACTAAAAGCTGGCTAACATGTGCCTTCCAGGAGTATCAACATGCCATATATCTCAGACTACACATGGCTGTGAAGACTCTCAGGCCCAGCTCGCTAATTACTCATTACATACCGTGTAATTATACGTTTGGCTTATTGTTAGAACCAACAGACAGATGACTGAATGAGGCACTGAAGCCATGCCATGCGTCAGCTCATCCTCAGGTCCGTGCGATATAGAACTAGAACTTTGAGTTGGTGTGTATGCATGTGTGTGTGTCGTTGCATAATTATTATGTTGTTGAATTATTTAAAAACATGAGTGCAGACAGTATAAAACCATTTTGATAAATCATATATTTGTTAACAAGCTACTCATAATGAACAACAGCCACCTATGGAGGCGAGGCGAACAATAATGCAAACAATAGATCAAAAGAGAAGGTACTGGAGTAAAAAAAGACAATTATGCATTTATAAAAGCTTTGTTATTAGTTGACCATACGTTTTCCACTCATCTCTGTCAGGAAAGCCATACGCCACTGCTTTATATGATGTTCGATATTGCAGCCTAACAATCGACACACAAATAAGATCCAATTTATTTAGTGGCCTTTTTTGTTAACGAACAAGGTTGTGTGTGTGTGAGAGAGAGAGAGAGGGAAGGAGGAGTTTATCATTACCCCTCCATCCATGATCTGAACATCAATTATTAACGGTGTTGATCTAGCGTCAATGTTCATCATACACAACAAGGCCGATTTGGCTGTCTGAATTCGGTTTGATGAAGGCTGGTCTTAACCAATCTTTTACACCTATAGTTTCTCACCCCCCAACCTGGTTACCCTCCACGTTATCTGGTTCAGTCTCCCCATAGACCCGATGTCCCATTCACAGTTTTGTTCTAGTTCTGAACTAGAGAGGATTTTCGACATGAGCAGTCAAGTGTGAAATATTTAAAATGTTGCCTGCATGGGAAATAATTGTAAGACATGTAACATACGACAGAAAGTAAAATAAATAGGCTAATTATTTGGTCGAAATTTTGACAAAAATGTATTTATTTATGTTGGTTGTTATACATTTTATATTCATTTTCCTAATTATACAGGTAGGTTAGAGTTCAGTGATTCAACTATTTGTTTTGAAAACCTGTTTTTTCGTATTCCACCACCATGCCTTCTATATATAGATCTTTACTCTGCAGTTTCCCCACTTAATCCCCACGGCCCTTAGGCCTCCAGGCTGCATGCAAGACAACCCCCATCGCCATGAGTGTCGTATGGAACAGGACAGTCATGCAGTGTCATGTTGGTTTAATGTAGCCTATGGTCTCTGCCCGTGTTAATAAGCAGTCTCTCGACTGAACAGAGGACTGACTGACTGCCAGATACCGTTGGCCATCATTTGTCTGAAGTGGTAGCCAACAGTGGGAGGGGCTGAGGAGGCCACATTTAATACAATAATTAATAGATGGTAGATGGTGTTTTCCAAATATCTTTAGTGGGATGGTATGCACATTCATAAAAACACCCAGATGCTGGACTAGAGGGTAAACTGAGAAAGACCCAGCTTGGCTTCGAAACGCTGCCCAACCGATTAAAATACACGTTGAAAGTTGCCTACCAGGCATATTTATTATTTAGTAATTTCACAATTTCATTCACACAACATTGAACATTTCTTAGTCTTTTAACCATTTGCCCAATCATTGAGCATAGGCCTATAGACGTAGTCTACAGTTAATGGAACGTGACAAGCGATTGAAAAGGGTTGTGTAAAGACAAAGACAATATATAATTATATGGTATACTAAATTCGGTTAAAAAAACATATAGGCCAAGTGTAAAAAAAGAGAAGAACATTATTTTTTTAATGCATTGTTTTCGAAATGTGAATGGGGTCAATTCGTTTTAAGTGTTTCTCATTTTAAAAGGGTTACATTTCACAGGGGCTGAAGTTTGGAGTCAGCAGAACTGTTTCTGCTATGTTGCCGAGACCCTGACAAATACAATACATCATGAATTATATTCTAAACATGTGCAAAACTTTACCTTGAAATATATAACATCTGAGAGCAAATCCAAGAAACCAACCGCAATAGTTTTTCAGCCTTTGGATGAATTTGGATCCTAGTCATAAGAAGCATGGCACTGCATGGCAGAAAACGTATTTGGGAAAGTTGGTCAGATGTAGAAATGTCTCTCTTTCCAAATGTCTCTCTTTAACAGTTACAGTGTACTACATCAGTGGAGATCAAATCTGTCATATCAGGGTTAAACATAAAGCTCACCCCCATGTCTCAAACACTAACCACAACAAACTATAACAAGTATCATGAGGTGTGGAACTTCCAAAAACATTTTACATGGTAAAATGTGATGTTGATACAAAAATACATTACAGTTCAGTAGGCTATTTTATCAAATACATTTTAAAATACTTGTAAAAAATGATAGCCTACTTACAAGTTTGGATTTTAAAATATTGAGGATTTTCACGGTTTAATTAAGTATATGCTACAGAAGTTCTTGAACTGTTTATAGGTTCATGACCAAAAGTAACTGCGATGTTGTGCCATGTATTAACCTATAGGCCTAAGAAATTACAAATCTTAGTTTCATGTGTGCATGCAAGGTTAGCCTACTATTTTGTGCAAAATAACATATAGGTAAATAACAAACATAGACCCAATAACAGAATAGGCATATGTTTGTTATAGGCCGCCTATATGTTATATGTGTTGGCTATATTATAGTTTTCTACAAAATAGCATATATATTTGACACTGACCCCTGTGCCAGCAGTTTGCGTCATTAAAATTAAGCCAATATATAACCTCGCTATATAGTTTCCATTAGTAAACCTGTTATAGGGGCACTGGATTGTAATAGGAAGCAGCGCAGAAGTAATTTCCTCTCGCCAATGCATGAACCCTCTTCTCTCTGAGCACGAAGAGAGCACATGTACGGGAAGACTTAGACTTAATCAAGTGCAAGTTGTAAAAATAATTTGCTATTTCAGTGTTTCAGTAGCCTCCAACCCTCCGACAGCTGCCCCCCTCGCCTTCCTTTGTTCTCGCCAACTCTAATAGGTTTTCCCCTGCCACACACAATTCACTTTTTTTCCTTTTTCTCCCCTCTTCCCCTTTTCCCCGTTTTGTGCGGAGCCCAGTGTGGACTGAAGCATTTGAGCAATTTGAAATTAAAGCCAACAATAGGGAGACCACTCCCGGGGACCTCTCGCTCTCCACATTACACGGAAGACGCTCGTGTGCTCTCCCGCATTATTGGCAAGTCATTACGTTTCTCTGGAAACCAAACCGGGAGCGAGCGGGAGACTTCTGAGGGCTCGCGGACGGTGATGCAAAGCAGAATATATCCACGCACAGTGCAGTTTCTCTGATTGATTCAACCAAGATTATGTAATTAACAACGTTTAAAACAAAAGTGTAATGCAATTTTGTTTAAAAAGTGTGCTTTTGCATTTCATGTGTGTAAAGTGGAAGTAATTTACTGAGTTGAACATTTAATTTAAATTATATATATATATATATATATATATATATATTGATTTGACATGCCCAGTTCTGTTAAAAAAACATTTATTAGATTATTTGGGATTTATTTTAGCTCATAATTTGACTATTGAGTCTTCCAAGAGTTAAACACAAAAATACACATGTAAACATATTATTTCAGCTCCATTCATGCTTTATGTAGGCCTTCCATGTTTTTCTCTAATTTAAGATTCTAGCAGTAATGTTTGAGAGCAGATTTGACTGTATACAATTATCCCACTCATTCTAACCCCCGAGTAAATCCACATACATTTCTCCCTCACTGTGCCTATTCCTTAAACCATTTTGCAACACACACACACACACATGGGATGATATATAGGCCTAATTGGAAAGACAATGACAGTGACACAAACAAACACTTATGTTTTATTCAGGGCTAATGTAAAGGCAGTGGGCACTGTCAGATGTCCATGCCATGCATGTATCATGCAATTCACCATGAAACGTTCATATGCAAATAGAAGTTGACCTACAGTGTCTTAGTGCTCAATGAATGACATTATATTCTTTGAAAGCAAAATTATGTCTAGGTTTTCTAAACATGGCTTTAAACTATAGGCCTTGGCTACATCTTTATGCTATTTAAAAAAATATTTAATGACAATAATAGCCTACAAACAATAGAGAAATCGTCATACCTGTTTTTGTTATGATAAGGTATGCATAATGCATATTTTTAAAACCTCATGTTGGTATTTGGTGGATACAATGCTGACAGTCGCAATTCACCATTTGTAAAAACCACGCATGGCAGTAGCTAGTGTTACAAAAGTTTCCAAAGCAAACAAATTCGTTTTAAAAGGCCATGTGGAGTCAAAATGGCGCCACGCAAACTGGCAACACTCTTTGAGCCAATCACATCCATCCTTTCTGCGCTGTCACTGGCCATTCGTGATTACGCACTTCCACTTTCCGACCGGCCGCTTCTTCTCGCTCGCGCGGTGTGTAGCCTTCGCTGAAGTGGAAAAAATACGGTGTCGAAACGGATTGTAAACACGACTAAAACATGACATTTCGGCAAAGTGAGACCAAAAGCGTTGTCACAGTGGGTAGATGAGGATCTTCTGCAAAGGTTTAGGCTCATCTTTGTTGTCTTCGCATGTTCACTTTCTCCGTAGATGGTCTCCGGCGAGCTGTGCCTGGCAGCGGACAACGACTTTTTGGCAAATAATATGAAGGAGATGATTGGAGGTTGCTGCGTGTGCTCAGACGAGAGAGGCTGGGCAGAAAACCCTCTCGTCTACTGTGACGGTCACGGCTGCAATGTTGCAGTCCATCAAGGTAAACACCGAATAAAGTAAAATGCATGTAACATGAAATTTGCTTGACTAACATCCGATAACTAACGTTAGCTAGTTGCTAGCTAGCTCGCTAAGGCTAGCTATCGCGGTTGATCGTCTGCCATGAAGCTGGCTAGCTATCAACGTTAGCTGGGGTGTATTCATTACGTTGATTCTGTTTTTAAAAAATCTAAAAAATGGAAGCAAACGGAACGAAACGGGGAGTGATCTACCTGCGTTTGTCCAGTAGGGATGGTCGTTTTCTATGTTTGCTTCCGTTTGGTTTTTAAACGGTAAACGGTTTCCGTAATGAATACTCCCCTACTCTAGCTAGTTTTGCTATTAGCTAGCGAACTATTCAGCTAGCCAATAGCCAAGGTTATATTGTTAGTTAGCTAACGTTAGTTCTATTCAATCGACAGTTGTGCGCGCGTATAGTGTGGTAATGTTAATCATTGGGTAAGATAAAGTAGCTAACATGTTATTTAATTTCTACGAGTTTTATAGCCAAGAAAACATTACAGCCTATCTTGACAACTACAGACATTTGTTACTTTAGCCAACTCCATACCCACGCTACCTAGCTAGCCTTCCTGTCTAGTAGGTATGGAGTTGGCTAAAGTAACTAAAATTTCTGCAGTTGTCAACATTGGCTGTAATGTTATCCTGGCTATACTATTTGTAGAATTTAGCAAACATGTTGGCTACAAGTTCTTACCCAATGATACACATTACCACGCTATCCGTGATGATAGCCAACTACTAAATCATATTTGCCCAATATATTGCGAGATAAGTTTTGTAAACAATAGTGCCATGCTGTTAGGGAACTAGCTTAAGATTGTCTGCAATACATTAAACCCAAACAAGACAGATGGTTTCACAGATCCAAACAACAATGTCAATGGTACTCAGATTCTGTTGACAAAGTCACAATCAGAACTAGGCTGACTGACTCTGGTATCCAGTCAATACTGGTAATTTTGGCTTTGTGAGAGAGAAACTCGTGATCATTGTCATGCTTCGTTTCGTAGTTGTCATAATTCTGGTGAATTGAATATCTGGCCTCTTACCCATACAACTAAACACACCTATTTGTACATGCTTTAGACCCTTGTTATTAAATACGCACCCACCCATTCGTTTTAAATGTGAATTAATTGGGTCAAAATTATTTACTTTTTAAAAATTATTTATTTTTTTTTTTACCACTTTTTCTCCCCAATTTCGTGGTATCCAATTGTTGTAGTAGCTACTATCTTGTCTCATTGCTACAACTCCCGTACGGGCTCCGGAGAGACGAAGGCTGAATGTCATGCGTCCTCCGATACACAACCCAACCAGCCGTACTGCTTCTTAACACAGCGCGCATCCAACCCGGAAGCCAGCCGCACCAATGTGTCGGAGGCTACACCGTGCACCTGGCAACCTTGGCTAGCGCGCACTGCGCCCGGCCCGCCACAGGAGTCGCTGGTGCGCGATGAGACAAGGAGATCCCTACCGACCAATCCCTCCCTAACCCGGACGACGCTAGGCCAATTGTGCGTCGCCCCACGGACCTCCCGGTCGCGGCCGGTTACGACATAGCCCAGGGACTCTGATGGCACAGCTGGCGCTGCAGTACAGCGCCCTTAACCACTGCGCCACCCGGGAGGCCTAAAATTATTTACATTTTTAATTTAACCTTTATTTAACTAGGCAAGTCAGTTAAGAACAAATTCTTACTTACAATGACAGCCAAACCTGGACGACGCTAGGTCAATTGTGCGCCGCCCTAT
The DNA here is from genome assembly GCF_057628025.1 of Oncorhynchus mykiss. Lineage (NCBI taxonomy): Eukaryota > Metazoa > Chordata > Actinopteri > Salmoniformes > Salmonidae > Oncorhynchus > Oncorhynchus mykiss. The sequence continues at coordinate 17,310,613 of NC_143032.1, forward strand.
GGGACTCCCAATCACGGCGGCATGTGATACAGCCTGGATTAGAACCAGGGACTGTAGTGATGCCTCTTGCAATGAAATACAGTGCCTTTACACCTCTGTGCCACTTGGGAGTCTAAATATACACTGTACAACACATCTGTAGCTAACCAACACATTGTGACACGTTTGTACCAATCACTGACCCCTCTGTCCACAACAATATAAATGTTACCCTTTTTATTATCAGTGGATTATTTCTGTTGATTAGAACTGTCCCGACAAAAAAATCTTGGTCGACCTGAGAGTCTTTCTGTTCTTTCAACCAATCGATTGGTCGAAATGTTTTAACTTATTTTTCCATATATAGACACACGCCCTATGTGTTTGAATAAAATAAACTACATATGCACTGAGCTTGTCAGATGCTTTAAGCACACGGTTTGATTAAATAATTAAGACACACATGACTTGAGAATTAGCCCGATGGTCACATTGTATAAAAAAAAAAAGCGAGTGCCTGTGTGACTAGCACATGTTGTCTCGCTCTACTCCCTACTGCTGCAAAAATGCACCCCAGCACAGCAATTGTTTATTGCTCTTAGTGCTGAAGCTGTAACACCATTTCAGCCATTTCGTTTCTTACTTGTTTCTGATTGACCAGTTCTGTTACTGAAGTCCCTAATTTGTTTAGGAAAAACATTCCCTATTCCCTCAACCCTTGCTCTCTTTATGTGAAACATGTAAGCATACCATGCATGTGACCAATAGGGTCTGACCTATAGCCTATCATAATCACATCAATAAATTGGTTATAACAAACTCCAAACACAGTAACACGTGACAGCAAAATGGATGCGGAGGATGTGAAAAAGAAACTCGAACTGGGCGGCTGTTTACTGGTTGCTCAGGAGGGAAAGGGGAAGTCAGAGCTGTGGAAGACATTTGACTTAGTTGCGGAAACTACTGGAGATCAAGAAAAGGGAAGTTATCGGAGCACGCGTTGTGTGAGTATTATGTGTGCCAAACAGTTGCTGTTAGATTACAATATTATAACTTTTTCTGACCATTTGGAACAGTGTAAACAACACTAAATAAATAAGTGTACCAGAGAGTCTGATCTAACAACGAGAAAACAAATATATAAAGCCTTTATTACAGCAGACTAAAAATAGTTGCATGCATGCATTCATTTGCTGTTTATTGCATAGTGTAATTATTCAATGCTCTCTTTGTTATTTAATTTTAAAACTAAAATGCTTGGTTGCATTTCAAGCATGAATGTCTCGTATGCAGTTTGATGTCATGAACAAATTAATTATTGATACATATTGAAATATAGGCCTAAGTAAGTTAGAGTATAAGACTTAACAGGATGTGCTCTTAGGCCTACAAGTAATACAAGGCTACTAATGATAACAACATTACATATTATTATAACGAGGATCATCATAATAAGGAGATCAAGAAAAAGGAGGATATATGAGCAAGAGCTGCATGCATATTATGTGACAAACAGGTGCTTTTACTTTACAGTATAATTTTTCTGCCTTTTTGGAACAGTGTAAACAACACTAAATTAGTTATGGGTGGTCACAAGCCATCAAACAAAGCCAAGCTGCTTTATGCCAGGAGTGGCATAAAGTCACACAACATCAATGTGAAAGACTGGTGGAAAGCATGAATAGATTGCCGCATGAAAACTGTGATTGAAATCAGGGTTATTCCACCAAATATTGATTTCTGAACTCTTCCTAAGTTAAAACATTTGTATTGTGTTTAAAAATGAATATGAACTTATTTTTTAGCATTATTCGAGGTCTGACAACACTGCATCTTATTTGTTATTTTGACCAGTTGTCATTTTCTGCAAATAAATGCTCTAAATGACAATATTTGGTTTTTTAAAAATCACGTACATTTTATTTTGCCCATATTTTGCAGCCCTAGTGTAGAGGTTATTGTGGTTAATAACTGTGTTCTCTCTGCAGCGTGCTATGGCATCGTGCAGGTGCCCACTGGACCCTGGTTTTGCAGGAAGTGTGAATCTCAGGAGAGAGCAGCCAGAGTGGTGAGTCTGATCAATAGAATATCAACAATGCATTCTCAGCACTGTATTTTATGATAGAGCTTCCACTAGTATTAAGCTGATACTTTATAGGAAATGATGTGGTATAAATAGGTACTCTCTGGCACTTACTTCAAAGAATTCAACACAATTGGCAACTACCTGGTAGAGCTGTGACAGTAAACCAATAACTATTGTTACCGACCATACTGATCACTTATCGCAGGCATTTTGCATATGTCGTTCATTACAGTAAGTAGCCTATACTAGAGATGTGAGGTTTGAACTTAAACATATTATGAACTTAAACTGGAGAGATAAAAACACACGGACACAGACACACAGGAAAGGGAAGCAGTCTTGGGCAGCAGTATGTTTGTACTGTAGGAAAAGCTGAGGCTTGAAGCCAACTAGGCCCTCCCTTCCTATGCTATGGGGTGGAACCAACTTATACTTATTTGATGAAGTGTTGGATCACTGATTACCCAAAAGTGTGTGTTAGAAAGAGATTAGGGCACATGCTTGTGAGTGTATCTAAATCAAATCAAATGTATTTATATAGCCCTTTTTACATCAGCTGATATATCAAAGTGCTGTACAGAAACCCAGCCTAAAACCCCCAACAGCAAGCAATGCAGGTGTAGAAGTGCGGTGGCTAGGAAAAACTCCCTAGAAAGGCCAAAACCTAGGAAGAAACCAAGAGGAACCAGGCTATGAGGGGTGGCCAGTCCTCTTCTGGCTGTGCCGGGTGGAGATTATAACAGAACATGGCCAAGATGTTCAAATGTTCATAAATGACCAGCATGGTCAAATAATAATCACAGTGAACGGGTCAGGGTTCCATAGCCCCAGGCAGAACAGTTTAAACAGGAGCAGCAGCACGGCCAGGTGGACTGGGGACAACAAGGAGTCATCATGCCAGGTAGTCCTGACGCATGGTCCTGGGCTCAGGTCCTCAGAGAGAAGGAGAGAATTAGAGAGAGCATACTTAAATTCACACAAGACACCGGATAAGACAGGATAAATACTCCAGATATAACAGACTGACTCTAGTCCCCCGACACAAACTACTGCAGCATAAATACTGGAGGCTGAGACAGGAGGGGTCAGGAGACACTGTAGTCCCATCTGATGATACCCCCGGACAGGGCCAAACAGGAAGGACATAACCCCACCCACTTTGCAAAGCGCAGCCCCCACACCACGAGAGGGATATCTTCAACCACCAACTTACCATCCTGAGATGAGGCCGAGTATAGCCTACAAAGATCCCCGCCACGGCACAACCCAAGGGGGGGTGCCAACCCAGACAGGAAGACCACGTCAGTGACTCAAACCTCTCAAGTGACGCACCCCTCCTAGGGACGGCATGGAAGAGCACCAGTAAGCCAGTGACTCAGCCCCTGTAATAGGGTTAGAGGCAGAGAATCCCAGTGGAGAGAGGGGAACTGGCCAGGCAGAGACAGCAAGGGCGATTCGTTGCTCCAGTGCCTTTCTGTCCACCTTCACACTCCTTGGCCAGACTACACTTAATCATAGGACCTTCTGAAGAGATGAGTCTTCAGTAAAGAGTTAAAGGTTGAGACCGAGTCTGCGTCTCTCACATGGGTAGGCAGACCATTCCATAAAAATGGTTCTATAGGAGAAAGCCCTGCCTCCAGCTGTTTTTTTAAATATAAATTCTAGGGACAATTAGGAGGCCTGCATCTTGTGACCGTAGCGTACGTGTAGGTATGTACGGCAGGACCAAATCGGAAAAATAGGTCGGAGCAAGCCCAAGTAATGCTTTGAGGTTAGCAGTAAAACCTTGAAATCAGCCCTTGCCTTAACAGGAAGCCAGTGTAGGGAGGCTAGCACTGGAGTAATATGATCACATTTTTTGGTTCTAGTCAGGATTCTAGCAGCCGTATTTAGCACTAACTGAAGTTTATTTAGTGCTTTATCCGGGTAGCCGGAAAGTAGAGCATTGCAGTACTCTAACCTAGAAGTAACAAAAGCATGGATTAACTTTTCTGCATCATTTTTGGACAGAACATTTCAGATTTTTGCAATGTTACGTAAATGGAAAAAAGCTGTTCTTGAAACAGTCTTGATATGTTTGTCAAAAGAGAGATCAGGGTCCAGAGGAACGCCGAGGTCCTTCAGTTTTATTTGAGACGACTGCACAACCATCAAGATTAATTGTCAGCTTCAACAGAAGGTCTCTTTGTTTCTTGGGACCTAGAACAAGAATCTCTATTTTGTCCGAGTTTAAAAGTAGAAAGTTTGCAGCCATCCACTTCCTTATGTCTGAAACACAGGCTTCCGTGCCTCCCGGGTGGCACAGTGGTTAAGGTCGCTGTACTGCAGCGCCAGCTGTGCCATCAGAGACTCTGGGTTCGCGCCCAGGCTCTGTCGTAACCGGCCGCGACCGGGAGGTCCGTGGGGCGACGCACAATTGGCCTAGCGTCGTCCGGGTTAGGGAGGGCTTGACCGGTAGGGATGTCCTTGTCTCCTCGCGCACCACCGACTCCTGTGTTGGGCCGGGCGCAGTGCGCGCTAACCAAGGTTGCCAGGTGCATTGGTGTGGCTGTTTTCCGGGTTGGATGCGCTCTGTGTTAAGAAGCAGTGCGGCTTGGTTGGGTTGTGGAGGACGCATGACTTTCAACCTTCGTCTCTCCCGAGCCCATACAGGAGTTGTAGCGATGAGACAAGATAGTAGCTACTAAAAAAATTGGATAACATGAAATTGAGGAGAAAAAGGGGTAAAATTAAAAAAAAAAGAAACACAGGCTTCCAGCGAGGGCAATTTTGGTGCTTCGCCATGTTTCATTGAAATGTACAGCTGTGTCATCCAGTGAAAGTTAACATTATATTTCCGAATGACATCCCCAAGAGGTTAAATATATACTGAAAACAATAGTGGTCCTAAAACGTAACCTTGAGGAATACCAAAATTAACAGTTGATTTGTCAGAGGACAAACCATTCACAGAGACAAACTGATATCTTTCCGACAGATGACAGAACTTGTGTAGACCAATTTGGGTTTCCAATCTCTCCAAAATAATGTGTTGATTGATGGTATCAAAAGCATCACTATGGTCTAGGAGCCCGAGGACAGATGCAGAGCCTATATAGTATAGTATATATCTGCATGATAAAGAGTTTTGCTAATCGCCCATGTCTCCTGTTTCTCTCTCTGCAGAGGTGTGAGCTTTGCCCCCACAAAGACGGCGCCCTCAAGAGGACTGATAACGGAGGTAAGAATCACCTATATGTCTGGGATAGGTGTGTTGTGAGTAGGGATGTGACAAATGGAAAAATGTTCTTAACGTTTAAACTGCCATTTTTATTGGCATTACGTTCGAAAAAGTAATACAATTCCATGTGAATTCACAATGCAGCTGCGGTGCTGCCAGGAATGGTTTGGGTCTCACTGTGTGTCCCTTACAGATGGTTAAAGGGGCTACACAGGATTTTTATATATAATTTTGCATTTCAATTTCAGAAAATGTCCATAATATATCTGCAGTAATAGTGGAATGATAGTCTTTCACGGTATTACTTACCCGCAAGTGTTGTGATTGGCTGTGATATTCGCCTATTGATTTCTCCCACCGGACCGGCATCTGACTTTGTGGCTATGCTATCTAGTGGAAATCGGGTCAAGCAGGCAATGTATAAATCGTTCTGTCATTTCCTGGTTGCTGCACTGTTTGCTCAATTTCAGTTTGTATGAGAAAGCCTACAATACTCAGTGCATGTTATGATTAACCATCTGTAAGGGACACACAGTGAGACCCAAACCATTGCTAGCAGCTCCGCAGGTTTTTAGAGCTTTTTGAAGCTGGTGGACCAAAACTGAAAGGCTCAAGTGCGAGTCTCCCCCATGTTCGATTCTCTGCCATTAGCACAGTTGAAAATGTGATGGAACCCTTTTAACTTGTATTCGGTACGTGGGAATTTAACCACAAAATGTATTTTTATGTCCACTACGCCATCACACACCGATGTTTATTCGCAAAAAGTAAATTTGATGGAAACATCTCTGGTGGGAAAATGTGCATATTGTTATCATGCAGATTTTAGAATATTTGCATGAAAATCTGTCTCAATTGGATGGAAACTTAGCTAGTGATGTTATTTTTTCCCTCGGTTGGGTTTAGTGCCTGGTCTTGTCCACTCTGTTCCAATGAGTCCTGCGTGGCATGTTGACATTGTAGAGGGAAATGGACATACGTGTTCCTGAGAGTCTTATCTCTCAGTGATGGGGTCATAATATTTTGTAGCTTAAACCATTCAAAAGATAGAGACACATTTGTAGGAAGAAAACAGAAACCTATGTTTATTACAACCACCTCTAGCGGCCGCGGGAGGTTACTGACGTAACCCCGGTTCTATGAACCAAGCCCCTACTTTGGGGAAACACTGATATGAGCCTCCTTGATCTGAGTAATCCCATCAACTATTGACACACAGGCTGTTGGCCTCTAACAAGGTTCTGTGGTTAGCCAATGCTTATTTTGTCTCATTAATGGGATGTGTGCTGCCTGTTGTGTGTGTTTATGAGGGGGCGAGCCAGGCTTGGGTAAATAGGGCTGAGAGGAGGCTCCTCTCTGGGTTCACCAGGAGGTCACAGCGAAGACTGTAAACATGGATGGAACGTACACTATAAATACAAAAGTATGTGGACACCCCTTCAAATTAGTTGATTTGGCTATTTCAGCCACACCTGTTGCTGACTGGTGTATAAAATCGAGCACAGCCATGCAATTTCTATAGACAAATAATAGGCAGTAGAATGGCCTTACTGAAGAGCTCTGTTACTTTCAATGTGACACCATATGATGCCACCTTTCCAACAAGTCAGTAAGGCACATTTCTGCCCTAATAGAGCTGCCCGTGTCAACTGTAAGTGCTGTTATTGTGAAGTAGAAATGTCTAGGAGCAACAACGGCTCAGTATTGAAGTGGTATGCCACACAAGCTCACAGAAAGGGAAGGGGGATACCTAGTCAGTTGTACAACTGAATGCCTTCAACTGAAATGTGTCTTCCGTATTTAACTTCTCTAGGGTAGGGGGCAGCATTTGGAATTTTGGATGAAAAGCGTGCCCAAATTAAACTGCCTTCTACTCAGGCCGAAAAGATAGGATATGCATATAAGTAGTAGATTTGGATAGAAAACACTAAAGTTTCCAAAATGTTTAAAATAATGTCTGTGAGTATAACAGAACTGATTTGGCAGGTAAAAACCTGAGAGAAATCAATTTAGGAAGTAGGATTTTTTGTTGTTGTAGTTTTCTATTCAATGTCATTACAGTATCCATTGACTTAAGACTGACATGTTTCTATGAACTTTACGGATACTATTTGGATTTTTTTGTCTGCCTGTTGTGACTGCGTTTGAGCCTGTGGATTACTGAAGAAAAAAGACTTTTTTGGATATAAAGAGACTTTATCGAAACAAAAGGAACATTTGTTGAATAAATGAATGTCTTCTGAGTGCAACCAAATGAAGATCATCAAAGGTAAGTGATTAATTTTCTCTATTTCTGACTTGTGTTACTCTTCTAATTGGCTGGTTACTGTTTGTTATGATTTGTCTGCTGGGTTATGTTCTCAAATAATTGTAAGGTATGCTTTCGCCGTAAAGCATTTTTTAAATCTGACACCGTGGTTGGATTCACAAGAAGTTAATCTTTAATCCTATGTAAAATAGTTGTATCTTTTCTGAATTGTTATAATGAGTATTTCTGTATTTGAATTTGGAGCTCTGCAATCTCACTGAATGTTGGCCAGGTGGGACGCTAGCGTAGAGAGAGGTTAACCCAACTCCTCTGAATCAGAGAGATGCGGGGGCTGCCTTAACTTCTTATGGCTTAGATCCCGCTAACGGGATCGATATGACAACAGCTAGTGAAAGTGCAGGGCGCCAAATTCAAAACAACAGAAATCTCATAATTAAAATTCCTCAAACATACAAGTATTTTACACCATTTTAAAGATAAACGTGTTGATAATCCCACCACAGTGTCCGATTTCAAAAAGGCTTTACGACGAATGCACACCAAACGATTATGTTAGTCACAGAAAAACAGAGCCATTTTCCCAGCCAAACAGAGTCACAAAAAGCAGAAATAGAAATAATCACTAACCTTTGATCTTCATCAGATGACACTCATAGAACTTCATGTTACACAATACATGTATGTTTTGTTCAATAAAGTTCATATTTATATCCAAAAATCTCAGTTTACGTTGGCGCGTTACGTTCAGTAATGTTTTGCTTCCAAAGAGCAACATCAATTTACAGAAATACTCATCATAAATGTTGATGAAAATACAAGTGTTGTGCATGGAACTTTAGATACACTTATCCTTAATGCAACCGCTGTGTCAGATTTATAAAAAAAACTTTCCCAAAAAAGCACACCATGCAATAATCTGAGTACAGCGCTCAGACACAAAAACAAGCCATACAGATTCCCGCCATGTTGTGGAGTCAACAGAAGTCAGAAATAGCATTATAAATATTCACTTATATTCACTGATGATCTTCATCAGAATGCACTCCCAGGAATCCCAGTTCCACAAATGTTTGATTTGTTCGATAAACTCCATAATTTATGTCCAAATACCTCCTTTTTGTTTGTGCGTTTAGTACACAATCCAAACTCACGAGGTGCGGGCAAGTCCAGGCAAAAGTTCAGACGAAAAGTCATATTACAGTTTGTAGAAACATGTCAAACGAAGTATAGAATCAATTTTTATGATGTTTTTATCATAAATGTTCAATAATGTTTCAACCGGAGAATTCCTTTGTAGAAATGCGATGGGACGCAGCTAACTCTCACATGAGCGCGCGTGATCAGCTCATGCCACTCTGGCAGAGCCCTGACTCAATCAGCTCTCATTCCACCCTCCTTCACAGTAGAAGCATCAAACAAGGTTCTAAAGACTGTTGACATCTAGTGGAACCCTTAAGAAGTGCAATATGACCCCATATATTTGATAGGCAATGACTTGAAAAACTACACACCTCAGATTTCCCACTTCCTGGTGGATTTTTCTCTCAGGTTTTTGCCTGCCATATGAGTTATGTTATACTCACAGACATCATGCAAACAGTTTTAGAAACTATATTTTATTTCTGCTATTTGTGTAGCGCCGGCTACGCTAATTATTTTGTTTACGTCGCCTTCAGGCATTTTGGGGTGTTGCATGCTATCAGATAATAGCTTCTCATGCTTTCGCCGAAAAGCATTTTAAAAATCTGACTTGTTGGCTAGATTCACAACGAGTGTAGCTTTAATTCAATACCCTGTATGTGTGTTTTAATGAACGTTTGAGTTTTAACGAGTACATTTAGCATTTAGCGTAGCGCATTTGCATTTCCAGGTGCCTACTTGAGACGTCTGCGTCTCAAGTAGGATCAACAGGTTAACACAGTGTCCAAAGAAGGGCCAGATGTATACAGAATGGTGTTGTCTGTGTAGAGCTGGATCAGAGAATCACCCGCAGCAAGAGCGACATCATTGATTTATACAGAGAAATGAGTTGGCCCAAGAATTGAACCCTGTGGGACCCCCATAGAGACTGCCAGAGGTCCAGACAGCAGGCCCTCCAATTTGACACACTGAACTCTGTCAGAGAAGTAGTTGGTGAACCAGGTGAGGCAGCCATTCGAGAAACTAAGGCTGTTGTGTCTGCCGATAAGAATGCGGTGATTGACAGAGTCGAAAGCCTTGGCCAGGTCGATGAAGACGGCTGCACAGTACTGTTTTTAAAAAAAATCAATGGTGGTTATGATATGAGCGTGGCTGAGGTGCACCCGTGACCAGCTCGGAAACCAGATTGTATAGCGGAGAAGGTACGGTGGGATTCGAGATGGTCGGTGATCTGTTTGTTCACTTGGCTTTCAAAGACTTTAGAAAGGCAGGGCAGGATGGATATACAGTGGGGACAACAAGTATTTGATACACTGCTGATTTTGCAGGTTTTCCTACTTACAAAGCATGTAGAGGTCTGTCATTTGTATCATAGGTACACTTCAACTGTGAGAGACATAATCTAAAACAAAAAATCTAGAAAATCACATTGTATGATTTTTAAGTAATTAATTTGCATGACATAAGTATTTGATACATCAGAAAAGCAGAACTTAATATTTGGTACAGAAACCTTTGTTTGCAATTACAGAGATCATACGTTTCCTGTAGTTCTTGACCAGGTTTGCACACACTGCAGCAGGGATTTTGGCCCACTCCTCCATACAGACCTTCTCCAGATCCTTCAGGTTTCGGGCTGTCGCTGGGCAATACAGACTTTCAGCTCCCTCCAAACATTTTCTATTGGGTTCAGCTCTGGAGACTGGCTAGGCCACTCCAGGACCTTGAGAAGCTTCTTACGGAGCCACTCCTTAGTTGCCCTGGCTGTGTGTTTTGGGTCGTTGTCATGCTGGAAGACCCAGCCACGACCCATCTTCAATGCTCTTACTGAGGGAAGGAGGTTGTTGGCCAAGATCTCGCGATACATGGGCCCATCCTCCCCTCAATACGGTGCAGTCGTCCTGTCCCCTTTGCAGAAAAGCATCCCCAAAGAATGATGTTTCCACCTCCATGCTTCACGGTTGGGATGGTGTTCTTGGGGTTGTACTCATCCTTCTTCTTCCTCCAAACACGGCGAGTGGAGTTTAGACCAAAAAGCTCTATTTTTGTCTCATCAGACCACATGACCTTCTCCCATTCCTCCTCTGGATCATCCAGATGGTAATTGGCAAACTTCAGACGGGCCTGGACATGCGCTGGCTTGAGCAGGGGGACCTTGCGTGCGCTGCAGGATTTTAATTCATGACGGCGTAGTGTGTTACTAATGGTTTTCTTTGAGACTGTGGTCCAACTCTCTTCAGGTCATTGACCAGGTCCTGCCGCGTAGTTCTGGGCTGATCCCTCACCTTCCTCATGATCATGGTGCCCCACGAGCTTCTCACCAAGCTTCTTGCCTATTATCCTGTAGCCCATCCCAGCCTTGTGCAGGTCTACAATTTATCCCTGATGTCCTTACACAGCTCTCTGGTCTTGGCCATTGTGGAGAGGTTGGAGCTCTGTTTGATTGAGTGTGTGGACAGGTGTCTTTTATACAGGTAACAACTTCAAACAGGTGCAGTTAATACATGGTAATGAGTGGAGAAAAGGAGGGCTTCTTAAAGAAAAACTAACAGGTCTGTGAGAGCTGAAATTTTTACTGGTTGGTAGGTGATCAAATACTTACAGTGGGGCAAAAAAGTATTTAGTCAGCCACCAATTGTGCAAGTTCTCCCACTTAAAAATATGAGAGAGGCTTGTAATTTTCATCATAGGTACACTTCAACTATGACAAACAAAATGAGAAAAAAATATCCAGAAAATCACATTATAGTATTTTTAATGAATTTATTTGCAAATTATGGTGGAAAATAAGTATTTGGTCAATAACAAAAGTTTATCTCAATACTTTGTTATATACCCTTTGTTGGCAATGACAGAGGTCAAACGTTTTCTGTAAGTCTTCACAAGGTTTTCACACACTGTTGCTGGTATTTTGGCCCATTCCTCCATGCAGATCTCCTCTAGAGCAGTGATGTTTTGGGGCTGTTGCTGGGCAACACGCTTTCAACTCCCTCCAAATATTTTCTATGGGGTTGAGATCTGGAGACTGGCTAGGCAACTCCAGGGCCTTGAAATGCTTCTTACGAAGCCACTCCTTCGTTGCCCGGGCGGTGTGTTTGGGATCATTGTCATGCTGAAAGACCCAGCCACGTTTCATCTTCAATGCCCTTGCTGATGGAAGGAGGTTTCCACTCAAAATCTCACGATACATGGCCCCATTCATTCTTTCCTTTACACTGATCAGTCGTCCTGGTCCCTTTGCAGAAAAACAGCCCCAAAGCATGATGTTTCCACCCCCATGCTTCACAGTAGGTATGGTGTTCTTTGGATGCAACTCAGCATTCTTTGTCCTCCAAACATGACGAGTTGAGTTTTTACCAAAAAGTTATATTTTGGTTTCATCTGACCATATGACATTCTCCCAATCTTCTTATGGATCATCCAAATGCTCTCTAGCAAACTTCAGACGGGCCTGGACATGTACTGGCTTAAGCAGGGGGACACTTCTGGCACTGTAGGATTTGAGTCCCTGGCGGCGTAGTGTGTTACTGATGGTAGGCTTGGTTACTTTGGTCCCAGCTCTCTGCAGGTCATTCACTAGGTCCCCCCGTGTGGTTCTGGGATTTTTGCTCACCGTTCTTATGATAATTTTGACCCCACGGGGTGAGATCTTGCGTGGAGCCCCAGATCGAGGGAGATTATCAGTGGTCTTGTATGTCTTCCATTTCCTAATAATTGCACCCACAGTTGATTTCTTCAAACCAAGCTGCTTACCTATTGCAGATTCAGTCTTCCCAGCCTGGCGCAGGTCTACAATTTTGTTTCTGGTGTCCTTTGACAGCTCTTTGGTCTTGGCCATAGTGGAGTTTGGAGTGTGACTGTTTGAGGTTGTGGACAGGTGTCTTTTATACTGATAACAAGGTCAAACAGGTGCCATTAATACAGGTAACGAGGGGAGGACAGAGGAGCCTCTTAAAGAAGAAGTTACAGGTCTGTGAGAGCCAGAAATCTTGCTTGTTTGTAGGTGACCAAATACTTATTTTCCACCATAATTTGCAAATAAATTCATTAAAAATCCTACAATGTGATTTTCAGGATTTATTTTCTCATTTTTTTCTGTCATTGTTGAAGTGTACCTATGATGAAAATTACAGGCCTCTCTCATCTTTTTAAGTGGGAGAACTTGCACAATTGGTGGCTGACTAAATACTTTTTTGCCCCACTGTATGTCATGCAATAAAATGCAAATTAATTACTTAATTACAGATTTTCTGGATTTTTGTTTTAGATTTCGTCTCTCTCAGTTGAAGTGTACCTATGATATTACAGACCTCTACATGCTTTGTAAGTAGGAAAACATGCAGTGTATCAAATACTTGTTTTCCCCACTGTAGGTCTGTAACAGTTTGGGTCTAGTGTCTCCCCCTAAGAAGAGGGGGATGACCGTGGTCGCTTTCCAGTCTTTAGGAATCTGACGATACGAAAGAGGGGTTGAACAGGCTAGGGTTACGACAATGGCGGCGGATAATTTTAGGAAGAGAGGGTCCAGATTGTCTAGCCCAGCTGATTTGTAGGGATCCAGATTCTGCAGCTCTTTCAGGACTTCATCTGTCTGAATGTGGGTGAAGGAGAAGCAGGGGGGGGGGGCTTTGGCCAGTTGCTGCAGGGGGTGCAGAGCTGTTAACCGGGGTTGGGGTAGCCAGGTGGAAAGCGTGGCCAGCCGTAGAGAAATGTTTATTGAAATTCTCTATTGTGGCTTTATCGGTGGTGACAGTGTTTCCTAGCCTCAGTGCAGTGGGCAGCTGAGAGGAGGTACTCTTGTTCTCCATGGACTTTAGTGTCCCAAAACTTTTTGGAATTAGTGCTGCAGGATGCAAATTTCTGTTTGTGTGTATGGAGACTATGGTTTTATGGCCCTGTTTTATAGTCCTCTGCCAGATTCTTGGAGGGACTTCAAAACAACATCCCCTTTTACACCCTCTTTCTCCTCCATCTCTTCTCCTCCCCCTCTCATTCCCTGTGTCCACCCCGGCTAGGTCAAAGGCAGGGCAGGGGTTCAACTGTAAGTTGAATCTTATTGTTGTTCCTGGAATAGAGAGAGAACGGAGGGAGGGAGATACTATTCACCACCATCTGACTTGTCATTCAACTGGCCCACTGCCCATTCCTGCTCAAGTTCGTCAGCTACCTTTCCCACTAACACGATTGAATTGGAAAGGGATTTGTGTGGGTGTGTGTTTGAATAGGTAATAGTGTGTGGGCTGATGTTTGTTCTCTGTGTGTTTTATAGGTTGGGCCCATGTGGTGTGTGCCCTCTACATCCCAGAAGTGGAGTTTGCTAATGTCTCCACCATGGAACCCATCGTACTGCAGTCTGTACCCCACGATCGCTACAACAAGGTACACATACTTCAATCTGTCTGTTTGTGTCCCTACATTTCTGTGTGTGACTGTTTTTTCCTCTGTGTGTGTGTGTGTGTGTAGAAGTGTTATATCTGTGAGGACCAGGGCAGAGAGAGTAAAGCTGCCACCGGAGCCTGCATGACCTGTAACAAGCATGGCTGCCGACAAGCCTTCCATGTCACATGGTGAGCCAGAGCCACATTCAAATACCTACATCTTCATTAACGCATGTTTACATTGTGAGCTTCATTCAAATACCTACAATTTGTATGTAATATTCACTGACTGTCACTGTACAAAACATTATGAACACAGAGCCCTCAGAGCAGCCTCAATTCGTTGAGGCGTGGACTCTAAGGTGTCGAAAGCGTTCCACAGGGATGCTGGCCCATGTTGACTCCAATGCTTCCTATAAGTTGGCTGGATGTCTGTTGGGTGGGGGATCATTCTTCATACACACAGGAAACTGTTGAGCGTGAAAAACCCAGCAGCATTCCAGTTCTTGATACACTCGAACTGGTCCGCCTGGAATCTACTACCATACCCCGTCCCAAGGCACAATCTTTTGTTTTGCCCATTCACCTTCTGAATGGCACATATACTCGATCCATGTCTGAATTGTCTCAAGGCTTATAAATCCTTCTTTCACCTGTCTCCATCCCTTCATCTATATCTATTGGACAAGTTCCATCAATGAGGGATCATAGCTTTCACCTGGATTCACATGGTCATTCTGTCATAGAAAGAGCAGGACCTCCTAATTATTATTTTTTTGTACCTTTATTTATCCAGATTTTTTTATTTGTTTTATTTCACCTTTATTTAACCAGGTAGGCAAGTTGAGAACAAGTTCTCATTTACAATTGCGACCTGGCCAAGATAAAGCAAAGCAGTTAGACACATACAACGACACAGAGTTACACATGGAGTAAAAACAAACATACAGTCAATAATACAGTATAAACAAGTCTATATACGATGTGAGCAAATGAGGTGAGATAAGGGAGGTAAAGGCAAAAAAAAGGCCATGGTGTCAAAGTAAATACAATATAGCAAGTAAAACACTGGAATGGTAGATTTGCAGTGGAAGAATGTGCAAAGTAGAAATAAAAATAATGGGGTGCAAAGGAGCAAAATAAATAAATAAAATAAATACAGTAGGGAGAGAGGTAGTTGTTTGGGCTAAATTATAGGTGGGCTATGTACAGGTGCAGTAATCTGTGAGCTGCTCTGACAGCTGGTGCTTAAAGCTAGTGAGGGAGATAAGTGTTTCCAGTTTCAGAAATGTTTGTAGTTCGTTCCAGTCATTGGCAGCAGAGAACTGGAAGGAGAGGCGGCCAAAGAAAGAATTGGTTTTGGGGGTGACCAGAGAGATATACCTGCTGGAGCGTGTGCTACAGGTGGGTGATGCTATGGGGACCAGCGAGCTGAGATAAGGGGGGACTTTAACTAGCAGGGTCTTGTAGATGACATGGAGCCAGTGGGTTTGGCGACAAGTATGAAGCGAGGGCCAGCCAACGAGAGCGTACAGGTCGCAATGGTGGGTAGTATATGGGGCTTTGGTGACAAAATGGATGGCACTGTGATAGACTGCATCCAATTTGTTGAGTAGGGTATTGGAGGCTATTTTGTAAAAGACATCGCCGAAGTCGAGGATTGGTAGGATGGTCAGTTTTACAAGGGTATGTTTGGCAGCGTGAGTGAAGGATGCTTTGTTGCGAAATAGGAAGCCAATTCTAGATTTAACTTTGGATTGGAGATGTTTGATGTGGGTATGGAAGGAGAGTTTACAGTCTAACCAGACACCTAGGAATTTGTAGTTGTCCAGTTATTCTAAGTCAGAGCCGTCCAGAGTAGTGATGTTGGACAGGCAGGCAGGTGTAGGCAGCGATCGGTTGAAGAGCATGCATTTAATTTTACTTGTATTTAAGAGCAATTGGAGGCCACAGAAGGAGAGTTGTATGGCATTGAAGCTTGCCTTCAGGGTTGTAAACACAGTGTCCAAAGACGGCCCAGAAGTATACAGAATGGTGTCGTCTGCGTAGAGGTGGAATAGAGACTCACCAGCAGCAAGAGCGACATCATTGATGTATACAGAGAAGAGCGTCAGTCCAAGAATTGAACCCTGTGGCACCCCCATAGAGACTGCCAGAGGTTTGGACAACAGACTCTCCGATTTGACACACTGAACTCTATCAAAGAAGTAGTTGGTGAACCAGTCGAGGCAATCATTTGAGAAACCAAGGCTGTCAAGTCTGCAGATGAGGATGTGGTGATTGACAGAGTTAAAAGCCTTGGCCAGATCAATGAATACGGCTGCCCAGTAATGTTTCTTATCGATGGCGGTTAAGATATCGTTTAGGACCTTGAGCGTGGCTGAGGTGCACCCATGACCAGCTCTGCAGCCAGATTGCATAGCAGAGAGGGTATGGTGAGATTCGAAATGGTCGGTAATCTGTTTGTTGACTTGGCTTTCGAAGACCTTAGAAAGGCAGGGTAGGATAGATATAGGTCTGTAGCAGTTTGGATCAAGAGTGTCCCTCCCTTTTGAAGAGGGGGATGACCGCAGCTGCTTTCCAATCTTTGGGAATCTCAGACGATATGAAAGAGAGTTTGAACAGGCTAGTAATAGGGGTGGCAACAATTTCGGGAGATAATTTTAGAAAGAAAGGGTCCAGATTGTCTAGCCCGGTTGATTTGTAGGGGTCCAGATTTTGCAGCTCTTTCAGAACATCAGCTGACTGGGTTTGGGAGAAGGAGAAATGGGGAAGGCTTGGGCGAGTTGCTGTGGGGGGTGCAGTGCTGTTGACCGGGGTAGGGGTAGCCAGGTGGAAAGCATGGCCAGCCGTAGAAAAATGCTTATTGAAATTCTCAATTCTAGTGGATTTATCAGTGGTGACAGTGTTTCCTATCTTCAGTGCAGTGGGCAGCTGGGAGGAGGTGTTCTTATTCTCCATGGACTTTACAGTGTCCCATAACTTTTTTCAGTTAGTGTTGCTGGAAACAAATTTCTCCTTGAAAAAGCTAGCCTTGGCTTTTCTAACTGCCTGTGTATAATGGTTTCTAGCTTCCCTGAAAAGCTGCATATCACGGGGGCTGTTTGATGCTAAATCAGAACGCCATAGGATTAGGATTAGATTAGTCTCATTGAGATAAAATCTATTTTTCAAGAGAGACCTGGTCCAACCAAGACAGCAGCGGAGGGGAAAATGTTTTGAGACAAATATCAGACATTCTGTAACAACTTCCAGACATATACACCATAAAAGAACACGTTTTGATGTAGACACGCCAACATTTCAATTGCAGAAACACATACAGACGTCATGGATAAATCAATCATATGTACAGCTACATCAAGTCCTAATGACAATCACATTCCTCCTAATGTTTTGTACACTCAGTGTATATCATCTTTAGTCTCTTATGTCTTTTCCTTTCACTTTTCTCTCTATCCCCTTCTCTCTCTTGATACATATTCTCTCTCCTCTCCTCAGTGCCCAGTTTGCTGGGTTGTTGTGTGAGGAGCAAGGGTCGGACGCAGACAACGTCAAATACTGTGGCTACTGCAAGTACCACTACAGCAAACTGGTAAGATCTCTCTCTCTGTATTCTGTTGTACTTTTCTAACGTTCTTACTGTGCTGGGGGAAGAAGAGTGGTCTTATCTCAAAAACTTGGAATCTAGTTTTTCTTCCCAACCCTCTGTCTGTCAGAACAAAAACTGTAAGCTTTTTGAAGGCCTGCACTTCCTCTACACACACTGGCACTCCACGCCATGGACACACACACACACACACACACACACACTGGCATTCCACGCCATGGACACACACACACACACACACACACACACACACTGGCATTCCACGCCATGGACACACACACACTGGCACTCTACGCCATGGACACACACACACTGGCACTCTACGCCATGGACACACACACTGGGAAATACCTTTCCTTTCTTAAATGACTTGACATTCTTCTCTGCCAATTACAACTGCTGAAATTGGAGCCATCCGTTCGTCTCTACCTCTAGCCCCTTTCTCTATCCCTCCAACCACCAACCCATTCCCTCTCTCCTTTTTCACCCTTCTCCTCTTTCCCCCTCTCCAGCACTTCTCTCTCCCCCACCCCTCTCTCTCCTCCAGCCCCACTGTCTCCCTCGCCCATCAACCCCCATCTAATCAGCATTGCCTCCCAGGCCTTTTGTCCCCTCCACCCCCTGCTCTTTGTGTGCTAAGCCCATGCTGGGTTAGAATTTGGGGGCTGGGAGAGGGTGAGGGGTACTGGGGTTAGGGTTACAAGTGGGCAAAGAGATGCTTTCCAATTCACATAAGTACACACCATTCCACACAGACATCGTATAAATGCTTTCACTTACATACACTTTCTCCCTCTCTCTTTACCTCTTTCACTCACTCAGAGCTTTTTGGAGCTAGAGCCCCTGCTGTGTTGCAGATTTTGTGCTCCTCCCCTACATCCGTCAGGGGGGAAAATACACACACACACACTTTTCCCCCCTGGGTTATTAAACAACTAATTGACCGACGTCGGTTCAATTACTCGAATTCCATTCCATTTTTTGGGGCGGGTGAGCTCAACGCACAATTCTGTATTGAGAAATCAAATCAAGAACTATGTGGGATCCTGGGCTGAAGAGTTGTATTTTTCATTAGGCAAATATTCTACCTAGTTCAGAGGAGAAACATGGTAATTAACTACAATGACCATAATCCATTGCGCCTGTTCTTTCCCGGCTTGGACAGAGACGCATAGCCTACACACAGACCACATGGGAGAGGAATAAACACAACGACAAGAGGGATAGAGGTAGTTCTGCTCGATTGATAGTTGTAGTAGTTGGTAATAAGCAGTCTTGAAAGTATGCCTTATTTACTTTGAAGAACTGGTAAAATGATTTTGTCACACAGCGCTTCAGCTTACTTAGACAGCTACTAGTTATAGCCAGTTAGCTGCTTGCCTAGCTAAGTTGGTCAAAGACCCTACCATATGGGGAGCACATATAAGATGGTTGGTTGTCTGGCTGCTACTGCCTGAGCAGAGATGGGATGATGCATTTAACCTCTTCGAGCTACCCCCCTACTTTTTTCAATTTCTGCTTGAAGACATACCCAAATCTAACTGACTGTAGCTCAGGCACAGAACCAAGGATATAGGAAAAACTCCCTAGAAAGGCCAAAACCTAGGAAGAAACCTAGAGCGGAACCAGGCTATGAGGGGTGGCCAGTCCTCTTCTGGCTGTGCTGGGTGGAGATTATAACAGAACATGGCCGGGATTTTCAAACGTTCATAAATAACCAGCAGGGCCAAATAATAATAATAATCACAGTAGTTGTAGAGGATGCAGCAGGACAGCACCTCAAGAGTAAATATGAACAGTTTAGGGTTCCATAGCCGCAGGCAGAACAGTTGAAACTGGAACAGCAGCAAGGCCAGGTGGACTGGGGACAGCAAGGAGTCATCATGCCAGGTAGTCCTGACGCATGGTCCTAGGGCTCAGGTCCTCCGAGAGAGAGAGAGAGAGAATTAGAGAGAGCATACTTAAATTCACACAGGACACCTGATAAGACAGAAGTACTCCAGATATAACAAACTGACCCTAGCCCCCCGACACATAAACTACTGCAGCATAAATACTGGAGGCTGAGACGGGAGGGGTCAGGAGACACTGTGGCCCCATCCGATGAGACCCCCGGACAGGGCCAAACAGGAAGGATATAACCCCACCCACTTTGCCAAAGCTCTGCACAATATTGTGCTGCTGATACCAGGTGCCATAGCAGTCTCTTTCTGCTGTAAAGTGAGTATCAACAGGTATAATAAACAGATGCGATATTATGAGTACAGGGAACATAAGATTGAATATATTATTATAGACCTGCTAGATCTACTGTCTCTTTTATATTATGACATTTCAGTTAGATCTACTGTCTCTATTATATTATGACAGACCAGCTAGATCTACTGTCTTTATTATATCACAACAGACCAGCTGCATCTACTGTCTCCATTTCACTTTGGCCATTGTTGTGGGCCTGCCCTCCCCTCAACAGCCTTAAATAGGCTATTTCATGTGGGTTGGGGTGGGGCGGCAGACACACGCATCTCACATTTCATTGCATTACATTTTTATATATTGCTTCTAAAATAAAAATAAATCACAAATTATATTTTATATTATTAATTTCAAACAAGGGCATTAGCATGAGAAGAACTTACCAGTCCAAAACATGTCCTCTCCATTCAAAAAATATTCCTCCACTTGGCAATCGCTAAATGAATCGTCCTACAACAATCTCTGTCTCACTTTTCCGATCAATTTCTTCTAAAATTGTGTGTACACCTGTATATCTAGACTTCGATTTAGCTTTCCCTGACTTAGTCGCCATAGTGATTGATATATAAACAGCTGAATCTGCGCGTTTACCAAACAATGCTGTGCGTAATATGCATAGCTCCTTCCAGTATAAAACTTCAATAGCAAATGACTCTCTTTACGCTGGAGTTTACGTGGGTTGGTCTTCCAACACATAACCATTGCATATTGGCGTTTACCTCAGCTTATTGCCTATCTACCCAGCTAGATTTCAAGACGATCAGTGGCCATTGGGTTAAAATACTATCAATCAACGAAACAGTGGTCATATCATTGGTGCACAGTGATGTCATTACTTGTTGTCTTCAAATCGGTTTCTTTCAGTCACTATGTCCCGCGAAATGGCCCATCAGGTTTGGTTGTGTTACAAACAAACCAGTTGATTGCAATGAAACCAAACATGACTGGAAAGGTCACGTTTTGTGTGGGTATTTACCCTCGATTGTGTCGTCGAAAATGGAATGAGACGGAATTCACGACACAAGCGGTTCACAAAATGTTTTGTGTTAGGCTATAAAAACGGATTTTATCAAACAAACTATAATTCATTGTGTAACAATGAGCAATGGGATTGCATACAGATGAATATCGGCAAAGGTAAACAATTTATTTTAATGCAGTTTGTTATTTTGTTAGCCTGTGCTGGTTGAAATATTTTTTTTTTCATGGGGCTCTATCCTCAGATAATCGCATCGTATTCTTTCGCAGTAAATCCTTTTTTAAATCTGACAACGCAGTTGGATTAGCAAGATTCTAGGCTTTCGATACATGAGAGACACTTGTATTTTCATGAATGTTTAATATGACTATTTATGTAGCGATCACCATATGTTGTGGAATTTCAGCCCGCTACCGGGTTCCGTGCGCAGAGAGATTAAGGAATGAAAAATAATAGTCATCAATAAAAGCTAAGTAATATACACAACTGAAATATTTATTATTACATAGGAATTTCCTCTTTTTCTATTGATGTCTACCAAATGTGGACCAGACAGAGACAATGGAATGTTTTGTCAATCGAATGTTGACCATGTTTTGCTTTGGAATTTCCATTAAAAAGCTCATAATTTTAATGTCATTATTTCATAATGCATTTAATGTGTAAAAAAAACAACTACACTAAATCGAAAACCTCAATTTATTTTTTAATAACTGAACCGGAACCCGAACCATCCTCAAAAAGCAATAATTGCTCAGCACACACACACGCACAAAAATAAATGCTTGTAGTTCTATTGAACCTGTGGAATGGCTTTGTATATGGCCTGATGTAATTAGGCTGGTACAGCATAGAGGAGATGAGAAACGCATGAGGAATAAAGGACAGACAAACCAATGTTATTAGAAGGGCGCTACATGGGTTGATGAGTGACATTTACAGGTTTTGTCTTCTTGTTGGGACTAGTGACATTTTGATGTTTTGAGATTAATACTCCTCTTTGTGGTCAAAAATAATGTTGGTGTTTTTATTTATTTATTTTGGTGCCTTTTACCCATTTTTCTCCCCAATTTCGTGATATCCAGTTGGTAGTTACAATCTTGTCCCATCGCTGCAACTCCCGTACGGACTCGGGAGAGGCGAAGGTCGAGAGCCATGCGTCCTCCGAAACACGACCCCGCCAAGCCGCACTGCTTCTTAACACACTGCCCGCTTAACCCGGAAGCCAGCGCACCAATGTGTCGGAGGAAACGCTGTTCAGCTTGCGACCGAAGTCAGCGCGTATGCGCCAGGCCCCCACAAGGAGTCGCTAGAGTGCGATGGGACTTGGACATCCCAGCCGGCCAAACCCTCCCCTAACCCAGAAAACGCTGGGCCAATTGTGCGCCGCCTCATGGGTCTCCCGGTAGCGACACAGCCCGGGATCGAACCCGTATCTGTAGTGACTCCTCCAGCACTGCGATGCCGTGCCTTAGACAGCTGCGCCACTCGGGAGGCTTGATTCATGTTTTCTTACAGTAGACAAGAATAGGTTGTTTGTTTTCATTGGATAGATTGGTGGTAAATCTAGTCATCTTGAAATAGTCTGTTGCTGATAAATTGCTTCTGAGGTAGAACAGGGGAAGGGTCCCGGTTCTATGGTATAGAACGAGGTGCATTTATTTGACTGTGTCATGAAATGGTGATTTGGAGCAGTCGTTTTTTGATTGTGCATCAGTCTTTGTTAATATTTTTGTTTTACTATGTTAAATAAACCCTATATTTAGCTTTTATTTATTTATTAATTTGGACTTCATTTAACATAGGTCTTCTGTCCGTCTACTTTTTAGTAATTTAAAAAAATAGCTTTCATGTATTTATATAGCTTGGGTCTACTCTAGTAACGTGAAGTTCCTCTCTACCTTTTAGCGAAGGAGCAGGGCCCGAGGTAGTAGGGCTCAGAGCCTTAGTGACTCTTCCTCTCAGTGTTCGGATAAACTCCTTGACCACCAAGACGACAAGGTAAGGTGGCCCCAACATCTAGTATCTCTATTTCTACGTGACTGTGACGGACACAGCAACCATACGCCCTCTCTGAACACACACACACACACACACACACACACACACACATTGTAGATGGAGGGAACTACACACAGCACAGAGACACAGCTAAGGATAGAAATGCCCTAGCTAATTTAGTTGGCTTGAGTGAGTTTATGTCTTAGGTCAGGGATGTCAAACATTTAGCGGTTGTTTGCGGGTTCACAGTGAAGCTAAAATACATTCTCATGAACACTGGGACCAAATGACACCAGTCGGTAGGCCCATGGTACATGTCTTCACTTAGTTTGAGAAAAGCGAAGTGATTGGTCAAAAGATGGCAAAAAAGTAGTAAAGGTATGTGTCCATTTAAACCATTGTAAATCCACTCCATTAGTGCCCTTTCAACTTGAAAATTGTCATAGATATCATGGACGTCCCTAAAATGAATCACACAGAATTTGGTATTGATATCTTTAAAAAACTAACTATTAACAACTCATTGTTTGAATATGTAACGCTATTGCTCAAAATTATCTGCAATCATCTTCTCATGAACCATACGTCAGACTCTACATCAGTCTTTAATGTTTTAGATTTTTTTATTTATTATGCATTCAAATATACCTAACAGATGCACGTTAGGACATATGCTAGGTAAAAATACTTTAAAGATATTGTTCTCATTAACCATTTTAGAGCGGCAAGTAGCCTAGTGGTTAAATTAAAAAACAAATCAATCAGGTTGACTCCAGATTTGGTATATCGAAAAACTATCATGTAGTAACCAAAAAAGTGTTCAACAAATCAAAATATATTTTATATTTGAGATTCTTCAAAGTAGCCACAGCTTTGCCTTGATGACTGCTTTGTACACTCTTGGCATTCTGTCAATCAGCTTCATGAGCTAGTCACCTGGATTGCATTTCAATTAACAGGTATTTCTTGTTAAAAGCTAATTTGTGGAATTTCTTTCCTTAATGCATTTGAGCCAATCAGTTGTGTTGTGACAAGGTAGGGGTGGTAAAAATACCAAATCCATATTATGGCAAGAACACCTCAAATAAGCAAAGAGAAATGACAGTCCATCATTACTTTAAGACATGAAGGTCAGTGAATCCAGAAAATCTCAAGAACTTTGAAAGTTTCTTCAAGTGCAGTCGCAAAAACCATCAAGCAATATGATGAAACTGGCTCTCATGAGGACCGCCACAGGAATGGAAGACCCAGAGTTACCTCTACTGCAGAGGATAATTTATTAGTTTCCCGCCTCAGAAATTGTAGCTCAAATAAATGCTTCTCAGAGTTCAAGTAACACACTTCTCAACATCAACTGTTCAGAGGAGACTGCGTGAATCAGACCTTCATAGTCGAATACTGCAAAGAAACCACTACTAAAGGACACCAATTTTGAAGAGAATTGCTTGGGCCAAGAAACACAAACAACGGACATTAGACCGGTGGAAATCTGTTCTTTGGTCTGAGGAGTCCAAATTTGAGATTTTTGGTTCCAACCTCCGTGTCTTTGTGTTGTTCCCACCGTGAAGCAGAGAGGAGGTGGTGTAATTATGTGGGGGTGCTTTTCTGGTGACAGTCTGATTTATTTAGAATTCAATGCACACTTACCCCACATGGCTACCACAGCATTCTGCAGCGATATGCCATCCCATCTGGTTTGGGCTTAATGGGACTATCATTTGTTTTTCAGTAGAAGAATGACCCAAAACACACCCCGGGCTGTGGAATGGCTATTTGATGGAGTGCTGCATCAGATGACCTGGTTTCCACAATCACCTGACCTCAACCCAATTAAGGTGGTTTGGGATGAGTTGGACCGCAGAGTGAAGGAAAAGCAGCCAACGAGTGCTCAGCATATGTGGGAACTCCTTCAAGACTTTTGGAAAAGCATTCCAGGTGAAGCTGGTTGAGAGAATGCCAAGAGTGTGCAAAGCTGTCATCAAGTCAGTTGCTATTTGAAGAATCTAAGATATAAAATATATTTTAATTTAACACCTTTTTGGTTACTACATGATTCCATATGTGTTATTTCATAGTTTTGATGTCTTCACTATTATTCTACAATGTAGAAGATAGTACAAATAAAGAAAACCCTTGAATGAGTAGGTGTGTTCTTTCTTTTGACGTGTGTGTGTGTTCAGTGTATTTATTTTTTCCCCCAGAGAAAAACGATCTCGTTAAACATTGAAATGACAAAATCCAATTTGAAACTGTCTAGAAGTTATAATGGACCTACAATTATAGTCTCCTCTGTCCAACTTACTAACAGTGATCGAAGCAAAAGCTAGACAGTCAGGGAGCATCAAACATTACAAAGCGATGGATAGAGCACATTTTGTTTTCATATTAACGGTAAAGAAATATATATAATGTACGTGCAGCCTTCTGGGGGAAAATGTGTTTGACACCCTTGTCCTAGGTCCTTAGAATGATCGTGAGACACCAGGGATCTCGGTCTCAAACCAACACTTTATAAACCAGTCAGAGTTAATCAGTCACGGTCCTGTTTGTGACATACACTCATCCGACTATGCCACTACTGTGAGAGAGAGCGTATGGTTTTCTGTCCAGCGTTAGCGATTCTCAATTCTGGCAATGGGCCTGTTCTAATACCTTACACATGCATCCTTCCTTCCTTAGTTACCACTGATCTTACATGACATTGTAGGTGTAATCACCTATCCAACCATATTAGATCAGTGATTACATATAGGAAGGAAAAAAGGAAAGTGCATGGTTAAAGGTAGACCCAGGCATATGACATCTTTGTTTACGGTATGGGGAGTTCCTGCTTCCAACAATAAACATTTAAACTGCAGAGAATGCCTCTGTTGGGTATCACATCAAGTGAGAGAGGGCCCGAAATGATCTTCGGTCGATAAGAATTTAGTTGTTAATGGCTGTAAGCAGGATGTTGCTCCACTATCTTTGATGTCATGTTTCTGAGCTCACCTTTTTAAGGTTTATGAACAGGACCATGGTCTCTGGCCATGTATCCTCTTCTTTTATGACATTAGGGGAAGTCACCCACTCCATCAGTCTGTTTCCCTCACCCGATTGACCCACTCCTTGTTGCTTCACCTCATTGTGTTTTTCTGATTGGATAATGTGCCTGTAGTCCACTGCCTGATTTTTTTGTATTTCAGTTGTAGGTCGTTTTTTTATTGTATTCTTTTTGGACTGCAAAAGCCAATTTGATTTTCTGAACTTTTTTTTTTGAGATCTTGAGTTTTTAGCTAACATTGTCACGATACCATGTGAGTGCCTTGAGCATTCTCCTGTATTACATTGTCAGTCAACTGGAATATGACTCATGCTGTAACTCAGTTTTTTTGGGATGATACTTTTAATGAAGCATTGAGGATGGTGTGTGTGCGTGTGAAAAAAGCAGAGTTAACACATTTGTCTTGTTCCCTTCCTTGCCCTGGCTTTTGTCACACAGCCTGATTTGCATTAGCAAGAGGACCCATCCCCCTCCCTCCTACCCCCTACACATTCCAGGGTCAGGGGTCAGAAGGCTCAGATCTGTGTGTGTGTGTGTGTGTGCGTGCGCGCGTGTGTGTGTGTGCGCGCGCCTACCTATTTCCAAACCCTGCAGCCAAATAACAAGGGGCTAAAAGTCTCTCCTTCCGCAGGCCGCTCATACAGTCTGTAAGAAACACACACACACCGGCTGGTCAGAGAGCCTGCAGGAAACTGCCCAAGGGAATTCCTGCCAGGCTGGGGTGGATTATTTACCCTGTTTTCCTCTTCCCTCCCTCCCTTTTTTCTCTCAGTCTCCAGCTCTGATAAGGAGGGAGTCTCTCCAAGTGTGCAAAGCGAAAAAGTGGATGTGTGTGTGTTTGGACATTTGACCCTCTCAGTCTAACTCTGTCCATCAACACCTACTGCTGGAATGTTAATGAGAAACAACAAGGGAATCCCCGGGAACCTACCCTGTTAAAAACACACACACACGTATAGGTAGCTACAATGACCTACCAGCCTTGACACACCCTGGGAGCTACAGGGAAGAAAAAGACAGGAGGACAACAGAGGGATTGAGGTAGAGAGAGGGTTGGTGGAGAGAAAAGGGGAAAGATAGAGGGATGCTGGGGCCAGGGTCGATGGTTGTCATGGTGCTGTCTGTCGGTAGCATGTTAAGTCTCATGTTGTCTCACAGGATCACTGCATATTTTCACACCTGCCAGTGGTGTGGCCCTGTGGGGTGAGAGGAGTGAGGGTGTGTGTAGCTAAGGGTGTAAATTGAGTTCTAAGGTGTTTAGACCATGGATCTGGTTGGGTAGAATCTCTCACCAAGAAGACTGAAAAGCTTGTGTCTGTAGATCTCTTTTTTTCTGTTTTTGAGCACTTAATTTTTTTCTTATATTCGTTTCAGTATAACTATCCTTTCACCTCAGACTGGGGCTGTGAATTGAAGATCAGTTTTCTCTTTCTCTTCTCTTTCGCTCTCATTTTCTCTTTCAGAAGCCGTGCCAAATGTTTGGGACCAGAACAACCCAGACACTCATCTGTCTAATCCTCCGCTTTCTTGTCCTTCTGTAAAGACCATCCATTCCTTCCCTCTCTCCTCAGAAACACAAAGAGAGGGAGAGACACAAACCCAAACACAAGAAGACTCTAGAGCTCTCCCCTTCCCTCGCTTCAACTCTCATGCTTGCCTCAGACAAGGTGAGCTCACTCCTCCTCTCCTCCCTCTCTCTTTCTTTCTTTCTCTGTCTCTCCGTCTCACTGTGGGTTTAATGTCAAATGAACATTGACTAGCTCTGTTAGGCATTATGCAGGACTGACCTCTCATACTCCCCTTCCTCCTCTCGCCTCTTCTCCTGTCCTGTCCTCCTCTCCTCATCCCGCTCTCAGAGTTACAACAGTAGCAGCAGCAGTGGTGGGGTAGTCTCCGCTATGCCTGCCGCCTCTCAAAAGCGTTTGGATGACAGCGCAGCCCGTTTCACCACCGCCAACTTCCAGGAAGTGCCGGTGCACTCCGGGGGTTTAAAGGACAGCCCCCCCACAGGGTCAGAAGGCAAACCGGGGTCGGAGGTCAAACAGGGCAAGAAGAGCATTAGCCAAGGGATTGGTGTTCAGCGCGGACGCAAGTCCCTCACACCTGGGAAGCCCCTCCCCTCTGCTGTGGTCACTACGGCAACCTCGTCCACTGCCGCCTCCTCCACTGGAACCTTTCATCAAGGTGAGATTGATGCGCTGTTTACGTCCGCGTGTTTGTGGCGTGCCTGTGTCTGACAGTTGTTAGATGTTGTCCAGAGTGCCAGAGTTAGTTAGCGTATGGCCAAGATAAGTCTCCCTGGCTAGACCCTGGCTGCTGTAATCTGTGTGCTCCGCCGCGCACACACACTAAAGTGCTCAGATGCCATGAGTGTCCCTTGAACCCGGCCCCCTGTGGCAGCGCGTGTCAGCCTCGAGGGGTCAAGTCTGGAGGTCTGACGTGTTGTAAGTGGCATCTAGTGGGGAAACAGTGTCATAGTCCAGGAGACTGAGGGAAAGAAAGCAAATAAATATTGTGTGTGTGACCACCTTTCCATCCACAGTTTTTATGTGAGTAAAGTCATACTCTATCAAAAAAATAACTACAGCTGTGATGGATACAGGAATTTTCTGTCATTTTTTAAATGCAGACAGATAATTTGTTCAACATGGTGGGGGTAAAATAAATGTGAGAAATGACGGTGAAAACACCTTTATGCACAAATATTTATATAATAACCATCAAATGGAAGTAAACTTGGAGTCATGCGACGATATGGTGTGTGGTCCTCCTCTGACGACCCTGGAAAGCATGCAGTTTATTAGGCTACAGATTTTTTTTTTTAAATATTAACTTCACAGGGTGGTGAAAGTGCACGGTGTCGGTGATGCTCCTTTCTGATAGGGTCTTATTCTGGTAACATGATGATCCATGCTTGACTGCTGTTTGACCTGTAAATAGTCATCTTGTACACTAGCCTACCCACACTGTATCTGCAAACTGTTGTTAATTAGATCTCACGTGCCAGAGTAGGCACATTTGCTATTTAACTCAACAGTTTGCAATTTCAACTATCGGTAGAGTTGAAAATGCGATGCAAACACATAGAAAAGTTCAATGTTTATTCGGGACATGAAAACTTAAGCGAAAAATAACTGTCATCACGCATTCTGTTTGGAAACACCACTGGTGGGAAAATGTGCATATTTTCTGTATTCATATTTTAGAATATTCGCATGAAAATCTGTCGCCAATTGGCTGGAAACATAGCTTGGGTGTGTTTTAGTCTCCAAACAGCTTCTCCTCTCTCTCTCCCAGCTCTCCTGCTGTCCAATAAGACGTCTTCCACCTTGACTCCTCCCACATCTGACTTCCTGGGCTTCTCTGATCCGTTGCTACGCTCCGGTGGTGGGGACTCCTTTTCTTCGCCCTCATTCAGCCGTTGCCTAGTGAAGCCCAGTGAGGTCACGGCCTCGGAGGGCATGGCTTCGCTCAGCACCTTCGGATCAATGATGTCACTTCCTGGTGGCGTAGCTGGCGGTAAACTGTACGAGAACTCTCACAGCGAGCTGACGGGGAACGTTGCTTCCACAGCCGGCTACAAACGCCCCTCATCATCCTCCTCTTCCTCTGCTGGCTCCTCCTCTGGGCCAAGTATGGGGGAAGGAGGAGAAGAAGGGGTGAAGAAGAAGAGAGGAAACTGGAGGAACCGATACGGTCCCTGCTTCAGTGTCCCGGACGGCAAGGCTACAGACGGACCTGAGCACCACACAGCACCGCTACCTCTCCCCTCCTCTTCTCTCTGCTCCACCTCATCCGCCTCGCCGTCCCCCTCCTCTACCAGCGCTCTGCCAGGCCGGCCCGGAGGAGAGAGAGTAGGAGAGAGAGGAGGTCTGCTGGGTGTTGGTGTTAGCGTTGGGATCCAGAAGTCTCCTTCCCTACTGAGGAACGGCAGTCTGCCGTGTCACGGAGTCACCTCTACTCCCTCTGGCACCGGTAGGACACACACACACACACACTTACCTTACTGTCTTTCATTACTAATTATATCAGTGTTTTGTGACAGTGGCTGTGTAATGTTGTGGTGAAGACTGATAACTGTGGGCTAAATAGAGAGCTGCCTGAAGCAGCTGAGGAATGGAAAGGATGAGAGGAAATCACTGGAGAGTATTGAGCTTCAGCGCTGGAGAGAAGGTGGGGTTAAAGGGGAGGGAACAGAAAAGCACATGAGAGGATAGATGGAAGGGGGAGAGGAGAGGGTTGAACAGGCAATTAGTAGCTCTTGTATTAGACTCTGTTAGAGAGGAGGGTTAGAGTGCTATGAACCCTGCTGGACTACACTACTCGTGTGTGTGTGTGTGTGTGTGTGTGAAACAAACCAGCACACACACACTGAAGTGCGTTTTATCTTGTGTTGTGTTGCTTGGCAACCGAGTCAATGCTTTGGAGTTCCCTTCTGCTGCAGGAAATGTCTCTTAGCATCCTTCTCTCTTCTCTATCCCTCATAATCACCATATTTGTTCCCCTTATTCTCTCTCTCGCCATCTTTATTCTCTATTTTTCTACCATGTCCTCTTTCATTCCTCTTTACAGGTTATCTCTTTCTGTCTCTCCTGTTCTGTAGGCTCTCTCCTGTTCTGTAGGCTCTCTCCTGTTCTGTAGGCTCTCTCCTGTTCTGTAGATGCAGTAAAGATCTCAAACCAAACAATGTAAATCCACAGCAAAATTAGCCCACATTCAGGTTATTGTTTATATGTGTATTTCACAGTATGTTATGGTAAAAGTCGTAGTATAATGCTTGTATGGATTTCAACCCCAAAACATGTTCACTTCATTACAGTTAGAAACTACTTTGACTACCACCACTGATTTCTGTATGCTAGCTATGGCGCCAGCTTATACGAACGGGAGTTAGCGTTTAGCAGTCACTTCTAAACTTGAAAAGGAACGACTTCTAAATGTTATGCAGCGAAAATTGGCAACTATATCCACGTCAGACTTTAGTAACCACTTTGTGGGCCTATTACAATACATCAATCATGATGGATTTGATGATTATCCACTCTGTTAGATTTCAGACTGTCAGATTTGTTGAATGTGCACCAATCCGGTGTCGTCCTAACACCCACTGTCTGTGTTTCATTGACCTCTACCGGATCTATAGGTGCTTCTCCTGTTTTATAGGCTCTCTCGATGTTCTCCCTTCCTCACCTGTAGCTAAATGTGTGAGTTTGTGTGAGTTTTCGGCGCCAGACTAGTCACCGGGAATATTTAAATTTATTGGACATTTTGAGAAGTTTACTGGTCATCCATATGCATTGGGTGCGTAACCCATTAGGCCGTCCAGTGTCCACCAACGCACGAGGGATATAAACGAGGGATATTGGCCAAATGAGACACGTTTACGTGTCCTTAACTAATTACAAAAACACATCCTTGTTTCAATTTGTAGCATATGCAAAAATGTATAGCCTATTTTATTGGTTTTTACTTTCCTAAAACAATAGTTGTCCACTTCACGGTTCAGCTGCTATGAAACGTGAGCACTAAATGCATCAGGGCGTTGCATGCATAGGCCTATTGGCTGTATTATATTAATATTTCAAATAAAAAATATAAAGAAAGAGAAGTTTAGGCCTAGCCCCAGAGAGAGAGCGCGAGAGATTGGAGATGTGGCTACGACACCGACATGCATTTCTTTATACTTGTCACATAGGCTACTGTGTCTGCTATACAGATATAGGTGTACAGAAGGAGGCAAATTCATTCATTTTCAATTAGAATATTTTTTTTAAAGATAAGCATTATATTGTTATAGGACTCTGGTAGGCCTAAAAACAATCTTCCTCACCTCGAAGTCATTTGAAGCACATGTGCCCACTGCCTTCATATCATAGGCCTGCAGTGTAATAGGCTAATAACCACATCACACCAAACCTTCACAAAAGGTTTGAAACTTTATTAGGGTAATATCAAAAGTACACTACTTGACCAAAAGTATGTGGACACCTGCTCGTTGAACATCTCATTCCAATATCATGGGTAATTCATATGGAGTTGCTCCCCCTTTGCTGCTATAACAGCCTCCACTCTTCTGGGAAGGCTTTCCACTAGATGTTGACACATTGCTGCGTGGACTTGCTTCCATTCTGCCACAAGAGCATTAGTGAAGTCGGGCACTGATGTTGGGTGATTAGGCCTGGCTTGCAGTAGGCGTTCCAATTCATCCCAAAGGTGTTCGTTGAGGTCAGGGCTCTGTGCAGGCCAGTCAAGTTCTTCCACACCAATCTCAACAAACCAGATCTGTATGGACCTCTTTGTGCATGGGGGCATTGTCATGCTGAAACAGGAAAGAGCCTTCCCCAATATGTTGCCACAAGGTTGCTGGTCTGCCATGTAAACTCATTTCATGAAGATCCTGACGAACAGTTCTTGCGCTGATGTTGCTTCCAGAGGCAGTTTGGAACTTTGTAGTGAGTGTTGTAATCGAGGACTGACGATTTTTACACTCTTCAGCACTTGGCGGTCCTGTTCTGTGAGCATTTGTGGCCTACCACTTCGCGGCTGAGCTGTTGTTGTTCCAAGACGTTTCCACTACACAATAACAGCACTAAGGTGACCAGGGCAGCTCTAGCAAGGCAGAAATTTGACGAACTGACTTGTTGGAAAGTCACTGAGCTTTTCAGTAAGGTCATTCTACTGCCAATGTTTTTCTATGGAGATTTCATGGCTGTGTGCTTTATTGTATACACCTGTCAGCAACGTGTGTGGCTTAAATAGTTGAATCAATTAATTTGAAGATGTGTCCACATACTTTTGTATATACTGTGAATTGGAAAAGTATTAAGACCCTTTCCCTTTTTCCACATTGTTACTTTACAGCCTTGTTCTAAAATTGATTAAAAAAATGTTTTCCCCTGATCAATCTGCACACAATACCCCATAATGACAAAGCGAAAACAGGTTTTTAGAAATGTTTGAAAATGTACTAAAAATAAAAAACAGAAATACCTTATTTAGATTAGTATTCGGGCTCTTTGAAATTGAGCTTATGTGCATCCTGTTTCCATTAATCATCCTTGATGTTTCTGCAACTTGATTGGAGTCCATCTGTGGTAAATTCAATTGATTGGACATGATTTGGAAAGGCACACAACTGTCTATATAAGGTCCCGCAGTTGACAGTGCATGTCAGAGCAAAAACCAAGCCATGAGCTCGAATGAAGTTGTCTGTAGAGCTCTGAGACAGGATTGTGTTGAGGCACAGATCTGGGGGATGGTACCAAAACATTTTTGCAGCATTGCAGGTCCCCAAGAACACAGTGGTCTCCATCATTCTTAAATGGAAAAAGTTTGGAACAACCAATACTCTTCCTAGTACTGGCTGCATGGCCAAACTGAGCAATCGGGGAAGGGCCTTGGTAGGGGTTTGACCAGGAACCTGATGGTCACTCTGACAGAGGTCCAGAATTCCTCTGGAGGCTGAAAAGATTTGGCATGGACCCTCAGATCCTCAAAAAGTTCTACAGCTGCACAACTGAGAGCATCTTGACTGGCTGCATCACCACTTGTTATTGCAACTGCTTGGCATCCGACCACAAGGCTCTACAGAAGGTTGTGCCTACGGCCCAGTACATCACTGGGGCTGAGCTCCCTGACATCCAGGACCGCTAAACCAGGCGGTGTCAGAGGAAGACCCTAAAAATTGTCAAAGTTTAAAGCCACCCAAATCATAGACTGTTCTCTCTGCTACTGCACTACAAGCAGTACCAATGCACCACGTCTGGAACCAACAGGACCTTGAACCGTTTCTACCCCCCAGCCATAAAACTGCTACATAGTTAGTCCGGCTAGCTATTGGTTAACTATTTAACGATCCGCATTTGACCCTTTTTGCACTAACTCTTTTGACTTATTACATATGCTGCTGTAACTGTTTATTGTCTATCCCGTTACCTAGTGACTTTATCCCTACCTATATGTACATATCTAGCTCAATTACCTCGTACCCCTGCATATTGACTCGGTACTGGTACTCTGTGTATATAGCCATTTTATCGTTATTTATTGTATTTGTTCCTCGTGTTATTTCTCTTTTTTACTCTGCATTGTTGGGAAGGGCCCGCTAGTAAGTATTTCACTGTTAGTCTACACCTGTTTTTTACGAATAATGTAACAAATCAAATTTGTTTTGATTAGTTGCTATTGAGCTCATATTTGAGTTGAGAAATAAGTATATCTACAGAAACTGAAATCATCCTCTCTCCATCTGTGACAACAAGATAGCAGTGTGTTCCCAGCAATTGGATGATTTTTTTATTTTTATACAATCAGAACACTTCTTCCTCTCGGGAAAGGAGAGAGTGGCGCGCTCAACACAGCAGCAGGCCCCAGCGAGACAGGGACAGTCAGGAAGACTCTTTCATTACAGGAATCATGAGGGTGATGTACTTCACTGTGTGACCAAATCATGATTTTAGTCTCCTAAAAATTAGGATGTTTTGAGTGAGGTGAATGAATGTGAAGCCCGCACCATGCGACCAACACATTTTTTAAAATTGCACAGCCAAGTCACAGGGTCTCAAAATGTGGCTTAGTGGTCACAGTCTGGAACCCTGCCTTGAAGGCTTCTCACTATAGGCATACTCTCTTTTGTTTTAATTCAATGATTGTGTGTGTGAATGTGAGTGTTTGATGGATGGGGGTGAAATGGGGGTTAGATTTGGGCTGAGTTAATGTTTGATAGTACAGAGAGGGTGTGTGGGTTGAGGTTAATCAGTGCTGGTTAATGTCATCGGGAGGGCAGCTTGGGTTAAAGTGGTCTTCATGTTTTGCAGGACTCCAGCCGTCTGATCTGATGTTGGCTGCGGATCAGTGTAGTAGTATTCCCGCTTGCTTAACCCTCTCTAAACCTGCATACATCTCTCCTGGAGAGACCTGATGACTGGAGACAACCACACACACATCAGGGTTTCCATTAGCTGGCAAAAAAATGTTTAAGCCGTTAAGTAGAACTGCTGCGGCCAAAATGACCGTAAGAAAAAAATTGAAATACCAGTTGATGCTAATACATTTCACCATCATGCTTATCGGTCTCTAGGTTAATGTGTATAATTTTGTGGAATTAAATTGGCCTGTGTATAGTCGTTAGTCATCATGCATTTTATTTTTCCAACACAACTATCACACGCACAGCATACAGAGACAATTTTGAGCTGGATTTCTCTTAAAGAGTAAAACATATGCTTTTATGAACCCATTCATTGCGCAACCATTCTAAATGCAATCGCGTTAAAAAAACAGTTTGGTGCATGATTTAAAAAATAGCTATTTTTTATTTCTCATCTGGTAATTTAAACTGCAAGCTCTGACCCAACTTTGCTATTTGGTGATTATTTTGGCGTTTATTTGTACTTTATATTCACAAAATGTATCTTCTATCATTTCTTATAACCGACAGGAACTTTTGAACATAAGATCAGCAGTTACCCCAATTCCGACTGACTCATCTGCCCTGGGCTCTTTCTGTAATTCTGACCCAATTGTCGGGGTATCCAAGAGGAAATGCTGGCATTTGTGGCAAGAAATGGGGAATCCTGCCAGGATTAAGGCGAAGGGAAAACCGGCCACCTCTTCCCTCCATTCTATTGGTCACTTGATAATAAGATGGATGACGTTCGAACGTGGATTTGCTACCAACGGGACTCTCTAAACTGCAATATTCTCTGCTTTTCTGAAGCATGGCTTTTGGACAATGGCTATCCAACTGGATGGATTCTTCATGTACCGAGTGGACAGGACAGTAGAGGAAGGGGAGGCGTGTGCCTCTACATCAACAACAATTTGTGTTCTGACTCGAGCACAGTGGTAATATTGACGCCGATTTTAGTTTGTCATCATTTAGACTAATTTCCAAACTTCCATCAACAAGTCTCCTTTGCCTCTCAAGCAAGCTTACAACCTTTTCCACCATTCTGCAAATCAGATCATGACTCCGTACTCCTGCTTCCTGTTTACAAGCAGAAGCTCAAACGGGAAGCACCAGTGCCATTAAGAAATTAATCAGAGATTATGCTACAGGGGTCGGTTTGCTAGCTCTGATTGGAATATGTTCCAAGACTCCGCTGATAACATCGATGTGCTAACCACCTCCTTCACCGGCTTCATAACGAAATGCATCGGTGACGTTGACCCCACCGTGAAGGTTTGCTGCTTCCCCAATTAAAAGCCCTGGATTAAGGCCGAGGTTGGTGCTACGGTAAAGGACAGGGCTACCGCACACTGGGCCATCACAGACAGCCCTGATGCTACAGCTCAGAATAGGAACAAGTACAGGAAGTTGGCTACGACCTCTGCAGAGTCATCAAACGGGCAAAAGGACAATATTGGAATAAAGTGGAGTCATATTTACGCAGGCGCCGACGCCCATCCCATGTGGCAGGGGCTACAGTCCATTACGGATTACAAAATAAGACCCAGACCTTCTCTACCAGACAAATTCTACACATTTTATGCACCCTTCAACAATAACAACACCATACCGTGCGTGAAACCAGAGGACTAGATGATCTGGCAGACAGCGCTTGACAGCGCCTCTTCCCCCTCAGAAGGTTGAATACGTTTGGCATGGGGCCTCAAATCCTCAAAGGTTCTGCAGCTGCACCATTGAGAGCATTTTGACTAGCTGCATCACTGCTTGGTATGGCAACAGCACCCCCTTCGATCACATGGCGCTACAGAGGGTGATGCAGACAGTTAAGTACATCACTGGGCCGAGCTCCCTGCAATCCAGGACCTCTATCAGGCGGTGTGAAAGGAAGGTCCGGAAAATTGTTAAGGACTCCAGCCACCCAAGCTATAGACTATTCTCTCTTCTTCCGCACGGAATGTGGTACCGGTGGATCAAGTCTGACACAACCGTTTCTATCCCCAAGCCATAAGACTGCTAAATAGATAACAAAATGGCTACACGGACTATCAAAGTTGACCCTTGTATTTATCTCTGCACACTCAGGACTTTACACACTCACACACACTGACACTCACATACAGTCTTAATTTACGCTGTTGCTACTCTGTTTATCATACATCCTGATGCCTATTCACCTTATCCATATACTTATCTACCTCTTATCACTCCAAAATCCCTGCACATTGTAAATCTGGTATTGGAACTGACCCTGTTTATAGCTTCTTACTTTCTTCTGTTGTCCTTATTTCTATTTCTTTCTTTTTTTTTTCATATTATGAAGCATGTCTTACCTTGCTTCAAAGTAGCCTATAGGCAAACTCCGACCATGGAAACGTGGAGGCAATTATTCATAGGCAGCACGTGAGTTACATGTTGGGGAAGCTTAAAATTGATCCTACCATTTGTACAGTTTTTTTGTGCCAGTTATGATTTTTATATTCGCATTGTTGTGGAACAGTTTCATTTCAATAATGTTTTAGTTTCTCAAAATCATTGTCATGTGGTTAATCATAAAAATTTAAATAGACTGTGAGGCCAGTGCTCAAGCGCTAGCACTCATTCAACATTATCAGCACAGAGAAACCAGACGCATGCTAATTTCTCACATTAAGCATGAAAAAATGGACATCTCGTAAAATGATTGTTATGAAATAAACCAAAACTTGTTTATCTTAAGTGTAGCAGGTTGTGAACTCTGCAAACAGCGTTCCACTCCAAGAATGAGAAAGGTAAATTACTCACTAATACTTGCATTAACAGAAATGAATGTAACCAAATAATGGGAATTAATGTTACATTTACTACTGGTGACATGTAAAGGGGAATTGATGTAAAAATAAATGTATGAAAGGGCAAACAATTCACACAATGAAACAATGAATGGGCAAGAATTGGCGGGAGACAGCTGAGCCATTCTGGAGAGAATCGCCTATATCTTCGACACACCCTTCCCTTCCCGTTCTTCTCTCAACATTTTAAATTATACTCAAGACACATTACCTTCACACGTTTTATGCTTTTCAGTTACAATCGCAGCTCAATAATTTACAAGAAACGAATGATCCTCGATTCCTCTCTGGCTGTTATGCTTTCTGGTGAAGTATTTTCTTTCTTTCTGTATAGACAGGAGTAATTATATAATTTTGGCATAAGTTTTTCCATTTACTTCCCTATTTGCATTTACTTCCCGAACACTATTTCGCTCCTGTTCTATTTTTTTTTCATCAACCAGGGCCTAAAATTTACTTTTTGGCCCACCAGTCACTGTGGCAGGTAGATGAAAAAAAAATCTACCAGCCCAAATATTTGTTTGCCATAATTACTTTTAACAAAACAAATAATAAATAAAACAGATTACCATGCTTTGTAATGTTTCTATAACAAGACATGTATTAGTAAGAAGTAATGTGGTATATTGTTGAATCATTACATTTTTTGTGACCTCAGTCTTTTAATCAAAATATCAGAGCCAAAATGTTCAACAGCACCTTTAAGGGTGGGAGGTTACCGTGGTAACGGGGCGATATGTGAGAGATTTGGGATCTGACTAGGGCATCTCTTCGCTATCAGTTGAAGCAGCAGACTCAAACTATCATTTTGAAAAACAACCGAGGTTGTGAACAAAACAATGTAAATAGCCAAGAAACACAAGGACAAAGTCAAATTAGACCAACTTTTATGCCTGTGCACAGCGCCTCCACAAATGAATTTATCAGCACTTCACTCAGTGAGCTCAGCTCCCCTGCCAGGCAGTGTTGTTGTGCGAGGTGGGATATAGGATTATAATTTATTTGTGCAATTAGCAGCTATGAAACAAAACAGCAGAAATAAAGCTACTGCAGTATTTTTCTAACTCTAATGTGCTTATGCTTGACTTTTGACAATCTTTATTTGCGAATGAAATGCTCGCACTGTAGAGCCCTGCAAATTGACCATGCGCCAAAGTGACTGGTGAAATAGACATTCTTGCTCGCCAATGCCTAAATCTACCCAATTTTGGCGGGTGTTAATTGTATGCCCTGATATCAACTTTCTTTTATTGTCCAGAAGCCACAGGCAGAATCCTAGTCATATTAGCAACCCGTCCTAGTTGTTGCATCTAGTTCCATATATGACAGAGATTAACATTTATCAGGTGCACTGTTTAGAATGATGTGTTTTCCCAGGTGCGCTATTCAGAATGGAGTTTTCCCAGGTGCGCTATTCAGAATGGAGTTTTCCCACATTGCATTTTGGCACATGTTTCAAAATGATGTTTTATTGGCTGCTTCATTACATTAGTTGCATGTTCTGTTAACCTCTCTGGGATCGTTCTGGATGCTAGCGTCCCACCTCGCCAACAGCCAGTGAAATTGCAGGGCGCCAAATCCAAAACAACAGAAATCTCATAATTAAAATTCCTCAACCATACAAGTATTTTACACCATTTTAAATATACACTTCTCGTTAATCCAACCACAGTGTCCGATTTCAAAAAGGCTTTTCGGCGAAAGCAGAACATATCAGGTCAGCAACTAGTCACAGAAAGCATTCAGCCATTTTCCAACCAAAGAGAGGTGTCACAAAAAGCAGAAATATAGATAAAATGAATCACTAACCTTTGATGATCTTCATCAGATGACACTCTCAGGACTCAATGTTACACAATACATGTATGTTTTGTTCGATCAAGTTCATATTTATATCCAAAAACCTCAGTTTACATTGGTGCCATGTTCAGAAATGCCTCCAAAACATCCAGAGAAATTGCAGAGAGCCACATCAAATAACATAAATACTCATCATAAACTTTGATGAAAGATACATGTTTTACATAGAATTAAAGATAAACTTGTTCTTAATGCAACCGCTGTGTCAGATTTCAAAAAAGCTTTATGGAAAAAGCACAATATTCAATAATCTGAGAACAGCATCCAGCCACAAAAGCAAGCCAAACAGTTACCCGCCAAATTGTGGAGTCAACAAAAGTCATAAATAGAATTATAAATCTTCACTTACCTTTGCTGATCTTCGTTGGAATGCACTCCCAGGACTCCCACAAGGAATGTTTGTTTTGTACGATTACGTCCATATCTATGTCCAAATACCTCTGTTTTGTTTGCTCGTTTAGTTCACTATTCCAAAGGCACAATGTGAGAGTGCAAAATCCAGAGGAAAGTCAAAAGAGTTCCATTGCAGTTTGTAGAAACATAAAATCACTTAAATTAAACTACAAAACTCAGATTTCCCACTTCCTGGTTGGATTTGTCTCAGGTTTTCGCCTGCCATATGAGTTCTGTTATACTCAGACATCATTCAAACAGTTTTAGAAACTTCAGAGTGTTTTCTATCCAATAATACTAATAATATGCATATATTCGCATCTGGGACAGAGTAGCAGGCAGTTTACTCTGGGCACCTTATTCATCCAAGCTACTCAATACTGCCCCCCTGTCATCAAGAAGTTAAGATGCATTTTCATAATCTACATGTGATTTCTGTCATTTTGATCACCGTGGGTGGAAGCCCTAATGGATTATGTGTACCCAATGCATATGGGTCCGGTAAATTTCTCACGTTGTCTGGCGCTGTATTTTCCTAACGCTAACCCTGACACACACACACACATATGTTATTGGAGGCTGAGACGTGTTGGGTCCCTGGCTTGAGGGGGTTACTAGGGGTTGAGGGGTTTCCAGGGGGGATATATGGAGGGGGTGAGGAAAGGTGATGTTGTTAAGTCCTTATTGATCACTTTGATTGATTCCCGATTGGACAGTCCTACGCCAATGCAGCTGAGCTAATAGGGCTGGTCCACACTCACACAGAGCTATGTCTTACTATACTTGTGAGGACTGTTCTCCTTAACCCTAACTCCTAAACCTAGCCCCTAAGCCTAAAATTGTTTTTTAACAAGTGAGGACCGGCAAAATAGTTGTGTTACTATTCTCGTGAGGAATTCTGGTACTCAAATCAAACTTTATTTGTCACATGCACCGAATACAACGTGTAGACCTTACTGTGAAATGCATACTTACAAGCCCTTAACCAACAGTTCAGTTCAAGAAGATTTAAGAAAATATTTACCATGTAGACCAAAGTAAAAAATAATCAAAAGTAACACAATAAAATAACAACGAGGCTATATACAGGGGGTACCGGTACCGAGTCAATGTGCAGGGGTACAGGTTAGTCGAGGTAATTTGTACATGTAGGTAGGGGTAAAGTGACTATGCATAGATAATAAACAGCGATTAGCAGCAGCGTACAAATGAAATGTGGGGGTCAATGTAGATAGTCCGGTGGCCATTTTGATTAATTGTTCAGCAGTCTTATGGCTTGGGGGTAGAAGCTGTTAAGGAGCCTACTTGTGTATACTCACAAGTATAGTAAAACGTGAACACACACCCATCCATCCTTTATTCTGTGTTGTTGATAATGAACTAGGGTCCATAAAAGCATATTCACTACATGTATTCCTGTGTTGACATGATAAATGTAACCCCACCTTTGATGTATTGGCCCAGTGGTAAATGGAGGCTAGCTTTGGGATATGGATATATGTAGGCTAGGTGTAGCAAAAGGGTAAGGGTAGCAATCTCTACACCATTTTTAATTTTTTAATTACAAGACTGGCTTATTACTAATGTTAGATTTGTATATAATTTATGATGGCATCAGATTAAGTTGTGTAATTTAGTCAGTTTAGTCTGATTTTAACATTAATATCTGGTAATTGTGGATTGTCTTTCCAACAATATTGTGTAGGTTAGGAGATGTGTTCTATTGTGTTTGTATGACCTGAGGAGTAGTCTTGGAGTTTCTGCAGTACATGATCTCTCGTTTTCCTTCGTTCTCCATCTTGCACTCTCATGCACAAAGCACTCTTGTTCCTCTAGTGAATATGTGCTGCCCACAGCCATTCAGCCTTTTGTGGGGTGAGGGGGGCCTCTCACTCCTACTCCCCCCTCCCTAGGGGTCACTAAGGGGCAGGGGCAGAGTTTATACCGGTTAAGTGTGTGTGTGTGTGTGTGTGTGTGTGTGTGTGTGTGTGTGAAATCAATAAAACAGCAGCAGCAACAACTTAACAGAGAGGGCATGTGATGGGGGAGGTACATGAATATGAATGGAGCCCCCACCCCCCTTTCCCCCAGTATGAAAAGCTGTGTGTATGTGTGTTATAGAACAATGTGTGAGTCATCAGATTTCTGCTTGTTATTCTGGGTCAGTGGCAGGACAGGTCTCCATCCACTGTGTGTTTTTAATATGTAGTTGTGTGTTTGTCTACAGCAGGGGTCGGCAACAGGCCAAATTCGGCCCATAGTTTTTAGTTTTCAGCTAAAGACAATTTTTTATTTAGGAAATCTGTTCCCATGTGTTCACACGCATAAAAAGAGACATGATTGTCTCAATCTACTTTAGGTATGAAATTAGTTATTTTCAAAGGCAGTCACTTTTTTTTCACCTAAGTTGTGATCAATTTGCAGTGTACAAATTATTAATATTTTGTTCCGGCCCCCTAACTATCTACTCTGACAAAAACCAGCCTGCGGCTTAATCTAGTTGCCTATCCCTGGTATACAGGGTGCATGTGTGAGAATGTGTTTGTTGTTGATTTGGTCCAGCCCACTCGTTCATGGTACCATGCACACACTCACTACTGTACTGCACGCAACTCATATAAACACGAGACAATGAAGATTAGTTTATTTTCATGATTATGAAACAGAATGATGATGATAATTAAAGTTATGGTGATGTATCTCCTTGTAGGTGCGTTCTCCAGTTGTGACGTGTCGTCAGGGGTGGGACCTGCCCCTATGAGTGGAGCTAACTCTGAGTTGCAACAGCCGATGGCCTCCCTAGCTCCTCCTAGTCCCTTCACTGCCACAGCCCCCATGATCAACACGGTCTCCCCCCATGTGAGTACATACACACACCACAGACACAGACTAGGCCCGTGCTGAACAGAGTCAGATCAACATTAATGTCAGAGACCTACTAGTTATATTAAGTTCAAATAGGTTTAGAAAAGGATGAGAGAGGAGTTCTCAGGGCTGTGATGATTTTGGCATTTTGGATAATGGTTATTGGGCAGCTAAATGGCAGTGATAACTATTTGAATAGCAAAACATATATAGAGTACCAGTCAAAAGTTTGGACACACCTACTCATTCAAGGGTTTTTCTTTATTTGTACAATTTTCTACATTGTAGAATAATAGTGAAGACATCACAACTATGAAATAACACATATGGAATCATGTAGTAACCAGAAAAGTGTTAAACAATCAAAATATATTTTATATTTGAGATTCTTCAAAGTAGCCACCTTTTGCCTTGATGACAAGTTTGCACACTCTTGACATTCTCTCAACCAGCTTCATGAGGAATGCTTTTCCAACAGTCTTGAAGGAGTTCCCACATATGCTAAGCACTGGGGCGGCAGGGTAGCCCAGGGTAGCAAGTTCAAACCCCCGAGCTGACAAGGTACAAATCTGTCGTTCTGCCCCTGAACAGGCACTGTTCCTAGGCCGTCATTGAAAATAAGAATTTGTTCTTAACTGACTTGCCTAGTTAAATAAAGGTAAAATAAAAAATAAAATAAAAAAGTTGTTGGCTGCTTTTCCTTCGGTCTGCGAGCTAACTCATCCCAACCCATCTCAATTGGGTTCAGGTCGGGTGATTGTGGAGGCCAGGTCATCTGATACAGCACTCCATC
Source organism: Oncorhynchus mykiss (assembly GCF_057628025.1). Taxonomy (NCBI): domain Eukaryota; kingdom Metazoa; phylum Chordata; class Actinopteri; order Salmoniformes; family Salmonidae; genus Oncorhynchus; species Oncorhynchus mykiss. Next base: position 17,354,224 of record NC_143032.1, read on the forward strand.
ACTCTCCTTTTTGGTCAAATAGCCCTTACACAGCCTGGAGGTGTGTTTTGGGTCATTGTCCTGTTGAAAAACAAATGATCGTCCCACTAAGCGCAAACCAGATGGGATGATGTATCGCTGCAGAATGCTGTGGTAGCCATCCTGGTGACTGACCGTGTCACCAGCAAAACACCTTCACACCTCCATGCTTCACGGTGGGAAGCGCACACGTGGAGATCATCCGTCCACCTACTCTGCATCTCACAAAGACACGGCAGTTGGAACCAAAAATCTGAAATTTGGACTCATCAGACCAAAGGACAGATTTCCACTGATCTAATCTCCATTGCTTATGTTTATTGGCCCAAATAAGTCTCTTCTTATTATTGGTGTCCTTTAGTAGTTGTTTCTTTCGACCATGAAGGCCTGATTCCCGCAGTCTCCTCTGAACAGTTGCTCTTGAGATGTCTGTTTCTTGAACCCTGTGAAGCATTTATTTGGGATGCAATTTCTGAGGCTGGTAACTCAAATGAACTTGTCCTCTGCAGCAGAGGTAACTCTAGGTCTTCCTTGCCTGTGGCAGTCCTCATGAGAGCCAGTTTCATCATAGAGCTTAATGGTTTTTGCGACTGCACTTGAAGAAACTTTAAAAGTTCCTGACATTTTCTCGATTCACTGACCTTAATTTCTTAATATAATGATGGACTGCCATTTCACTTTGCTTATTTGAGCTGTTCTTGCCATAATATGGACTTGGTCTTTTACCAATAGCGCTATCTTCTACAAACCAAGCCTACCTTGTCACAACGCAACTGATTGGCTCAAACGCATTAAGGAAAGAAATTTCACACCTGTTAATTGAAATGGATTCCAGGTGTCTACCTCATGAAGCTGGTTGAGAGAATGCCAAGACGCCTCACAAGTCCTCAACTGGCATCTTCATTAAATCGTACCCGCAAAACACCAGTCTCAACGTCAACAGTGAAGAGGCAACCCCAGGATGCTGGCCTTTCACTTTGGTCAATCTTAATCAGTCCAAACAATTCAAATTCTTACTTCCCATTCCCTTTGTTACCTTCACTAGTCTACACATCTCTGTTCCCTTTAACTCAGAAGCCCTCTCAATCACCATCATACTCTACCTCTATCTTTCTGTCTAACATTTACTTTACCAGGTGAACAAAAGGTTTGAAATTACAGTCAAAACAAACATGATAACTTCTATTCACAGGGAGGCCACTTTAATTACTCGTGACTAGGGTTGCAAAGTGTCAGACATTTTCCATGGGAGTTAAGCCCAGGAATTTGGGGAATTTTGCTTAAATTCATAGAAAAAGTTAGCTTATAACAGTGAACTTTTTTATGGGATACACAAGGCAATGCTAGGTCTTGTGGGATGTTTTGGTTAAACTATCCCCAATTCAATGGAATTGCAACCCTCTGCATGCACAGTGCATTCTTCCATCACATGGTCAGCTGATTGTCAAGATCTTGCACACTAATGAGATGCTATTGAGCCCAAACTACTATACTGTCTGAGCCAAGGACTACATGCTTTCTGGTAAGTTTTGATTACAATACTGGATGGGGTGAATATATTTTATATGACATACATTATTTTTTTGTTAACTAGTAAATAGTAGCCTACAGCAAAGTGTGTTTAAATCATTTCTAACTTGTTAACAATTTCTGCTTGTTAGTTTTTTCTACCATGTGGATTTTTAGCTTGCTTGAGCCTGCTAACTGAGTGTTACTTCACCTGTTTGAATACGTTTCAGGTTTAAATAACTCCTTTGTAAGATAAAACATTTATCTAACTGCTTAACTACACTGCTCAAAAAAATAAAGAGAACACTAAAATAACACATCCTAGATCTGAATGAATGAAATATTCTTATTAAATACTTTTTTCTTTACATAGTTGAATGTGCTGACAACAAAATCACAAAAAATTATCAATGGAAATCAAATTTATCAACCCATGGAGGTCTGGATTTGGAGTCACATTCAAAATTAAAGTGGAAAACCACACTACAGGCTGATCCAACTTTGATGTAATGTCCTTAAAACAAGTCAAAATGAGGCTCAGTAGTGTGTGTGGCCTCCACGTGCCTGTATGACCTCCCTACAACGCCTGGGCATGCTCCTGATGAGGTGGCAGATGGTCTCCTGAGGGATCTCCTCCCAGACCTGGACTAAAGCATCCGCCAACTCCTGGACAGTCTGTGGTGCAACGTTGCGTTGGTGGATGGAGCGAGACATGATGTCCCAGATGTGCTCAATTGGATTCAGGTCTGGGGAACGGACGGGCCAGTCCATAGCATCAATGCCTTCCTCTTGCAGGAACTGCTGACACACTCCAGCTTCATGAGGTCTAGCATTGTCTTGCATTAGGAGGAACCCAGGGCCAACCGCACCAGCATATGGTCTCACAAGGGGTCTGAGGATCTCATCTTGGTACTTATTGGCAGTCAGGCTACCTCTGGCGAGCACATGGAGGGCTGTGCGGCCCCCCAAAGAAATGCCACCCCACACCATCACTGACCCACCGCCAAACCGGTCATGCTGGAGGATGTTGCAGGCAGCAGAACCTTCTCCACAGCGTTTCCAGACTCTGTCACGTCTGTCACATGTGCTCAGTGTGAACCTGCTTGCAAATACCAAACGTCCTGCACGGTGTTGGGCTGTAAGCACAACCCCCACCTGTGGACGTCGGGCCCTCATACCACCCTCATGGAGTCTGTTTCTGACCGTTTGAGCAGACACCTCCGCCTGCTGGAGGTCATTTTGCAGGGCTCTGGCAGTGCGCCTCCTGCTCCTCCTTGCACTGCACAAAGGCGGAGGTAGCGGTCCTGCTGCTGGGTTGTTGCCCTCCTTCGGCCTCCTCCAGTCTCCTGGTAGCACCTCCATGCTCTGGACACTACGCTGACAGACACAGCAAACCTTCCTGCCACATCTCGCATTGATGTGCCATCCTGGATGAGCTGCACTACCTGAGCCACTTGTGTGGGTTGTAGACTCCGTCTCATACTACCACTAGAGTGAAAGCACCGCCAGCATTCAAAAGTGACCAAAACATCATCCAGGAAGCATAGGAAATGAGAAGTGGTCTGTGGTCACCACCTGCAGAACCACTCCTTTATTGGGGGTGTCTTGCTAATTGCCTATAATTTCCACCTGTTGTCTATTCCATTTGCACAACAGAATGTGAAATTTATTGTCAATCAGTGTTGCTTCCTAAGTGGACAGTTTGATTTCACAGAAGTGTGATTGACTTGGAGTTACATTGAGTTGTTTAAGTGTTCCCTTTATTTTTTTGAGCAGTGTACATCTGTACATGGAATTGTATTTGTTTTTTTTAATTCATTTTCTCATCTTTCCAGTAAAATGCAACGGGCACTATCTGATGTGTGGAGACATTTCACTGCAGCTGTACACAGAAAAGCTGTGTACATTTGCAAATACTGTGCCATAGCATATGTGAAGAATGCAACAAAGATGCAGAATCATCTAGCCAAGTGCATAAAGTTCCCTCAGCGCCCACAACAAGAAACCTCTGTCAAAAGTCCATCTACTTCTATTTGAGGTGAAAATTATGAATCCGACACCTTATCGATAGCAACAGCTCATGGTCCTCCTGGAATCAGAAGTGTTTTGACTCAATGGAGGAACGTAGTCCGAGAAATGCTGATGAATGTCTTGCTCGAGCTGTGTATGCAACTGGTTCACCTCTGATGCTCACAGGCAATGTGTATTGGAAGAGATTTCTGAATGTTTTTCGCCCAGCATACACCCCTCCAGCCAGACATGCTTTATCTACTCATTTTCTGGATGCAGAGTTCAAGTGAAGGTCAAGAAAATCAACAAGAGCACAGACACAAGGGACAACAGACACACCGGCCAGCAGATGAGCTGAAAGCAGTCATCAATGACCTTGGACCACAGAAGTTATTTGCACTGGTGACAGACAATGCTGCGAACATGAAGGCTGCTTGGTCTAAAGTGAAGGAGTCCTACCCTCACATCACATTGGCTGTGCTGCTCATGCATTGCATCTGCTCCTCAAGGATATCATGGCACTGAAAACAATGGATACACTCTACAAGAGAGCCAAGGAAATAGTTAGGTATGTGAAGGGTCATCAAGTTATAGCAGCAATCTACCTTACCAAGCAAAGTGAGAATAAGAGCACCACATTGAAGCTGCCCAGCAACACCTGTTGGGGTGATGTTGACGTCATGTTTGACAGTCTCCTGGAGGGGAAGGAGTCTCCAAGAAATTACCATATCACAGTCTGCTGATATGGACAGCCCATCAAGAGCATCCTCCTGGATGATGTATTTTGGGAGAGAGTGGTAAGCAGCCTGAAACTCCTGAAACCTATAGCAGTAGCCATTTCACAAATTGAGACAATGCCATCCTGTCTGATTTTCAGACTCTGCTTGCAGATGTAAGAGAAGAAATCCATACTGCCCTGCCCACTTCACTGTTGCTCCAAGCAGAGGAAACTGCATTTCCGAAATACGTCAAAAGGCGTGAAGACTTCTGCCTGAAGCGCATACACGCTGCAGTGTACATGTTGGACCCCAAGTATGCTGGCAAGAGCATCCTGTCTGGTGCAGAGATCAACAAGGCCTATGGTGTCATCACTACTGTGTCTCGCCACCTTGACCTGGATGAGGCAGTTTGGCGAAGTACACTTCCAAGCAAGGCTTTGAGATGGAGATGCAATATGGCAGTCATGCCAATATATCTCATCAGCCACCTGTTGGAAGGGACTTTGTGGATCTGAGGCTCTTTCCCCTGTTGCCTCCATCATCCTCCAAATCCCACCATCGGCCGCCTCAGAGCGCAACTGGTCCTTGTTTGGGAACACACACACCAAAGCACTCAACAGGCTGACCAATACAACGTTTGAAAAATTGGTGGCCATCCGGGCAAATTTGAGGCTTTTTGAGCCTGACAACGAGCTGTCCTCAACAAGGTTGGAACGTGACAGTAAAGATGAGGCCTCCGTGTCTGATGTTCAAGAGTTGGACATTGAGGAGATTTAGGGAGAAGACATGGAAGCCTGAGAGGAAGACAACCAAGCTTTAGTTTCTAGACTATCATTTTTCAGATGCATGTTGAAAATGTTTTTGGGAGATACAATGGATCATTGGGGATCATTCAATATTCCCTTTCTTTTGTTGTTCAGTGAAAATCATCCCATGTGAAGAGTTAACTTTTCTAGGATAGGGGGCAGCATTCGGAATTTTGGATGAAAAGCTTGCCAAAATTAAACTGCCTACTACTCGGGCCCAGAAGATATGATATGCATATAATTGGTAGATTTTGATAGAAAACACTAAAGTTTCCAAAATTGTTAAAATAATGTCTGTGAGTATAACAGAACTGATTTGGCAGGCGAAAACCTGAGAAAGATCCATTCAGGAAGTAGGATTTTTTTGGGGGTTTTGTATTCAATGCCATTAGTCAGTATCCATTGACTTAGGACTCAAATTGCAGTTCCTATGCCTTCCACTAGATGTCAACAGTCTTTAGAAATTGTTTCAGGCTTGTATTCTGAAAAATGAGGGAGTAAGAGCAGTCTGAATGAGTGGACCCTGCCATGTCACAGAGCTTTTTCATGCGTGCGGCCGAGAGTGCCTTTCTTGTTTACCTTTCATATTCACGACGTTATTGTCCGGGTGAAATATTATCGATTATTTAGGCTAATAACAACCTGAGGATTGATTATAAACATCGTTTGACATGTTTCTATGAACTTCACGGATACAATTTAGATGTTTTTGTCTGCCTGTTGTGACTGCGTTTGAGCCTGTGGATTACTGATTTCTGACTTGTGTAACTCTCCTACTTGGCTGGTTACTATTTGTAATGATTTGTCTGCTGGGCGATGTTCTCAAATAGTCTTAAGGTATGCTTTTGCCGTAAAGCATTTTTGAAATCTGACACCATGGTTAGATTCACAAGAAGTTCATATTTAAACCTATGTAAAATACTTGTATGTTTTCTGTATTTTTATTTGAATTTGGCGCTCTGCAATCTCACTGGATGTTGGCCAGGTGGGACGCTAGCATCCCACATACCCTAGTGAGGTTAACTAACTAAGTTTAAACCGTAACTAATTGAATTAAAGTTCAAATCGTAACTAATTTAATTAAAGTTCAATTCGTAACTCATTTTATTTTTTTTCTATTGGAAGGATTTAATCATTTGCGTTTATGTCTACTTATGATAAGGTGATAGGTTTATGTTTCTGTCTCCATATGCTATTGTAAATATATCCAATGCAAAAAAACATCTGCATTTAAATGGTATTAATATTAATTTCCATATATTCCTGTTAATTCCCATGGAAAGTTTCCACCTCTGAATATTCCACAAAATGTGCAACCCTACTCGTGATCCCTCCTCACTTTTCTCAATTCCATAAATCTATTTTAGAGGAAGACAGAATAGTGTCTCACAAGATTAAAACCTCTAGGGTTTTCCTGAGTCTGCGAGGAGTGTATGTTTGTGCCAAAAAAAACACATTGTTCCTACTCGATCAGGTGTAATGTGCTTTGTGATTCCCAAAATCAAAACCCCCAAATATATGTTCTCTCTTGTTTCACTGGTTGTACTTTCCAATATGATGCCTTGTGACCGTGCTCTACCAAATAGTTTACTATTGTGGTGATGTCTGGCATGAGTTTCCTCGTCTCTTTTTACGCAAATAAGAAATCACTACATACTGTATCAACACAGACCCCCTTAAATTTACACCCTTTTAGCGATTGTTTTAATTCTCACAAGAATTATCCAACTATTCAATTATCCCAAAATTAGATCCATCGCAATGTAAAATTATCCGGGCATTGTTACTGGTCCCATGTTCAAAGACATGGGTAGTAGTCATATCGCTTTTGATTCTGCCCGTGTCACCAATAAATATAATACCTTTCCCGTCGTAAATTTAGCCAGTGGTGCCCCTCTACACTCAATTTTCAAATGACCAATGGCCCAACACACTACGCTAATAAACCATACTAATATACACTACCGTTACAAAGTTTGGGGTCCCTTGGAAATGTCCCAAATGTTTTGTCCATTAATTAAATACAGTGTAGACATTGTTAATGTTGTAAATGACTGTTGTAGCTGGAAAGGGATGATTTTTAATGGAATATCTACATAGGCGTACAGGCCCATTATCAGCAACCATCACTCCTGTGTTCCAATGGCTTTTCCCATGTTCTTAAAAGCGTTGGTGACTTACTGTGCTGCTGGCAACAATTTAAATTTTACGTTCAATTTTATGTTATTTTCCCCCGACATTTACTGACAACGTCCATATTCAACGGGTGTTGAGCGTTTGTAAATTCATCAGTTATTCTGCACTCTGGTACATTCAGATGAGTGCTCTGAAATCTGAGCAGATAGCCTGAGTGAATTCACGAAGCACCCAAATTAACAATGTCCAATGAGAATACACAATGACTATACCATTTAGGTAAGAATGACGTAAATAATGAAGTCAATACACTTTGGGTAGTTAGATGGCATATAGTTAATATACTAGAAAGTTTGATGTATTAGTAGCCAACGAACGTTAGGTAGCTAACATATATTACCGGTACATACTGCTGTAATGATATGCTATGTGGATCATAAGAATAGCGTAACTAACAAATCAGAATTAGTTAAAGCAATGGATTTGTATCCGCTCTCGCATATTTCCTGTCAGCAGGGAAATGCTGCCCAGTTTTATCCATAATTGGATTTTTTTGATATTCGAGCTGAATTGGTAGAATACTCTTGTGCATATTTTAGTGCCTCTATGGTTTTGCTATAGTTTTACCTCTTCCTGACCATGGCCAGAGTGTTTAGATTTACTCACTCACAGCTCTACTCACTCACTGCTCTTAATTCTAAGGTAGTGATACCCAATTCCCCAGAGTGTAGTTATGGTATTTGTGCCTTTTAATTGGTAACGGTTTTGATACCTTGTATTAGAAACAATACTGGAACTTCTGCCAATTTTATTACTGGAGGATGTGTTCCTTTATTCGATCACACTGTGCAGCCAGTCAGGCTGATAGGGTCAATCATCCATCCATAATATAAATCTCTCATCAATACACATACTCAGGAAACAAAAACAGACACACAAAACAAACCGTAGTTGGTTAGAAACGTCTTCCTTTCTTGTAATTTGAAAAGAGTCATTTCTTCTCCATCTAAATATATTTGAACCAGACGAGCTAAATCACTTCTATGCTCGCTTCGAGGCAAGCAACACTGGGGCATGCATGAGAGCATCAGCTGTTCCGAACGACTGTGTAATCGCGCTCTCCGTAGCCGACGTAAGACCTTTAAACAGGTCAACATACACAAGGCTGTGGGGCCAAACGGATTACCAGGACGTGTGCTCCGGGCATGTGCTGACCAACTGGCAGGTGTCTTCACTGACATTTTCAACATGTTCCTGATTGACTATGTAATACCATCATGTTTCAAGCAGACCACCATAGTCGCTGTGCCCAAGAACACAAAGGCAACCTGCCTAAATGACTACAGACCCGTAGCACTCACGTCCGTAGCCATGAAGTGCTTTGAAAGGCTGGTAATTTCTCACATCAACACCATTATCCCGGAAACTCTAGACCCGCTCCAATTTGCTTACCACCCAAACAGATCCACAGATGATGCAATCTCTATTGCACTCCACACTGCCCTTTCCCACCTGGACAAAAGGAACACTTATGTGAGAATGCTATTCATTGGCTACAGCTCAGCGTTCAACACCATAGTATTCCTAAAGCTAATCACTGAGCTAAGGATCCTGGGACTAAACACCTCCCTCTGCAACTGGATCCTGGACTTCCTGATGGGCCGCCCCCAGGTGGTGAGGGTAGGTTGAAACACTTCTGCCACGCTGATCCTCAACACTGGAGCTCCCCAGCGGTGCGTGCTCAGTCCCCTCCTGTACTCCCTGTTCACCCACGACTGCATGGCCAGGCACGACTCCAACACCATCATTAAGTTTGCAGACGACACAACAGTGGTAGGCCTGATCACCAACAATGACGAGACAGCCTATAGGGAGGAGGAGGTCAGAGACCTGGCCGTGTGGTGCCAGAATAACAACCTATCCCTCAACATAACCAAGACTGAGATGATTGTGGACAGCAAAAGGAGGACCGAGCACGCCCCCATTCTCATTGACGGGGCTATAGTGGAGCAGATTGAGAGCTTCAAGTTCCTCAGTGTCCACATCAACAACAAACTAGAATGGTCCAAACACACCAAGACAGTCGTGAAGAGGGCACGACAAAGCCTATTCCCCCTCAGAAACTAAAAAGATTTGGCATGGGTCCTGAGATCCTCAAAAGGTTCTACAGCTGCAACATTGAGAGCATTGGTTGCATCACTGCCTGGTACGGCAATTGCTCGGCCTCTGACCGCAAGTCAAAGCTGCCTGCCATCCAGGACCTCTACACCAGGCGGTGTCAGAGGAAGGCCCTAACAATTGTCAAAGACCCCAGTCATAGACTCTTCTCTCTACTACCGCATGGCAAGCGGTACCAGAGTGCCAAGTCTAGGACCAAAAGGCTTCTCAACAGTTTTTACCCCTAATCCATAAGACTCCTGAACAGGTAATCAAATGGCTACCCGGACTATTTGAATTGTGTGCCCCGCCCCCCCCCCAACCCCTCTTTTTACGCTGCTGCTACTCTCTGTTTATCATATATGCATAGTCACTTTAACTATACATTCATGTACATACTACCTCAATTGTGCCGACCAACCAGTGCTCCCGCCCATTGGCTAACTAGGCTTTCTGCATTGTCTTTGCAACAACAAAGACATAAAGACATAATGTGCACAACCTGTCACAAAACAGGATTTTCTATGATGTTCAAAAGAAATTCAGTCTCACCCTTAATTTATTTTGTCTGTTCAGAATGGCGTATCCACTCAATGATGCTCCCTGCCTGTCCGAGGCGGGTCCTTTCCTGCCCCGTTTTAGTCGGCATGTGGGCTCCCTTGCTTGCAGTTAACCTCGGTCTCCTCCGGCGCAATCAGCAAGCAGCGTTAGCCATCCCATCCTCGTCGCCAAATTGTGGTAGCAATTCTGTAGGAAAAGAGAGACTGCAGATTCTTTCAAACAACAATTTTATAAGATTTGCAAAAATGAAGCAATCAACCATCACCAAGAATGTTTGAGTTGAAAGCTTAACAGTCGGGTCTCTGCTTTTATAGAAAAATACTTCTTTCTTGTATATGTAGCAGTCAGCAGATCATGTGAAAAAGGTAATTAGTTGTCTGTGCAGATTTAAGATAGATGTCTGAGCCCTCGGGCTATCAACCTCATACTAACTGCATTCACAACAACAAACACTATATTGTACTCCTTTCTGCAAGTTTCCATGCATGTGACCCTCTTTTTAAATATCAAACCCACAGGATGTCACATGCTGCGGTTGCACCCAAACGTCTCTTACCTATACGCCCAGTGTTATGACTAAGTCACACCAAGACAAGTTTAGAAAAGTTAGAAAAACACTAGCATATAACAAGAGACTATTCTTTAAGTGGTAAAACACGGGATATAGCATGACTAATGATGTCATTTTCCACCACAGTCTTCATTTATGTTACCAACTCCATCCAGTCATCCTCCATGTATTGTAACTGAGACTATTTTGTCCCTGCAGGTGAGTGGGTTACCAGGTCCAGTGTTCAACATGGCTCCCTCCCACATGTTTGGAAACCGACTCAACCCTAACTCTGCCATGGCTGCCCTCATTGCACAGTCTCAAGCTTCCCCCGCAGGTTGGCGTGTGTGTGTGTGTGTGTGTGTGTGTGTGTGTGTGTGTGTGTGCTCGCTCACTCGCGTGTGTTTGACCATGAATAGACCACGGTCTACAGAGGGTTCAGAGGTCACAACACCAACTGACCCACTGCTCAGGTTACGTCACACACTCACATGCATACACACATACAGCGCTTAGGGTGAGACTGTGGGTGGTGAAGGTGGTGTACATATGGGGGTAGTGGGAGGAAGGGGAGAACAGTGGGGGAGGAGTGGGATAAATAAAGGGGGAGGGTCAGGAGAAAAGGGGGGAATAAAGTGTTTCCTGGTGTTTCAGTACTGCCTGCAGCCATTGGTCCTCCCTGACCTCTAGGGGTTAACTATATTGTGACTGACCGTGGGTGTGTGTGTTCTTTTGAATGACAGGCTGTTGGTGGAAGAATGGAAAGGGTTAAAAATAAAGGAAAAGAAAAGAGGGGAAGGGTGTCTTAAGTGGAGGCGAGTGCATGCTGGTGTGTGCTTGCGTGTGTCTTTGCACATGTGTTTGTGTGTGCATGTGTGATTTATTACTCTCGTAGAGGAAAATTAAAAGAGACGTCTGGCCTGGAGGGAGAAGAGCGAGATAGCGAGAGAAAGTGTGTGTGTGCAAGAGAGACACACAATCACAGTGTAGTAAGTGTGTTATTTACTGTGTGTGTGTGTAGATCAGGAGGTAGGAGATGGAAACAGCATTGCAGCTCCAGGCTTCTCCAGACGAGCCTCTCCCAAGACCACCCTCTGTCCGCGGTAAGTACACACACATATTTTCTCCCTTTTCCCTACACACACTCCCCCTATTACCAGTGAGCCCTTATTTACATTCCACACAAAAATATCTCTGCCCATCCCCCTCTCTTGAGGGTTTCTCTCCCTCCCACAAACACACTCTGGTTCTGGTCTCTCCCCCCCATGAAGGCGTTTCTATCACTCTCCCCCTGATAAAGGCGTTTCCCTCTCCACCCATAAAGGCGTTTCTATCTCCCCCCCATAAAGGCGTTTCTCTCTCCACCCATAAAGGAGTTTCTATCTCTCCCCCCCATAAAGGCGTTTCTATCTCTCCCCCCCATAAAGGCGTTTCTATACCTCCCCCCCATAAAGGCGTTTCTATATCTCCCCCCCATAAAGGTGTTTCTATATCTCCCCCCCATAAAGGCGTTTCTATCTCTCTCCCCCATAAAGGCGTTTCTATCCCCCCCATAAAGGCGTTTCTATCCCCCCCCCATAAAGGCGTTTCTATCCCCCCCCCCCATAAAGGCGTTTCTATCTCTCCCCCCCATAAAGGCGTTTCTATCTCTCTCCCCCCATAAAGGCGTTTCTATCTCTCTCCCCCATAAAGGCGTTTCTATCTCTCCCCCCCATAAAGGCGTTTCTATCTCTCTCCCCCCATAAAGGCGTTTTTCTTTCCACCCATAAAGGAGTTTCTATCTCTCCCCCCCCATAAAGGCGTTTCTATCTCTCTCCCCCCATAAAGGCGTTTCTATCCCCCCCCCCCCATAAAGGCGTTTCTATCTCTCTCCCCCCATAAAGGCGTTTCTATCTCTCTCCCCCCATAAAGGCGTTTCTATCTCCCCCCCCCATAAAGGCGTTTCTATCTCTCTCCCCCCATAAAGGCGTTTCTATCTCTCCCCCCCATAAAGGCGTTTCTATCTCTCCCCCCCATAAAGGCGTTTCTATCTCTCTCCCCCCATAAAGGCGTTTCTATCTCTCTCCCCCCATAAAGGCGTTTCTATCTCTCCCCCCCCATAAAGGCGTTTCTATCTCTCTCCCCTCATAAAGGCGTTTCCAACTCTCCCCCCCCATAAAGGCGTTTCTATCTCTCCCCCCATAAAGGCGTTTCTATCTCTCCCCCCATAAAGGCGTTTCTATCTCTCTCCCCCCATAAAAGCATTTCTATCTCTCTCCCCCCATAAATTAAATAAATATAAATTTGCAACAAAAAAAATATGTTTTTGCTTTGTTATTAAATCAAATGTTATTTGTCATATGTGCCGAATACAACCTTACAGTGAAATGCTTACTTACGAACCCCTAACCAACAATGCAGTTTTAAAAAATGTGCGTGGGCACCGGTTACTTGAGGTAATATGTACATGTAGGTAGAATTATTAAAATGACTATGCATACAGTGCCTTGCGAAAGTATTCGGCCCCTTTGAACTTTGCGACCTTTTGCCACATTTCAGGCTTCAAACCTAAAGATATAAAACTGTATTTTTTTGTGAAAAATCAACAACAAGTGGGACACAATCATGAAGTGGAACGACATTTATTGGATATTTAAAACTTTTTTAACAAATCAAAAACTGAAAAATTGGGCGTGCAAAATTATTCAGCCCCTTTACTTTCAGTGCAGCAAACTCTCTCCAGAAGTTCAGTGAGGATCTCTGAATGATCCAATGTTGACCTAAATGACTAATGATGATAAATACAATCCACCTGTGTGTAATCAAGTCTCCATATAAATGCACCTGCACTGTGATAGTCTCAGAGGTCCGTTAAAAGCGCAGAGAGCATCATGAAGAACAAGGAACACACCAGGCAGGTCCGAGATACTGTTGTGAAGAAGTTTAAAGCCGGATTTGGATACAAAAAGATTTCCCAAGCTTTAAACATCCCAAGGAGCACTGTGCAAGCGATAATATTGAAATGGAAGGAGTATCAGACCACTGCAAATCTACCAAGACCTGGCCGTCCCTCTAAACTTTCAGCTCATACAAGGAGAAGACTGATCAGAGATGCAGCCAAGAGGCCCATGATCACTCTGGATGAACTGCAGAGATCTACAGCTGAGGTGGGAGACTCTGTCCATAGGACAACAATCAGTCGTATATTGCACAAATATGGCCTTTATGGAAGAGTGGCAAGAAGAAAGCCATTTCTTAAAGATATCCATAAAAAATGTTGTTTAAAGTTTGCCACAAGCCACCTGGGAGACACACCAAACATGTGGAAGAAGGTGCTCTGGTCAGATGAAACCAAAATTGAACTTTTTGGCAACAATGCAAAACGTTATGTTTGGTGTAAAAGCAACACAGCTCATCACCCTGAACACACCATCCACACTGTCAAACATGGGGGTGGCAGCATCATGGTTTGGGCCTGCTTTTCTTCAGCAGGGACAGGGAAGATGGTTAAAATTGATGGGAAGATGGATGGAGCCAAATACAGGACCATTCTGGAAGAAAACCTGATGGAGTCTGCAAAAGACCTGAGACTGGGACGGAGATTTGTCTTCCAACAAGACAATGATCCAAAACATAAAGCAAAATCTACAATGGAATGGTTCAAAAATAAACATATCCAGGTGTTAGAATGGCCAAGTCAAAGTCCAGACCTGAATCCAATCGAGAATCTGTGGAAAGAACTGAAAACTGCTGTTCACAAATGCTCTCCATCCAACCTCACTGAGCTCGAGCTGTTTTGCAAGGAGGAATGGGAAAAAATGTCAGTCTCTCGATGTGCAAAACTGATAGAGACATACCCCAAGCGACTCACAGCTGTAATCGCAGCAAAATATTAACTTAAGGGGGCTGAATAATTTTGCACGCCCAATTTTTCAGTTTTTTATTTGTTTAAAAAGTTTGAAATATCCAATAAATGTCGTTCCACTTCATGATTGTGTCCCACTTGTTGTTGATTCTTCATTAAAAAATACAGTTTTATATCTTTATGTTTGAAGCCTGAAATTTGGCAAAAGGTCGCAAAGTTCAAGGGGGCCGAATACTTTCGCAAGGCACTGTAGATGGTAAAAACAGTGAGTAGCAGCAGTGTACAAGAGGGGGAGAGGAACAATGGGGTATTGTGTGTAGATTGATGATAATTTTTTATTTAACCTTTATTTAAGTAGGCAAGTCAGTTAAGAACAAATTCTTATTTACGATGACAGCCTAGGAACAGTGGGTTAACTGTCTTATTCAGGATCAGAACGACAGATTTGTACCTTGTCAGCTGCCCCCAGAATAAGGCTGTAACGTAACAAAATGTGGAAAGGTCCAGGGGTTTGAATACTTTCAGAATACACTGTAAATAGAAAGTACTATGTATAACTGCATAATGGAATCTGCTCTCTGTATAAGAGATATTTTTTTTAAAATATGAAAACACAGGATCTGGTCAGAGTGCACTACATGACCATAAGTATGTGGATAGCAGGCGATTCCAGGCTGTATCACAACCGGACATGATTGGGAGTCCCATAGAGCGATGCACAATTGGCCCAGCGTCGTCCGGGTTAGGGTCTGGCCCGGGGTTGGCCATCATTGTAGCCTAGTGATTAGATATTTGGACAAGTAACCGAAAGGTTGCAAGATCGAATCCCCGAGCTGACAAGATAAAATCGTTCTGCCCCTGAACAAGACAGTTAACCCACTGTTCCTAGGCCGTCATTGAAAATAAGAATTTGTTCTTAACTGACTTGCCTAGTTAAATAAAGGTTCAATCAAATCAAATTAAAACATCGCAAAGGTGTTTGATGGGGTTGAGGTCATGGCTCTGTGCAGAACAGTCGAGTTCTTCCACACCGATCTCGACAAACCATTTCTGTATGGACCTGGCTTTCTGCACGGGGCATTGTCATGCTGAAACAGGAAAGGGCCTTCCCCGAATTGTTGCCACAAAGTTGGAACCACAGAATCGTGTAGAATGTCATTGTATGCTGTAGCATTAAGATTTCCCTTCACTGGAACTAATGGGCCTATGAACCATGAAAAACCGCTCCAGACCATTACATTATTCCTCCTCCACCAAACTTTACTATTTGCACTATGCATTTGGGCAGGTAGTGTTCCTTTGCCTTTCGCCAAACCCTAATGTGTCCGTCAAACTGCCAGATGGTGAAGCGTGATTCATCACTCCAGAGAACACGTTTCCACTGCTCCGGAGTCCAATGGCGCCGATCTTTACGCCACTCTAGCCGACGCTTGGCATTGCGCATTGTGATCTTAGGCTTGTGTGCGGCAGCTCGGCCATGGAAACCCATTGCATGAAGTTCCCGATGAACAGTTCTTGTGCAGACGTTGCTTCCAGAGGTAGTTTGGAACTTGGTAGTGAGTGTTGCAACCGAGGATAGACTATTTGTATGTGCTTCAGCACTCAGCGGTCCTGTTCTGTGATCTTGTGTGGCCTACCACTTCGCGGCTGAGCCGTTGTTGCTCCTAGATGTTTCCACTTCACAATAATAGCACTTACAGTTGACCAGGGCAGCTCTAGCAGGGCAGAAATGTGATAAACTGACGTTTTGGAAAGGTGGCATCCTATGACAGACCCACGTTGAAAGTCACTGAGCGCTTCAGTAAGGCCATTATACTGCCAATATTGTCTAAGAAGATTGCATGGCTGTATGCTTGATTTTATACACCTGTTTGCAAACGGGTGAGGCTGAATCCACAAATTTTAAAGGGGTGTCTATATATAGTGTGTTGGCTTTATTCAGTGGCTAAATATTTTTCTTAACCAATAGGAGGACTCTGTATGATGTGGTTCTTTAGCGTCTTATGTGGAGAGTGGCTTCACTCCTGCTTTGTATTCACTTGTGTGTTGTTGTCTTGACGTCACTTTTCCGAACGCTGTTCCGGCATGGCTTCTTCAGTCAGATTCATATTAATTATAAAAATGCAAATGAAAAGTGAAATGTCATGTTGGTACTTTTATTTGAAAGGATGAAGCAAATCAGAATATTTAAAAGCAACCTAATAATATAATATTTCTTTTAAGAAGAAAAAGCTTTCCTTCAGTTTGCTCCAAAAGGGAGAAAATATTTGCTAATTGAACTTTTCCAATAAGTGGTTTGTGTGTGTGTGTGTGTGTGTGTGTGTGTGTGTGTGTGTGTGTGTGTGTGTGCCAACGAGAAGTCCGATGGAATGGGAAAAAGACTCTCCCTCTGTTTGTTTATTATTCCAGAACCGTGAAGTTCTCTCCTGACTCTTTTTCCTCCCTATCTTCTGTCTCTCTTTCACTCATCAGTGTCTCAACTCACACAGAGTGATTTACTGCACCATGGGTGCCCACCACACACACCTCTCTCTCTCTCTCTCTCTCTCTCTCATTTTCATTAGCTCACTTAAGGACAAATTGCTTTGACATTCTCCATGTTTGTTTGATGCTATGTTTGGTTGTTAATATCCTTTTTCTTCTCTCTCACCCATCCATCCCGCTCTCCCTCCAGTTCTCCTCTAGGTGGGCTGCAGATCCGGTATGACCCAGGAGGGTCGTTGGGGTCAGGTTTGGGGGGGCTAGGGTCAGGTCAGGGAGGGGGAGACACAGTACCCCCGGTGGCCACCTCTATAGAACAGCTGCTGGAGAGACAGTGGAGTGATGGACAACAGTTCCTACTGCAGCAGGGAGCACAGGGAGATGGTGAGCACACACACCTACATTACTTTTTTCATCAAATCTAATCTACTCACCTATCATTGCATTGTTTGGATAATTCAATTTGATTGGTTTAATTTAGTTTCCTCTCTCTCTCTCTCTCGCTTCTCTCCTCTCTCTCTGCCTGTCTTTGACTCTCGCTTCTCTCCTCTCTCTCTGCCTGTCTTTGACTCTCGCTTCTCTCCTCTCTCTCTCTCTCTCTCCATCTCTCTCTCTCTTTCTCTCTGTCTCTCTCTTTCTCGGTCTCTTTGTGTGGTAGTGTTGGGGATGTTGAAGTCCCTCCACCAGCTGCAGCAGGAGAACAGGCGTCTAGAGGACCAGATTAAAACTCTGACCATGAAGAAAGAGCGACTGCAGCTCCTGTCAGCTCAGCTGTCTGTGCCTTTCACCCCTACTACTGCTGCCCAAGGTACACACACACAGCCCTATTACTGCCTCACCTCACCCTAACAAACACTCGTACAAACTGTCACTCTCATTGCCTGCCTGTGTGATGTTGTGTGTTTCAGATGTGAAGAGTGACTCCTCTCTACCCATACCTGCTCAGGTAAGGCAGTTGAAGCTCCAGCACATAGTGAGTGAACCCAGCTAGCACACTAGTTGTTATGCTGTCATTACATAGAGCTTTTGGAATGGTAAGAGATTGCATAGGAGATATTGGTTAACAAAGCTCTCTCTCTCTCTCTCTCTCTCAGGATAGCGTGTCATGTGGTCGTAGTAGTGGTGGATCTACCTCTTCTCTGTCCACCCCCCCATCCGTCTCTCACAGCCCCCCCCAGCCGCATCAGCTCAACGGGGTTGCCATGGGAACCATGATGCTGGGAGGTGGAGCCGGGCCAGGGATGGGGGGGATAGTGGGGGTTTTGAACGGAGTCATACAGACCACCTCCAGCCCTCACACATACACACATACCTCTGCACCAGGCACCAGCGCCGCTCTGCCCATCTCCAGCTCCATTAACAACAGGTAGGTACACTACATCTGGCTGCCTGGTAGTCTGCCTTTCTGGTGACCTGGTAGTCTGCCTTTCTGGTGACCTGGTAGTCTGCCTTTCTGACTACCCGGTAGTCTGCATTTCTGGCGACCTGGTAGTCTGCCTGCCTGGCTACCTGGTAGTCTGCATTTCTGGCTACCTGGTAGTCTGCCTGCCTGGCTACCTGGTAGTCTGCCTGCCTGGCTACCTGGTAGTCTGCCTGCCTGGCTACCTGTCCTTCCATTCATTGAAATGTCTGTCTGTTTTTGGCTTTGAAATTGATTCCCTTATATTTTCTCCCTTCCTGCTTTCCTATTGGATTACTGCAGCTCAGTTACTGCTAAAAGCAGGTGAGTGTGTGTGTGCGTGTGTGTGTGTGCGTGGTTTTCTAACTGTGTGTGTGTATGTCTTTGTGTGTTTTTAGGTTGGGTGCCTTGTCTGAACAGCAGAGGCTCTTACTGCACCAGCACCAACTACAGCAGCTACTCTCTTCACAGCCCTCTGCGGTAAACACACACACCTAGCACCACTATACTAAACACAGCAGGCTTATTTATCAGCGTTCCAAAGTCACATGATTATCTCTTTCCTGCTCTCCCTCCCCCCCTCCCTCCCTCTAGGAACAGCAGCAGGTGTTGTTTTACCAGTTGATGCAGCAACAACAGGACCTCCACCAACTTCAATCTCTCTCCACCTCCTCCCAGCTTCCCTCCATCCCTCTCTCTTCCACTCAGCTGCCCATCACCTCCCTCCTTTCCTCCTCCCACGTCCACGGCCAGGGCACCATCACCGCCAACCCCTTCCTGGCACTGCACACACACTCACACCCCGATACACACACACACGCCACTGCACAGAAACCCCGGCTGGCTGAAAAGGCTGTGGGCCTCACTGGACAGGAGAAGACCTGACCCACAAAACAGCTCTCTCGCTTTTTCTGTTGCGCATTCTCTTTTTCTCTCTCTCCTCTATCCATCTCTCTCTCTATCCATCTCTCTATCTCTCAGGGGTCTCCACCATCATATGAACTCTGATCAGTGCTGTGCTTTCAGCACACAAGCTAGCCCACATAGAACTACAATTTCTACAAATATCAGGACACTAACACAGCTGACTGATGACTCATAGCTCTGCTGGAGAGATGAGGTCTGGGAACTATGACATTGTACAGTTTTAGGAGAGGCAGGAGTCCTGCACTGGACATGTAACTGCTGTTACCTCTGTCTGTCTGAGCATAAGACCTAACCAGCATAAGACCTAACCAGAGACCACTCTCTAATGTAAGACTGACTGACCGCTCAGCTATGGAAGCCTTGCTATTACTGTCTTTTTCTGCTCTACCTACTTCACACACCAGCCTATCAGGGCCCGCAACCTTCAGCATCGGCCAATAGGAATCCACAACAGTCAGGATTGGCAAGTCAGGGTCCATTCCCCAAGTGCCTAAGGCTGAGGGGGAGGGTTACTCATGCTACTCGACCTGTCAGTCATCCATTCTCACCATATTACTGGCTGTCAAGCTGCGTTGACCAGGCAAAAGATCATGCAACACATTCTGAAAGGCTGGAAACCAGGAAATGTATTTTGCTGGGTTCACAAAATACCGAAACCAACTTTATGAATTCTGTTTTTATTTATTTAGCATTTCTTTATGTTATAATGGGTGCAAGATGCTATATTTTAAAAGTACCCACTGTTCTTCAAGAATTTGTTTTATACTGCTGTTTAAAATTTTTCACATCTTGCTGTAAACATTTTTGATGGGAAAAAAAGTTGTGTATTGAGAAAGATTGAACTACTGGCGAATGGAGGTGGTTTGTGGTGGTGATGGTGTACATAGCTGTTATTGTCAGAAGAGGTGTGGGTTCAATGCCACAGTTTTGACTTTGTGTAAATAAATATATATTTTTCATTGCCTGTGGGGTGTAAATAAGTGATTGTGATTGGCAGTGTTGGTGTAAAGGATAGCCAATGAAGCCTAATTTTGTGTGTGTAAATCTTAGGACCAGACTACAGGCGATGGTGACTGGACACAAAGTATTAATTTATTTTTATATGTGCAGGGACATTGTTTTGTTGTTTTGTTTGTTTTGCACCGTCATTTTATACTCCACCTCTGGGCACCATGTTTCCATCTGTGTTCACTTTTGTTTAGATCAATTTTGTACAACTGAAAAATCATACCCTCCTCAAATGTTTGTATTTCAAAACACCAAAATAATTCAATGTTCTGGATAAATAAAGAGACCGACTGATGGTAAAAAGACGAGGAGTCAGCGTAGCCAGTGGGACAACATTATTGGAGTGAGAAGATGGTTAAAGCTTGATTAACAGCTCTGTTTAAGTGCTTTTTGTCAACAGCATTTTTCCACTTTGGTTGAATAAAGAACAGATCTACCTCCTCTAAGCCTGCTGTCTAATAGCATGTTTCTCTTTGTTTCTCCTCTTTACCTCCATCTCTGGACAGATGAAAAGATGACACTGACTCTCTCACTATATCGTTAGCCGTCTTCTCTCGCTCTATTGTTTAATAGTTTCTGCGTGCTCATTTTATAGTGGTCCAGGGTCCCTTGCCCCAGCACACACACACACACACACAGTGCTCCTCTGTCCCTGATGTCTTCCTGCTGCCTAGCAGCGTGGGGGTGTGTGTACAATTCCCCTACATCTGCTTCTGCTCGTGGAAATTAAAAGCTCACTTTCCCCTCATCTCAGCCCCCCAGCAACTCTTAAACCCCCCTCTTCCGCCCACCCTCTATCAGCCCTGTCACTCAAGTCCAGGCTGTTTAAACATGCCCCCTCCCTACCTCCTTGTCTACCACTTTCATTCTCTCCCCCCCTGTCTTCTCGACATCACCCCTTTCTCCTCTCCTCCCTCTCGTTCAATTAATTCACAGCATTCCCGTTCAGGAGTGGGAGCAGAGCTGG
The DNA here is from genome assembly GCF_057628025.1 of Oncorhynchus mykiss. Lineage (NCBI taxonomy): Eukaryota > Metazoa > Chordata > Actinopteri > Salmoniformes > Salmonidae > Oncorhynchus > Oncorhynchus mykiss. The sequence continues at coordinate 17,375,316 of NC_143032.1, forward strand.
CGTCCATCATTGATAACCTCCCAGCAGCCACTGCTTCCTGGGGGGGGGGGGTGAATGTAACATCCGAGGGAGGACAACCATGCTGGCCAACGAGATGCCTGATCAAAAGTCAAACACTAAGCTCCAGAACATCAGGGTTGAGGGTTCACACACAATTTAGCTTTTTAGTCCAGGAGGAGGCTTATCTGGGCCCGGGGAACTCCCCAAATGTCCAGATGAAGAGCTTAAAAGAAGTCCTAAGTAATAACAATTAAACATGCATTTAGTAATTCATTTAAACAACAGTTATTCAAATGAAACATTAATTTAGCCATTCAAATGAATCATATAATTACCAGTTAGAATAACTTGAGTGCGGCGGAAAACCATTAGCAGCTGTAGTTTGGATTAAATCATTATGGGATGGGAGTCGATAGGGGGATGATCCACTGAAAACTGCCTGGCCAAGATTCCTGTTCAGAATAGAACCAGATCACTCTGACAGAGGTGTTTAGGGCCAGGAACAGAGAGACGGAGGAGGGGATAGCGGGAAAAAGGAGAGCTGAAGAGAGGAAAGCACTGAAGCAGCTGACGGGATTCCCATGGAATGTTGCCGGCATCAGGCGTGTGTGTATAGGCTACCCCCCACAGGTTCCTCTCCTGTAGGATAATGGCCCTGAGGAGAAGCAGCAGGATTCTCCCTCATCCCTCTTCACACACAGACAGTCTATTCTTCTGCTGACTGACAATCCTCTGCCTATCCCCCCATCCCACCCCTCTCCATACTCCTCTCTTCCTATAAAGTTGAAGTCAGAAGTTTACATACACTCAGGTTGGAGTCATTAAAACTTGTTTTTCTTATTTTATTTAAATGTTACCCCCTTTTTCGTGGTATCCAATTGTTAGTAATTACTATCTTGTCTCATCGCAACAACTCCCGTACGGGCTCGGGAGAGACGAAGGTCGAAAGCCGTGCGTCCTCTGAAACACAACCCAACCAAGCCGCACTGTTTCTTAACACAGCGCGCATCCAACCTGGAAGCCAGCCGCACCAATGTGTCAGAGGAAACACTGTGCGACCTTGGTTAGCGTGCACTGCGCCCGGCCCGCCACAGGATTCGCTGGTGCGCAATGACACAAGGATATCCCTACCGGCCAAACCCTCCCTAACCCAGACGACGCTAGGCCAATTGCGCTGCGATGTAGTGCCCTCGACCACTGCGCCACCCGGGAGGCCCATAAAAGGCCCACTCGTTTTTCAACCACTCCACAAATTTCTTGTTAACAAACTATAGTCTTGGCAAGTCGGTTAGGACATCTATTTTGTGCATGAAACAAGTAATGTTTCCAACAATTGTTTACAGACAGATTATTTCACTTAGAATTTCACTTAATCCAGTAGGTCAGAAGTTTACATGCACTAAGTTGACTGTGCCTTTAAACAGCTTGGAAAATTCCAGAAAATTATGTCATGGCTTTAGAAGCTTCTGATAGGCTAATTGACATAATTTGAGTCAATTAGAGGTGTACATGTGGATGTATTTCAAGGCCTACCTTCAAACTCAGTGTCTCTTTGCTTGAAATCATGGGAAAATAAAAATAAATAAAAATTGCAGACCACAAGTCTGGTTCATCCTTGGGAGCAGTTTCCAAATGCCTGAAGGTACCACGTTCATCTGTACAAACAATAGTACGCAAGTATAAACACCATGGGACCAAGCAGCAGTCCGGCTCCGGAAGGAGACGCTCCAAAACAGCCATAAAAAAAGCCAGACTACAGTTTGCAACTGCATATGGGGACAAAGATCTTACTTTTTGGAGAAATGTCCTCTGATCTGATGAAACAAAAATAGAACTGTTTGGCCATAATGACCATCCTTGTTTGAAGGAAAAAGGGCGAGGCTTGCAAGCCGAAGAACACCATCCCAACCATGAAGAACGTGGGTGGCAGCATCATGTTGTGGGGGTGCTTTGCTGCAGGAGGGACTGGTACACTTCACAAAATAGATGGCATCATGACGGAGGAAAATTATGTGGATATATTGAAGCAAGACATCAGTCAGGAAGTTAAAGCTTGGTTGCAAATAGGTCTTCCAAATGGACAATGACCTCAAGCATACTTCCAAAGTTGTGGCAAAATGGCTTAAGGACAAATTCAAGATATTGGAGTGGCCATCACAAAGCCCTGAAAATTTGTGGGCAGAACTGAAAAGGTGTGTGCGAGCAAGGAGGCCTACAAACCTGACTCAGTTACACCAGCTCTGTCAAGAGGAATGGGCCAAAATTTGCCCAACCTTTATTGTGGGAAGCTTGTGGAAGGCTACCCGAAACATTTGCCCCAAGTTAAACAATTTAAATGCAATGCTACCAAATACTAATTGAGTATGTAAACTTCTAAAAGCTGAAATAAATAATTATCTCTATTATTCTGACATTTCACATTCTTAAAATAAAGTGGTGATCCTAACTGACCTAAAACAGGGAATGTTTACTAGGATTAAATGTCAGGCATTGTGAAAAACTGAGTTTAAATGTATTTGGCTAAGGTGTATGTCAACGTCCGACTTCAACTGTAACTAAATACTTGTAATTTTAGAATTTGTTGAAATATTTAGGAAATTATCACTCAAAACCTCATGATGGATGTGCCTTCAATTATTGAACTTTCTTATTGGACAAATAACATTTTACATTTTACAAACACTAAATCTAATGATGTAAACTCCATTATAATAGGCCTATTTTAAATATCTTAGTGAAAACAAATATTTCAACTTCGATATTTTTACTGGCAATAGTCTTAAACACATCCACGGTAAATTATGCATTCAGGCTGGATTAGTTGGATTTCTAAATAGGATTTTTTTTCAGAGTGCAACTTCTAAATTTAACGTGAAATAAACACATACATTTCAGAACAAAATGTCTGGTTAATTGTAAGGCTCTGTGGGCTACTTTAAATCACAGTTTAGTAGTGTGTTGTGCGGTTTTCTATTTGTCAGCGGGGTGGAGTTGATCTTTCAACCGAGCGAGGTGCAGCAGACCTGCGGTTATAGCCCACAATCCGAACCGTTGACTTCGGCTCCAACATTGAAAGCGAGAAACTGAAGACCGATCACTGTTAGTCAGTCTGGGTCTAAATTGCCTCACAGTTTAAAACAGAGTTGCACTTTAAACAAGGAACATATATTCTAAAAACACTAGGTTTGTTTTATTTCTGCTATTCCACATCGTAATGAGGAAATACAGGCAACGCAGTAAGCACAAACGTGAGCAGCAGCACTGTAGAAGCAGGTTAGGTACGTCTCTAGACAGAGTTAGCCAACTCTACACGCATCTATTTATAGGCCTTTTCATTTTCATGAACTGTATCTACTTTGACTCTGAGCACTCTGACGAGATTATATTAGGTTACTTATTTTGTAATGCTTTCACGTTTAGTTAAGGCCTACTGCAGTCCAGAGCCCTTTATTGTAGAAGGCTCTACTGTAGTCTATCAACTGATGAAGATTTCAAATCATATTCAAAGGGAGGGTTCAGCTGAATTACAAATGTAGATATTTCTTTCCTTACCTTGAAGTCAGTCTATGGACAACGGAGACTGAAATCCATGCTTTGGTTTTGTAGGCCCTACCATAGTACTTCCTAACCAAAAACCAATGCAAGTCAATGTTAGCAATAGCATGCTTTTAAATTCTCCCCTGCAAGGATCAACATGAATTGATTAATCAATTGATTACTGTGATTGGTGGATAAATAGAACGTATCACATTATGAAGTCAATGTAGGCTGCATGGGTGAATGGGTCTGTTTACTGGGTCTGGTCGGGCTGTGTTTCTCGGTTCAGGGTCAGGATGAAAGATGGACGTTCATGACCCAGACACCCTAGGATGGCAGATATTAATGTAATCCTGCATGGTTATGATGAATGTGACAGGATATAGATCTGAGATCATCAGGTAAAAATAGACACGTCATTGGCTCATTACTGGACTCATAATAATGAATAATATAACCTAGTCCAGGAAGGGCCTGAGTCGTTCCTATAAGGCTATGTTAAATAATTCCAGCTGTAACGGATGTCAGGGGGATAGGATTTAAATTGGCTGTAATCTCCAGACACGAGGAGGGCCATCCATTTTAGTCAGGCACCCGCAGGCTGCACCAAGCACACAGAGACCCATTCACCTGCAGAAGCTCATTTATTATGGAGATGCAGGGAGGCCCTGTGTGTGTGTTTTGGGTTTCACTATCCTTATGGGGACCTGAATTCATCACAAGGATAGTAAAACAAGGAAAACAAATTTTTCCGGTCCCCACAATGACAAAAGGTCATTTTAGGGTTTAGGGGTAGTGGTTAGGAAAAACAGTATTTTAAATGGGAGTCAATTGTTTGGTCCCCACAAGGATAGTAAAACAAATGTGTGTGTGTGTGTGAGAGAGAGAGAGAGAGAGACAGAGAGAGAGAGAGAGAGAGAGAGGGAGTACAGATGTGTGAATAGATTTTGTGCATAAATGCAATTTTCCATGTTTATTTTGCAGCCTACAATCTAGGCCTTGTTACACCCCCTCTCTTCTCTCTGATCCCTCCCCCATCCCCTCCACCTATCACCAGGCTCAGTTCCACCTCAAGGGTGGGGAAAGGCAGCACTACATGACGTCCAGTGACCCCCAACACATACACACAAATGCACAGAAAGAGAGAGATAGATACTGAGAGCACAGAGCTGAGAGTGGAATGTAGTCAAAAACGGGGGAGGATCAAAAGAAAGGAAGGACATGAGGGAGAAAGAAAGGACATGAGGGAGAGAGAGAGAGGAGGGAGAACGAGAGAGAGGAGGGAGAACGAGAGAGAGGAGGGAGAACGAGAGAGAGGAGGGAGAATGAGACAGGAGGGAGAACGAGAGAGAGGAGGGAGAACGAGAGAGAGAGGAGGGAGAACGAGAGAGAGGAGGGAGAGAGAGAGGAGGGAGAACGAGAGAGAGAGGAGGGAGAACGAGAGAGAGAGAGGAGGGAGAACGAGAGAGAGAGAGGAGGGAGAATGAGAGAGAGGAGGGAGAACGAGAGAGAGGAGGGAGAATGAGACAGGAGGGAGAACGAGAGAGAGGAGGGAGAACGAGAGAGAGGAGGGAGAGAGAGAGGGGATGGAGAACGAGAGAGAGGAGGAAGAGAGAGAGGAGGGAGAACGAGAGGAGGGAGAACGAGAGGAGGGAGAACGAGAGAGAGGAGGGAGAGAGAGAGGAGGGAGAACGAGAGAGAGGAGGGAGAACGAGAGAGAGCAGGGAGAGAGAGAGAGAGGAGGGAGAGAGAGAGAGGAGGGAGAGAGAGAGAGGAGGGAGAACGAGAGAGAGGAGGGAGAACGATAGAGGAGGAAGAGAGAGAGGAGGGAGAGAGATAGAGAGGAGGGAGAACGATAGAGCGGAGGGAGAACGAGAGAGAGGAGAGAGAGAGAGAGAGGAGGGAGAGAGCGAGAGGAGGGAGAGAGCGAGAGGAGGGAGAATGAGAGAGAGGAGGGAGAGAGAGAGAGGAGGGAGAGAAAGAGAGGAGGGAGAACGAGAGAGAGGAGGGAGAACGAGAGAGAGGAGGGAGAACGATAGAGGAGGGAGAGAGAGAGAGGAGGGAGAATGAGAGAGAGGAGGGAGAGAGAGAGGAGGGAGAGAGAGAGGAGGGAGAGAGAGAGAGGAGGGAGAACGAGAGAGAGGAGGGAGAGAGAGAGGAGGGAGAACGAGAGATAGGAGGGAGAACGATAGAGGAGGGAGAATGAGAGAGAGGAGGGAGAGAGAGAGAGGAGGGAGAGAGAGAGAGGAGGAAGAACGATAGAGGAGGGAGAACGCGAGAGAGGAGGGAGAGAGAGAGAGGAGGGAGAGAGAGAGGAGGGAGAACGATAGAGGAGGGAGAACGAGACAGGAGGGAGAGAGCGAGAGGAGGGAGAACGAGAGAGTGGGGACAGCGAGAGCAGGTGTGTGTGTCTTTAAAGACATTAGTTATTCTAATTAACTCTTTCTAACTTCCGTATTCAGGAATTCAGGCTGCCCTTTCTGTATTCCAATGTATCGCTGTCCTTGATGAGTCAGCCCTTCCAACAGTGTGGTTGTGTCACGTTGGTCCTTGACATCTGTTAGCATACAGAAGACAAGCGCTACGTTAGAGAAACACTCACATCCTAATCATGTTCTCCCTCCAAGGACACACACAGATGATAGAGAGATAGAGAGAGAGAGAGAGAGAGAGAGAGAGAGAGAGAGAGAGAGAGAGAGAGAATCAATGCCATAAGGAAGAAAGAACACACCAGGCCATCTTCTTTGACTCTCTGAAAGGCAGCAGTGTGTTTAGGTCAGGTTAGCTGGATTAAGATGACCTTCAGCCCAACTGACATTCTGTATCCCACCCGACCGTGATTGGGAGTCCAATAGGGCGGTGCCCAGCGTCGTCCGGGTTTGGCCGTCATTGTAAATAAGAATTTGTTCTTAACTTACTTGCCTAGTTAAATAAAGGTTAAATAAAATACAAAAAAATGATACTGTTGCCTCCCTGTGTCACTTCACTACTACAGCCTCCCCCAAGCCTCTCTACAGACATTAACGTTAAAATCGTATCATTAAGTTTGTGTCTGATCTCTAAATATTCCCAATTCAACAAGGGGGTTAATGGAGGACGAGGGGGAGAAAAGTAATCTAAGGGCACCAGGTGGACCTTTTGTCAACATAATCTACAAGCCCTTGAGACTACACAAGCATGCAAGGACATACACACATACACTTCAACTGGACTAAGACCAGTGGATCTCTCAGACAACCATGGACACTAATCAGTAGAAAACCTGGGAGTTAAAGAATTGAACCAAACCACAGATCCTGAAGACTCACCCTCCAATTAGGAAGATTCAATGAAATCTGGAAAGTGCATTACTCAAATTAGAAGTTTGATATTGCAACGCGTGTGTGTGGAGAGAGATGTATACCATGTACTATTTTTATTATGTGGGAGAGTGAAGGGCAAACCTGAGAAGGAGAGGAGAGCAGAGTGAGAGATGGGGCGAGAGGGAAAAAGAGAGAGAGTAGTGGCCTTTCAATGGCCAGACAAAGGGAGATGGGAGTAGGGGGTACCAGAGGGGGGTGGAGGGGAGGGGGCGTGCTGCTATGGGGATGTGATTGCATAACTTATTAAACAAAACGGCACTTCAAGGAGAACAGTCTACTAATGAGAGTTCATCAGATAGAGAGAGAGAGAGGAGCGAGAGAGAATTGAGAGTTACAGTTGAATCTTTCAGATGATTCTGAATTCTGTATGTTATTCATTGTTTTAAAGACGCCACTTCTGCACCCCCACACCCCCCAGCCAGGTCACCCGTGATACCAGTCAGTATTCGACGTCCATCCATGTCTGAGGACATTGGGAGATTATGTGGAAACCGGCCACCAGGGGCAACAGTGAGTGTTGTGGACAGGGATGGTGCATAGCTGTAAGCATCTGCTTCTGATTCCAAAGGTTGCAAAAAATGTACGATTCAAAGGTTGCTAATTCAAACAACAAGCAGTGATAGCAAGTTGTTTCAGCAAAAAAAAAATTTAAACCTATCCCAAACCTTAACCCTTACCGTAACCATTCGGAGGTATTGCCTAACCTTAAGATTCCTTAGTTAATGCCTAAACTTAACCCTAACCTTCAAAATGAAGAGTTAAAGCCTAAAGTTAACCTTATACACTTCAATATCTGACGTTTGCAACAACTTAGAAATTTGACGTTTGAGAAACATGGATGAACGTCTACTTCTGACGTGAGACTGTGAGAGCTAGTTGCACCCGCAGTCAGTTGGTTAGTCAGTAAGTCAGTCAGTCAGTCCGTCAAGGATAGAGCTGTTTCTTATTGTGATTTAACATTATTTGCGCACACACACACAAACACACACCCACAAACACACCCAACAGCTGGTTAAGCAGGGAGTAGAGGTGTGGAATGACAACAAGGAGAGTCTCTATCACCTCAGATATAGAGCCAGAGATCGAGGGCTTAATAGTAATGCTTCTATTCACAGTTATAAGGCTTCATAAAGGCTTCGTAGGCTTTGAGCTGCTGGAGCTACAGCTGTCTTTAGCAGCCGTAGACCGTGTGTGTGTGTGAGGCAGAGAGAGAGAGAGAGAGAGAGATGGGGGGGTTCCTTTGTTCTGTGAAGGACTTACCCAATCAGAGCATACAGTGTGTCAGGAGCACACAGGCATATATCAACTTCAATCTCTTTTTAATGAAAAATCCTGCCCTCTCTAATATGTGCAAATTAACCTCCTCTCCTCCCTCCCTCTCAGAGGCCCCTTCACCCTTTTCCCCTCTGCTTTCTTTTTTCCTCTTCCACTGTCCCACCCTTTCTCTCTTTTTTTTCTCTCGCTCACTATTTCCCCCCTCCTAATTCTGTCTCTCTCACCCCACCCCCACCCCCACTCCATAATCCATCTCCCTCTCTCTCATTCTCCACTTTCTCTCCACTTGCTGTCTCTCATTCAGGGGTGGAGAGTAGAGAGATTGACAGAGGGGTGAAGATTGGAAACCAGGACTTTTAAGAGGAAATAGGGAGGAGAGAGAGAGAGCATTTGCACATTGTGCATAGCCAATGTGCAAATGTATATAACATAACATTTTAAAATGTTTCTCTTCTTCTAAAACTTTTGTGATTGTAATTTTTACTTTTAATTCATGATTGTTTATTTCACTTTTGTTTAGTCACTTGCTTTGGCAATGTTTTATTTCACTTGCTTTGGCAATGTAAGCATATGTTTCCCATGCCAATAAAGCCCCTTTGAATTGAAATGAGAGTGAGAAAGGGAGAGAGAGAGAAAGAAATAACCCTTTTTTGAAAGGGAAAGGGGATACCTAGTCAGTTTCACAACTGAATGCATTCAACCGAAATGTGTCTTCCGCATTTAACCCAACCCCTCTGAATCAGAGAGGTGCTGGGGGACGCCTTAATCAATATACACATCATCAGCGCCCGGGAAGCAGTTGTTGTGGTGGGTGGTTAACTGCCTTGCTCAAGGGCAGAACGGCAGATTTTGGTTCCAGGTAGAACCCTTTTTGGTTCCATGTAGAACCTTCTGTAAAAAGGTCTCTGCATGGAACCCAAAAGGTTTCTACCTGGAACCAAAAGGTTTTTTCCTCGAATCAAAAATGTCTCTTAAAATGGTTCTCCTATTGGGACAGCTGAAGAACCTTTTTAGGTTCTAGATAGCACCTTTTTTCTGAGTGTAGAAGTTACCCTTCTTCACAGATCTAAAATCAGCTTACTCTCCCCCAAACCGTAATGTACCCAATAGAGTGGGACAACTCAATACTGACCTTAGCTCAGTGTCTGGAGACTTCATACAAATCCTCTGTACTTCCAGAGGCCTTCCTCGCTCCCTTCTCTCACTCCTTGCGCTTTCCTTTCTCTTTCTCTCTCTTCTTCCATCCTATACCTAACTATACTCCCAGTTATTCAGTGAGTCTGATATTCTGCTTGTCATTCTGGCCATGCTGCTGATTGTAATTTATAAATGACAGTTAATGAGGGATTTTTGAAAACATGGCAGTATTCCGTGCTCCGTAGCGTTCCCAGCTCTAATGGATTTCCTGGTATGGAATCTATTCTCCCTCATTGTGCTCGACAGGGGGTTCAACTGGCTACCCCCCTCCCCTCCTCTATCTATTTCTTCCCTACCTCTCTCCCTTTCCCTCTCTCTCTCTATTCTCTCCATCCATCCCCCTCTCTCTATTTCTCTCTCTTTCCCTCCCTCTCTCCGTCTCCCCCCTCCCTCTTCACTAATTTCACTGGCTTAAGCGGTGAAGAGTATGAGGTCAGATCTCTGACAAAAAAAAATATTCTGATAAATTGTTTTGTTAAGTGTCAAAGTACTCATTTCTTTTCTTTCTGAAATGTTGATGAGTTTGACAATGAAGCATCACCAGTACATCTTCCAGTGATGTTGGCGTAGATTCTCCGGGTGGTAGAATTATCACTATAACGTTGAACTTTTTAAAGTTTTTACTAAGCGTTTTGTCTAGTGCAAAGTCTGCACCAGCTGCGTTCCTAAAAAAGAAAATAATCAAAACAATCAAGAGAAAAAATAAGATTAGACCTTAAAGTTGTGTGTGTGTAACCAGGAGAACACACACATGCAAATCAAACCCATCAACAGCTTGTGATGAAGTGAGACATTGCATAAACAGAGTGTGCCGTTACCATGGTACCCAATGTCACCTCAGAGAGAGAGAGACAAAGAGAAAAATAATTCTATGTTTAACAGTGACAACAGAAACCAGCTATGTATATCACTGTAACAAGTAAGATAGAACTTTATGAAAGTCTCCAGACACCAGTCACTCTCTTTATGCATATTCACACCAGACAAGACTGATATGGGAAGTTTAACCCAAATGTTAACATAACACTGTCATACACATGGCATAACATTTCCGTACACATGACATAGCTAAATAAAAAGTAAGTTAGTAGCCAGCATTCACCTTGCCCTCATGGGAAACAGAACACACCAAGGCCTGGTGATTGAGCGAGGAAGACCAAAGTCAAAACCGTTTTCCAAGCAACAGAAACATGTAGCGAAATGCTTGTGTTCCTAGCTCCAACAGTGCAGTAATATCTAACAATACACAACAATATACACACATCTAAAAAGGTAAAATAATGGAATTAAGAAATATAGAAATATTAGGACGAGCAACGTCGGAGACTGGAGTATATATATACAGTGGGGCAAAAAAAGTATTTAGTCCGCCACCAATTGTGCAAGTTCTCCCACTTAAAAAGATGAGAGAGGCCTGTAATTTTCATCATAGGTACACTTCAACTATGACAGACAAAAATGAGAGAACATATCCAGACAATCACATTGTAGGATTTTTTTATGAATTTATTTGCAAATTATGGTGGAAAATAAGTATTTGGTCACCTACAAACAAGCACGATTTCTGGCTCTCACAGACCTGTAACTTCTTCTTTAAGAGGCTCCTCTGTCCTCCACTCGTTACCTGTATTAATGGCACCTGTTTGAACTTGTTATCAGTATAAAAGACACCTGTCCACAAACTCGAACAGTCACACTCCAAACTCCACTATGGCCAAGACCAAAGAGCTGTCAAAGGACACCAGAAACAAAATTGTAGACCTGCACCAGGCTGGGAAGACTGAATCTGCAATAGGTAAGCAGCTTGGTTTGAAGAAATCAACTGTGGGTGCAATTATTAGGAAATGGAAGACATACAAGACCACTGATAATCTCCCTCGATCTGGAGCTCCACGCAAGATCTCATCCCGTGGGGTCAAAATTATCATAAGAACGGTGAGCAAAAATCCCAGAACCACACGGGGGGACCTAGTGAATGACCTGCAGAGAGCTGGGACCAAAGTAACAAAGCCTACCATCAGTAACACACTACGCTGCCAGGGACTCAAATCCTGCAGTGCCAGACGTGTCCCCCTGCTTAAGCCAGTACATGTCCAGGCCTGTCTGAAGTTTGCTAGAGAGCATTTGGATGATCCATAAGAAGATTGGGAGAATATCATATGGTCAGATGAAACCAAAATAGAACATTTTGGTAAAAACTCAACTCCTCGTGTTTGGAGGACAAAGAATGCTGAGTTGCATCCAAAGAACACCATACCTACTGTGAAGCATGGGAGTGGAAACATCATGCTTTGGGGCTGTTTTTCTGCAAAGGGAACAGGACGACTGATCCGTGTAAAGGAAAGAATGAATGGGGCCATGAATCGTGAGATTTTTAGTGAAAACCTCCTTCCATCAGCAAGGGCATTGAAGATGAAATGTGGCTCGGTCTTCAGCATGACAATGATCCCAAACACACCGCCCGGGCAACGAAGGAGTGGCTTCGTAAGAAGCATTTCAAGGTCCTGGAGTGGCCTAGCCAGTCCCCAGATCTCAACCCCATAGAAAATCTTTGGAGGGAGTTGAAAGTCTGTGTTGCCCAGCAACAGCCCCAAAACATCACTGCTCTAGAGGAGATCTGCATGGAGGAATGGGCCAAAATACCAGCAACAGTGTGTGAAAACCTTGTGAAGACTTACAGAAAACATTTGACCTCTGTCATTGCCAACAAAGGGTATATAACAACGTATCGAGATAAACTTTTGTTACTGACCAAATACTTATTTTCCACCATCATTTGCAAATAAATTCATTAAAAATCCTACAATGTGATATTCTGGATTTTGTCTGTCATAGTTGAAGTGTACCTATGATGAAAATTACAGGCGTCTCTCATCTTTTTAAGTGGGAGAACTTGCACAATTGGTGGCTGACTAAATACTTTTTTGCCCCACTGTATGTGATGATGGGACGTGTAGACATTATGGAAGAATATGTGGATAGAATAGTATGTGTACAGTAATTCAGGGGTGCATTGTCCTCATGCATCATACTGTTGGATGTCTAAAATCCTTGACCTTCGAGGTCAGACACATATTTCTCTGTAATGATAATAAATTAATCATGTTGTCCAATGAAAAGGTTTATCTACCTGATGTTCTCTCTGAGACCCAGGACAGGAGTGGGTTGTGTAACCTTGCTGACGCTCTGCTCTTTGGGTTGTCCAATTTCCTCAATAAAATGCAGTAGTAAACAACACTGTGCTCTCTGGGTTGACTCGGGTCAGTCTGTGATCCTTCAGTTGAGCTTTGTTTCACTATAGAATTACAATTGATAGAATATCATGAATAGAATAGAACTGTTCATGAACAGAACTGTTCATTTCCATTCTAGTCATTCTAGAACTGTGGGTTCCCAGGGACCACGGGGTAAAAAATGTCCTCTACCTCAGAGCCCCATTAGCCGCTGTCTGTCTGGGAAAAATTGATTTTCCTTTCCCTTTCTCTTACTCTTCTCCACCTCATTTCTCTTTCTCCACTTATTTTTCTCTTCTCAGGTTCTAGGTGTAGGCTGATCAACTTCTCTAGTCAGAGAGAGAGAGAGGGAGAGGGTAAAGGAAATGGAGAGGGAGGGAGAAGGAGAGAGAAGAGAGAGTGAAAGAGAGGGAGGGTATTTGCTGAGATACAGAGGCCTAATCATCTGAAGATTTTTCTCTCAAATCTTCTCCACCTCTCTTATTCCTGCTCTTCATCCCTCTCTCCCATTCCATCCCTCCCATCTGCCTAATCCTTCCTTTTCTTTCTCATTCTCTCATTCACTCACTCCAATTCTCGCTGTCTTTTGGCTCTCCCTGTCTTCTTCCTTCCTCTGGCCTTCTTCCCTCCAAAACTCATCTAATCCTTTCTGTCCCTCTCTCTCTTTCTCTTCTTCCCTCTCTCCCTCTTTCTCTCTCCCTGGGATCAATGCAGCATTGATTTTCCTATCAATGGACATTAGTATGGATCAGACCTCTTTCGCACTGCCCTGCTTTACTTACACACACACACACACACACACACACACACACACCTCCTTCATTGTGGATGGAGGCCGGGGATGGACGGATGGACAGAGTGATATGGACAAAAGCAAAACAGCAAGAGAGAGAGGGGGGAGGATGGAGTGAGACATAAAGGATGGATAGATTGATGGAAGAGGGGCTGAGGCAAGGAGACACGGAGAGATCGATGAACAGACAGTGAAAGAAACAGGAGAAAATAGAATCCGACAGAAAATAGATTTTGTTTGTTTCCATCAGAAAGAAACATATTGTTGCTTTATCCTATACCTCCCCCATGCACACACACTTCATCCTCTCCTGTGGCTCTATTCACTCTGCAATCTACTAGTAGAATCTGTTGGGGTTTTTGACTGGGACCATATTCACTCTAAAATCTACTGGTAGAATCTGGGGGATTTTGTTTCTCCTCATATTGACCATATTAACATAGTTTACACAGTCATCTTCCTTTAGCGTCTCAACAATGACATACAGTATTTCCATTTGTAACTACTGTAATTTCTGGTTCAGCCCAGACTACTGTGTAGGGGAAGAAGCATTTAGAATGTTCCTCTTTCACATCATAAATTCAACGTATTGTTTCCAAGCCTTTCAAAACAACAAAAATGTAAGTGAAACATAATGCCTGTTAGTGAAACATAATACCAGTTAGTGAAACATAATGCCTGTTAGTGAAACATAATACCAGTTAGTGAAACATAATGCCAGTTAGTGAAACATAATACCAGTTAGTGAAACATAATGTCTGTTAGTGAAACATAATGCTTGTTAGTGAAACATAATGTCTGTTAGTGAAACATAATACCAGTTAGTGAAACATAATGCCAGTTAGTGAAACATAATACCAGTTAGTGAAACATAATGTCTGTTAGTGAAACATAATGCTTGTTAGTGAAACATAATACCAGTTAGTGAAACATAATGTCTGTTAGTGAAACATAATGTCTGTTAGTGAAACATAATACCAGTTAGTGAAACATAATGTCTGTTAGTGAAACATAATGCTTGTTAGTGAAACATAATACCAGTTAGTGAAACATAATGCCAGTTAGTGAAACATAATGTCTGTTAGTGAAACATAATACCAGTTAGTGAAACATAATGTCTGTTAGTGAAACATAATGCTTGTTAGTGAAACATAATACCAGTTAGTGAAACATAATGCCAGTTAGTGAAACATAATGTCTGTTAGTGAAACATAATACCAGTTAGTGAAACATAATACCAGTTAGTGAAACATAATGCCAGTTAGTGAAACATAATGCCAGTTAGTGAAACATAATACCAGTTAGTGAAACATAATGCCAGTTAGTGAAACATAATGCTTGTTAGTGAAACATAATGCCTGTTAGTGAAACATAATGCCTGTTAGTGAAACATAATACCAGTTAGTGAAACATAATACCAGTTAGTGAAACATAATACCAGTTAGTGAAACATAATGTCTGTTAGTGAAACATAATACCAGTTAGTGAAACATAATACCAGTTAGTGAAACATAATGTCTGTTAGTGAAACATAATACCAGTTAGTGAAACATAATGTCTGTTAGTGAAACATAATGCCAGTTAGTGAAACATAATACCAGTTAGTGAAACATAATGTCTGTTAGTGAAACATAATGCCTGTTAGTGAAACATAATACCAGTTAGTGAAACATAATACCTGTTAGTGAAACATAATACCAGTTAGTGAAACATAATGCCAGTTAGTGAAACATAATGCCTGTTAGTGAAACATAATGCCTGTTAGTGAAACATAATACCAGTTAGTGAAACATAATGCTTGTTAGTGAAACATAATACCAGTTAGTGAAACATAATGCCTGTTAGTGAAACATAATACCAGTTAGTGAAACATAATACCTGTTAGTGAAACATAATACCAGTTAGTGAAACATAATGCCAGTTAGTGAAACATAATGCCTGTTAGTGAAACATAATACCAGTTAGTGAAACATAATGCTTGTTAGTGAAACATAATACCAGTTAGTGAAACATAATGCCAGTTAGTGAAACATAATGCCAGTTAGTGAAACATAATGCTTGTTAGTGAAACATAATACCAGTTAGTGAAACATAATGCCAGTTAGTGAAACATAATACCAGTTAGTGAAACATAATGTCTGTTAGTGAAACATAATGCTTGTTAGTGAAACATAATGCTTGTTAGTGAAACATAATACCAGTTAGTGAAACATAATGCCAGTTAGTGAAACATAATACCAGTTAGTGAAACATAATGTCTGTTAGTGAAACATAATGCTTGTTAGTGAAACATAATGTCTGTTAGTGAAACATAATGTCTGTTAGTGAAACATAATGCTTGTTAGTGAAACATAATACCAGTTAGTGAAACATAATGCCAGTTAGTGAAACATAATACCAGTTAGTGAAACATAATGTCTGTTAGTGAAACATAATGCCAGTTAGTGAAACATAATACCAGTTAGTGAAACATAATGCTTGTTAGTGAAACATAATACCAGTTAGTGAAACATAATACCAGTTAGTGAAACATAATACCAGTTAGTGAAACATAATGCCAGCTAGTAAAACATAATGCCAGTTAGTGAAACATAATACCAGTTACTGAAACTGCCACATCTCTCGTCAGAATGAGGATCGGACCAAAGCGCAGCGTGGTAAGTGTTCATGATTATTTATTACTCAAAACACTCGAACAAAATAACAAAGAGAAAAAACAAACAGTTCTGCAAGGCAGAAGGTGCAGACTCCGGGGAGGGTCCAGGTGGGCATCTCTCCACGGCGCCGGCTCCGGTGTGGGACGTAGACCCCCTCCGCCCGCAGATCCCTTCGCTTTGGTGGTGGCCCTGGTGCATGGATCTTCACTGGAGGAACCGAGCCGCAGATCATCGCCGGCGGAACCAGACCACCGATCATCGCCGGAGGCTCCGGACCTGGGACCGTTGCTGGAGGCTCCGGACAGGAGACCGTCGCTGGAGGCTCCGGACAGGAGTCCGTCGCTGGAGGCTCCGGACCGCAGATCGACGCTGGAGGCTTCGTGCCATGGATCTTCACTGGAGGCTTCGTGCCATGGATCCTCACTGGAGGCTTCGTGCCATGGATCCTCACTGGAGGCTTCGTGCCATGGATCATCACTGGAGGCTTCGTGACATGAATCGTCACTGAAGGCTTCATGCCATGGATCGTCACTGGAGGCTTCTTGCCATGGATCATCACTGGAGGCTTCTTGCCATGGATCATCACTGGAGGCTTCTTGCCATGGATCATCACTGGAGGCTTCTAACGTGGAGCCGGAACAGGTCTCACCCGACTGAGGAGACGTACTGGAAGCCTGGTGCGTGGATCTGCAACAGGGCTTACCAGGCTGGGGAGACATACTGGAGGCCTGGTACGTGGAACCGGAACAGGTCTCACCAGACTGGGGAGATGCACTGGAAGCCTGGTGCCGTGGAGCAGGCACCGGAAACACTGGGCTGTGGAGGCGCACTGGAAGTCTCGAGTGTAGAGCTGGCACATCCCGTCCTGGCTGGATGGTTACTTTCTTCCCAGGCAACTGCGGGGCGCTGGGACAGGACGCACTGGGCTGTGCAGACGCACTGGAGACACAATGTGCAGAGCAGGCGCAGGATATCCTGGGCCAAAGAGACGCACTGGAGGCCAGGAGCGCTGAGCCAGCACCACCCGTCCTGGCTGGATGCCCACTCTAGTTCGGCCAATGCGAGGAGCTGGAATATAGCAGACCGGGCTGTGACTGCGCACTGGAGACATGGTGTGCATCACCGCATAACACGGTGCCCGACCAGTCACACGCTCCCCACGGTAAGCACGGAGAGTTGGCTCAGGTCTAAACCCTGACTCTGCCAATCTCCCCGTGTGCCCCACCAAAAAAAAATGTGGAGCTGCCTCTCGGGCTTCCGTGCTAGCCATGACCCCTTGTGAAATTGCTCCCTCCTTGCTGCCTCCGTCTGCTCCCATGGGAGGCGATCCCTCTCAGCCAGGATTTCCTCCTACGTCCAGGATCCTTTCTCATACAAAATGTCCTCCCATGTCCATTCCTCCTGACCACTCTGCTTGGTCTTTTTGTGGTGGGTAGTTCTGCCACGTCTCTCATCAGAATGAGGATTGGACCAAAGCGCAGCGTGGTAAGTGTTCATGAATATTTATTACTCAAAACACTCAAACAAAATAACGAAGAGAAAACACAAACAGTTCTGTAAGGCAAATCAACTATACAGAAAACAACTACCCACAAAACACAGGTGGGGAAAAGGCTACCTAAGTATGAATCCCAATCAGAGACAACGATAGACTCTGATTGAGAACCACACTCCGCCAAAAACAAAGAAATAGAAAACATAGAAATAAAGAAACTAGAATGCCCACCCTAGTCACACCCTGGCATAACCAAAATAGAGAATAAAATCCTCTCTATGGCCAGGGCGTGACAGAAACATAATGCCAGTTAGTGAAACATAATGCCAGTTAGTGAAACATAATGGCAGTTAGTGAAACATAATGCCAGTTAGTGAAGCATAATACCAGTTAGTGAAACATAATACCAGTTAGTGAAACATAATGCCAGTTAGTGAAACATAATACCAGTTAGTGAAACATAATACCAGTTAGTGAAACATAATACCAGTTAGTGAAACATAATACCAGTTAGTGAAACATAATGTATGTTAGTGAAACATAATGCCAGTTAGTGAAACATAATACCAGTTAGTGAAACATAATGCCAGTTAGTGAAACATAATGTCTGTTAGTGAAACATAATACCAGTTAGTGAAACATAATGCCTGTTAGTGAAACATAATACCAGTTAGTGAAACATAATGTATGTTAGTGAAACATAATGCCAGTTAGTGAAACATAATACCAGTTAGTGAAACATAATGCCAGTTAGTGAAACATAATGTCTGTTAGTGAAACATAATACCAGTTAGTGAAACATAATGCCTGTTAGTGAAACATAATACCAGTTAGTGAAACATAATGGCAGTTAGTGAAACATAATGCCAGTTAGTGAAGCATAATACCAGTTAGCGAAACATAATACCAGTTAGTGAAACATAATGCCAGTTAGTGAAACATAATACCAGTTAGTGAAACATAATGGCAGTTAGTGAAACATAATACAAATCAAATCAAATCAAATTTTATTTGTCACATACACATGGTTAGCAGATGTTAATGCGAGTGTAGCGAAATGCTTGTGCTTCTAGTTCCGACAATGCAGTAATAACCAACAAGTAATCTAACTAACAATTCCAAAACTACTGTCTTATACACAGTGTAAGGGGATAAAGAATATGTACATAAGGATATATGAATGAGTGATGGTACAGAGCAGCATAGGCAGGATACAGTAGATGGTATCGAGTACAGTATATACATGAGGTGAGTATGTAAACAAAGTGGCATAGTTAAAGTGGCTAGTGATACATGTATTACATAAGGATGCAGTCGATGATATAGAGTACAGTATATACGTATGCATATGAGATGAATAATGTAGGGTAAGTAACATTATATAAGGTAGCATTGTTTAAAGTGGCTAGTGATATATTTACATCATTTCCCATCAATTCCCATTATTAAAGTGGCTGGAGTTGAGTCAGTGTCAGTGTCAGTGTGTTGGCAGCAGCCACTCAATGTTAGTGGTGGCTGTTTAACAGTCTGATGGCCTTGAGATAGAAGCTGTTTTTCAGTCTCTCGGTCCCAGCTTTGATGCACCTGTACTGACCTCGCCTTCTGGATGATAGCGGGGTGAACAGGCAGTGGCTCGGGTGGTTGATGTCCTTGATGATCTTTATGGCCTTCCTGTAACATCGGGTGGTGTAGGTGTCCTGGAGGGCAGGTAGTTTGCCCCCGGTGATGCGTTGTGCAGACCTCACTACCCTCTGGAGAGCCTTACGGTTGTGGGCGGAGCAGTTGCCGTACCAGGCGGTGATACAGCCCGCCAGGATGCTCTCGATTGTGCATCTGTAGAAGTTTGTGAGTGCTTTTGGTGACAAACCGAATTTCTTCAGCCTCCTGAGGTTGAAGAGGCGCTGCTGCGCCTTCTTCACGATGCTGTCTGTGTGAGTGGACCAATTCAGTTTGTCTGTGATGTGTATGCCGAGGAACTTAAATTAAATTAAACATTTTTGCTGATGAACTTAAATACCGAGGAACTTAATACCAGTTAGTGAAACATAATGCCAGTTAGTGAAACATAATGCCAGTTAGTGAAAAATAATGCCAGTTAGTGAAACATAATGCCAGTTAGTGAAACATAATACCAGTTAGTGAAACATAATACCAGTTAGTGAAACATAATGCCAGTTAGTGAAACATAATGCCAGTTAGTGAAACATAATACCAGTTAGTGAAACATAATACCAGTTAGTGAAACATAATGCCAGTTAGTGAAACATAATACCAGTTAGTGAAACATAATACCAGTTAGTGAAACATAATACCAGTTAGTGAAACATAATACCAGTTAGTGAAACATAATGCCAGTTAGTGAAACATAATACCAGTTAGTGAAACATAATACCAGTTAGTGAAACATAATACCAGTTAGTGAAACATAATGCCAGTTAGTGAAACATAATACCAGTTAGTGAAACATAATGCCAGTTAGTGAAACATAATGCCAGTTAGTGAAACATAATACCAGTTAGTGAAACATAATGCCAGTTAGTGAAACATAATACCAGTTAGTGAAACATAATGTCTGTTAGTGAAACATAATACCAGTTAGTGAAACATAATGCCAGTTAGTGAAACATAATGTCTGTTAGTGAAACATAATACCAGTTAGTGAAACATAATGCCAGTTAGTGAAACATAATGCCAGTTAGTGAAACATAATGCCAGTTAGTGAAACATAATACCAGTTAGTGAAACATAATGCCAGTTAGTGAAACATAATACCAGTTAGTGAAACATAATGCCAGTTAGTGAAACATAATGTCTGTTAGTGAAACATAATACCAGTTAGTGAAACATAATGCCAGTTAGTGAAACATAATACCAGTTAGTGAAACATAATGCCAGTTAGTGAAACATAATGTCTGTTAGTGAAACATAATACCAGTTAGTGAAACATAATACCAGTTAGTGAAACATAATACCAGTTAGTGAAACATAATGCCAGTTAGTGAAACATAATGTCTGTTAGTGAAACATAATACCAGTTAGTGAAACATAATGCCAGTTAGTGAAACATAATACCAGTTAGTGAAACATAATGCCAGTTAGTGAAACATAATGTCTGTTAGTGAAACATAATACCAGTTAGTGAAACATAATACCAGTTAGTGAAACATAATACCAGTTAGTGAAACATAATACCAGTTAGTGAAACATAATACCAGTTAGTGAAACATAATACCAGTTAGTGAAACATAATACCAGTTAGTGAAACATAATACCAGTTAGTGAAACATAATGCCAGTTAGTGAAACATAATACCAGTTAGTGAAACATAATGCCAGTTAGTGAAACATAATGCCTGTTAGTGAAACATAATACCAGTTAGTGAAACATAATGCCAGTTAGTGAAACATAATGCCTGTTAGTGAAACATAATGTCTGTTAGTGAAACATAATGCCAGTTAGTGAAACATAATACCAGTTAGTGAAACATAATGTCTGTTAGTGAAACATAATACCAGTTAGTGAAACATGATACCAGTTAGTGAAACATAATGTCTGTTAGTGAAACATAATACCAGTTAGTGAAACATGATACCAGTTAGTGAAACATAATGTCTGTTAGTGAAACATAATGCCTGTTAGTGAAACATAATGTCTGTTAGTGAAACATAATGCCAGTTAGTGAAACATAATGCCTGTTAGTGAAACATAATGTCTGTTAGTGAAACATAATGCCAGTTAGTGAAACATAATACCAGTTAGTGAAACATAATGTCTGTTAGTGAAACATAATACCAGTTAGTGAAACATAATACCAGTTAGTGAAACATAATACCAGTTAGTGAAACATAATGCCAGTTAGTGAAACATAATGCCAGTTAGTGAAACATAATGTCTGTTAGTGAAACATAATACCAGTTAGTGAAACATAATGCCCGTCCAATACCCTGATAATAAGTGTCCTATTGTAACTTTTCTTCCTCTGCACAATTTACAATTTTCTGGTTATCTTCATCTTTAAACGGCAAACTTGCATTTTAATTCACAAAATGTTGTAAAAGGATAATAAATTCTACAATTAAAAATAGAAACACCATTACACACACACACAAACAACACACACACACACACAGGCAGCAGAGATTATTGGGGAAACAGAACAAAGAAACATCCTTCTTTCAGAGCACATGTATGAAAGTTGATCCCCCTGCACAAGAAGCCTGAGAGGCCCGGGCGTCCTTCACCCTGCCTGATTGTAAAAGCACTTTAATTTGGGCAGCAGTGGACGCCTTCCTATGAGGGAGAACATGGAAAAAGCATGCTTTCTTTTTCTCTTTCTCTCTCTCTCTACTATCTCTGAGAGAGAGAAAGAGGGAGACTGAACCAGAGCCAGAGATAGAGAGAATGGATGGGTTTGCAGCAAAAGAAGAAGAAGAAGAAGAAGAATATAAACACCTCCATATAAATTATTATTCACAATGTTTCCACAGAGAAAATATATCAATAATCTTAACATTTATAGGTAGGTATAATATGTGGGATAGATGCAGTTTTTGCCTACAAATAAATTACATTAAAACTATAATAGTGGTATTGCTTTGAATCCGTAATGTGCACTTTGGTTGGGGGAAAACACAGGTAGGCTATGCTACAGTTTGTTAATGCAACGTAATTGAAAACAACACTGTACATAACCCAAGAAGATCTAAATGCATATTTCCATTAAACTGATTGAGATCAAATGGTGGCATGCAGATGCTGCATGGAGATTTCACCTGTAAAATCTGAAGAAGTATTATTAATGATTGACAGTGAGAAATGTGAAGGGATGGTGATGGTGCAAGCAGATCGCTCAAGAGTGACTTCAAAATTGGATGTCTATCCATGTCCTGAAGACGTGGGAAAATGCCTTCAAAACCGGCCATTAGGGACAACAATGAGCACTATTGCTGTCAAGTAGTCTTGGGTTTTGCTAGGATGTTGCGGACAGAGGTGGTGGATCTGTGTAATCCCATGACTCTGGATCAGTGTAATCTCCTGACTCTAGATCAGAAGGTTGCATGTTTGATCCCAGTGGTGGACACTCATTTTTTAGTTTTAACCCTATCCCAAACCTTAACCCCTTAACCTTCTAAATGGGACGCTTGGAGAAACAAAATGATACTGGGCAGGAGGTCAACCCAGGATGTAGGGTGTTCACCCATAAAATTATTATTAAAATAATATATATATATATATATATATTTTAAATAGTCCAAATCCTATGTCTCATTCATAATATATGGTTCACAAGTTACAGATGATTTACTCAGAGAATTTAGCATGATTAGAGTCAATAGAATGTCATCACGGCCATGGTCAAAAAGTGGTCACTGCTCAATAGAACTCTGTCACTTCTACGAGGGCAGAATGGTGCTAACTTCGAAAGACAACTGACAAGCTAGTTAGTGGCTGCAGGGTCCTGTGCGATAACATGGGTTTTTTACCTAAATGAAATCCGCAGAATACAAAACAAAATTGGGTCTATATAATTATTCATTTTACAAAGCTAACAGACTGAATTTCAATATCTAACCTCCCAGAAGACAATCTGTTCCAGTTTTTATGGTGTATTTTTGAGTCTTTCCCTTAAAATGAAATGGCCCCTCTCAACATTGATTGACAGGGTTAGAGGAATAGAAAGCCACACATCTGGTGATGAAAATGAGAAAAGTATCAAGTTGATTTTGATTGGTCCAAACCACAGAAACACCTCAAATGTTACAACCTCCCAATGCAGGAAAATGGAAGAGATACAACCAAGAGCTGGGTGGTTTAACTAGCAATGGTCACAACAAACTGACTTTATTATTTAACCAACACTGTTAAGTATAAGCACATGAAGGTTATAATAGTGTAGAGAAAAATTGAATGAATAGTTGAATGTGATTCATGATGATGTAGGGCAAAGAAAACGATGTTTAGACATTCATTAAGTAGCACCCTCTTGAATTTATCCGTATTTCACTACATTCTACCAGTGAGTGAAAGCCCTACAGGATGTTAAAAACACTTTGAAATTTGACCTTTGGAGCAACTTTGTAATGTGATGTTTGGAGAAATGTGGTTAAACGTTTAATTCTGCAGTGAGACAGTGAGAGCTTGTTGTGGATAGTGACCACAAATGTGTGCATATAGTAGATGTAAAGAAACACATGCGCAGAACGTAAATCAGATATTTAGCTCTGCAGAACAGGGTTAGGGGTGCGCAATGGATGCCTCAGCCATGGTTTAATTTGATCGGAATCACATTTTTTTTTTAAATAAAAATGTAACGTTATTTAACTAGGCAAGTCAGTTAAGAACAAATTCTTATTTTCAATGACGGCCTAGGAACAGTGGGTTAACTGCCTGTTCAGGGGCAGAACGACAGATTTGTACCTTGTCAGCTCGGGGGTTTGAACTTGCAACCTTCCGGTTACTAGTCCAAAACTCTAACCACTAGGCCTGCCGCATTTAGGCCTATCATTAGCTCCCGAGTGGCGCAGTGGTCTAAGGCACTGTATCTCAGTGCTAGAGGTGTCACTACAGTCCATGGTTTGATTCCAGGCTGTATCACAACTGGCTGTATCACAACTGGCTGTGATTGGAAGTCCTATAGGGGCTCGCAGAATTGGCCCAGCGTCATCCGGGTTAGGGTTTGTTCTAAACTGACTTGCCTAATAATATAAAAATTAGCACGTCTAGAGATGTGAGTTCACTGTTTGAGGAGAGAGCCGAAGGTGCAGACGTAGCCTACCTACCCCACTAGCCTATATGAAGAGGTACAGCCTACACATCACACCCGGCTTCCATTTTGTCCAACAGCCCCAGTCAGACCGACAACCACAGAGCCGGTAGTTGGCTAATCTTCACCCGGGGAACATGCACCACGCCGGGGCCAAGTATCGCCTGAGGGCGGAGGTAATGACTGACACACACACTCACACACATTGAATGAATGAATGAGATTTCAGATAGCCTATAGCATACCAATTTTTGTTAATTTCAAAAGTATTTCAGGATTCACAGACAATGGAAAGGAAAGCAACTGTTGCTTTTGGAAAATACTTTAAATCAATGCAAATCTAAAATGAAATATAGGCCGATAGGCTTCATTTTCACACAAAAAAAAATTTCACACTACAAAAATATAGGCCTATGTAAAACGTGACTTATTTGAGCTATTTTGGCCTAGGCCCTATATATTCTTTATTTATTTTTCTTTTTGCATACATTTTTTTACACTTTTGTCCAACATTTTCTTCAGTAGATAAAACAATCATGGTCCTGACCTTGTGTGTTCTATTTTATGTTTCTCTGTGCATTTATTCAACGGTCTAGTATTTATAAATATCCTCATTTCAAGGAAAAATAAAGTGAACAGCTTTTGTAGAAGAGAAAAGTGTCTAAATGTTAACAGACGGACCAAATGACCAAAAAGTATGTTGGAAATATGGAAATACAAGAGCAGACCTACATGTTAGTGTTAGCTCATCTGCATGAGCAGCCCATGCAGCCCGGTGTGCACCCGCAAGAATCAGCTGCACGTGCGACAGAAATTATGCCAACGTGCCTTACGACTGTGAATGGAGAAAGTATAGCGGTGGATCGAGGGATATGTCTCAAACCTGACAACATGTAGGCAACTAAACTATTCCTGCAGGTTTGACAGAGGCACATATCACCGACTGCCGTGTATTTAGACTATTACACAGTGGAATGTTCCGTAAGCCGGTAAAGCTATATACGATTTCACACCGAGATCTGTGCGTGCAAGGGAGGCTGCTGCGAGAAGCTAGAGCCGGGAAGAGAGCTGCTTTTCCCCAGCTAGATCGAGAGAGGAAAAACCGCTGCGGAAAAGAGGAGGAGAAAAACAAGTTTTACTCTGTAAAAAAATTAAATGACCTAATGGATATGATACAATGTCATGAAGGTCTTAAATAACTCAGATAAACAATATGCTAAAGCATAATAATAACACAACAATAGGCCGTAATAGCAATAGCCTATCGGTAACTTTATAGTGCCTATTATATTATTATTTATATACTGATAATAGTCCTCATGATAATAATAATAATGACAATAACCTAATAAAAATAATAATGTAACCATTATTTCAAAACATATAGGCTACATAAAAAAAAAATACAGGTCAAATATTGTGTGCACTGGTTGAATATTTATGTGCATTAAATGAGATATTATATTCTGCACTATGGGTTTCACAAAATCCATGCCTATGACCCGGACAGTGCAGCTTATGTCCTCCTTGACCAAGACTTCACGGTGAATACTGGCTTGTTGTTGTTGTTGTTGTTGTTGAGTCCTACAGTAGGCTAGTTGTCTATGCACAGTCAAATGATAACATCATGGGCTCCTTGTTTACTGATTCATACACTGATGGGATTTTCATCTTTAGCTATTCTAAAGAGATGGTTGTATAGGGCCTAAATCATTAACATTATAGGCCTAGGTCTAAACATTGAAACCTGCCCTTTCAAAGTCCTTGATCTCTATATGCTTTATAGGCTAACAGAAATGATGCCATAAATAAGTGCAAGCAAGAACTGTTCGTCGCTAATCACCAGTCCACAACTATGTTTGTCTGTCAAACCCTGAACTATTGTAGTCTACAGGCCTACTGGCAATGCACCCCTTGTGGAAATGACGGTATTAGTGTGTGTGGAGGGCGATCTAGACAGTGCACCAGTTCGATCAATGATGAGAACTTTGGAAACATATTCAAATTCCTGTCGATCAAGTCCCTGCTCCCCCTCCCCCTCTTCTCTCCGCTCTTTGTTCCCCTCCATTGATTCTCTATACAAGCCGAAAAAAGAGAGAGGTAAGGGGGAGGGGAGGCTGGCTCTCGCTCATCACCCAAACCACACCACTGCCACCCAGCGGCCACTAGCGCGTGCGTGTGGTGCGTGTGTTGTATGTGCGTTCTTTGTTCACTCGGGCAAGTGGTCTACACATGATCACATCCTACTGTAAACGAGTATTTACAGAGATATAGCCTATCGGCTACTGTAGCCTAATGAAAATGCATACAAATCGACTATATTTGAAGACAAAGAATGCCGGATTCAGCCGTGCGTATCCCTTGTTCTCACCACGCATGCGTCTCTTCGTGGTTTTCACCAGAACAATGAAGCCGGAAGCAACTTTAATACTAAAGGCTTCTGGTGTAATTCATATAATTTAATTAGGCTTAGATATGTTAATGAGATATTTGACGAGTAAGCGGTAATTACCTTTCCTACATCTCTCTCAATTCAATTCAAGGGGCTTTTTTGGCATGGGAATTAACATTGCCAAAGCAAGTGAAGTAGATAATATACAAAAGTGAAATAAACAATAAAAAGGAACAGTAAACATTACACTCACAGAAGTTCCAAAAGAATAAAGACTTTACAAATGTCATATTATACATATACAATGTCGCTCTCTCTCCCTCCCTCTCTCTCTCATTGCATTTTTTCATCAGATACATAAAATGAGTGCGTCATTTACATGATTAGCCATAATCATCCATCTAAATGTCCCCCTAAATGTAATAAATATAAATCCCTCTCTGCCTGTCTGTCACCAGATATCTAATGGCTCCTTGGATGACAACGATATGTATATCGTATGACTTGACATTTCATTCACAAGGATCAATATAAAGGACAATATAGGATATGACCAGAATATCGATTTCAAGGTTTTGTGGAACTAGGCCCTCAACAGAACTGTGGAAAAGAGTCGTTGGCATTACAGTGACAAATTAAACACAAATTAAAAAGTATAACTTTAATTAGGCCTATACAGACTTTAATAGACAGACAACTAATATACCCTGCTAGAATAAATAACTTTTATTTATATGAAATGATTTGGAGAGAAAGAGAGAGAGAGAGAGAGAGAGAGAGAGAGAGGGAGCGAGACAGAGAGCGAGAGAGAGAGAGAGAGAGAGAGAGAGAGAGAGAGAGAGCGGGCAACACTCAGAACCCGTAGGGGGCAGAATCACTGCACAAAAAAACTTGTTCTCTCTCTGACTCTCTCTCAATTCAATTCAAGGCGATTTATTGGCATGGGAAACATATGTTTACATTTCCAAAGCAAGTGAAATAGATAATAAACTAAAGTGAAATAAACAATAACAGTAAACGTTACACAAAAGGTCCAAAAGAAAATACATTTCAAATGACATATTATGTCTATATACAGTGTTGTAACAATGTGCAAATAGTTAAACTATGAAAGGGAAAATAAATAAATATGGGTTGTATTTACAATGGTGTTTGTTCATCACTGGTTTCCCTTTTGCAGCAACAGGTCACAAATCTTGCTGCTGTGACGGCACACTGTGGTATTTCACCCAGTAGATATGGGAGTTTATCAACATTGGATTTGTTTTCAAATTCTTTGTGGATCTGTGTGTTCTGAGGGAAATATGTGTCTCTAAAATGGTTGTACATTTGGCAGGAGGTTAGGAAGTGCAGCTCAGTTTCCACTTCGCTTTGTGGGCAGTGTGCACATAGCCTGTCTTCTCTTGAGAGCCAGGTATTCCTACGGCGGCCTTTCTCAATAGCAGGGCCAAGCACATTGAGTCTTTACATAGTCAAAGTTTTTCTTAATGTAGCGTCAGTCACAGTGGTTTTTTTGTTTTCTCATGATCATGTACATAGCCCATCTATAATTTAGCCCAAACAACTACCTCTTTCCCAACTGTATTTATTTATTTATTTTGCTCCTTTGCACAGCATTATTTCTATCTCTACTTTGCACATTCTTCCACTGCAAATCAACCATTCCAGTGTTTTACTTGCTATATTGTATTTACTTCGCCACCATGGCCTTTTTTGCCTTTATCTCCCTTATCTCACCTCACTTGCTCACATTGTATATAGACTGATTTTTCTACTGTATTATTGACTGTATGTTTCTTTTACTCTATGTGTAACTCTGTGTTGTAGTATGTGTCGAACTGCTTTGCTTTATCTTGGCCAGGTCGCAATTGTAAATGAGAACTTGTTCTCAACTTGCCTACCTGGTTAAATAAAGGTGAAATAAAAATAGATTTTTAAAAAATTGGTTGGGTCTAATTGTGTTGCTGTCTTGGGGCTCTGTGGTTGTTTTTGTGAACAGAGCCCTAGGACCAGCTTGCTTAGGGGACTCTTCTCCAGGTTCATCTCTGTGAGTGATTGCTTTGTTATGGAAGGTTTGAGAATCGCTTCGTTTTAGGTTGTAGAATTGAACGTCTCTTTTCTGGATTTTGATAAATAGCGGGTATCGGCCTAATACTGATCTGCATGCATTATTCGGTGTTTTACATTGAACACTGGGGATATTTTTTGCAGAATTATGCATGCCAAGTCTCAATTTGGTGTTTGTCCCATTTTGTGAATTCTTGGTTGGTGAGCGGAACCCAGACCTCACAACAATAAAGGGCAATGGGTTCTATAACTCATTTAAGTATTTTTAGCCAGATCCTAATTGGTATGTCAAATTTTACGTTCCTTTTGTTGGCATAGAAGGCCTTCTTGCTTTGTCTCTCAGATATTTCACAGCTTTGTGGAAGTTACCTGTGCCGCTGATATTTAGGCTGAGATATGTTTATTGGCAAAGCTAGAGTGGTGTTTGTCAGACCATGAGACATCCCGAAAATCGGTCTTCTCACAAAATCGTAAGGTTTGGCCTACCAACTTTTATGACCACTCAATTGAAAGATGAGACTCTCACAAACACGGTGGTGTTCTCCGTTTTGCCCAGAATCCTCATAAGACTCTTCTGAAGTATATACGGAGACAGTTTATTGCTCTGAGGAAGGCCGTGAGGCCGATAGATAAAGCTTAAGAGCAGTGTGTAGGTTTCTTCTTGTTTTCTGATAGTTTATTGCCTAAAATAAGGGGATAAATACATCTTCTGAAGGTCCCAGTACCAGTTTAAAAAATGATTGAAAGTACATATGTGACCGACTGGCTCGATTCAGTCTAATGTAGCAAAATTGTGATTTTTTACATTGGATAAAAGTAGAGACTAGAAAATGGTATAGCATACACTAAAGTTGAGGAACAATGCGAAAGTAATTCTGCTTTGAAAGTTGATAAACTTGTAACCTCACTTTTGAGAAAATGGTCCTTGAATGTTTTGGTACCTACTGGAAAGCTCTTCTTTGTTTTCACCCATTCAGCATCTTTCACACCCTTTTAAGCTTTATAACCACCCATCTCTTTCAGGATTCACATGTGAGGCTATGTTCTAAACAACTAAAGATTTCAAGACTAAAGGCTGGTTTATACTACGTATTTGTCAATTTAATCTGGAGTGGCAGAGTGTGCTCTGGGCGTTCGTAAACTCAGAGGGTTGTCAGATTGGCCGTTCGTAAATTCTGAACTTTTCGCTCTCTGCGCACACTCTGGTCGAAAAGTAGGGTTGATCCAAGCGTCCTGACCTAACAACAGCAGTCAAGCACCCAAGCTAACTGGTTAACATTGGCTAGCTTGCTAGCTACTTCCAGACACAAATGAGAGAACAGCTCAATCTGACCATTTTACTCACCCTAGCAGAGCTGGTTAGGCTGTTTTTATGTTATCCAGAGCATTGGTGACTGTAACTGTGCTACTGGCAACAATTTAATAACTATTTTTTCCCAACGTTTACTGACACAGGCCATATTCAATGGATGTTGAGCGTTCGTAAATTTGTCAGTTATTCTGCACTCTGGCACACTCAGACGAGAGTGCTCTGAAATCAGAGTAGATAGCCAGAGCGAATTTACCAGCTACATCTATCGACAGTTGTCGCAGTGACACCATAAACATTCTATTGAAATAGTTTATTGCATAGTGGAGTCTTTTGTTTAGACATGAATCAATTAATCATAATCACAACTCATAACGTTACTACCCTGCATGAATCTGCAGGTAGCTAACCAACCAGGTTCAATGTTAACTAGCTAACAATTAAGCTATAACTAGCAATGCAAATGGCTCAGAGATAAAATAATATTACTACACAGATCACACACGTAATGTTAGCTAGCTATCCAGCCAGCTAACATTAGCTAGCTAGCTAACAGTTCACTTTAACTTGAAATGAAAATGACTTTCTGACAAAATTAGAAACGTCTATTATCTGAAAATATAGCTAGCTAGACTCTCTTACCCGTCCGTATACATAGACGGACACTTCTCCCTCTCTGTCACGGATGCCATGGTTGCCCTTGGTTTGAAGATGTAATCCGGAGCCTTCTGTGTTCTCTTTCCGACTCTGCATATTTGCAATCAAAGGCCAGAATTTTCTAAATTTCCTTAGCTATCATACTCTAATTCCACTGATTTCAAAACTTGGTTCTCCAGAAAGTGGAAAGCAACACTTATGCAGTTCTACTACATGATATCTTTCAAAAAAGCCACGTTAGAAAGGATTACCTACACATACTGTCCAGCTCATATTATAGACTGAAGCGTGCTACATGGCAGACCAATCCGAACTCATCTCTCGGCATGTTCAGCCCACTCATTTTCTCAGCCAATCATGGCTAGCGGGAAGGTTGCTGACCTTTTCCATGGCTAAACCAACTAGGCTCGTAATTTAACAATTGTATTCGTATGTATACATGGCAGACAAGTTTGTTATTAAGGCACATGAAAGTTCACATGTTCCAAAAATAATTTTTGCTAAAAAAAAACGCATTTTGATGAGAAAAAAAAAGTTTACGTTCAGATGGCGCAAGTAGTGACACGCACATACACCTAGTTTCCTCAAACGAGTCACATATGGAGATTATTTATTGCCTAAAATAAGGGGACAATTACATGTAAAAAAATAAATAAAATAAAAAAACATTTCCTGATCTTTCTTATATCTCTCAGATATAGTACAGACACTTCAGAACAAACTATCTGTTGTTCCATGTAGTGAATCTGGTATTCAGTGCATTTCTATTGGCTAATAGCAGTAATGCCAAATTCAGTGTTTCATCCAATAATTTCTTATATATACTTTTTTAATACCTTAAGGGGTGTTATAAAAATTCAAAATCAAATAGCTAAATCATTTTTGGTATGACCATCTTAAAACAAATCCATACGTTAGCTTAGAATCCCCCCTCCCCCAGCTTAGAACCTAGAGGGTTCATGCCTAACCTTAAGAATTCAGAGTTAATGCCTAAACTTAACCCTAACCTTACAAATTTGGAACTAATGTCTAAACTTAAACCCTTTGAAATTTGACATTTGGAACAACTTTGAAATTTGAGGTGTGAGGAACATGGATGAATATCTTGTTTTGACATGAGACTGTGAGAGCTTGTAGAGTATTTACAGCCACATCCATATATCATTTGGTTTTACCTTCCAACATAACTTGATACATTTACATGCATTTCACTACATTTCGCGACACCCACAATAACATCTGCTCTATATGTGTGTGATCAATAACATTTGATTTGAATTGATTTATGAGGTAAAAATATAGAAGTTTACAGTGCTCAGCAGTTATCAAACTACAGTATATACAATACCGGTCAAAAGTTTGGGGTCACTTAGAAAGGCATTTCCAGCTACAATAATCATTTACAACATTAACAGTGTCTACACTGTATTTCTGATCATGTTGATGTTGTTTTAATGGACAAAAAAATGTGCTTTTCTTTCAAAAGCAAGGAAAATTCTAAGTGACCCCAAACTTTTGAACGGTAGTGTATATGTAGGCCACGTTATAGCTTAAATTCCATGACAGTATGATTAAGAGCAGGTCGCCAACCCGGAGGCACGACACATCCCCTCACTTTGTTTACTGCCTTGTGCCGCACAGTGCACTCAGAAATTAGAACAACTCTGAATCTGTACTTCATTGTTGAACAAATAGATTTTATTAACACATATTTGTGTTCAGACCACATAATAGGGCAACAATATGTGATTATACAGCTCTACTAATCACATTGTTCGTCCACATAATAGAAACAACATTTTCATTTGCATGAGACAAAGTCCACTCAATCAGTAGTTATTGTTCTAGTATCCTATGGTGCCTCTGGTGCCAATGACATCTATAGTGCCACCAACTAGTCTGGGGCAGCCATCTAAGGTTGCAGTGACTATATTCACACAACTTCCAAGGACATACACTGAGTGTACAAAACAGTTTCCAGTGTGTATCAACAATGGTCCACCACCCAAAGGACATCCAGCCAACAAGACAACTGTGAGAAGCATTGGCGTCAACATGGGCCAGCATCACCGTGGAACACTTTCAACACCTTGTAGTCCATGCCCCAATGAATTGAGGTTGTTCTGAGGGCAAAAGGGCATGGAACTTAATATTAGGAAGGTGTTCCTAATGTTTTGTACACTCAGTGTACACATAAGGTTACTTATAACATTTCATGGCCCAAGTGGCCCAGCGGTCTAAGGCACTGCATCTCAGTGCAAGAGGTGTCACTGCAGATACTGGTTTGATTCCAGGCTGTATCACAACTGGCAGTGACTGAGAATCCTATAGGACGGCGCACAATTGGCCCAGCATCGTCCGGGTTTGGCCGGGGTAGGCTGTCATTTTAAATAAGAATTTGTTCTTAACTGACTTGCCTAGTTAAATAAAGGTTAAATTAAATAAAATGTCCATTGGTTCAGGTATTATAGCCCCGGTGTGATATGGTGCCATCTAGGGGTGTAGCATGTCTGACTTTGAATGCAGCAACTAATCATTCTCAAATGTATTGGAGTCTAATTCATTGAGTACACATATCAAATTTGGAGTCAGTTTAACTTATGGTTCATGAGAGGAAGATAAAACATTATTTTTGCATTAGCATATGTGCTAACGTGCATCTATAGTTACAGTGTTGCCATATTTGAAAGTAGCAACAATTTTTCTCCAAACTATTAAAGACTAACGCAATTAATTTAAATACCAAATCTGGAGTGAATATGATGTATGGTTCACGAGGAGAAGATGATTTTGAGCATTACCATTACATATGCAAATTTGTTATTAATAGTTACTTTTTTATATGTATATCAATGCCAACTCAGTGTAGTTCGTCTTAGGGAGGTCCATGATAGCAATGACAGGTTTCAAGTTGATAGGAAACTGTGGTGTGGATTTACAGTGGTTTAAATGGACATGTAAAATCTGATTTTTTACTTGTCAATAACTCGGCCATCTTCTTTTTACTAATCCCTTAGCTTCTCAAACTAAGTTAAGACATGCCATGGTCCTACATTCCAAATGTGGTGCAATTTTGGTCATATGGTTCATGAGAAAAACATTTTAAAATATATTTAGCATATTTTAGCACATCAGCATACCAGCATCTATTGGTATAGTGTGGCCATCTTTGAATGCATCAATATTATTCTCTCAAACTCTTTAGGGACTATTCTGATGAGTTCAAAGACCACATTTGGAGTGAGAAGAAGATTTTTTATGATTATTTAAAGCATTAGCATTACATTGTCAAAAGTGAATTGTTAACGGTTTCCTTATTTTTTAAGATAGCAGTGCCAAAACAAATATGGTTCACTGTGAGAATGTCTTTGAGGACCCTAAAAATGTTAAAGTTTTAATTTGGAGTGAATTTACAAAGGATTTAAATTGACATGAAAAATCTAATTTCCTGAATCATCTCTTAAACAATCTCTTAACCAAACGAATTTGGTGTTATTTGAAATTATGGTTCACGAGTGTAGGTTTTTCAAAGGTTTTCCAAAATTTCCAAGATGGAGGAAAATCTACCCTGATGGACCTAATGGGTCCTTGATACAGGGAAGTGACCAAGAACCCAATGGTCACTCTGACAGAGGTCCAGAGTTCCTCTGTGGAGATGGGAGAACCTTCCAGAAGGACAACCATCTCTGCAGCACTCCACAAATCAGGCCTTTATGGTAGAGTGGCCAGACGGAAGCCACATGACAGCCCGCTTGGAGTTTGCCAAAAGGCACCTAAAGACTCTCAGACCATGAGAAACAGGATTCTCTGGTCTGATGAAACCAAGATTGAACTATTTGGCCTGAATGCCAAGCGTCAGGTCTGGAGGAAACCTGGCAGCATCCCTACAGTGAAGCATGGTGGTGGCAGCATCATGTTGTGGGGATGTTTTTCAGCGGCAGGGACTGGGAGACTAGTCAGGATCGAGGGAAAGATGAACGGAGCAAAGTACAGAGAGATCCTTGATGAAAACCAGCTCCAGAGCAATCAGGACCTCAGTCTGGGGCAAAGGTACGCCTTCCAACAGGACAACAACCCTAAGCACACAGCCAAGACAAAGCAGGATTGGCTTTGTTACAAGCCCGGACTTGAACCCAATCGAACAAAAAAACGGTTTTTTCTTTGTCAATATGGGGTATTGTGTGTATATTGATGAGGGGAAAAAACGATTTAATCCATTTTATAATAAGACTGTAACATAACAAAATGTGTAAAAAGTCAAGGGGTCTGAATACTTTCGAATGCACTGTATTCACAAATTGTGGAGTTGATAAACATCAACAAATATGGAACTGACAGCTGTTAGCATAGCTAGCTAGCATGCTAATCTTATCTAGCTAGCTAGCTAATGTTAGCTGGTGTTGCTCAGTTCTTTTTAACTACACCATATTCAAAAGATTAGCTAGCTTGCTCTGTGGCTGGTTCTGGAGCTGAATTTGTCATAAACCAGTAGCATACTGCCCTGCATCCCACTGCTGGCTTGGATGTTAAATGGTTGTCCTGACTCTCTGTGGTCATTCAAAATCCCAAGGCAATAATTGCAAGGGTAGGAGTGTTGCCCCAGTGTCCTGGCTAAATTCCCAACCTGGCTCATTTCCATCATAGCCACCTAATCACCCCCTCATTCCTAAATAGCATATACAGTATCACTCCTCTCCACAATGCTAGCTGATGTGTGGTGAGTGTTCTGGCATGCATCACCCAGGTGGGTGCCACACATTGATGATGGATGAGGTGAGTTCCCCCCTTACTATGTAATGTGCTTTGAATACCTCAGTTAGCAGAAAGGCGCTATATAAATCCAATCCATTATTGTTATTATAAAGATTGATTTAGGGAAAACTTAGCCACAGATGGAAACCACTGGCCTTTCTTTGACTTCGCCACCTACTCTTGTTATTTCCAAAGTTTGGACATATTCCATAAATTGTGTCTGCAAATCTGCCATAGAAATAGTTAGAAAGAATTAGATGAAACTCTGGTAATATGGATAACTATTGAAAGATAGCTCATATGTGTTTTTCTAAATTTGAATGGACACAGTGCACCCTTTGATAGGCATAGGCTGCTGGCAGGCTTTGGCTGCGGTACAGCAAAGCCAAGTCTGCCTGTGCCCATGGTTCTCACAGGGGAATTGAAATTATAGGCTACAGTCACTTTGCTCATCATCATGCATGCTGCAAATGACATGTAGCTAGCTATAAGTTCCTTGAATCTTTTTTTGTGTGCCGTTTTATTATCTGGAAAGACACTTGTAATTTATATTTTTGTATTTATTTTGTATTTTGTTACCTTTATTTAACTAGGAAAGTCAGATAAGAACAAATTCCTATTTACAATGACGGCCTACCCCGGCCAACAAGGACGTTGGGCCAATTGTGTGCCACCCTTATAGGACTCGCGATCACGGCTTGTTGTGATACAGCCCTGGTTCGAACCCGGGTCTGCAGTGACGCCTCTAGCACTGCGATGCAGTGCCTTAGACCGCTATGCCACTCAGAATAACTAAAGAGTTAACTTTACACCAATCAAAGCAGAGAAGCCTGAAGGGAAGCAAAGCTTTCGTGAAAACAATGAAATAACACATGGAATCATGTAGTAACCAAAAAAGTGTTAAACAAATCCAAATGTATTTTAGATTTTAGATTCTTCAAAGTAGCCACCCTTCGCCTTGATGACAGCTTTGCACTCTTGGCATTCTCTCAACCAACTTCATGAGGTAGTCACCTGGAATGCTTTTCCAACATTTTTGAAGGAGTTCCCACATATGCTGAGCACTTGTTGGCTGCTTTTCCTTCACTCTGCGGTCCAACTCATCCCAAAACCATCTCAATTGGGTTCAGGTCGGGTGAATGTGGAAGCCAGGTCATCTGATGCAGCACTCCATCACTCTCCTTTTTGGTCAAATAGCCCTTACACAGCCTTGAGGTGTGTTTTGGGTCAGTGTCCTGTTGAAAAAACAAATGATAGTCCCACTAAGCGTTAACAAGATGGGATGGCGAATCGCTGCAGAATGCTGTGGTAGCCATGCTGGTTACGTGTGCCTTGAATTTTAAATACATCACAGACAGTGTCACCAGCAAAGCACCCCCACACCATCACACCTCCTTCTCATTGCTTCACGGCGGGAATCACACATGCAGAGATCATCCGTTCCACTACAAATTTGGACTCATCAGACCAAAGGACAGATTTCCACCGGTCTAAATGTCTATTTTTGTGTTTCTTGGCCCAAGCAAGTCTCTTCTTATTATTGGTGTCCTTTAGTAGTGGTTTCTTTGCAGAAATTTGACCATGAAGGCCTGATTCAGACAGTCTCCTCTGGACAGTTGATGGTGAGATATGTCTGTAACTTGAACTCTGTGAAGCATTTATTTGGGCTGCAAACATTTGTCTGGTACTGTATATTTTATACAGAGTAGCTCCAAAATAGGTGAAAATTTACTAATTATCTAATGAATGAATTATGATACTTTTCTGGTAAAAAATAGTGGAGGTGCAGAAACATACATTTGCACACCCTTTTTTCATTTGCTCCAGCGGCTCAAGCGGTCAAGTGGACTAAAGGCTAATCTCAGTCGCAATCAGGAATAACTTTGCAGCTGTTCCTGATTAATAAACAATGTGATACTGGTGGGTGGTAACATTCAAATAAAACCCGGCCCTGAAACAAAATATAGGCTGAAAATAATGTGTACATCATATCATAGTAAAATACACCGCATTCAGGCGAATTTGCACGAAGTGGGCAGTTGTCACTTCAAAACCAAATATATCACACTTTGACTAAGACGATGACTTATTGACCTAAATCCTTATGCAACATCATAGGTAAGTTCTGGCCATCGTCTTTCAGCTCGAAAAAGTAGATTTCTACTGGTGTGGACGTTTAAAACAGAAAATAACAGCATGAAGTCTCCCCTCAGAACTTTTCACTTTCATCCAAAACTAAACATGGTAAAGATATTCACATTAAGTCATAATTAATCAATTTGATCATTAACAGATAATTAACACATACCTATATGTTGGCTAGGTGGTTAATAAAGACAAATTATATTAATGTAAATAAATAATCGTTGATTTATTTATAAACCAATCCACCAATGTCACGTGCCATGATTTAATCAACACTTTAGAGCATTAGTTAAAGTATTCCAAGACCATATACTGTATAGGCCTATCTTCAATTAAAACGTTTTGAGTTGATTGAAACGCATGGGCTGTCTTTAGATCAGAAGTCTAATTATACTTTCATTACTTTTCATTTAATCATATTACTTAGATTACGTTGAACCATATTAGGCCCAAATGCATGTATTTATTGTGAGTCCGTTATTGACCAACCAGACAATTTATGCCACAGAGCTTTTGTCCTTCACTGATTATGGGATAATAGTTACAATTTACGGTACGTCATTATTAAAATATAACAACATCTTTGAAAACTAAAGGAGCAAGTTAAAGAATCTTATATTTAGCACAGTAGGACACCTTGTACGTTTCCACTCGTTTGCTTGTAGACCTATTTAATATATATTTCACATGTTGTCGAGTTAATACTCTCTGGACCCGCAGTGTGTAGGATATTTTTATTCTGATTAATGTGAGTGAGGTTAGTTTGGGTTGTCAGAACTATTCGATGACCCCTTACTATTTTTCAGCTGATGAATTGAAAGCGAAATAAACCATCCATTAAACGACGATATGATTATTAGTCATCGACTTCAGAAAAACGTTCTTATAATATTTTGTTTAAAATAATATAAAATATTTTGCTTCTTGGTTTGATAAAGGCAATATCGACAAACAACATATCTCTCTCTGTTTCAGACATGTTCAGGGTTCCAAAGCCCTATGTTTGTTTCTTGATTTAAGAGTATAAAAGGTAGAGTAAAAGTTTTAAAAAGTTAAACAAAATACATAAAAAACCTTCATACAACTTGTTGATCTCTACTTTCGCATTAGCAGCTGTTCTCCCGAGTCCTAGCCACTCACAATCATGACTAGGCGACTGAAAAATACTAATATAACGGTTTGGAAAGGTCTATTATATTCAATGACTTCAGTTTGTGTATGGTCAGTGTGGCTAAACTGACAACGTCATCCTATAAAAGAATGAGCTGGGGTTTTGATAAATTCAGATTTAGACAAAACACATTTCATCAGTGATATCCAACGTTAAATTACGATGGCCTGAGGCACCAATTGAAAGGAATTAACTTTTTAAACGAGAACTTCGAATAAAAAACAACTTTCGATTTTGATATTAACACTATATGCCTACCTTGCTTTATTAAACCAATCGATATTCTTCTGTTGGTTTGTTCAGAAATAGGAGCCGTTAGAATAGGCTATAAAGGCCTCTTCTGTTTGGGGAATCACCTGGAAACTGTATCAGGCAAGATTTTACCAAACATCTAACAGCAAAAAGTAATATATGAAGTAAACGGATGTGAATGAATTGTTTTGACTTTACCGCTGTTTGGATGTAGAGAGCATAGTCTATTGATTAGACTGTAGGCCTACACCCAACGCATTTTTTTTCTTTCTTTGAAAGTTATTATTATGTACATCTTGGCTATATAGGC
Organism: Oncorhynchus mykiss; assembly: GCF_057628025.1. Lineage (NCBI taxonomy): Eukaryota > Metazoa > Chordata > Actinopteri > Salmoniformes > Salmonidae > Oncorhynchus > Oncorhynchus mykiss. The sequence goes on from NC_143032.1 coordinate 17,414,683, forward strand.
TATGCTATTCTGACTGGTGCTGATAATTGTAAATCGGTCAGTGGTATAATGCAGATTTATGCAGATTCGATTATTGACCTTCTGCTCGAGGCGTGACTGGGAGAGGGGCCAAATTTAGATTAATATTTGTGCTCGCGGTTGATTAATGGTCAGCCGGAATCCCGAGGACAAAAGTGGGCAAGTTAGAGAGGATATAAGGCGCTGGGACCGAGCCAGATAGACAAGTAAAAATTAAAATAAAAAAAGCTAAATAAGAAGTCCAGTGTCAAAAACGGGTTTTGCTGAGATGTGTGCCTATAGCCCCCAGAGACAAAAAAGACAAGGGTTAACAACTTGTTACTGAGTAAAACTAAAATAAAACTAGTTCTCATGAAGACATAAATACTTCAGTTATCTCCTATTGTTCTGAAAAGAACAACAATACAATTTGCAATACTAAATGTTTATCCTATATTTGGATATTGGCAAATAAAAAATGAATGTAAAAAAAAAAGTTGGGAGCCTTTGCACAGTCTGGGATGACACCTGAGAGCCAGCCAGGTGAGAGGTCATGAACTTTGACCTTGATCCGCTCCAGGTTGTCTTTTTAAACCCTAGACACACTGCTCTGGTATAGGTGTCTGTCTGATGCCATTCTCCCCATCTGCATCAGAAACAAGGTTTTTCAGAGAGAATTTAAAATATCTATTCAGATAGCCTAATTAGTCTAAACATGATGGGCCTTCCTCTGGGTTAAAAAATAGATTTTCAATGAAGGGAAACAAAATCCATGTAAGGATCCAAAAGAGTTTGGGGAATCTCTGCCCTGTCTTGACAGGACCATGAACAGTTTCTACCCTCAAGTCATAAGACTGCTACATAGTTAGTCTAGGTAACTATTGGTTAACTATTTAACTATCTGCATTGACTCTTTTTGCGCGAACGTTTTTGACTCTTCACATACGATGCTGTTACTGTTTATTAGCTATTCAGTTGCCTAGTCACTTTATCCCTACCTATATGTCGCAGGAGGTTGGTCACTCCGTTCCAGCCATTATTATGAGCCGTCCTCCCCTCAGCAGCCTCCACTGCTATGTGTAAATATCTACCTCAATTACCTCGTATCCCTCGGTACTGGTACCCCGTGTATATAGACAGGTTATCGTTACTCATTGTGTATTTATTTATTGTATCTATTTTTTTGCTATTATTTATATATTTGTTCTCTCTACATGCATTTCACTGTTAGTCTACACCTGTTGTTTACGAAGCATGTGACAAATAACATTTGATTTGATGATGCAACAAAATATGCAGTGACTCCATCCTGTAGCCTCACATGCCCAATCCTGCAAATGATTTAGACCTATATGAGAATAAACTATGCCTATATTTATTTATTTTGTTCTCAATGAAAGATACTGTAGCCTAAATGAAACAAACAGACGTGATACATTGTGGAGCTGTAGATTTTTTTCACTCCACCACGAGCGGTGAATGAACGCTATGTGAGCTTTGCCCTCTCCCCTGCATGCAGTGTCAGCTGATTACGTCACGTGATCCGGTTTCGTGGGTTGTTTCTGTTTCAAAATGGAGTTGTCTGAGTCGGTGCAGAAAGGGCTGCAGTCTCTAGCAGACCCGTCGCTTTTCGACCTGAAGACCTCCTCTGTGTTGATATAATTAACCTTTCGCAGCTCGCTAACCGCCCATGCCGACCGTAGTGTTCTCGGTAAGCCTGCTCTCTCTCCACCGTCGCCTTTTATTTCTGCTTCTTTCACAGCTTCCGGTTTCTTCCCAGTTTGACTTGAAGGCTCGTTTTGAAAAATGTGGAATGCACGATAGATTTTAACACCCGTGGATCTGAAATGAATCAAATGTAACAGTGTTTGCATCTTTTATGTTTCAAGTGGTAGTTATAGGAAATATGACTATTGATCAGGCTACAACAACGTGTACCCAGGCGAACAGTGAGTTTACTCACCAAGTAGTAGCAATTTTGGGGCGGCAGGTAGCCAAAGTTAGTGGTTAGAACTTTGGGCCAGTAACCGAAAGGTTGCTGGGTCAAATCCCCGAACTGACAAGTTGAAGATCTGTCGTTCTGCCCCTGAACTGTTCCCCTGTAGGCCGTCATTGTAAATAATAATTTGTTTTTAACTGACTTACCTAGTTAAATAATAAATAACTGAGAATGCAGGTTAGGCTACAGTTTAAAAAATATATAGGTTAGAAAATGTAGGAAGCAATCTGGAACTAAAAAGGTGCTCCCTAGTGACTAAATGGGATTTTAATCATATATTTCTAGTGCCATATTGCTATTATAAAATGCTAACCTTAAACTGCTCGTGCCTTATTGTTTAATCAGACCCACTATAAAAGCTTGCCGAGACATTCGGCTACAATTTCAGGAAAAATCCTCTCAAAATATATTTAGCTATTTTTTTTAATTAGCCCACTTGGCTAACAGTGGACTAAAATATATGTTTTTTTATTTCGTTTTTGAGTGTATTTTTTTCTTTACGATATGTGTGATGAATAAATAACTGGTCAATGTTTTTTTCTGATCATAGATCAACCTGAATTGATCTGCCACCACCTGCATACTGGAGGGGGTCAAACAAAACGTGGACAAATCCACTATAAGGTAACACTTGGTTTGTCCTGCTATATTATTGCTAATGGAGGTTGACCTCTCTGAAGTTAATAAATAATTCATCTCGTCCCCCAGAGACTAGGGTCAAGTTTAGAAAATAATACATTTGTCATTTAACAGACGCTCTTACCAGAGCGACTTACAGATAGTGCATTCATCTTAAAGGGCAATTCTGCCACTTTTCAAGCCCCTATTTATTATCTCAGCACCAAACCAGTGTCTACATATGTGAAAACAGCACGTTTCTATGATCTGTGGTTAAAAAGATAAGGGCCCTAAAAATGGTTAAAGAGAAGAAGGTTTCCATCTACACTTTTATGTGAGTGAAGTCATACTTTATACCAAAACAAATCAGGACAGCTGTGATGGAAACTGACAGTTTTGGTACAATTTCATAAAAGCAGACAGATAACTTGTTCCTTTGACATTGTGAGATATTTTTGTAAAGTATGTCAGAAATGGAGATGGAAATGTTTTTATGTGTAAATATTGAAATAACAATCATATCCAAGTTAAGTGGTCCTCTCACTGTAACTCGGGAAAGCATGCAGTTTATTAGGCTACAGATTAAATATGTTACGGGAGACTTCACAGGGTGGTGAAAGTGCATGGTGATCTTGATCCTCCTTTCCAATAAATATCAATGGTCTTATTCTGGTGACAAGATGATAGATGCTTGACTGCTGTTTGACAAATAAACATTCTTGCTCTTATCCATAATAATCTCATGTAGACTAGCCTAACCACACAGTATCTGCGAGCTGTTGGCTAGAGCGCAGGTGCCAAGATTATAGAGTAGGCACATTTGCAACTGTTTTTGTGGTGGGAAAATGTGCATATTTTCTTTGTGGATTTTAGAATATTTGCATGAAAATCTGTCGCCAATTGAAACCTAGCTTGTGTTATCACAAGGTATGATTAACAGTGGGGGGGAAAACTCCCTCTGATTAGAAACTCATTGCAGTTTTCTTGCTCCCAACATCACTGTAAATCTGTTTGAAAATTATAAATGTTATAACTTTTGATCATTTCATCGAGTTGAACTTTGTTTTCTACAAAATGTCTAAATACACAATTTTCACATGCATATGTACACACTGGTATTGTGCTGGAGATAATGAAAATTAGGTTGAAAAGCAGTGGAATTGCCCATTTTAAGACAGCTAGGTGGGACAACTACATATCTCTGTCATAGTAAGTACATTTTTCTTCAATATAGTAGCTATCAGCAAAGTTAGTCCAAGTAGTAGAAGAAGTCAAGTGTGAGTGTGGAGCACTCTATTATCAAGAGCATTCCACTTCACCTGCTAAATTAAATCCGTAGGCCTACATGAGGCGAAAGGGACTTAATTATGATGAATATATTGATAAATGATGGAGCTGATTTTGTCATTACAGCTTGTGCCTGGAGGATGTTAGGTTTGATGCAGAGAGAACATATGTATTCTACATCACATACCAGGTGATGACTACCTTATTATTTTTTATAACATCTTAATTACCTTATTGCAAAGAAATGCAAATCCATACCAGATCTCAACCCCAAACGGACTCTTTGAACTCCAGAAATATAAAAGTGATGTGGAAATTCTATTGTCAGGGTAACTTTTTCTGATGTTTTCATTTCCAGTCAGCCTATTTGAAATGCCATAACAATTCATGACTATGGGGTTATTGTGGCTAAAGTGTTGACTGGACAAATATACTTGATTTTAAAGTATTAGATTTAAATATAAAACACTGCATTGTCTGTTTGTACAGAACGGCTTCTGGGTCACCACAGTACAGAGATAAGTTTGTAAACTGTGGGAACATAGTCACATCCTAACACATGCCAACAATTCAGACAAGACCTTATCGGAGCCCTACATTTTTGTTATGGGTTCTCTATATGGCTCATGGAACATCACTTTGACCATGCAGTTTACACTTCATTAACATCTGTAGATCTACAAATGTTCTAAATCCACGCTATTGAACTTTTCCAGTAATATTATATATCTTCCCCAATACACACATCCATCCCCATTGAAACATCAAGTGCAGCCTAAAAAAAATGTGAACAAGAAAACAATATAGGGGGTTTTCATTATATATAATTAAAGTTTGTTTGAAGTTGGGTAATAACAGTTTTATTTCAAATGTATTGAACAGTTACATTTTAAATGAACCACCAATTTTTGTTTGAAAGCTTTTGGTGTGTTATCAGGAAATATAGATTAGTCAATTTAATAATCTTGCTTTGCATTATTTGCAGTTATTTGACAGAATTAGCTCACTGAACAAAAATATAAACGCAACATGTAAAGTGTTGGTCCCATGTTTCATGAGCTGAAATAAAAGATCCCAGACATTTTCCATATGCACACAAAGCTTTTCTCATTTTGTGCACAAATTAGTTTACAATAAAGGGCCACTCTAAAATGTGTAGTTTTGTCACACAACACAATGCCACAGATGTCTCAATTTTGAGGGAGTGTGCAATTGACATGCTGACTGCAGGAAGGGCCACCAGAGCTGTTGCCGGATTATTGAATGATTTTTTTCTACCATAAGCCGCCTCCAACATTTTAGAGAATTTGACAGTACATCCAGCTGGCCTCACAATCGTGGACCACGTGTATGCTGTTGTGTGGGGAGAGAGGTTTGCTGATGTCAATGCTGTGAACAGAGTGCCCCATGGTTGGGTAATGGTATGGGCACTACTGACAATGAACACAATTGTATTTTATCAATGGCAATTTTTTTGAAAGGTATATGTGACCAACAGGGGCATGTCTGTATTCCCAGTCATGTGAAATCATAGATTAGGGCCTAAGGAATTTATTTAAATTTACTGATTCACTCATAAGAAACTGTAATTCAGTAAAATCTTAGAAATTGTTGCATGTTGTTTTTATATTTTTGTCTTGTGTGTGTATTATTTAGCAGATGCTTTTATCCAAAGTCACTTAGTCATGCGTGCATAAATTGCACATATGGGTGATCCCGGGAATCAAACCCACTACCCTGGCTTTACAAGCACCATGCTCATCCAGCTGAGCTACAAAAAGTTTATGGAAATGATCAATGTGCTGACAATATCTCTTCCAATTGTTTTATGCTTCACTTTCATAGAGTGCAGCAGACTAGGGAATGGACCTAGCCTAACTTGGGTCACATTTATTTGTGACGTATTTTGACGATGTATGATCTCTTAACCGTTTTAAGATTAGTGAATTAACCTGCAAATGTGACATGACAATTTGTTTCACAAACTTTGAATCGGTTTATTTTCCTTGGAGAAAGCGCAGTTCTTTTACGATGAGCGTTTGTTTGTAGCGAATTGATAGTTGCTTTTACATTGTAATTAATCACCACGATTGTCCCCTTTTGTCTCCCTCCTGACAACCAAGCTTCAGAATGCTGAAAAGTGTTGCCCTGTTCTCCATAGGGCTCCATCCGCGACAAGATGTTTTGCTGTTTGATTTTAACACACGTAATATGATCACTTAGCCTAATATGTGGAATGACTCTGGGTTAAATAAACAAAGGTTTTTAATGCATAAGGTTACCGTTGAACAGCCTATATAAATCGGTATTCATGAGTTCCTGTATGCATGCTTCTTGCCTTGTAAATATATTTGTTTAATATAGGCCTATTGTGTGCATCTGTAGCCCATTGGTAAATCTGTATTCTGGTTGTCCTTTTAGTATAGGGAGATGCCCTCCTCATATCAACGACGTGCCATGGCGCCTGGTGTACCTTATCAAGGTATTGGTTGGTAATAATAAACTACAATTGAATCAGATAATTATGGTTTAGAGGTCTTCTGGTTACTTCGTAGCCCTAACATATTTTGTTTCCATGACAGAACGGGCATGTGCATAAGGTCAACGAGCCGTCCTATCTGATTTCATTAAACGTTGAGGTATGTCCCTTTCCAGAACCCAATGATCTAAAACTGTCTTGAGTCTGTTAAACGTGTCATCATTACAAACGTAAGCCTATACTTTTACAGAATACCAACAACGGAGGATCGTCGGAAGAGGTCCATTTTAGCTGCACTATGGAACAACTTCAGGTAGCTAATGTTTTGTTGCAGCCTATATATAATGTGGGGTTCACCATTAGTTGAATAAGGTAATTTCACAGAAAGTCTGTGATAATGTTTTACATGCACTCTTGAACGTGGCAATTGATTTAAATAGATAGCCTACACTGTATTTTCCAAATCAGCATACTTTACAGATCTGTATATAATTATTGGCTAGCTGTTAGGTCCACGTGAATGAGTACAAATAAAGTCATGTTAGTTCTATTTGATGTTTGTTAAATGATTATTAAACTTTTTCTTGAATAGCATGTCTTGCAATAGTGTTCTGTGTTTTAGATCTATGTGCAGTAATCTCATTCAATAGTGTTCTGCAGACTGTTTCATTTATTTTTTTTTTTTACACATTTGTTAAACAATTTAAATAAATAAATTAACAGAAAAACAGTTTCGTATTTTTTTCAATATTCACTCGAATTGTGTATTTGTGTATTTCCATCCATTACTTTCTGTGTGAATACTGATGCCAAGAAATAAGCATAACCGCTGAGTGACAGGGCAGTCTCGATCTAAGTGTAGCCTATGAACTTATCCTAAAAAAAGTCAATTTGTTACATGTCAATTTTACTTTTCCTCAATTGAGTTCGACGTAAACATGATCCCGTAAGGTCTACAAACCAATCTTCACTGTGACTTGAGGTTGCCTGCTTTAACGTCCTGCAGTAGCTATTGCTTCATGGCTAGTTTAAGAGTATTGAAATAGGGGCCAGAATTGTTTTTATTTAGAAATGTTTTTACCCTGTTGCAAAGACAGTTCTGAGGAAGGAAGTTTGGTAATGTGTATGTTCGGGAACACTATCTATCCTTCTTTTGGGTATGAGGTGAACCAGAACGGTTGCATTAAATTTCAGTTGACCTGAACATCCTTAGAATTAATCTAAAATATATTCACAAATTAACGAATTGTACTCGGGCCTACTGTGATGACTATTCCGTTATGAATTTAAATGGAATTGACTCTCACCCTGGCAGGTTTCAGTGCAAACTATCCTGGTAATCTAATTGACAGGATTCAGACTGAGGCAAGGTTATAATTTACACTCAACAGTGCTCCAAACTCCTCCAGTACGTGAGGGGAAACCATTAAATGGTGTGTGATTCAAACTTTCCGTCATTCTCTGTTTGGAAGAGTACCGACTGTGTATGTGACTTTGTTTTCAGGATTTGTTGGGAAAGATAAAAGACGCTGCCAAGAGTCTTGAGGGCTATGCAGTTGTGAGCCTAGCCTGCTCGAACAGTGGAATCCGGTTTCCCACGTGATCTCCTCTGCTTCCTTCATCTCCTGAAAGCACTGAAGTTCAGCGATTTCAAGCGGCGTTGATATCCGCTTTGTATTTTATACTTATTTCATTCGTCATTAAATATTTGTATCCGTTCAATGATGTAGGCCTATTTTTGTCAGTAAAACAGTTCAATGCATGCATGGTAATTTGCAGGCATAAAATAAGAGTCAAATTATATTAAAGTAAGCTATATAGCATGCGTGTGTCCCCATAGTCCAATGCATAGTTCATATCAACTCTAGATGTGTAGTCTATGCAGTCTCCGACTGATAGGAGTTTTCGTCTTGTAAATAGATTTTTTCCACTGCCACATAACGGTGAAGGGGTGTTTGTGGCAAATAAATTATCAAAATTGGAGAGAATATCGTGCCGAAGATTAGTATAATGTGTCATATCTAGTTTACAAACTGGTGGCAATGCATTAGTTACATTATATTGCGGCTCACCAGAGGGAACAGAACCGCATGTAGTTTACGTACAGAGCCTCCTATAGTAGCCGACCTATTACCGATGCTTTCATTTCCTAAATGTCCCCGTCTTCAGTACGATCATGAATTAGTATTGTATGGGGTCGTTTGCCATGGAATATCAACACAGTAGCCCCAGCTTTCTATCGGCTTTGGAAAGTGTATCCTAACCAACGCATGTATGACAAAGACGCATTTTGCCAAGCTCATGTCTTTGGAAAGGGACACAGCAGAGGCACATAATAGAAACGTGGTTGGAAAAACGCACACTGGCTATTGTTTAGAAACATCAGTGATATCTTGAGTGACACAACTACAACGTTTGAAGCAAATTACGAGATCATGGTGGGCTTTGGATAACACATTATTTGTGTCATTTTACGAAGCATCGTGAATTGGCGAGCCCCCGGAATACACCGACACTAATTTCCAGGCCACCCTTAAGGAATGATACCACGTGACCAAAGCGGGGCGGTCGAACTACAAGCCATTTTGGGGACGGTGTCAGTTTCCACTGAGCCACACTGCTGCATTTTTCGAAGAGACTCATTGGGAACACAAACACACCGTTCGGAACGCACAGCCAAAAGTCTGAAATATTAGACAACAGAGGACACTACGCGCCCAAAGTGCATAGAAGGAGAACACTACGAATTTTACGCTTCTGAAATGAGCCCCGGGTTGCCTGGCGCTCTCTGCAATTGACAGCGTCTGCAGCTTGTTTCAAGATGGCGGCTGAGCTCGTATTCATTTTCTGCTGATCGCCTCCTAACTTTCATTGTCTCTCCGTCTCCAATATCGCTGATCGCCAGCCAATCTCTAGGTATGTATTATTCGATATATTTTCTTACCAACAGGTGAATAACGATTAAGTTTTCGCCGCGTATATGTGTTTTTCTGCGGGTTTAAATGCGTTTCCAGCCCGTGGTGGATGGGGCTTTGACGGTGTCTCGCACTCACGGACGTGGAGCTCTGTCCTCGCACTGCTTCTAAAATTGTGTTCCCTTCTTGCGCAAGCCTTGATTTTGCGCTCAACAGACCAGCGCATTGAATTCTTTAGTATTTAATGTAATTATCTCTTATGAGTGTCCATTGAGAGTGTTTCCGTGACGTTGGTTAGATTTCCACAAAGCCAGTGATCTCAATCGAACAAGACCGAGATTGGTGAGGTGTTTACGGCAGCACACAGTCCAATGGTTCTCCTGGTTGGTTTGGTTCCATATACTGTCCCCATTTTATAGAAATAGGATCTTTTGGATGTTGGGGATAGATCAGTGTGGTTGCATTACGCACATGTCATCAAGTGTTGTTTTTATTAACTTAACTTCCCTCTTGTTGAACCGGTCCTCTGTAGCCTGGTGGAGGGTAAACCATTTAAATGATTTACTGAAATATCAGCACGATCAGTTAGTTGTTAAAGAAGGATTTGAATGTATAGGTCTACACGCAAGTTGACAAAGGAACGATATTGGCGCACATTAATCATGCATAAACCAATTTTCAGATTTTTGTTACCATCATGTCAAGATGGTACAAAGGTCCATTGACTGATTCAGAACAAGGGTCCTCTCAATTAGCCAACCATCTTTGAATTATCTGTAAAAGGCATATATTTACTATTGAGTTTCGTCACGACTTTATTGCGCAGGCTATGTGCCTCCATCTGTCAACATTTAGTTTTTGAGGATTTGTAATTCCCCCCCCCCCCACGTTTGGAACCAACAATCTGACCGTTAACTCACAATGGCGCATAACAAGTTTATAAAGCAGGAGTATGCGTAAAAACCAACCATGCAAAGATCAGACATGTTTGACGGTTTGCACCGTGGTGGAATATTCTGTTGCTTGAATGGTTTGAAATGTGTTTGCATGGATCCATGGTGTCTGATATTTTTATGCTTTCCTTCTTAATAATGTTGTTATGACCAGTCTATCAAGTGTGATATTCTGTCATGAGGAAGGGAACTGTTTGGTGGGAAAGATAAATAGCCTAACGCTGTTTGACAGTTGATAATCTCACAGAAATCCTCTGTGGGTGGGTTAAGGTTGCCAATGCCTGTGCTAGTTGAAATTCTGGTGTAGCCTGATTTGTGTTGATATAAGGTTTCTGTTTGTGATACTTGTTGGAATGCAACTTTAACGCACAGCCAGGTAAATAGAGATTTCGACATTGACTGCCCAGTTCTTGATGAATTATATAAAGTGAGGCCTCCTCTTTCCCATGTGGGGAAGTCTTCTGAAATGGTGATGGAAATCTAGCTTTGATGAATAGATTAAGGTTCCATCCAAAAATAGAGAGAATGGTGCAGCATATCTAGACCAAAACAACCACAGCCCTCAAAGACTAGCCTGTCTTTATGGAGAAAAATGTGACATGCATATTTATCCATACTACATGAAAATGTTGTAAATTGTATGTAGATTATACACAGACGATTCTCCACATTTTTTGAGGAAGGACTCGCCTATTCTACTTCCCATTTTCAGCCATTCATTACAGCTAGATGGAGAAACCCTGGGTTGCACCATGCAGCACACAGTTCATGGCCCAGAAGGTTGAGCTGAGTACAGTAGGCCAGAGAATGCAATTGGGAGCAAATCTGGCCAACATCGTTATTAATAATACCCTGTTCTATGAGTTTCTCAACTACTTTTTTTATTCAGTGCTTTATTTGTTGTTTGGCTGTGTCCTGTACGGATAAATGTGTTCCATGGTGATACTTGCAGATGAAGTTGCAATATGCATGTTAAAGCCTGGTATCATTTACTCTACAAAGGCTCTGCTATATTACCAGTGGTAACAGTTGTGCAAACATCAGTAGTTAATCGATTGATAGCGTAACAGGCTATCTGTTTGCATTGCAAACACGATGCGTGACAGCCACTGTAATGGTATTGTGGGGTCCTCCACTGCGTTACATTCAAATACACATGAAGATTTTTTTTTTTACTGACGGGAAGAGCTGGGATATTCCACACCAGTGGCCTTTTGGCAGAGCCAATATCGGTGTTTCTATATATATTTGAACTAAGGTGCATCCTTATAAAATGACGATGGTTCTGTTTGCAAGCCCCGTAGGGTTTTTTCACACCATAGGCTACACGCAGAATCCGTTTAAATGTATATAGCGCCACCATGCAACATATTGCGCGGGTCACCTTTGATGCAGGCATGACCCAGTGCCAATCTCACTATTTCTTGTTTTGTCATGAGTTTTATTCCTAGTGCTAGGAAGCCAAAAGCATCTGACACGCAGAATCAGTCATTTCTCCCCATGTTTTAACTGACGGCTCATGTGATCGCATCCTATGTGTGGCAGAAAGAAAAAAAGCCATTGGGAAGAAGAAATATGTCTAGGCTACAAAAAGACGTCACAACTAGACGTATATTGTGAAACTTATTTCATTATTTCCCTCCAGACAGTCGTTTTTAAACCTCTTTCTACTCCACATTGCTGTTACCTGCTGGCTATTTGAACTAGACTGTTATGTGGCACTTCATTAGTAATCCATGTCGCGTTGGCTGAGCAGTGGCGAGGTTTCTCTCGGGCTTCAACTTCATACGGCCAGAGAACATACTTGGTCGAGTGATGTTGTTATTCTACTGTGCCGTGCACACAGGCTGCCTGTGCAGCGTGCACACGGAAACGACACAAGCAACGGCCAACGATTAGATTTATCCAAACTAATGCACAAAGCATGGGTAACCTATATGGTTGGCGACATAGGAACTGAACGTAACAGGCTTCGGTGTGAAAAAATGTTAAACCCTGTCGGGAATTGCACTATGGTTTTCGAGCGAGACGTTCTTTACAAAATGGCAGCCATGGTGCGGGGACGGACTGTAGTCTATTGGCTTCGCGAGGGAAGGACATATATTTATTTTCATATTATTCGCAGTCACATCATCAACGCGAGCGGTGATCTGATCTTGGGCGAAGCAAATCTCTCCGTATTGGACCCTGGCGAGATGCCAAGTAGTGGAACCTAAGTTGCCATAGAAACGGTAAGACTTTCCAAGTGTGTGTGGTTACACCTGACGCCGAGTCAATTAGCTTACGGTCTCCCGCATCCTCGAGAGTTGAACGATTAATTCATTGAAGAATGTGATATGAAATGTTGCAATTGGCCGGAATGATGTTTCTTATCATCAGGTTCCAATATTAGAAAGTAAGAACCCCTCTGTGTTTTGGCACTAATACACTGAATCTCTTTAGAATAGATACCCTGATGTAGGTTGGATAGGTCGACAGCGTTTCTTCGTTTTATAGGACTAGGGTACTATCACATTTCCTGAGCGACCAACGACCTCCGTTCTCCCATATCTATCTATAGAGGAGCGCTGGGAGGTAGGCTATATGAACCATCCCAATGAAAGGATTGATTTATGACAACGCAGCTCTTTCGGCTGTAGCTGTGCCCTCGACAAATCCACACGGATCGACTCCCACCAATTGTTAGCTATCAATCAACCTTTGGGTCAGCTTCTGAAAAACGACCAACCCCTTCCCTGGTTATTATACTATTATCATAAAGTATGGGTGTTTCTCTAACAGTAGAACAACAAAACATCCTTACAAATGGGTTTAAAGCGGTTTAATGAACGACCTCTTTATCAAGCTGTGAAAGATCTGTAGTCCCGATCCAATGATAGGCTTTCATTGTTGCTGTCTGTTTTCTTCTTCTCAAAAGTATCCTCAATTTATCATGTCTAAATTATATTTTCATTAACAAGATATGGGCTACCTTCCTGTCAGATTGTGACTCTGCTCCTTTGTCCCTCGCAGGGATCTTCCTTCCATGACGATGCATCGAACGACCAGAATTAAGATAACTGAGCTGAACCCCCACCTCATGTGTGTGCTGTGTGGTGGATACTTCATCGATGCCACAACCATTATAGAATGTCTCCATTCATGTGAGTGACACTTGGCTGAATGCAGACATGGGAATTGGACCAATCATGATAAATATGACTGTTGCAAATTCACACTAGTAGGTAGCTAGTTAATTACTCATGTTTTTGTTGACCAATTTCACTTCACTTCTTTTCACATAATTGCATTGGCTATTTATGTAATTCACTAGAGGCTACAAAGCAAATCAGAATAACCGCTATATGATAAATGTAACAGGCATTTTTCATCGTTGGACTGTAGGGTATTGTGTTATCCACTGAGAAACTGATCCAGTTTTTTCCCCTTGGGTTTCAGTCTGCAAGATGTGCATTGTGCGTTATCTGGAGACCAGCAAGTATTGCCCCATCTGTGACGTGCCAGTACACAAAACCAAGCCTCTGCTCAATATAAGGTAATTAATCACTTTGTTTCTTTTACATTTGTTCTATAGCCTTGCATTGTTTTGTCGCATTTCTGCTGTTTCTCTCTATTATCCAATCCACCCAATGCAGTTCATGTCATCAAAGGATTGGTCTAGTTTCATTCAAATGTTGCTACTTTCTCAACATCCGTCAATTTATTAAAACCTCATAGCATGCAATGAGTTCTGGGTAAATATGGCTGATTATGAACATTCTTCAAGGTCTGACAAAACCCTACAAGACATTGTCTACAAGCTGGTCCCTGGTCTCTTCAAAAGTAAGTGGAATGTGTTAAATCCCTCTTATCAGTCATGCCATTGTCTTGTTCTCTGTGACGTATGTATTCTGTATCTACTAAATGGTTCATCCTGAATGGTTGATTATCCTGTTTAAAATCGGAGCTGCTGGCTTGTCTCCCATGGAAAATGGTTTAAAACTCCCCCGTGGACTGATTCTGGAAATGGGTGCTATATAGTTAAAGCATGAGGTTGCAATGCATTAGCTGATTGATAATTACATTTTTCAGTTGTATCTCTATCCCTATTCAAATAAACATTTGTGACAGTTTTTTTTATCTCTTTCCCATTAGATGAGATGAAGAGAAGGAGAGACTTTTACGCAGATCACCCTTCTGTAGATGGTGAGTCTCTGCGCTCTTTGTTGATAGTTGCTTTATTTCAGATTTTTTAAACTTGTATGACTGTGATATGTGGTTGTCTCACCTAACTACCCTATAAGAGCATATGCTAAATGACTCAAATGTAAATGTTAAGGAAAGGGTTCATGACCTTTCTTTCCTAGGGCAGATAGGGTGCAAGTCTACTGGAGATGTAAAAAGTGAATTGTCATTAAGTAGTTTTATTTCTAACAACAAAAATAATGGTTGATTTATTTCCTGCTCCTGTAATATTCTATTGGTTTTCCCTCTACAAAGCCACTAAAATTAACTTCCATATTAGCTGATAGTATTCTCCTATAATGATAGGATTTCTAAGCTCTCACGGTTTTACAAGTTTTTGTGAAAACTCATGCAACTTGTTAATTTGTGTCTGTAGCTACGACAAGGTCTAATGAGGATCGAGGGGAGGTGGCGGACGAGGACAAGAGGATCATCACAGACGATGAGATCATCAGCCTCTCCATTGAGTTCTTCGATCACAACAAGTACGTCAACAAGTCTGTTACAGCCAGGCTTTTTAAAAATGATTACATCTAGTTCGCTATTGATTGATCATAAGGTCTAAGGAAGACAATTATGTTAGAACATTTATAGATGTATACTTATATTTATTAGTTCAGTGTGTTCAGAAACCGATTAGGTCAGTTGTGTGTTTATTATTTATTATTCTGTAGTGACCCTGGTTTATAAGTGTGTATATCGACGTTGCCTATCGACCATGCTTTTGTGGTGCAGTCGATGGTGCACTGGGCTTGGGGCCAGAAGGTTGAGAGTTTGAGCACCATTCCCTGCCTGTTTCATTACAATACATTTACAGTGTATTACAGTTTCTATAGTCATTTTAATTTTGAGACTTTGGTTTTACCAGTGTTCTGCTTTTTTTGTACATGAATTTCCAACCATGAAAATCTTGAGTGCATTATCAAGATGTTTTCTAACACATTTTGTAAAACAAGTGTCACATTGTTTTTCTCAGGGCTGAACAGACCGGCGTGGCTGAGGACCAACTGACTAAAGAACAGGTAGGCCGCCTACGGCTGAAGCTCAGAAGCATTCCATATTAGATAGTTCTTACACTCTGTTGCTGCACAGAGCCTATTGCTTGGTTACTGATATAAGATTGTTCTTAAATCTGGACCCTTAAATAGCTTGTCTTCAAATCTCACTGCATGTCTCATCTCCATTTTCTTTATTGTAAACAAGGGTACTGTATAAAGTGCAGGTTAGCCTTTTTTCGGCATGAATCTTGTTCTGGAGGCAGCTCTGCAGAGTGGTCACTAGCTGGCACAGCTACAAATCCTATCTGATTTTAAACCTAACCTTAACCAAAAAGCACATTTTTCTTTGCATACATTTTTACAATATAGCCAAATTGCTCAGTTCTGCCTCCAGGACAAGACTCTTGAAAATAAACATCAACCTGCATATAAAGTCCCTCAAATTAAATTGTCTTTATTAACTGTAGCTACATTATTTTCTCTTGCTATTTTATTGTGTATTTGCTGCAGACAGCTTCAGTTTTCTGTCAGTTTGGTCTGTAGTAAAATGGAGGTTTGAGCTGATCTAAATGGCTCTGTCCTCCTCCAGGTGAACAATAAGAGGTATCTGCAGTGTCCAGCAGCCATGACCATCATGCACCTGAGGAAGTTCCTCCGCAGTAAGATGGACATCCCCTGTACCTATCAGGTAAAAATTTGTTTGGTTATATGAAATGACACAAGGGCAGCCATAACTCTTGCATCACTATGTTATATTATTATTATATATATATTTTTTTAAATAAGATGAATTTAACAACATTAGTACATATCACTCACTGCAAGATCATTCTCTCATATGCTTCTATTGAAACAATGAAAAAGATCAAAGATATTCAGCAATTCTTGAAGGACAATGGAAGTTCAGTAGAATAAGTACTCGTTGGCCTATTTTTATAAATAATTTTGTAATTTCTACAATGTAGGTTGAAGTGATGTATGAAGACGAGCCACTGAAAGATTACTACACATTAATGGACATAGCCTACATCTACACCTGGAGAAGGGTAAGAAACATAATATTAAAGGGGAAGTTAGTAAAAACATGCAATTAAAGGCAATGTAAACGTTTTTAACAAGTTGGAAGTAAAGTTTTTTTGTTTTAAATTATTGCATTACTTTTTATTTCAACCTTTGGCTCTGTGATATTTCTTAGGACTACTTCAAATGGTGGAATGCATGAAAGTTCACAGTTCAAAAGCTTTATTGTCCATGAAGGAAAAAAATCATGATTGCCCTGCAAGTTGAGACAAAGTAGCTCTAAGTATTACAAATATTTTTCAGAATGGCCCTTTGCCGTTGAAGTACCGCGTCAGACCTAGCTGTAAGAAGATGAAGATGAGTCATCTGCAGCAGGAGGGCCAGAACAGCACTGGTCGGTCCGCTGAGAGCGACTCAGCCAGCGACAAAGCCTGCAGCCCTGCCGCTGTCCCCTCCACCTCCTCCTCCTTGCCCAGCCCTGGCACCCCGGTGCAATCCCCACACCCACACTTCCCCCACATCTCCAAGCCCGTCAACGGAGCCTCCACCTCAGCCCCAGCCCCTACCAGACCCTTCCCCTTTGGAAAAAAACCACGGAAGGCCTCGCTGAATGGTTCTTCTGCATCCTCGGGATGACTGGCCTGAAATCCGGGCCGATAGCCAACGCCAGACCGCTCAGCTATTATCTTCATGCCAATGTAGTTCCATTGTTGTAGACGCTCTCTTTTTGTTATCGTTGTTGTTATAAATATATGATATCTGTTTAAGTAGTGGAAGTGAAGCATTTCAATAGGAACATAGCAGGGATGTGACATTAAGTTGGTGAAAGGGATGTCGGTGATAGATGACTGGTCGAAAATGAAAGCCCCCAAAAAGCTATGTTTTATTTTACAGATGTGACTGAAGATGGCCTTTATATTATTTCCTTTATTTTTTAAATTTTTTTCCATATCAGAATATACATGTGTTGACTCTTGTAAGTGTGTATTTCAGCCTATTGTTGTCAGATAAAGCATGGTAGAAACCTATAGGCTTTACTAATATTTGAAACGTTGCATCTATTGTTCTTTCGATTGGCTTTTGGAAAGCGTTTCACAGAGAAATATAATAATCAATATATTATGTGGAATCAACTATTGTAGTATTGGGCCCACAATTTTATGAGAAAACATATGAAAGATCTGCTAAATGTACAGAGCTTTTATTAGGCTGTAGGCTACTGGGGGGGGAAAATACTTTTTTAGCTGCTGTGGAATCGAATTGCTTATAGCCTCGACATCCCTGAACCCTTGAAGCAACCAAGCAGTTCAGAAAGTCCACACACACACCCATGTATATAGCGAAATATATGCATATTTAATCAGTAATTATGTCAAATACTGTCCAGAACACCCCCCCCCCCCCCCCCTTCATTTCATGCTAGATGACAAATGTTTTTTGATGTCTCCCATGTTCTGCGTATTTGTATCGCTCGATTGTATGGACAACTATTGTATTGTTACTGTTGCACAGTATAACATCTAAATAAAACATTTTACACTTAAAGACGTTTTGGGTGTGTTTTTATTTTGTGATTCATTCATCTGGTATTGTCCCCTCTTTGTAGGCATTTTGAAAATGTCTGTCAATTTACATTTTCCTACATTTAATATATTTTAGTTTCATTAATGCATTAAGTTAAATATATTTTTTATTGTTGTTCGAATAATAAAATATCGCAGACAAAGCAGACCTCCACGGACATTTTGAAAAGATGTCTCGTGCTGGCGCAGCATTGATTTAATTTAATTCACCAGAGACCACTAGTCGCAAATATATTTTGTGTTTTGAATAGGCTTAGAATATCCTTGACTTAGATATTTTCCGTCGCACTCAATATCTGTAGCAAGGATTATACTTTTAATGGGTGAAAAAAATTGCTGCTAACAAATTGAAACAACACAGCATTTCTTCAAATTACAAAATGGGGTTTCTACAGAAATCTACACATTTAGGTGCATTTCAGATCGAGATCATATTTTTTTGTCAATTGCTTGTGGACTAACATGGAATATTGCAATATTTAAATATTCCAATATTTGCATGTCTTTGTTCGTCTGCCATCGAAGTGAAAATGTATCAATAGCTAATGATTTAATGTTGAGGTCATTTTGCATTGGCTACAAATAGATGCTATTAAAGACATGTTAATAACTACAGTACACTGTTGTCGCTTCATACGAGATTCGTCTCCCCCACAAAAATAAACCGGTTTTTATTTGTTGACATTTTATACATTAAAAATATGGATTAAAATATAAATATTGACCTAGAAACGATAAAGTTTTTTAAAGCCAATTTTGCTCGTGAAGGAGAGACAAAGTGGTAATACTGGTCAAAAGAACCAGAAAGTGGTTGACGTAGCCTAAAGCCACAATCCAACGATTTTCCAAATGTCATTCAATCATTTTACAAACTCATTTGTGATGGGTTTATAGTCTTGGTCAATGTGAGTAGTTTTACGTTTCCAGATAACCTACATGTAGGCCTTTTTATCATCCCATATTCTTACTGAGCTGAGAGATATTGGAAAGTCTTGTTGCGTTCAATGTGCTAGTCGGAACTATAGGAAATTCGAACATTTCCGACTTGCTAACTGGTTATATATAGCCGACACGTGCGACTTCAATCAGTTAGGAAGTCGGAAATGTCCGAGTTTCCTAGTTCCAACTAGCATATAAACGCAGTATTAGTCCTCGGTTTATAGTGGTGAGTTAAAGGTATGTTATTCAGATTGGGACGTTGATGTTGATTTGCAGATGGCATGATGTGACTTAATTTGACACAATTCCGTGCAATAGACAACATTTGGATGTGTGTACTGGTTTACATTTTTTATGTAGCCTACATTAGGTAACTAGTGTTTTGTTTTACGTCGCCTATAGGCCTGCTGGCATGATGCATAGGTACACTAAGTGCATATGTTTCAAAAATCTAAATATATTTTATATTTGAGATTCTTCCAAGTAACCACCCTTTGCCTTGATGACAGCTTTGCACTCTTGGCATTCACTCAACCAGCTTCATGAGGTAGTTACCTGGAATGCATTTCAATTAACAGGTGTGCCTTGTTAAAAGTACATTTGTGCAATTTATTTCCTTCTTAATGTGTTAGAGCCAATCTGTTGTGTTGTGACAAGGTAGGGGTGGTATACAGAAGATAGTGCTATTTGGTTAAAGACCAAATCCATATTTTGGCAAGAACAGCTCAAATAAGAAAAGAGAAACGACAGTCCATCATTACCTTAAGACATGAAGGTCAGTCATTGCGGAACATTTCTTCAAATGCAGTCGCAAAACCATCAAGTGTTACCTCTGCTGCAGTGGATAAATTCATTGGAGTTACCAGCCAAAATAAATGCTTCACAGAGTTCAAGTAACAGACACATCTCAACATCAAGTAGGTGTTTGTATGATCTCCGCATGTGTGGTTCACACTGTGAAGCATGGAGGAGGAGGTGTGATGGTGCTTTGCTGGTAACACTGTCAGTGATTTATTTAGAATTCAAGGCACACTGAACCAGCATGGCTACCACAGCATTCTGCAGCAATATCCCACCCCATCTGGTTTGCGCTTAGTATGACTATCATTTGTTTTTCAAAACGACAATGACCCAACACCTCCAGGCTGTGTAAGGGCTATTTAACCAAGAAGGAGAGTGATGGAGTGCTGCATCAAATGACCTGGCCTCCACAATCACTGACCTCAACCCAATTGAGATGGTTTGGGATGAGTTGGACCGCAGAGTGAAGGAAAAGCAGCCAACAAGTGCTCAGCGTATGTGGGAACTCATTCAAGATGGTTGGAAAAGCATTCCAGGTGAAGCTGGTTGAGAGAATGCCAAGAGTGTGCAAAACTGTCATCAAGGCAAATGGTGGCTACTTTGAAGAATCTAAAATCTATTTAAGTTTGTTTAACACTTTTTTGGTTACTACCTGATTCCATATGTGTTATGTTGTAGAAAATATTAAACAATTAAGAAAAACCCTTGAATGAGTAGGTGTGTAAAATCTTTTTACTGGTACTGTATATATATATATATATATATATATATACATTAGAACACATATTGGTTGTGGCAGCAGAACAGATAATATGGACATTGTTATAAGAAATAAAATAGGCTCATATTCTTTGATTTTACTTTGAGATGAACTCAATGAAATAAAACTACAGGGTTCAGATACTGTAAGGTAGTTTCTCATCAACTGTCTGGTCTTCCAAGTGACAACACTCAATTTAAATCTGACAAAATCTCTATAAATATAGCGCATTATAAAACATTTGAAATATGCTTAAAGATGTTAACCTATTTTATAAACCTTCAGTATGTATGTACAGTCAACTCCAAAATTATTGGCACCCTTGATAAAGATGAGCAAAAAAGACTGTATAATACAAATACTGAGCTAAATTGTATGCTCAAAGGATTGGAAAAAGTACATTATCTTATACTAATAGGCCTACAATTATTCAGAGAAAGAGATTTTGTTTAACAAGTAAATAAAAGGTTTAAAGATAGGTGCCAAAATTATTGGCACCCATTCAAATGATTCTAAATAAAATCAAACAAAATAAAATCTGCATTATCATTCTAGTTTATTCAAGTTAATCTGAGCTTCAGGAACTGTATTGTGGCCTTCCATGGCTTCCTGTTTCACTGGGGTATAACAATTAGGTAACACACATGTAAAATCCCTTCATCATCCGTCCCCATGGGGAAAGGTAAAGAACTCACAAATGAAAAGAGACAAATGGTTGTTGACTTTCATAAATCAGGCAATGGGTATAAAACATAACTGAAAACCCAAATATACCACTTTCCACTATTAGGGCAACAATGAAGAAGTTTAAAACCACTGGAACAGTGGTAAACTTGCCTGGTAGAGGGCATGTGTATTTGTCCCCATGCACAGTATGGAAGATGGTTCAGGAGGCAAAGAAAAGTCCAAAAACCACAGATGAATTACAGAACTTGGTCGCATCTTGGGCTCACTAAGTCTCCAAATCTACAATTAGACACCACCTACATGCCAATAGGCTATGTGAAAGGGTTACCATAAAACAGCTTTATTGAGAGCAAACGACTAATGTAAATGCCTGGAGTTTGATAAACAGCATTGGCACTTGGACTGGAACCAGGTGCTATGGTCAGATGACATGAAAATAGAGCTATTTGGCCAAGCACACAACTTGTTGGTTTGGCCTCGAAAGAAGGATGCATATGCAGAAAATAACCTCATATCTACTGTAAAATATGGTGGTGGATCTTTGACGTCACAGGGCTATTTTTATTCCACTGGTCCTGGGGCCCTTGTTAAGGTAAACTACATAATGAAATGTACAAAGTACCAGAACATTTTAGCCAAAACTTGGTTGCCTCTGCCTGGAGGCTGAAACTCCAAGCATACATCAAAATCCACAAAGAAATGGTTAATTGACCACAAAATCAACATTTTGCAATGGCCATCTCAGTCTTCGGACTTGAATCCCATTGAAAACCTGTGGTTTGAATTGAAGAGAGCAGGCCATAAGCGCAGACCGAAGGATATCAAGGATCTGGTAAGATTATATATGGATTGGTGTAAGATCCCTGAAAAGGTGCCTTTATCCTCGCAAGGGGAGGGTGCACAAAGTATTGAAAACAAGGGTGCCAATCATTTTGACACATCTTTGTTAGATCATTTTGTTATTACACTGAACAAAAACATAAACACAACATGTAAAGTGTTGGTCCTTGTTTCAGAGCTGAAATAAAAGATCTCAGAAATGTTCCATACACACAAAAAGCTTATTTCTCTCAAATTTTGTGCACAAATTTGTTTAAATCTCTGTTAGTAAGTATTTCTGCTTTGCCAAGAGACGTCATCCACCTGACAGCTGTGGCATATCAAGAAGCGGATTAAACAGCATGATCATTACACAGGTACCCCTTGTGCTGGGGACAATATAAGGCCACTCTAAAATGTGCAGTTTTGTCACACAACACAATCCCACAGATGTCTCAAGTTTTGAGGGAGCGTGAAATTGGCATGCTGACTCCAGGAATACCCACCAGAGCTGTTGCCAGAAATTGTAATGTTAATTTCTCTACAATAAGCCTTCTCCAAATTCGTTTTAGAGAATTTTGAAGTATGTCCAACTGGGCTTGCAACAGCAGACCAGGTGTGACCACGTCAGCCCAGGACCTCCACATCAGACTTCTTCACCTGCGGGTCAGGTCGTCTGAGGACAGCCACCCAGACAGCTGATACAACTGTGGGTTTGCACGACTGAAGAATTTCTGCACAAACTGTCAGAAACCGTCTCAGGGAAGCTCATCTGCATGCTCGTCGTCCTCACCAGGGTCTTGGCCTGACTGCAGTTCAGCGTCATAACCGACTTCAGTGGGCAAATGCTCACCTTGGATAGCCACTGGCACGATGGAGAAGTGTGCTTTTCACGGATGAAAAACCGGTTTCAACTGTACCGGCCAGATGGCAGACAGTGTGTATGGCGTTGTGTGGGAGAGCGGTTTACTTATGTCAACGTTGTGAACAGAGATATGCCCTGAAGAGATCCTGAGGCCCATTGTTGTGCCATTCACCCCCCACCATCACCTCATGTTTCAGCATGATAATGCATGGCCCGATGTTGCAAGGATCTGTAGACAATTCCTGAAAACTGAAAATGTCCCAGTTCTTTCATGGCCTGCATACTCACCAGACATGTCACCCATTGAGTGTGTTTGGGATGCTCTGGATCAACGTGCAACAAGCAACTTTGCACAGCCTTTGCAGAGGAGTGGGACAACATTCCTGTGACTAGGGTGGGCATTCTAGTTTCTTTATTTCTATGTTTTCTATTTCTTTGTTTTTGGCCGAGTGTGGTTCTCAATCAGAGGTAGCTGTCTATCGTTGTCTCTGATTGGGAATCATACTTGGGTAGCCTTTTTCCCATCTGTGTTTTGCGGGTAGTTGTTTTCTATATAGTTTATTTGCCTTACAGTACTGTTCGATTTTTCTCTTTGTTATTTTGTTCGAGTGTTTTTTGAGAAATAAAATATCATGAACACTTACCACGCTGCGCTTTGGTCCATGCCTTCCGACGAGAGACGTAACAATTCCACAGGCCACAATCAACAGCCTGATTAACTCTCTTTGAAGGAGATGCGTCGCGCTGCATGAGGCAAATGGTGGTCACACCAGATGGTGGTCACGCCCCTACTTTTTTCTTAGGGACCAACATATGCATATCTATATTCCCAGTCATGTGAAATAATTAATGTGTCAAATAATTACTGTACAAGGAATTTTTCAAAAAAAGCTAGGTGTTAGTTACATGTAATTACCATCAATATATGAAAATTCCATATAAATAGGTGTATGTCTTATCAGTGCAACAATGGAAAGGGCAATTTTGATATTGATTATAATGACTTATAAACATGTTTTCTTTGTTATTATGTATATTTATAGGCACTGCACAATTTTAAAACGGTGTCTGTGAAGATTCAATTGACGGTTTTGAGTGCTCGACCACAAGATCCCAAGAAAATTGTATTTGCAATGGCCTGCTGGTTTGTAGTTGTGTACGCTATACACCATATTGGCTGTATAAGTTTCTCAGTAAATCGACAACAACCCCTTAAGTATTGAGACTGCACTAATGCAGATGTTTGAGATCACTATTTTCATGACATTCAAAGGTCATTTTCAAAGTTTATTTTTATTTTTTATTATTTAATTTATTGCATGGCTGTTTCGTTAGAACCTCTATCCCCACTCATTCCTTATCTGATCACGAATTAGATTTACTGAAAATATATGTAAATTAATTTGAATCATGCTAAATTTCGACAGATTATTTCCCAAATTGACAGAAATTAGGCCCGTGCATTAGCCTGATATTGTTTATTTTAACATTCTGCTAAAATATCTCGCCATGAAACGACTTAGCTTTTTTACTTTTTTATTTTTATTAAATAATAAATGTTTTTAATCCTGACAAAATACAATATTCATTAAAACGTTTCAAATGTATGATTTCTCTTGTAGCCTTGTAGCCGACATGGTAGAACTTTGGTTTCATTAATCTTTTTCATATGAGAGAAACTTTGGAGCTGTGCATATTGGTCTGACAGGTCTGAAAGAACGTAGGTTATGCACACTGTCAATGTCGGTTAGTATTTGGGTGGTCCACCAGTTAGGTGCGTTGTGTAACTTGAATGAAAAAAAACGTTTTATTTCACCAAATTTTTACATTCTGTCATGAAGAGCTGTTATTATGTTCAACATAATAAAAAACGTTTTTTCCCATCTCAAGAGGCTAAATAAAAAAATGACTATAGTAAGTGCCTATTTAGTGACAAATAAGGTAACTGTTGACAATAACAGGGTTGACAACTTAATCTTAAACCATCCATAAATCCCCTTGTTACAGGGGGAATATAAACTTGTTGTGTGCACCAGGGAGGGGCAAGCTTTCACCCCCAAAATTACATTGTTAAAACATTTCTAGCCTGTCTATCTATGGGTAACAGGGTTGACTTGCTATGCTCGACCCTCTAATTTTTCGACCACAAATCACCAAAATATTGCCAAAAAGATTAGAACCAGCTCACCTGCTATAACACTATGATTTGACTACTAGATGTTCAATGTTTCTTAAAAAAAAAAAAAAAAAATTTTTAAGGAATAGTTTCACCATAAAAAAACAAGAGTTCAATTTGTGTAACAGGGTTGACCTTAAAATGAGGCTTGTTTTTATGATTCACTAATCACATTAAATAAATAATCATCTTCAGAAGTAACAAAATAACTAGGGTTTACAATGATGGTGAAAACTTGGAGAAATTATGGGGTTAAGGGGGTTAAAATCTTCCTAGAAGTCTGAGGATGCTTAGATAGACATGTCAAAATGCTGAACTTTGGCACTTTAGCAAGTTTATTCATATTAAAATCGTATTTATTGAATATTTAATGTGGTCTATATTAAAGGGCACTTTATATAATATAACAGGTTTTTAAAATGCAATATGTGTGTACAACTTGTAGTTTAAATATCTTAGGGATGCAAGAGGAACTCATTTCATTGAACAACCCATTGCCCTTATGATTAATAATAATAATGCAAATCATATATGCATTTTATATAACGCATTTCATTATACAGATTAAAAAAACAAAAGCAGGCGGGCTACATGTAGTTCTTGGGCTGGACAATGGTCTTCAACAGAGGCTGGCTCGTCCAGGTCATATCCAACTCCGGTGCGCTGCATATAGGCCCAGCCTACTACCACAGAGTTTCTAAACCAAGAGGCGCAACATCGCAAGACTTCCGGGAACGCCTGCGAAACAGACCAAACAGACCAGGCCGGGTTTTAATTCTTTTTTTTTTTAAGTCAATGACAGAAGTTAAGCATTATTCCTTAGTTGTTAATTTTCTCAAAGTCTAAAGGATCAAGCTAGATTCGAGACAGTGTCTTAAGTAGTTGAACAAGTTACTACTCCAACCTCGTGAAAGTGACAAACTGAAACGTTTACATTTTCGTCAAAAACAACTTTATATCAAGTGCCTTTGATTTGACGGCCCGCACACGCGCATTTCAGGGCGCCAGACGACCGTTAGACCCGGTGACTTGTTCTACACATGAGCATTGCTAGCCAAAGTCGCTATGACATCGCCTACACGTTTTTCGATTGGAGAAGCAGTTTTAGCCTGTCTTCATAACGTACTGTCTATGCTACAACCATCTCCTGAAAGCTAGTCTAGTCTTCACTCTCCCCCCTCAGCACTCTCATTTGTCACGCTGTTCTCAGCTCCTCCGATGCCCTAAAGCAGGCTTGAGTAGAGGGAATCAAACCTAGTCATTCATGTCAGACTTTTGAAGATACAAAATATATCTAAACAATTACCATTTTACATTACTTTATTTTCCTTAGCATAAAGCTTAATTTCGGAATAAAAGTACTTACAATCAACCGTAGCTAGGCCTATAGCCTAATGTTTGATGTAGTTAATGGCATAGCATTTTTTGGTCACCATATAGACTAAGCATATATATTTTTTAAATTATATATATATTAGTGCGTATATATAAAGCATATAGGCCTATTGGTTCAATGGAGTTGCACCACATGATATCCCCATGGTGGCTACATTGTTGCAAACTTGTTGCAAACTGTTGTGTAGATTCTCTCTCCCTTCAACGTTTCAGTGTAGGCTAACCATTTGAAGCTTCAAAGTAACAATGTTGTTATTCTATAATTTGCTTTTTTTATGTGCGTGAAGGTGCGAGCCATCAACCACTAAATGTCATCAACCACTAAATTGATTATTTCACCATAGAAAAAAATCATACTGATTCTCTCTTACTTGGGCAATATATGTTTGCGGGAGTGAGACAATGGAAAGCAGAAGCAGAAGGGGCACACTTTTCACGTCGTTTTCTCTCGGTCGGCATGCTATACTTCAAAGTGCAAGGACTGTCCGATGCGCGTCCACGTTCAACCGAGAACCCTCCGCCTGGGACCTCATTCATAAATTAAGATATGGTGGGTTTAGCCTATATATAGTTTACAATTCCACGTTCATATTAGTAAATTTAGCCTGATTTGAACCAATGACAGCTAGCTACCATGTGGTTGGATCAGTTTTCTCAAAAGCGTAACATGGGTAACTTTTTGCTTGCCACCTCTGGTTCCTGGATACACAGCACCAGCAGAGGAACGGCCCCGCATCCACTACCGCCCGAGACAGGTCTACATACAGAAAGGGGAGGGGTGTTACTGTGTGTGTGTGCGTGTGTGTATGCGCGTGTACTATATCCTTACGTGCATTGTGGCGTGCAATGTATCCCAGAGCCCAAGCAGCAGCCTCCTATCCAACCAACAAAGTCAATGCCGCTACCAAGCCAATTCACCAAATTTACCTGAGAATTAGATTTGCAGTTATGTCACTGCGATTGATTAGTCAACATGCAATAATAGGCTACCTGAAAATAATTAATCTCGGTGATTGACAACATACAGGTCCTGTATACTGTCAATCACTGAGATTAATTATTTGCATTGCTAGCTTCATAAAAAACTGTTTATCTGATGGATTTCAGACATCTCTTTGGTTAAAAAAAATAATCTCTCTCACTCAATTCAATTTCAATTTAAGGGCTTTATTGGAATGGAAAACATATGTTTGCATTGCCAAAGCAAATGCAATAGATTATAAACAAAAGTGAAATAAACAATAAAAAATGAACAGTAAACATTGAACTCAAAAAAGTTCCAAAATAGTAAAAACATTTCAAATGTCTATATACAATTTGTAATGATGTAATAATAATGATGTTGTAATGATGTGCCAAGAGTGTGCAAAGCTGTCATCAAGGCAAAGGGTGGCTACTTTGAAGAATCTCAAATATATTTTGATTTGCTTAACAATTATCTGGTTACTACATGATTCCATATGTTATTTCATAGTTTTGATGTCTTCATTATTTTTCCTCAAAGTAGAAAATAGTACAAATAAAGAAAAACCCTTGAATGAATAAGTGTGCCCAAACTTTTGACTGGTACTGTACATATACACTACATGACCAAAAGTATGTGGACACCTGCTTGTGGAACATCTCATTCCAAAATCATGGGCATTAATATGGAGTTGGTCCCCCCTTTGCTGCTATAACAGCCTCCACTCTTCTGTGAAGGCTTTAAACTAGATTTTGGAACGTTGCTACAGGGACTTGCTTCCATTCAGCCATAAGAGCATTAGTGATGTTGGGAACTGATGTTGGGTGATTAGGCCTGGTTCGCAGTCTGCGTTCCAATTCATCCCAAAGATGTTCGATGGAGTTGAGATCGGGGCTTTGTGCAGGCCAGTCAAGTTCTTCCACACCGATCTCGACAAACCATTTCTGTATGGACCTTGCTTTGGGCACGGGGATATTGTCATGCTGTAACAGGAAAGGTCCTTCCCCAAACTGTTGCCACAAAGTTGGAAGCATAGAATCATCTAGAATGTCATTGTATGCTGTAACATTAAATATTTCCCTTCACTGGAACATAATTGTACACTCACAAATTTGACCAAAAACGAGGGCTGAAGGGCTTACTTTGTCAACTTCCCTTGCTTGGCTAATCATTTCGACCCACGACAAAGATGGCCGCGGGGATTCCCCCAAGGGCATAAGGTAAGTGGAGGAGGGTGTCTTTTAATGAGTTTGAAAAGCAGCCATTAGAGTATGCATATTCATGTCTAGACTTGTAGCATAGCATCTCTCTCTCTCTCCATTGAATACAGGCGGTTGACGTCAACAAATATAATAGAATATTCAAAACAAGATTTACAATAATGAGATGTATTCACTCATCCAAAGAAAGGAAAGGCGGGAGCTAGACAGCCCTCCGTGACGCTTTGTGGACAACGACTCCCATTGTGAGGGCTAAGAGACGTGTACCTCGTTACAGCTCAGTGACGCAACCAGCTTTTGCTTCCGGTTTGTTGCTACGGCAACAGTAACATGCGAACCCAAACTTGAGGCTGCGGGAGTTAGATGCTGCACTGCACTGTTTACTGCTGCTTTTCATGGAAAACTCACATATTTATTAGACATTTATTAGAAAAGTGGAGTTCTTTAAAAAAAAAAATATCTAATTGTAATCATGAGTCAACGACAGGTTTTACAAGGTAAGATCATTCGAAGTTGCATGTTTTCACGACTGTTTTCAAGACTGTTTTGATTGAACTCCAAGCAGTGCCAGGCAAAACTTGAAGAACATGATGACTCAGTTGTTGACATATTAATGGATCTATTTTTTAGTGTTTGAGCAGTATCAGAAATCAAGGACACAGTTTGTGCAGACTATTGCTGAGCTTGCCACAAGACCACAAAACATTGAAACTTTACAAAATGCTGGTAAGTTGGGACTTGGGTCGCCTACAGTACCCATTTCTCTCTAAACCAATATCCTCTTTCAGGTGACTTTCATTGATGTGCTTCTGATCACATTTCTATAGCTAAAGTTATCTGTTATAACAAGACACAAGTCCTTCCCTACTGTACCTGTCCCTCTAGGTGTGATGTCCCTGCTGAGGCCTTTACTGCTAGACGTGGTTCCTACCATCCAGCAGACAACTGCTCTGGCTCTAGGACGACTGGCCAACTACAATGACGACCTGGCAGAGGCTGTCGTCAAGGGAGACATCCTCCCACAGCTCGTCTACTCCCTGACCGAGCAGAACGTATGTCTCTGTCTGTGTATGTGTGTATGTGTTTGTGTACACCTACATACCCTCCCTCATTCACCATGCTGAATGTTGTCCCTGACACTGAGAGTGTGTTGGCATTCTCCCCTGGGAAGGGGGCGACTGCAGAGCCTAAAGTACCTTTCACGCCACAGCAGGGCCTCGCTCTCTATCTGGTATCTACCTTCTCACAGGGATCTGGGTGCTTGGCCACTGCTCTGGATGTATACTCTTGCTAAAGAGCATCTGCTAAATGTGCATTAAATATTTTATTCTCCCATCGGTGTGTTTGTGTGCGTGTGTGTGTGTGTAGAGGTTCTATAAGAAGGCAGCAGCGTTTGTCCTGCGTGCGGTGGCCAAGCACAGCCCTGCTCTGGCCCAGGCCGTGGTGGACTGTGGAGCGCTGGACGCTCTGGTCATCTCTCTGGAAGAGTTTGACCCTGGGGTCAAGGAGGCTGCTGCTTGGGCTCTGGGATACATTGCACGCCACAATGCACGTAAGGATATAGTACACACGCATACACACACACGCACACACACACAGTAACACCCCTCCCCTTTCTGTATGTAGACCTGTCTCAGGCGGTAGTGGATGCGGGGGCCGTTCCTCTGCTGGTGCTGTGTATCCAGGAACCAGAGGTTGCCCTGAAACGCATCGCTGCCTCGGCCCTTAGCGACATCGCCAAGCACTCCCCTGAGCTAGCTCAGACTGTGGTCGACACCGGCGCCATCGCACACCTGGCCCAGATGATCCTCAACCCTGATGCCAAACTGAAGGTGAGCGGGCAGGTTTGCAGATTAAATGTATGTCATGTGGAAAGACATAAACAAGATTAGGTTAGATATTACAGTCGTCTCTAAAACCCTGCATCCCACTCTCTTTCTTTTTTCCCTCTCCTCTTCTTCAATTCCTCTCCCTCCCCATGTCCCCCCCTCCATTCAGAGGCAGGTGTTCTCTGCCCTGAGTCAGATCAGTAAGCACTCGGTGGACCTGGCTGAGATGGTGGTGGAGGCAGAGATCTTCCCTGCTGTCCTGGCCTGCCTCCGAGACCCAGATGAGTACGTCAGGAAGAATGTTACCACACTGATGAGAGAGATCACCAAACACACACCTGAGGTACACACACACACCAAACATCAGGTACACAGATGATACACACACCACACTTCAAAGCACACATTCATCTACACCAAACACCACACACTAGAGGTACCAAAACATATTCTCACCTGTATCCCTACCCTCGCCTGAATGTGTGTGTGTGTATAGCTGTCTCTGATGATCGTGAATGCGGGTGGTGTGGCGGCGGTGATTGACTACCTGGGTGATAGCCGTGGTAACGTGCGGTTACCTGGGATCATGATGCTTGGATATGTGGCCGCTCACTCTGAAAACCTTGCCATGGCCGTCATCGTGTCTAAGGTGTGTGTGTGCACTGTGCATGTCTCCAAGGTGTGTGTGTGCACTGTGCATGTTTCTAAGGTGTGTGTGCACTGTGCATGTCTCCAAGGTGTGTGTGTTTGTGTGTGCACTGTCTACGAGGTGTTTTCTCTTGCTCCCTGCCTCTCCTTCATAACCTCTCTCTTCCCTCCCCTTCCTAACCGCTCTCCTCCTCCCTCCTTCCCTCTCCTTCATAACCTCTCAACGACTCCTGTCCTCCCTGGTTGTTGTTGCTCCTCCGGCCCAGTAGGGGGTGCCCCAGCTGGCCATCTGTCTGTCTGAGGAGCCAGAGGAGCACATCAAGGCGGCCACAGCGTGGGCGTTTGGCCAGATCGGCCGCCACACCCCGGAACATGCTAGGGCCGTGTCCACAGCTAACGTCCTGCCCAAGCTGCTGGCCCTCTACATGGACACGGACAGCTCAGAGGACCTGCAGGTCAAGGTAAGGTGTCATAGGTCAATGTTGTCACAGGTTACACAAAACCTGTGTAGTAGGCAGGGATGCTACTGAAGATCTTACTGAACAATTCTGAGGGTCATAAGAGCTGCAGAAAGTAAGACCATAACATATTCTCTATTATCCTGAATCCTGACATCTCCCCTCCCCCCTTCTGTCCCCCAGGCTAAGAAGGCTCTGAAGAGCATCCTACAGAAGTGCACCTATCTGCCTGCTCTGGAGCCCCTGCTCTACGAAGCTCCCAGCAACATCCTGAAACATGTTGTCTGCCAGTTCAGCAAGGTGGGGGCGCATTTCTCAACACTTATTTACATAGGCCTGTTCAGACTACTAGGTATCACAGAAAATATTCTGCAAGGGCCCTACACAGCCTAATACTCTTTTCAACTTGGAAATCAGAATGTTTTAATACATATAAGTTGAGGACATTTTTTAAAACATGTTTGAGAAACATCATTTTCATCAGTAGTTTATAAGTGCAAGACTTGATTTAATCTCTGTCTGGGAAACCAGCCATGAAAGTTTGGTTCAGACAGCCCAGGGTTTCATAATCCAGTGCATTGTATTCCTTGTATCCTCCCCTCTCACCTTCTCTCCCCCTCTCCAGGTGCTGCCCCATGACAGCAAGGCTCGTCGTCTGTTTGTAACCAGCGGAGGCCTGAAGAAGGTTCAGGAAATTAAGGCTGATCCTGGATCTGCCCTGCAGGAGTACATCAACTCTATCAACAACTGTTACCCTGAGGAGATAGTCAGGTACACACACACACACACACACACACACACACACACACACACACACACACACAATCTCACACAAAAACATCATATTCATCTAGCATGTTTCTACTACCAGGCATTTCCTCAGCCCCAAGTGAACCCTAAATGTGTTCTCTGTTCTCTTGCTGTAGGTACTACTCCCCTGGCTACTCAGAGACTCTGCTGGCGCGGGTAGAGAAGTACCAGCCTGTTTGAGGGTCTTAGCCCAGCTTACTGGGGGTTACGGGCTCACATACCTCTATTACTGACGATTTCACCCCCGACCATGAATATGAGGACAGCAGACCTATATAAAACAATCTCTTATTATTGCAGTGATTATGTTGTCTGTCTTTGTCTCAATGGCCAGTACATTATCACATGGACTGTATATGCATTGTCATAGCTGTGTAGGTCTGTGTTAGCATTTGTTAAGAGGAATTGCATCATTAACCTGCTCAACAGTGTACTCTGTATGCCTAAACAAGTCACTTATTAGTATTGAACCATTGTATATGCAGCTAATATTCATAGGTTTATTTTATATTTAAAGGATATATGATTATTTCCACTGGAAATGTAATGTTGTGTGCATTATTGCTTTTCATCCAGCATGCAGGTCTTTCAAAAAATAAAATAAACATTATAGTAAATGAAACATAACAAGCCTAACACCATAAATATTTTTAATTAAAACAGGACAGTGAAAATAAAGATGTACTCAGTTTTAGATACGAACTCTGCATTGTTATTTCCATATTCAGTATTTCCTCCATAAAATAATGTTTCCTAGAACGAACTATGTATGACCTGTACATGGATCGTCTTCATTAATATAATGTCTTCCTAACGATTCCTTTGTTGGACCTCAGCTTATAAACTAGTACTCAGTTGAATGTCAACAAATTAATTTAGATTAATAAGAAATATTCGGGCACATTTTCAATCATACAGACAGAATGTTGTTGACAATCTGCCTCTGCGGTTGTTGTAGGCTACCGCACAGACCCATAGAAGTTGTAAGCAGCACTCTGCTGCTCCCTGGCGGCCGCATTCTCCTCCCGTCTCACATTTCATTTTTCAAACAGTTTTGTGCAGCACATGGCGACACCCTGTTTGTTTGTTTACTGTCCGTGACATGGGTTAAATCAAGATTGCACTGACCGTAAAAATATGCTTGGTGTATGTGCGAGTCTTTCTAACCACTACTGGCCGATATGATGTGCAGAATGATTTGGGGAGGCAGGTAACCTAGTGGTTAGAGCGTTAGACTAGTAAGTGGAAGGTCGCGAGATCGAATCCCCCGAGGTGACAAGGTAAAAATATGTCCTTCTGCCCCTGAACAACCCACTGTTCCTCGGCCGTCATTGAAAATAAGAATTTGTTCTTAACTGACTTTCTTAGTTAAATAAAGATAAATAAAAAAAACGAGTCTGCTATTGACGTGTATGGGTGAGGAGCCTTATTACAGGACCACCAGAATATTTTGTATAAAAAACAAACAAACTTGGGTATAGAATATAATGAAAAGAGCTGCTGTTGGGTTGGGTAAGGTGTCAGTTTGGATTGAATTGAAATGGCCCATCGAATCAATGGTTTAGAATCCAAGGTTCACTGCAGCCTCTCAGACTAGAGAGAGGAGAAGACTCAATTGCGAGTTCTCTGGAGCACAATTCAGAATTAATAAAGTCTGTCGAAATGTACATTTAAATGTGTTATTGCTTTTTTTGTCTCACTAAATCGTTTAATTAATTAATAATAGACTTCTTATACCGGCTAATTGTTAGGATAAATAGAGCCATTTTCCTTAGCATAATGGTTGCATTTGTAAAGCCCATAAACGGGAGAGAAAAAAGTTAAGCAAAAATGACCAAGGCATTCACACTCTGAATAAATCATATAAACTACGTTATTCTACAAATCTTCTGACGCTACAATGCTCTCATAATTCATTTTATTTTTTAGACTGAAAGGCGGTCTGCTAATTCAGACCTAGGTTGTCTGCTAATTTAGAAATCTAACTTTCATTTAAAATACAAAAACATGTTTTCGTGATTTTCAAGGGGGGTTGGAACATTCATCCATATGGAAGGACAATTTGTTTATACATTTCTTGCAACATTCGATAGGGTGTGTGAGTAATTTATTTATTTTATTGGGTAATCTATTAATTTCCAGTCATCTTAATTTTGAGATAAACAAAGAAGGATTTAATGTTCACAGAGAAGCACTTTTAATTTCAAGCACACACACACACACACACACACACACACACACACACACACACACACACACACACACACACACACACACACACACACACACACACACTGAGAGAGAGAGAGAGAGAGACACAGCACCTGGACAGGCGTGAATCCCCACAGTGTGTGTGATAATCACCCTCACTTTGTCATTATTCTTAACAAAATCAGGAAGGCCTATATTATTCAGGCCTATTAGCCTCACCAGGGTTAAAGGCTGCAATAAGATGTGCTTAAGGCTGTAAAGTGCCTTCAGAAAATATTCACACCCTATAACTTTATCCACATTTTGTTTTGTTGCAGCCTGAATTTATGTCACTGATCTACACACAATACCCCATAATGTCAAAGTGGAATTTTGTCTGTATAACATTTTTGAAATTAATAAAAATGAAAATCTGAAATGTCTTGAGTCAATATTTATTCAACCCCTTTGTTATGGCAAGTCTATATAAGTTACGGAGTAAAAATGTGCTTAACAAGTCACATAATAATTTGCGTGGAATCATTCGGTGTTCAATAGTAGTGGTTAATATAATTTTTGAATGACTACCTCATCTCTGTACCTCACACATACAATTATCTGTGAGATCCCTCAATTGAGCACAGATTCAAGTACAGATTTAACCAAAAGGACCAGGGAGGTTTTTCAATGCCTCACCCAAAAAATCGGTAGAATCTTTAAAAAAATAAGCAGATGCTGAAAATCCCTTTGATCATGGTAAAATTATTAATTAGGCTTTGGATGGTGTATCAATACACCCAGTCACTACAAAGATACAGGGCATCCTTCCTAACTCCGTTGCCTTAGAGGAAGGAAACTGCTCAGGGATTTCACCAGAGTTTAATGGTTGTGATATGAGAAAACTGAGGATGGATCAACAACACTGTAGTTACTCCACAACACTAACCTAAATGACAGAGTGAAAAGAAGGACGCCTGTACAGAATATAAATATTCCAAAACATGCATCCTGTTTGCAACAAGACACTTAAGAAATAGTGCAAAACAATATGGCAAAGAAATGAACCTTTTGTCCTGAATACAAAGAGTTATGTTTGGGGCAAATCCAATGCAACAAATCACTGAGTACCAATCTTCATATTTTCAAGCACGGTGGTGGCTGCATCATGTTATGGGTATGCTTGCCATCGGCAAGGACTAGGGAGTTATTAAAGATAGAAAGAAAAGGAATAGCGCTAAGCACAGGCAAAATTCTAGAGAAAAACCTGGTTCAGTCTTCTTTCCAACAGATGCAGTTGTAAATTAAAACTTGTTCTCAACTGGCCTACCTGGTTAAATAAAGGTGGAAAAAAACAGACACTGGGAGATGAATTCACCTTTCAGCAGGACAATAACCTAAAACACAAGGCCAAATCTACACTGGAGTTGCTTACCAAGACAACATTGAATGTTTCTTAGTAGCCTAGTTGCAGGCAAGACTTGAACATGTCTAAACAACAACTGGCCTACCTGGTTTGAAAATTGTACAATCCAGGTGTGCAAGCTGTAATGCTGCCAAATCTGTATTGTCTCAGGAGAGTGAATACATTATTGTTTTGTAATTTTACCACTTTTTCTCCCCAATTGGTAGTTACAGTCTTGTCCCATCGCTGCAACTCCCCTACGGACTCAGAAGAGGTGAAGGTTGAGAGCCATGCGTCCTCTGAAACACGACCCTATCAAGCCGCACTGCTTCTTGACATACTGCTCGCTTAGCTCGGAAGCCAACCGCACCAATCGGAGGAAGGAAAGAAACAACATCCAGCTGGTGACCGAAGTCAGCTTGCAGGCGCCCGCCCCGCCACAAGGACTCATTAGAGAGCGATGGGACAAGGAAATCCCTGCCGGCCAAACCCTCCCCTAACCCGGGCAACACTGGGCCTATTGTGCGCTGCCTCACCGGTCTCCCGGTCGGCTGTAACACAGCCTGGGATCAAACCCAGGTCTGTAGTGTCACCTCAAGCATTGCAATTCAGTGCCTTAGACCACTGCGCCACTCGGGAGGCCAGGAGGGTGAATACTGATCTAATCAAGATATATTAGAGTTTTATTTTTCTTACATTCTTACAAGTATTTGTGTAGATCATTGACCAAAAGCGACAATTAAATACATTTGAATCCCACTTTGTTACACAACAAAATATGTAAAAGTTCAAAGGGTGTGAATACTTTCTGAAGGCAATACAGATTCTGGACTGTGCATAAGGATGCACCATGTTACTGTACAATTACTTTAACTCAACAAGCACAGTCCACCATGCAACATGGCTAGAGTACATGAGGACAACTACTGGCTTTTACAATCCTATTACACAGTGTTTGCATGGTGCATGAAGGGACCTATTTTTGACAGAGAACACATATCCTGCAATTTAGTAAGCCAATATCGTTCATAGGCTTATTAATACCATAATGACGCTAACAACCCTGTTGACCAGATGTGGCATGCACATGAAGGCCTGTGTAGTGGCAGGTATTGACTTGCAATGACTGCAGGGCAATGTAGTCTAATTATGACTATAGATGATTGTGTGAAGGTTAACTGCCAGTTGCAGGAATGCTAATTATAAAAGTGTGTGTGCACGTGCGCATTCTCTGCAATCTGCTCCCGGTTAAGAGAATCGTAAATCATCGTACAAAGGGATGCTTTCTCTCTTCCTTAGTGAAATCGTTTGTTTCACTCTTTCATACATTTTTTCACACTAGTGTGTATTCTGTTTCTCACTCCGCATACAGTGGGTTCAGGGTTGCAGCTGTTACCTGTTCTCATTTCTTATTAACGTGAAAACACGCCCACCTTTAACTTTTAGCTACAACCTTTTCAGTCCTTCATCTCCATCTCGCTGCATCTCTTTTACTGCAGTCAGTCCGCCCGATGTGACGCAGATCCACCAACGAAGGCAGACAAATGGAAAATGCATTTCTTATGCACACAAACGTTTATAGTTTGCATTTACGCGTTTGTTGTCAACGGAGCTATTGAAACCATTTCAGGAAAAGGTAGGCATTTTTAAACGCTTTTACAATAAGGCCTAAGGCAATAAAAACAGCCCAGCTGTTACAATTAATCCAAACGACAGGCCACTAACACGGAAAACAAGTGATTCATTCACCTAGATTATTTTGCAATAAAACGCCTGGTGTTTTACTAAACAATTTTTGTCAAAGAATGACCATTTGTGTAGTTGTTACAGGCCTATGTGTCTTAAATTGCATTCATTTATGCAAGTAATTTTAATATAATTGACTAGCCTACACAACCACTTAAAGTAAACCAATTGGATCAAATAAACAATCTTACCTTTTGTGTCTTGCCTGTTATTCTGTAACACAGTGTTTCAGTGGTTTGTGGGGTGTTATAACAACAGTTCTGCTGGACCGGCCAGTGGTCTGTCTAAAGCCCCGGATTGTCGAGGACTCCACCCCATCACCTGCTCACAGGGCTGTCTGGATGGCGGGTAAGAGAGGGAGTTATTGTACTTTTATATCACCACAGAAAATAAAGCCTACTTAAAACAAAAAAAAATATTCACAAACTGTATAATGTTTGATAGAAACATAACAAATTAAAAACACCTCATGTGATGCACTTGACAATGCATCCTTGATGTGGATACATAGAAACATCCCCTTTCTACCAATGCTGTGTAAGATGTTTTTGAGTTACATTTTCACTAAGCAGGCATGGTGTCCTGTATGAAGGGAAGACAAATCATCTGTAAGGCATGTCTACACATTCCTAAACCACAGACTTTCTTCAGATAGAGAGAGGGAGACAGAGAGAGAGAGAGAAAGAGAACGAGGGAGCGTGAGAGCTAGAGAGATTTAAAAGTAATCAGACAACTAAACCTGTAATGATTTTTTCCTGTATGTTGCAGGTACGATGTGGCAGCGTTGTCGGGGGAGACGTGTTACTGTGGTCATTATGGGATGGAAGGGCTTGTGGCCAGGGAGTGTCCAGACATCTCTACTAAAGGGGAGTCAGACACAGTTCCACAAAACAACTCTACAGGGTGGTGAGATATATATTTTATGCTGTTTTGATTGTGAGAGCCCTAGTGAGTAAGATTTATATTACATGATGTCAATTAAACTTGAAACTTGAAACTTGAATATACCCAGGAGAAGTTTAGATTCATTGTCTCCTATTTTTACATACAAAACTATTGACTAGGCCGCTGGTTACTGTATGTTAATTCAAACATCTCTGATACCTACTGTATGTATACCCTATCTGTCTGCAGGTGTTGTGACTCTGTCTGTCTGCCGTGTGGAGATGGGAAGGACATGTTGGCTGTATACAGAACACTGGGGCCTTACATCCGGAATGTCAGCCTGGAAGTACTGACTGACACAGTGCATTCTGGGAAGCCTTTCCTCTTGGAGGTTTCTGGATACCTGGCGGCTCCTCCCACTCAGCCTACAGGTTAGTTAAACTTTTTATCAATCCACTATTTACCTGGTTTTATAGAAGTTAGAGTGTAAAATGGTAATTACATATGAATAACCTCATAATTGACTGATTAGTTGATGTGTTGTTTGTTGTTTGTGATTGGACCGTTGTATGGTTGTCAGGGATATATGGCCTGGAAGGAGAGAACCTATCATCTGTGGATGTTCAATTCAGTGGGAAGGCCCACAAAGGTCAAAGTTCACACAGCGTCATCGTCCAGGACGATGGCTTCTTCACCTTCTCCTCTGATTGGATGCTGGAAAACCCTGGAACATACCAAATTAGTATGTCAAAAACAAATAGATGTTTTATTTTTTATTAATGGGAATAAGAAATGTTACATCTCACAATCTCCCCTCTCCCTCTCTCTCTAGAGATCTCAGTCTCCAACCTCCTCTCCCAGCTCTTCTCCTCCCTCTATCTCTCCGTCTTGCGTCCCTCTCCAGAGGGGTTGGAGGTCAGCCTGGTCCAGGGGCAAGGGGGTACCCCCTCCTGCCTGCCCTACCCAGCCCAGGACACCCTATCCCGGGCTCTGGAGAAGGTCTACCTGGGTGATAGCCTCACCCTCCAGGCATATGTAGGAGCTGGAATCAGGGTGCAGTTCCACTGGAGATTCATCAGTGATAATGAAAAGGAAGAGGAAGAGGAGGGGAAGAGGAGGGATGTAAAGATAGACTGCCTTCCTGATTCTGATTGTCTGAGCAGCACTGTGGTGAGAGATTTACACCACATCTGACTTGGGCTTTTCTAGGGGTCAAAACTTTTCGTTCACTGTTATGATATCATGACAATTGGACTCTATTCCGTATTTTCAGAGCCAACTGTTTCAAACTGAGGGGATTCACACTGTCAAGGTCAATGCTTCCAATAAATATGGCTGGACTGAGAAAACCATCCATATTGTGAGTAGTCTGCCACTGTAAGCACTAACTTATAAACAGTCTGTTAACATTTTACAGGTGGATTGAGTAACACATTCAGTTTGATAGCTCTACCTGATTTCTTCAGACTCCACTTGTAATAGGGGTGCTCTTTCTCTGTGTACAGGCGGTGGTGAGGCGTGTTGTGTGTAATTTGACTCTGGAGAGTCGGTCTGGGTACCATCTGGCTGCTGGTCAGAACATTTCTGTGGACCTGCAGCTCTACACCACGCAGAGACAGAGCCTAATGCTCAACCTCACACTGACCTACCAGGGAAAACACAGCGTCAACCAAGACCATGTCCACAACCTCAACCAAACCTTCAATCATGACGATGCTGACCATGAAAACAATCAAAACCATGACCAAACAGAAGATCACAACCTCAATCAAAACCAAACCTACAGTCATGAACTTGACCACTTCTACAACTTTACCCTAGCGCTTGAACTCAACCACAACCAAACCCATGGTCATGACAATGACGATCACACCATGTCCCTCCAATTCACCCACACCCTCTCCCTGTCCTCCTACCCCCAGCTCTCTAGCCCCCTGCACCTCTGCTCCTCCTATGGCCAGACCAGCTGCCACCTCCAGTTCCACCTGCACTACCCCCTCCCCTCCACCGTGGGACAGTATACCCTATCAGCCACAGTCTTCTCCCTCTCTGATTCTGCTGTGCCGCTACTCTCCGCCTGTCTCCCTTGCCCCCTGGTGGTGTACGACCGCATACGCACCCTCTGGCCGGCTGGAACGTGGAGCGCTGTGGTTCCGTCACGGTCAGAACTCAACCTCACGGTCACCAGCCAGGCTGACCACATGGGTTCTAAGGTGCTTTGGACAGTTGCTAGGGGCAACACTACTGTGCTCAACAGGATCACTGAGGGCTGGACCGTGACCATGACATTCTCGATCGCAGGGACCTATCTGGTCACGGTCAAAGCCTTCAACCCAATCAGCTGGGTTGGCTTCCACACACACTTCCTGGTCCAAGATCCAGTCGGAGAATTTTTGTTGAACATTCCAAGAGTAGTCACGGTCAACTGTCCGACCGCAGCGTTGTTCACCATCACAACAGGGTCGAACATGTCTGTGGTGGTGTTAACGAACACATCCGTGCTGTACCAGAACAACAGCTACACAGCAGGGGAGGAGGTGACCGTGGGTTTGTTGTTTGACTGTACTGGGACCACTGAGGTTAAGGTCAGAGCTGAGAACCTAGTCTCCTCTAAGAACAGGTCCGTGAACGTGTGTGTTCAGCTGGTCAGAAAGTGGTCACACACGGTCACCATGGATATAACTCTACCACCTGTCACCTGGCCGAGCCTAGCCCTCAGTACCAAGGTAAATGGTAAGGAAAAATGTAATTCTCAAGTACTTTACTCTGATTCACGATAATATGTCTATGTTTGTGCGAATGTTTAAAGCTTTTCAACTGTTTTAAGATGGTGTGCCTGAACAGAAGGACACTGCCAAGACTTGGGCAGAGTAACATTAGAAATTGCCAAGACTGGGGCAGAGTAACATTAGAAACTGCTAAGACTGGGGCAGAGTAACATTAGAAACTGCCAAGACTGGGGCAGAGTAACATTAGAAACTGCCAAGACTTGGGCAGAGTAACATTAGAAACTGCTAAGACTGGGGCAGAGTAACATTAGAAACTGCTAAGGCTGGGGCAGAGTAACATTAGAAACTGCTAAGCCTTGGGCATAGTAACATTAGAAACTGCCAAGACTGGGGCAGAGTAACATTAGAAACTGCCAAGACTGGGGCAGAGTAACATTAGAAACTGCTAAGACTGGGGCATAGTAACATTAGAAACTGCCAAGACTGGGGCAGAGTAACATTAGAAACTGCCAAGACTGGGGCAGCGTAACATTAGAAACTGCCAAGACCTGGGCAGAGTAACATTAGAAACTGCTAAGACTGGGGCAGAGTAACATTAGAAACTGCCAAGACTGGGGCAGAGTAACATTAGAGACTGCCAAGACTGGGGCAGAGTAACATTAGAAACTGCCAAGACTGGGGCAGAGTAACATTAGAAACTGCTAATACTTGGGCAGAGTTACATTAGAAACTGCCATGACTGGGGCAGAGTAACATTAGAAACTGCTAATACTTGGGCAGAGTTACATTAGAAACTGCCATGACTGGGGCAGAGTAACATTAGAAACTGCCATGACTGGGGCAGAGTAACATTAGAAACTGCCAAGACTGGGGCAGAGTAACATTAGAAACTGTCAAGACTGGGGCAGAGTTACATTATACACTGCCATGACTGGGGCAGAGTAACATTAGAAACTGCCAAGACTGGGGCAGAGTAACATTAGAAACTGCTAAGCCTGGGGCAGAGTAACATTAGAAATTGCCAAGACTGGGGCAGAGTAACATTAGAAACTGCTAAGACTGGGGCAGAGTAACATTAGAAACTGCCAAGACTGGGGCAGAGTAACATTAGAAACTGCCAAGACTTGGGCAGAGTAACATTAGAAACTGCTAAGACTGGGGCAGAGTAACATTAGAAACTGCTAAGGCTGGGGCAGAGTAACATTAGAAACTGCTAAGCCTTGGGCATAGTAACATTAGAAACTGCCAAGACTGGGGCAGAGTAACATTAGAAACTGCCAAGACTGGGGCAGAGTAACATTAGAAACTGCTAAGACTGGGGCATAGTAACATTAGAAACTGCCAAGACTGGGGCAGAGTAACATTAGAAACTGCCAAGACTGGGGCAGCGTAACATTAGAAACTGCCAAGACTTGGGCAGAGTAACATTAGAAACTGCTAAGACTGGGGCAGAGTAACATTAGAAACTGCCAAGACTGGGGCAGAGTAACATTAGAGACTGCCAAGACTGGGGCAGAGTAACATTAGAAACTGCCAAGACTGGGGCAGAGTAACATTAGAAACTGCTAATACTTGGGCAGAGTTACATTAGAAACTGCCATGACTGGGGCAGAGTAACATTAGAAACTGCTAATACTTGGGCAGAGTTACATTAGAAACTGCCATGACTGGGGCAGAGTAACATTAGAAACTGCCATGACTGGGGCAGAGTAACATTAGAAACTGCCAAGACTGGGGCAGAGTAACATTAGAAACTGTCAAGACTGGGGCAGAGTTACATTATACACTGCCATGACTGGGGCAGAGTAACATTAGAAACTGCCAAGACTGGGGCAGAGTAACATTAGAAACTGCCAAGACTGGGGCAGAGTAACATTAGAAACTGCCAAGACTGGGGCAGAGTAACATTAGAAACTGCTAAGGCTGGGGCAGAGTAACATTAAAAAGTTCCTTACCTGGCTTTCCCCCTCCAATAATTCCTGCATTCTTGATTGCTGTTACTAAACCTGTATTTCAACATCAGAATTGTATAAGGTTTTAGTGGAATTCCTCTCAAGCACATCTGATAATCTGATCCTCGCTCCTTCTCACTACATGGAGAAACTACAGGGGACGGAAGCCAAGGGATTTTTACTACCCTGTCCTCTCTAACATGGTCATCTAGTAACTACCCTGTCCTCTCTAACATGGTCATCTAGTAACTACCCTGTCTTCCCTAACATGGTCATCTAGTAACTACCCTGTCCTCTCTAACATGGTCATCTAGTAACTATCCTGTCCTCTCTAACATGGCCATCTAGTAACTACCCTGTCCTCTCTAACATGGTCATCTAGTAACTACCCTGTCCTCTCTAACATGGTCATCTAGTAACTACCCTGTCCTCTCTAACATGGTCATCTAGTAACTACCCTCTAGCTGACTTTTACTTCCTCTAAATCAGGAGCTTTGATTTTAGCACATGAGGTAACCACGGAGGAGCCAATTGGTGACGTCCTCTTAGTGTTGGCCACACCTGCCGTGATCCGATTAGCTGACTTCATCAACGCAACAGCTTTAGTAGTCAGAGGCGGGGCCATGGTGTTTGAGTGGCAGGTGTCTCTCCCAGAATTCACCACTCACAGTCACACAGACAGGTAAGTCTATCCCCTGAAGATATTTACTGTCACAGTATTTACTGTCACAGAAAGTCGTTTTTTTTTACCTTGTTTTCTCCCTACTGTTTCTCTCTCTGTTTGGTTTTATGTTTTCCCTTTTCTGTCTGTCTGTCTGTATTTCTCTCTCTCTCTCTCTCTCTCGCTCCACACCACTCCCTCAATCTCTTCATCATCCGTCCATCTCTCCCTCTGTCCTAGGAACACCAGTGTGAGCTCCCTTCATCTCCAGGCAGTTGTTCCAGGGATGTATAACATTACCGTGACAACCTACTGTCCCCTGGGCCACACCTCAGTCAGCCGACACCTAGAGGTCAGGGTTCATGGCCCCGTGGGTCAAGTTCAGGTCCAGTACCCATTTGGGTCGGATAGGGCAGCGCTCCACCTGCAGGCTGTTGGGACCTACGCCACGTCCCTCCTCCTGTTCAGAGGACACTCCTTCTCCCACAGCGCCCATTTTGTTTTTGACTTCGGAGACGGGTTGCCAACTTCATA
Organism: Oncorhynchus mykiss; assembly: GCF_057628025.1. Classification (NCBI taxonomy): domain Eukaryota; kingdom Metazoa; phylum Chordata; class Actinopteri; order Salmoniformes; family Salmonidae; genus Oncorhynchus; species Oncorhynchus mykiss. Next base: position 17,459,226 of record NC_143032.1, read on the forward strand.
TGTGAACGGTGTCTCTCATTCGCTGGGAAAGACTGCATCCACCTATCACCAGTTCACTAAAGGTAAACAAGTAATTATGTTTGCAAATGGAAATAAAAATAAAAACAATACCTTACATTCTCCTGAAATTCGGCATGAAGACATTTTGGACACAAAGTAATAGTTGATATTTGTCTAACTGTTGAATCTTTATTGCATTCCCAGAGGGAGTGTTCCAGATCAGAGTGTGGGCCTATAATGAGTTCTACAGAAGTATGGCTACGGAACGTGTGTTCTATGTAGAGAAGGTTCCAGCGGGTCTAGACCTCTCTGCACACTCAAGTGTGATTCATAAGAACCAGGTGGTTCTCTTTGAGGCTCTGTTAGAACAGGGAACTAACATCTCATACACCTGGAGTATGGGAGACCAGACCACCTATGTCAATGCAGGTATAAACCAGGCTTGGATGTGATAACAGGTTCTCATACTTACAGACCAGACTAAATGGATTATGGAAAATACTGAATAACATCACAATTCATCCATTTCCAAATCTGTCTCAAATCAGTTTAGAGTCTATGTGTGAATATAATTCTGAATGCTTTATCTGTGTGTGTGAATATAATTCTTTGTGCTTTATCTGTGTGTGTGTGTGTGTCTCCAGGTGCTGTAGTGTCCCACGTGTTCCTGTCTGTGGGTGCGTTTGAGGTGTGTGTGTTGGCTGAGAACAAAGTCGGGAGTGTGAGCCACTGTGTCCCCGTCTCTGTGCTGCACCGGATGCAATGTGCGTATGACATATGACGTCCTATCTATGTCAGAAACAGGTAGTGTACGTTCTGAAATCATTCATTCATGAAATGTAATATTTATTTCCCGTACGTCATTTGTCTTTCCCAGCTGTGAGTATCCACACAGAGAAACAGGCGTATGCCACAAACACTGATATAACATTCCGGGCCCGGACAGAAGAACCGGACCCTGTGGAATTCCTCTGGCACTTTGGAGATTCCCGACCCCTTCGGACCACGTCACGCTCCTTAAAAAAGACATACCACACACCTGACAGGTTCTCACTCATCTCTTTGATGAACACAATTAATCAGTAATTAGTCATAATCAGTAGGCACATGGTCACACACATGTTTGATATTTCCTGAACAAATACACCCTATAGAGTTGTCAGGTTTACAAATCTAGTCGACTCCTTCCTGTGCTCCCAGGTACAGTGTGGTGGTGGTAGCCTCCAACGGGCTGAGCTCCTTCACCTCCGAGGTGCATCCTGTCCTGGTCCAGAGAGCTGTGCGTCCTAACAGATTGCTCCTCCAGCCGTCTGTGGTTCTGAACCACACCGCCAGCTTCACCTGTAGGGTCAACTCTGGAACCAACCTTTCCTACTCCTGGAGCTTTGGAGACGGAACCTCCAGGACGGGAGGGAACACAGAACAGCATGTATTCCACAGGTCAGATGGAACCTTCTAGAAACGTATATTAAAGGTGCAGTCTATAATTGTCCTACCCAATCAATGGTGTTGCTCCTGCACTTGATTGTGAACTGATTGCAGTCTTGGTGAATGTGACAGAGGGTGACATAACATGGCAAAGTATGTGACTGTTCCCCATGCAGGACAGGAGAGTTCACGGTTGAGGTGACCGTGTCTAACCTGGTCAGCTCTGCCTCCCTGACCGCACAGATGTTTGTGGTCGACCGCCCCTGTAATCCTCCAGCTGTTAAAAACATGGGACCGCTCAAGATACAGGTAAGAGTGTTACTGAGAGACTGAAGGTTTGGACCTGTTGGCATAAGGATTTGGACTGACAGACACAGGGTCATATTCAGACTGACCCAATATTCCCACTCCTCTCCTCTCCAGGCACGGAGGTATGAGCCAGTGGGTCTGGGGGTGACGTATGAGGCAGAGGTCCAGTGTGATGTGTTCCAGGGTCTGGAGTACAACTGGTCTCTGTATAACTCTACAGGCCTGCCTGTACCTCTACCTCCTGTTCACACAGACAGACAGAGCATCACCCTACCCAGCCACTTCCTACACTATGGTATCTACACCGCTATAGCCAAGGTGAGTGGAGTCAAAACAGATTCTGTTTTTCTGTAATACTATATGTTGTCAATATGTATGTTGCTAGCCCTTTTCATTGAAAACCTGGCAAAATAGTATAGTTTTTATAATTATGTTATCATAACGTTGTCCTGTGGTTGTGTGTAGGTCCAGATCGTTGGCAGTGTGGTGTACAGTAATTACAGTGTATGTGTGGAGGTGGTGCCCAGTCCTCTGGTCTCCTTCATCCATGGAGGCACCAACATGTTCCTCAGCAGCAGAAACAGCAGCATTATCTCCCTAAACGGACAACTCTCCTATGACCCCGACTACCCCATGAACCACCTCAGGTAACTACAGCAGTAACACTGGCTGTCAGTCTGTCAGTAGCCTACAAAAGCCTACATACACACCCGTTCTCCAGGAGAAAGTTTGGCCAGCCCTATTGCTTTTAGAGGTTGTTTTGGGATTGGCCATTTAATGAAACGGACCCTTTCTACTGTTACTAAATCCCTCCCCCTTACAGCTATAGCTGGACCTGTAAGCCAATCAGTGCCATCGACAGCTCGTGTTTCGACCAACATGTGCCCACCTCCTTCTCTGTGATCGTGTTTCCAGTGGGGTTCCTGAAACGGGACTTTGACCAGTTCAGGTTCATGCTCACGGTCCAGAGTGGAGAACGCTCATCTACAGCTGACACCTTCATCACGGTCACACCCAGCCTGCTCAGGTGGGGAACACTTTGATGTTACTTTACTTTTTGTACACTCCCCTCCATATGTATTTGGACAGTGAAGTGCTTAGCTAGCATTTTAGATTTGAGATATAATGTTTGTCAGGAGGTGGCGGTACAGAATGTCAGCTTTTATTTGAGGGTGTTTTCATACATATCTGTTTTAATGTTTATCAATGAAAGAACTTCATGTATCTCATCAATTTATTGATTTCACTGATGCACACTGATAATCCATCTCTCTTCTCTTCTCTCCTCTCTTTCTCTCTTTCTCTCTTTCTCTCACTCTGTCTTCTCTCTCACTGTCTTCTCTCTCTCTCTCTCTCTCTCTGTCGCTCTAATTCAAATTCAAATTCAGATTGCTTTACTGGCATGAAATACAATTTGTAGATATTGCCAAAGCAGTATAGTGGTACAGCATTTCAGTAAATACAGTACAATGCAATAAGGATAATGAAATACAATTCATTTCAGTAGTAATAATAATACTAGTACATCTAATCATGTATACAGATACAACACCACAGCTGTTGTATTGTGTAATCTTCTGGTTCCACTATGTATTACCAGTAAGTTATATACAATGTAAATAGTTCAGCGAGTGGTGCAGAGATCTAAGGCACACTGCATCTCAGTGCTAGAGGCGTCACTACAGACCCTGAATCGATTCCAAGCTGTATCACAACCAGCTGATTGGGGGTCCCATAGGGTGGCGCACAATTGGCCCAGTGTCGTTAGGGTTTGGCCGGGGTAGGCCGTCATTGTAAATAACATTTTTTTCTTAACTGACTTGTCTAGTTAAAAAAAGGTCTCTCTATAGCAATCAGTAATATTTGCTGTTTCTCCCTCAACCAGAATAATTCCAAGTTTCATGTCATTAATAAATGCACAGAAGATGGGAATTGATTGAGATATTTTCTTTAAAAATATGATCTTATTTGGGAGTATTTCTCACAGTAGAGGAAAAGTGCATCTCTGTCTCTACCTCCCCTGTCGTGCAGTGACCACATAGACACTCCCCTTTAGGTAGCCATGTATTTTTGTGTTTCCCTTTTTCTGTAGCCAATTGGTGGTCGCTGGGCCTATATTTGGTCAGGATCTGTCTCTGTTTTGGATCTCTGACAGAGTACAGATATTCTGCCAATTTGTATTCTATTTTGAGAGCCAAATAGCAATTTAGTTTAGTCTGTACCAATTTTTCAAATAGGAGGTTTTCATTTCTGTAGCAACTTGATTGATTTCCCTGTGTGTTGAAGAATAGGGTTGTTTAGTGTTTTTAACAGATGACATAGGGGACTCTCTTCAGGGTTCAGCTCTTGGGTTTCAAGTGCTTTGAACTGTAAGGATGTTTTGTGGCTTATATTCAAATGGGGCCAAAATGTTAGTGTTATTTTCTACAGATTTACAATTAAGTTCCGCTCTGCATGCATTATTTGGTGCTTTCTTTTGGATATTACGGATAATCCTGCAGAATTCCGTATGTAGATTTTCTATTGGGTTTTTCTCCCAGTAAAATGCTTTGCAGGAATTTTCACCAAATCCACTGGCGGCACACATTTTTTATCCCAGGTAGTTGTACCGTTGGGCATGTTCAACCATGGTATTTCTTAATTTGGAGGAGTGTCTGCTGCTCTGATTCCTGGTCTTTTTCTGGAAAATCACGACTAGTTTTCTGAATGTTGATTGCCCAGTTGATGTTGTATTCCTAAAGAATGTGAAGTTGTTCCTGTAGACCTTGACCTTGACAGTAGGACAAAGTTACTTGCGTTGAGCTGGAATCTGACCTCTTCATCTTTGACGGTGTCCTGCAGATCGATATATATATATATATATATATATATATATATATATATATATATATATATATATATATATATACATACATACATACATACATACATACATACATATACCGCACCTATATATATCTATATATATACACACACCGCACCTATATATATGTATACATACAAACACCGCACCTATATATATATACATATATATATATATATATATACACATACACCGCACATATATATATATATATACATATATATATATATATATATATACACATATACCGCACCTATATATATCTATATATACATACACCGCACCTATATATATCTATATATACATACACCGCACCTATATATATATACATATATATATATATACACATATACCGCACCTATATATATCTATATATACATACACCGCACCTATATATATCTATATATACATACACCGTACCTATATATATATACATATATATATATATATACACATATACCGCACCCATATATATCTATATATACATACACCGCACCTATATATATCTATATATACATACACCGCACCTATATATATATACATATATATATATATATATATATATATATATATATATATATATATATATATATATATATATACACATATACCGCACCTATATATATATATACATACACCGCACCTATATATATATATATACATATATATATATATATATATATACACATATACCGCACCTATATATATCTATATATACATACACCGCACCTATATATATATATATATATATATATATATATATATATATATATATATATAGGTGCGGTGTATGTGTGTGTATACCCTTTTTGATCTGGCTCAGTGAGTCCCTGTCCTGTTTTATGTTTTAATGATAGCCTGAAGGACGTTGAGTATCTATATCACCATGACACCATGTTTCTGGAAGTATTATTATGTCTTGACCTTCTCCCTCTCTCTGTCTCTCTCTCTCTCTCTAGGAGAGTGTCAGTGTATTGTTACCAGTGCCAGGGGGACGTAGTGAACTGGGACCAGTCGTTCTCAGTCAGAGCAGTGTGTGACAGCTGTGGCCCCTCCCCCAGAACTATCAGCTACACCTGGACTCTCTACCTGGTCGACTCCTCCAGTAAGGTGGACACAGACGGTAAGACATAGATCCCTCACCGTACAGACTACAGCAGGATAGGTCTGTAGACCGTCCTTCTGATGTGTAGATCCAGCTAAGTGTATAATAAGAACTCGAAAGGCTTGAATTCCAAATGAATGGGAGTGACACAGGCTCTACACTACTCCTATACAGTAGAGTGTATCTGTGTGTAATAATGTGGTGAGAGGGATGAGTGGGGTGTTATAGTGTGTGTATGTTAACCTCTGTGTCCTCTCTTTCAAGTCCCCTTCTGCCACAGTGTGGATCTGAGTATTCCCTCCAACATCATTAGTGGCCCTACCTTTCCCCTGCCTCCAGCCCTGACTCTCACCCCTCCATCATCACCCCCGCACACACCCTCAACCACAGCCAGCGTGATGTCCTCATCCACAGAGATATCCTCAAATATGACATCAATCCCAGCCAGCTTGGTGACCGGTCTGATGTCATCAAACGTGACCAGCCATACTGAGATACAAACTACGACCCCCACAACTCCCGACCCAGTCCCCCTGCCTCCCTTCCCCCTCTCTTCTCCATCACCTGGTGGTCGCCCCCGGAAACAGAGGTCACAGGGTTCAGTAGAACTTCAGAAAATCAATAGCGCAGCTGGGAACAACCAAACACCAAACTACAGCCCTCCATTTCTCTCTTTACCAAACCACAGTGTTTTGGCCAACCCTTCACCAAACTCCTCCCCCGAGCCCATCTCTGCTCCAATCAGCTTCACTCCTGATACACCTGAGCCAGGTAAGGGTTAAGAGTCACACAATAAAACATATTATCTTCTGCCGACTGCTTTTCTTTGATAGGTTTCGTAGCTCTGAAATATGTTGGTGTAAATTTTAAAGTTTATTTTATTTCAGACTTGGGAGGGTTTGACCCCGGTGGGCCCCCTTACCTCATCTCAGAGTACCCTGTAGTTACCTTAGACGATGGCAGCATCCTTTACTCTGCCCCCCTTGGCCAGAGTGACATCATCGAGGAATTCCCCATCGATCCTGATTTTCCCAATGACTACGACTTCCCTTTCCCCGTCCTGGAGAGTGGAGATGTGAGTGGACGTCCTGGTAAGGAAGATAAAGGGAATAAATGAATAGATGGAGGGATATATTTACGTTTTTACACTTCTCTTAGTTCAGTCCTCTTTGTGTTGCAGTTGAGGGCTCCTTTCCTGGACAGTCAGTCAGTGGTGGAGTGTTAGGACCCTTCCCCGGATCAGGTCAGTTAAGAGTTACTGGTATTATTGACACACAGTAGATTAAAGTAGCAAACCATTTTACACCCACAACTAAGGGACATTGAAAAGTCCTAGATGAAACATGTTGCTTTTTTGTTTCAGATCCCTCCACAGCAGAGACAAGCTGGGACCCCAATGGAACACTAGAACCATCAGGCAATCAGACAGGCACATATAACTTCACTGGTAATCGAATCAAATGTATTTATAAAGCCCTTCTTACATCAGCTGATATCTCAAAGTGATATACAGAAACCCAGCCTAAAACCCCAAACAGCAAGCAATGCAGGTGTAGAAGCACAGTGGCTAGGAAAAACTCCCTAGAAAGCCCAGAACCTAGGAAGAAACCTAGAGAGGAACCAGGCTATGAGGGGTGGCCAGTCCTCTACTGGCTGTGCCGGGTGGAGATTATAACAGAACATGGCCAAGATGTTCAAATGTTCATAGATGACCAGCAGGGTCAAATAATAATAATCACAGTGGTTGTCGAGGGTGCAACAGCTCAGCACCTCAGGAGTAAATGTATCTGTAAATGTCAGTTGGCTTTTCATAGCCGATCATTCAGAGTATCTCTACCGCTCCTGCTGTCTCTAGAGAGTTGAAAACAGCAGGTCCGGGACAGGTAGCACGTTCGGTGAACAGGTCAGGGTTCCATAGCCGCAGGCAGAACAGTTGAAACTGGAGCAGCAGCACAGCCAGGTGGACTGGGGACAGCAAGGAGTCATCAGGCCAGGTAGTCCTGAGGCATGGTCCTAGGGCTCAGTACCTCCGAGAGAGAGAAAGAAAGAAAGAAAGAAAGAAAGAAAGAAAGAAAGAAAGAAAGAAAGAAAGAAAGAAAGAAAGAGAGAAAGAGTGAGATAATTAGAGAGAGCATACTTAAATTCACACAGGACACCGGATAAGACAGGAGAAATACTCCAGATATAACAAGACTGAACCTAGCCCCCCGACACATAAACTACTGCAGCATAAATACTGGAGGCTGAGACAGGAGGGGTAATGCCACGCATATTTATTTCAGTAGATGTACATATTGGATTGAATAACAGAAGTATTTTCTGTAGACTCATACTTTTACAGAGATTTAGTTGTGAATGTCTGTCCTACAGATTATAATGTTCCCTTCCTGGGGATAGAGGAGGGAGACCCGGGAGCGTCAGTGGGCAGACCAACAGGTAGGGCTCACCTGTGTTTGTGTGTGTCTGTGTGTGTTTGTGTGTGTGTGTGTTTACTGCTTGTGTTTATACTGTGTGTGCCTGTGTGTGTTCTTGTATGTCTATCGTCAGGTGTGGGTGGTGGGAGCTCAGAGGGGGACTCTCCTCCTGCTGTCCCAGGATCAGCTGAGGATGAGGGGAGTAACCTGATGGACTCCAGCCCCTCCCTGGTGGTCCTTGACCCCACACTACTAGACCTGCCCAGAGAACTGTTAGAGCAGGAGCTGTTTGAGTCCTACACATACACAGGTAAACATCCATCAGCACGCAATCCACTTAACTACTGCATTGTGCAAACTGTGTACGTGCACAGCAGTTTTCCAGTCTCAAATCAACTAATTCAAATATACATTGAATTGTTTTGATAGATTGACTGTACGTTGTTGTACCTGATCACCTGTTGTTTTTGCCTCTAGGAATCTCCTCTGCTCTCATCACATTCAGACCTTTCACACTGAGAGCAGGAAGCAGATACATGTTGGAGGTCACAGCTAGTGAGTAAGGTCCAGATGTCGTGTCTGCCCTCTGAATCTCAGATGCTGTACGATGATGAGAGATGGATGGATCAATTCACTACTGTATTGATTAACTGATTGCTTTTTAATAAATGTTTCACTCCCTTTATCTGTTAATCAAAGTGTGTGTCCGTGTTTCCTGTTACTGAACTCAGACTCCCACAATGCAGTAGTGGGGCGGACTCAGCTGTTCCTGTCCACTAGCCCCAGTCCCCAAGGGATAACCTGTCAGGTGCAGCCTAGCAGTGGCTTCGAGATACACACACACTTCAGCATCTTCTGCACCTCTGGGAAAGAGGTACACATACAGTCTAACCAGCAGCAGTAGTACTGTATTTATCTCCATCACCATCTTACTGATGTGTTTATTGTGTGGTTTAGGACCTGCTGTATGAGTACAGTTTCAGTATAGGAAACAGCCCTCCTAAGACCCTGTACCAAGGAAGAGACTTTCAGTACTTCTTCAACCTGCCATCTGGAGACCCTCAGGATGACTATAAAGGTATATTACAACTCTTTTCTCTAGTCAAATTACCTAGTGGCCTCATAGGTGGAATGTTATTCATATTTTTCATAATTAATAAACATTATTTTAAAAAGGTGCCGGAAATACAGTGTTTATATGTCAGATGGTTTTGTTGTATTTAAGTCTTCTGTGATGCATATAAAGTGTAATATTGGGATGCAAACTCAAAATGTAACACATTAACACATCCCAATAACATTTTTTAAGCCCATAACCATGTGTGTGAGGTGTATACTTTTGTTTCAAAGTAGATTTGTTTAAGACTACCAAGAAACACTCTGTGACCCTGATTTAGTCCACTGCAGAAACAGGTTAACTCTTATTTTATTATACTGTCCAGAGAGGAATACAGCAGACACTCACATTGTTTTGAATTTCATATCTTTATTGACACTGTGTCCCTGTTGATCCAGTCACTATCTATACAGAGGTCCGGAACAGGTTTGGAGCAGCAACTGCACCCTGTCCTGTAACCGTCACAGTCCACCCCAGCTTCATCAGGAACACCTCCTCTAACTACAACCCTGATAAGGAACTGTAAGACTGACTGACTGACTGACTGGTTGACTGACTGACTGCCTGACTGACTAGTTGACTGACTAACTGATTGATTGACTGACTAGTTGACTGCCTGACGGACTGACTAGTTGACTGACTAACTGATTCATTGGTTGATTGGTCATTGGTTTGATTGATTGATTTGAGGCCTCTCTCTCTCTCTCTTTCTCTCTCTCTCTGTGTAGTTTTGAGTCAGGTTTGAGGAACCTGTCTGATCTGGTCCAGTTGGGGAACAGTGTCGAGATCCGTAACTACATCATCCTCCTGTCCAACGTCCTCAACAGACTCAGCCAGGACCCCACAGCCAACACACACACTCAGACACACACACGCACCGCACTCATCAACGCTGTTTGTCAGCTCGACATCAATGACCAGGTACACACACACACGCACTCGCACGCACGCACACACAGACGCACACTCAAAGTGTCTAGTAACGATCAGTTCTTGTGTGTGTCCCTAGCGGTCCATGACAGACAACATCTACATGCTCAAAGACCTGATGCACCTCACCCACCAGGTAAGAGACCCTTTACATTGGGTCAGAGCTTTATATGGCTCTGCATAGAGATGTATGCAGGATAGATGTATAATACATGATGTATTAACAGTGTGTTGTTGTCCCAGGTATCGTTAGCCAGTATCAGTGTGGTGGTAGTGGTGGGTCATGTATAGGCTATAAGATGATTGATGTATATAATATGTATTAACAGTGTGTTGTTGTCCCAGGTATCGTTAGCCAGTGCCAGTGTGGTGGTGGGTCAAGTCCAGTCCATCTCAGACCTGTTCCACCAGCCCAGTTTTCCTGTTCCCTACCTATTGGACAGCTGGACGCTCAACACTCTGGTCACACTGCTGTCATACAGCCTGCAGGCCACCCCCACTACTAATGATGTCAGGCAAGACCAGGCCACTGCTGATGATGTCATACAGGCCACGCCTACCCTCAAAGAACAGGCCATACAACTCACGACTGACAGTCTGCAGACTACTGATCAATTACTACTGGTGAGATACACTCTCTCTCTCTCTCTCTCTCTCTCTCTCTCTCTCTCTCTCTCTCTCTCTCTCTCTCTCTCACATTTCTCTCTCTCACATTTCTCTCTCTCTCTCTCACATTTCTCTCTCTCTCTCTCTCTCTCTCTCTCTCTCTCTCTCTCTCTCTCACATTTCTCTCTCTCTCTCTCTCTCTCTCTCTCTCTCTCTCTCTCACATTTCTCTCTCTCTCTCTCTCTCTCTCTCTCTCTCTCTCTCACATTTCTCTCTCTCTCTCTCTCTCTCTCTCTCTCTCTCTCTCTCTCTCACATTTCTCTCTCTCACATTTCTCTCTCTCTCTCACATTTCTCTCTCTCTCTCTCACATTTCTCTCTCTCTCTCACATTTCTCTCTCTCTCTCTCTCTCTCTCTCTCACACATTTCTCTCTCTCTCCCTCTCATTTCTCTCTCTCTCTCTCTCTCTCTGACCCTCCTCTCTGTGTTTTAGAAATACATCCTGTTCAATAAGGTCGAGCAGCACAACGTGACCACCAGTGTCATGGACCTACAGACCACTCACCACGACCGTGGTCTAACCACAGTCATCAGCTCTGGCTCGGCCACCTTCTACCTGCCTGACTCCCTGGACCTGGTCCTGTACGGTCGTAGGAGGAGAGAAACCGCAGATGGAACACAGAGTCTCTGTGTCCTCAGCCAGCTGACCACGTTCACGCACAACCTCTACTTCTGGACCAAGACACCTGTACTGGTGAGATACACACACACACACACACTTGACATCGAGATGATGAAGATGATGATGGTGATGATGATGATGATGTGTGCGTGTGCGTGTCTTTCAGCTGAGTGGGCCAGTGATTGACCTGACTCTGTACAACTGCAGCACAAGGAGAGAGATTCCAGTACGTTCGCTCTCCCAACCAATCAACATCGAGTTCCCCAAAACACCTAGAAATGTAAGCAATCACCTTCTGTTTGGGATGATGGACAGATTGCCTGTGTATGTATGTGTGTATGTAACCTTTCATCTCCCCCACAGGTAAGTTCTTTATCGGTGTTCACTCTCCTGCGTAGCCAGGTGAACTACCATGGTTTGAACATTACCCAGCAGGCCTTGCAGGAGGCCATACTGGTCATTGTGGAATTCACACGGCCTCCCAACAAGACCTTTCCCATCATGCTCCTCTTCAGGTGTGCACAAACCTTTGAGTACAGCTTCAAACCTTCCATTTTAGAATAGACAATTTCCTCAATTCCCATATTATGTCAGTTAATTGTGTGTGTTCTCAGGATGTTTGAGAGGCCGACCCCCAGCTTGTATCACATCCACAGCATCTATCACTGGGACGGAAACACCACTTACATCACCCTGCCTCCATCATACCTCACTGGTTAGTCTCGTATCTCTCTTTCACTCTCCCCCACTTACTCTCTACCTGTCTCTGTCTCTGTCTTTCTCTCTCTCTCTCACCCCCACCAAACCCTTTGTTTCCCTCGCTCCCTTGTCTCATTTGCCATATCACATTATCTGTCTTTTGTTGTTTATAATTAAAATGACATTCCCTTTTGTTTCGTCACCGTGATTGCATGCTAATGCTAATGCTAATGCTAATGCTCCCTGTAACATGATGATGATAACGTATTTCATATGTTCTGTCCAGCTCCAGGGACAGGCTACCTGGCTCTACTCAACGCTGACTACAAAAAGACCCCCAGACACAAGTAAGTAGCAACATCATCATCATGTTATTATTATTTTACTTAAACAACCATAGGAAATGTTATCATTTCTACTTAACTTCTATTGTCCTCCAAGAGCAGCTGGATATCATCCACGAATCCATTTTGTTCCTCTGTGTTCTGTTTCCTCTATGTCAAATCAAATCCAATTTTATTGGTCACATACACATGCTTAGCAGATGTTAATGCGAGTGTAGTGAAATGCTTGTGCTTCTAGTTCCGACAGTGCAGTAATATCTAACAAGTAATCTAACAATTCCCCAACAACTACCTAATACACACAAATCTAAAGGGGTGAATGAGAATATGTACATACTGTATAAGTTTATGGACGAGCGATGGCCGAGGGGCATAGGCAAGGTGCAATAGATGGTATAAATACAGTATATACAGTGGGGCAAAAAAGTATTTAGTCAGCCACCAATTGTGCCAGTTCTCCCACTTAAAAAGATGAGAGGCCTGTAATTTTCATCATAGGTACACTTCAACTATGACAGATAAAATTAGAAAAAAAAATCCAGAAAATCACATTGTAGGATTTTTACTGAATTTATTTGCCAGTACATGTCCAGGCCCGTTTGAAGTTTGCTAGAGAGTTTTTGGATGATCCAGAAGAAGATTGGGAGAATGTCATATGGTCAGATGAAACCAAAAAAAAAAACTTAACTCGTCGTGTTTGGAGGACAAAGAATGCTGAGTTGCACCCAAAGAACACCATACCTACTGTGAAGCATGGGGGTGGAAACATCATGCTTTGGGGCTGTTTTTCTGCAAAGGGACCAGGACGACTGATCCGTGTAAAGGAAAGAATGAATGGGGCCATGGATCGTGAGATTTTGAGTGAAAACCTCCTTCCATCAGCAAGGGCATTGAAGATGAAACGTGGCTGGGTCTTTCAGCATGACAATGATCCCAAACACACCGCCCGGGCAACGAAGGAGTGGCTTCGTAAGAAGCATTTCAAGGTCCTGGAGTGGCCTAGCCAGTCTCCAGATCTCAACCCCATAGAAAATCTTTGGAGGGAGTTGAAAGTCCGTGTTGCCCAGCAACAGCCCCAAAACATCACTGCTTTAGAGGAGATCTGCATGGAGGAATGGGCCAAAATACCAGCAACAGTGTGTAAAAACCTTGTGAAGACTTACAGAAAACGTTTGACCTCTGTCATTGCCAACAAAGGGTATATAACAAAGTATTGAGGTAAACTTTTGTTAATGACCAAATACTTATTTTCCACCATAATTTGCAAATAAATTCATTAAAAATCCTACAATGTGATTTTCTGGAGAAAAAAAATCTAATTTTGTCTGTCATAGTTGAAGTGTACCTATGATGAAAATGACAGGCCTCTCTCATCTTTTTAAGTGGGAGAACTTGCAAAATTGGTGGCTGACTAAATACTTTTTTGCCCCACTATACATGTGATATGAGTAATGTAAGATATGTAAATATTATTAAAGTGGCATTATTTAAAGTGCCATTGTTTAAAGTGACTAGTGATCCATATATTAAAGTGTCCAGTGATTGGGTCTCAATGTAGGCAGCAGCCTCTCTGAGTTAGTGATTGCTGTTTAACAGTCTGATGGCCTTGAGATAGAAGCTGTTTTTCAGTCTCTCGGTCCCAGCTTTGATGCACCTGTACTGACCTCACCTTCTGGATGATAGCAGTGTGAACAGGCAGTGGCTCGGGTGGTTGATGTCCTTGATTATCTTTTTGGCCTTGCTGTGACATCGGGTGCTGTAGGTGTCATGGAGGGCAGGTAGTTTGCCCCCGGTGATGCGTTGTGCAGACCGCACCACCCTCTGGAGAGCCTTGCGGTTGAGGTAGGAGCAGTTGCCGTACCAGGCTGTGACACAGCCCGACAGGATGCTCTCGATTGTGCATCTGTAAAAGTTTGGCAGGGTTTTGGGCGACACGCCAAATGTCTTCAGCTTCCTGAGGTTGAAGAGGCGCTGTAGCGCCTTCTTCACCACACTGTCTGTGTGGGTGGACCACTTCAGTTTGTCAGTGATGTGTACGCCCAGGAACTTAAAACTTTCCACCTTCTCCACTGCTGTCCCTTTGATGTGGATAAGGGGGTGCTCCCTCTGCTGTTTCCTGAAGTCCACGATCATCTCCTTAGTTTTGTTGATGTTGAGTGTGAGATTGTTTTCCTGATACCACACTCCAAGTGCCCTCACCTCCTCTCTGTAGGCTGTCTCGTCGTTGTTGGTGATCAAGCCCACTACTGTTGTGTCGTCTGCAAACTTGATGATTGAGTTAGAGTGGTGCATGGCCACGCAGTCGTGGGTGAACAGGGAGTACAGGAGAGGGCTGAGCACACACCCTTGTGGGGCCCCAGTGTTGAGGGTCAGCGAAGTGGAGATGTTGTTTCCTACCTTCATCACCTGGGGGCGGCCCGTCAGAAAGTCCAGGACCCAGTTGCACAGGGCGGGGTCGAGACCCAGGGCCTCCAGCTTGATGATGAGCTTGGAGGGTACTATGATGTTGAATGCTGAGCTGAATGTTGAGCTGTAGTCAATGAATAGTATTCTTACATATGTAGGTACATGAGCAGACAAGTGAACTACACATTGAGACTTGAGACCAGCCAGTGTCTGTCCTGGGACCACCAGGAGGGCTGGACACACACCAGCTGCACACCTCAACTAGGACTGACCTCACACACCAGGGTCAACTGCAGGTAACACCCAGTCACACACACTCGCACACACACACACACACACATATATATATACACACGCACACACACACACACACACACACACACACACACACACACACACACACATATATACACACACACACACACATGTTATGTTCTTCTATCCTAGTGGGGACCTCAAATGAATTTCCATTCAAAATCCTATTTTCCCTAAACCTAACCCTAACCCCAAGCCTAATCCTTAACATTACCATAAACCTAACCTTAACCCATAACCCAAATCCAAACCCTAAACCTAACTCCTAACCCTAACCCCAAGCCTAATCCTTAACATTACCATAAACCTAACCTTAACCCATAACCCAAATCCAAACCCTAAACCTAACTCCTAACCCTATTCATAACCCCTAACCCCTTACCCTAACACTAATTGTAACCCTAACACTAAACCTAACCCCTAAGCATAAAATAGCCTTTGTCCTCATAGGTATGTGGGCAATGTATCCACAAGGATAGAAGAACAAACACACACACGTTTTGTTCTTCTATACTCGTGGGGACCCTAAATTCATTTCCATTCAAAATCCTATTTTCCCTAAACCTAACTCTCACCCTAACCCTACCCTCACCCTAATCATAACCCTACCCTCACCCTAATCATAACCCTAAACCTAATTATAACCCACGATGGAATGTTCCTTGTTTTACTGTCCTCACACACACATGCTGTATACACGGACGCAAACACGTGTGTGTTCCAGTTGTAGCCACTTGAGCCCATTGGCCGTGGTCCAGCAGCAGATCCAGAGCAGCCATGACGACTCAGCAGATCTGGCCCAGTTCATCAGGTCAGTCAGACCACAGGACAGCGGATTTGTCATTTCAATGTTCATAAAGAGGGAAGTATGAGTGTTCAACTTAATTATGGTATTTTGCCATAATATGTCTCTCTCTTTTCCCCTCATCAACCCCTCCCCCTTTCACTCTCTCTCTTTCTCCCTCTCCCTCCCCATCTCTCTTCCCTCAGTCTCCCCAGTGATGTGACGGTGGTGTGTGTGTGTGTGGTGTGTGTGTGTCTGTATGCTCTGGGCATGGTGGTGTGTAAGAGAGCTGACCTCATCTCAGAGAGGAACCAGGGAGTCTACTACCTGTCTGATAACGCTCCTTCAGACACACACCTCTACTCTGTTACTATACACACCGGCCTCCGCTCCTCACCCAGCATGACCGCCAAGGTATAGTACGCTTTCCCCCCATTTTCCAGAACTCTCCCTTCTTCCTCTCTCCCTCTCCCCATACTCTCCCCTTCCCTCTCTCCTGTCCCATTATCTTCTCTGTCATTCTACCATTGTCCTCCCCTATTCCTCTCTCACCCAATTGGTTTGACACAGATTCTGTAACTCTCTCCCTCTGCCCTCATTGACCCTCAGATCTCTGAGAGCATAGGATAGGTGGAAGCTGTATACTGTAGCTCCACATTTATCAAGGATGCAGCAGTTAGGATTGTTGTCACTTTACATCATTGATGATAAACTGTCAATGATGCGAAGAGACTCATCTGGCTTTTCTTTATTGGTTAGAGAGGAACATTGGGGTCTTTAACTCCAGAACGGTTCAGGAAATGTGAATTGTTATGTGGATTATAATTCATGGACATTTTTGCAGGGGTTAATACATTTTTCGTGAGGGAAAATGAAGTCTGAAATTTCAAAGTGGAAATGACAAACTTCAGATGCCTTTTTACACCTCAAATGCACTACAAGTTCAACATTTCCTGTACTCATTATACCCATCGTCCTAGTCATTATTATACCTCATTCTCTTGTGGTAAAAGTTGTGGTAAAAGTAAACAGCCATCTATTGGTCATTGTGGAGCTCGATGGCAGTGAATGTGATGTGGTAGACTCCTCTCACTGGTGCTGTAAAGATACCTGCATCAGAGGAGAAGCAGGGAGACATCAGCAAGGCACTGTTAGTAATACTGCCCTGTTGCTGGATTCAGTTTGTATAACTGAGCCTGTCTGGCGTGCCAAACAGGTGGGGTTTGCACTTTTGGGACTAACACAGGTCTGGTGGTCAGTACCTGTAGTTGGGTTGTTGGCCTTGCTGATCTTGGTGAAGACTTTACTGGAGGGCCAGTAGGAGGCACTCTTTCCTCTGGTAAATAAATATCCCAATGCCCCAGGGCAGTGATTGGGGACATTGCCCTGTGTAGGGTGCCGTCTTTCGGATGGGACGTTAAACGGATGTCCTGACTCTCTGTGATCACTAAAGATCCCATGGCACACTAAGAGTAGGGGGGTTAATCCCGGTGTCCTGGCTAAATTCCAAATCTGGCCCTAATACCATCATGGACACCTAATCATCTCCAGCTTCCAATTGGCTCATTCATCCCCCCTCCTCTCCCATGTTACTTTTCCCCTGGTCATTGCTGTAAATGAGAATGTGTTCTCAGTCAACTTACCTGGTAAAATAAGGGTAGAAAACCCTGAACAAAACCTCTAGACCAGTGGGGTGTCAGTATTGAAGGGTCCTACAGCGTTTGAATCTGTCAAACCAGCAGAGAAGGCCACCTTTGGTCTGTCTGTGAACACAGGAGAGTCAACGCACTCATCATTTTCTATCACGTACATTTGTTTTATTTGTAGGGTTGTTGCTGGTACTTCTTTTGGATGAACCAAATACATCTTCATGTTCATACATAGCGGTGCTTTACCTGTATTGTCTTTCTCCAGCTCCTCCACCTTGTTCTTCTGGAGCTGCTGTTGAGTAGTGGTGATGCTCAGCTCCTCTCTAAGAGCCGTCACCTCCTTTTTCTGCTCCTCCACCTTGTTCTCACTGGCTGTCACTCTGGCCCCCATGGCTGACAGTTCAGCTGCTACAGTTGGAATTAAGGGAGTTAATGGAACAAGTAAATTATTTCACATCATAATGAACAACATTAGCTTTTACATGTCTGCTCCTACCTGCATTCTTACGTTCCATGCTGTTCAGCTCCGGCACGTTTCCCCAAAACGTTCTTCAACGTTCTTGAACAGACTTTGAGGTAGTCTACATTTGCTCCGCTTGGTGGGTGTGACGGGTTATGGCTTGAAGCAATGTGACGTATTTGAAGGGCAGCGGTGCATTGTGAACCCACAACCTAACCCCTCCCCGTTTTTCAACTGGTCGTTCTGAAAAGCACTGTTTCCGTTTAATTGAACGTTGCATTATGTTTTTTTGCACTGAACGCAGCTCTGGGGACTTTTCTTCTCCAAAATGTAGGAAAAGAAAAGGATGGTGACACCATTCAAATCTAATTTTTCCCTCCAAAAATGAGCCTAACAACATATTGGTCCATATTATCATGCTGGTGTGTTATTTAGCAATAAGCATTATCACCTGTAGCCCAAATGATGCAGCATAGTGGCAATAAATAAATAGTATGGGATTGCACATTTGTATTTTTGCTTATCTTAGCTAGATCAGTGCTTCCCTAACGTTTTCTGTCATGGTCCCCTTTGATCATGGAGGAATATCATTATTCAGAAATGGTACATCTTCAGATATTATGTAGTCTGAGGCTCAGTGCCCTTCGTCATACACTCACAACATAGTGAGCCAATGGATTAGAATTTAACATACAGTAAGTCTCTTACGTAAGTTGGAAAACCAAAGCCAAGTATTCTGATGAGGTGAAAAGCTGGGTGAGTTAACCTCATAGAAGGTCTTCAGAATCTGATTCTGGAATACACTGTGGGAAGTTAAATGGGTGTCCTGGGACGTTAAACGGGTGTCCTGGGACGTTAAACGCGTGTCCTGACTCTCTGTGATCCCATTAACGGGAGCGATATGACAACAGCCAGTCAAAGTGTAGTACGCCAATATCAAAACATCAAACATCTCATAATTAAAATTCCTCAAACATACATGTAATCTCATAGCATTTTAAAGCTATTCTCGTTGTTAATCCCACCACAGTGTCCGATTTCAAATATGCTTTACAGCAAAAGCACCACAAACAATTATGTTAGGTCACCACCTAGCCACTTCCACCGAAGTTGTTCCCTCTCCTTGTTCGGGCGGCGTTCGGCGGTCGATGTCACCGGCTTTCTAGCTGCCACTAGCTGTTTTATCTGTTTTACACACCTAGTTCCCATCTCATGATTATTTTCCTTATTTAACCCTCTGGTTTCCCTTTCTGTTTTGTGCGTGATTGTCTTTCGTGTGTTGGAGTTCGTATCCTGTTTTGTATTTGGTTTATAACGGGATTTTTGTTCCGTTCTCGGATGGAGTAAATACAGTGATTTTACTCTTACCTGTGTCCTGCGCCTGACTCCTTCGCAATACTCTAGATAGACTCTGACAGCCACAGAAAAACACAGCCATTTGTTTTCCTTACAGCCAAAGAGAGGAGTTTCAAAAAGCACAAATAGAGATAAAATGAATCACTAACCTTTGATGATCTTCATCAGATGACACTCATAGGACTTCATGTTACACAATACATGTATGTTTTGTTTGATAAAGTTCATATTTATCAAAATATGAGTTTACATTGGCGCATTACATTCACTAGTTCCAAAAACATCCAGTGATTTTGCATAGCCACATCATTCAACAGAAATACAAGTTATACACATTGAATTATAGATATACCTCTCCTTAATGCAACCGATGTGTCTGATTTCAAAAAAACTTTACGAAAAAAGAAACCCATGCAATAATTTTAGACGGCGCTCAGAAGTAAATAATCACAATAGCCGCAACGATGGTGTCAACATAAACAAGAAATTACATGATAAATATTCCCTTACCTTTGATGATCTACATCAGAAAGCACTCCAGGAATCCCAGGTCCCCAATAAATGTTTGTTTTGTTCGATAATATCCGTTATTTATGTCCAAATACCTTCTTTTGTTAGCGCGTTCGGTATACATATCCAAACACTTATTCTGGTCAGCGTTACATCGGACAAAAACTTCAAAAAGTTATATTACAGGTCGAAGAAACATTTAAAACTAAGTACAGAATCAATCATTAGGATGTTTTTTGTAACAGTATTTTTATTGGAATTTCACAATTTTCACCCATATTAAGAGATACAACAACAGAGACAAAGCACACAGAAAAAAACAAGAAAAACAGCACCCACTTACACATATCTATGCGTATATATATATATATATATACACACACACACCCAAACATATACATACATACACTCATGCATATACACACATATACGCGTACGCACACACACACATACACACCCATACATACGTACACCATTTTCCTCTTCCCGCTCGGTGCTTCTCTCACCCCATCCCCATCATTGCGTCTCTCAATACATACATTTTAAACAAACAAACAAAACAAAGAAATTAAACAAAAAAGCTCAGTTTAAACCAAGAGGTTAGGTTCCACACATGGAACGTACAGTGTAGTTCTGAAATACATAGATCCCCACCATTCTACGAGAATCCTTGCAGCATAATAGCTGATACCTCAGGTTCTAGGTAATTTAGATAAGGTTATTAGGATGTTTTTAACATATAGCTTCAATAAAGTTCCAACCGGAGTATTCCTTCTTGTCTTCATGAGCAATGGAACGCAAATGGGTACCATGAGGAATAAGCGTGATCAGAAAATGGCTGCTTGATGGACACCTGAATCAGTTTGCTCTCATTCACTCCCACAACACCATAGAAGTCTCATTAGAATGTATATTATTGGTTGACATCTAGTGGAACCCCTAGGCAGTGCAACATCATTAATATCTCAAGGGGATTTCATTGGGGACTCTGGTGAATACATACAAAGCTCAGATTTCTCACTTCCTGTTTTGATTTAAACTTTTTGCCTGCCAAATGAGTTCTGTTATACTCACATACATCATTCAAACAGTTTTAGAAACTTTAGAGTGTTTTCTATCTTTGGGCAACTTATTCATCCAAGCTACTCAATACTGCCCCCCAGCCATAAGAAGTTAACAGTAGGGGGGTTAACTCCATAAAGTTCATAGTTACATGTTTTTGTTTAGTAATGAGACCTGTCCTTTCATCCTTATGTTTTGGTGTGTCAGTCTCTGTGTATATGTGCCACCTGAATGTGTAATACTGTCCTTTACCCTCATTCAGACACAGGCACAGACAGACATACACACACTGCAAATACACACTGCAAATACACACACTGCAAATACACACAAAACCTGTATTTATCAAGTTACAATTACAACATGTTCACCTCATTACATACCTTTATTTTCCTGAGCAAACCTAGCAGAATTGTCTGATGTGTGTGTTTGTGTGTGTGTCAGGTCCATATCGTGCTGTATGGGGAGGATGGGGTGTCACAGACCAGACAACTACATGACCCAGAATGCCTTCTGTTCAGAAGGAACTCCAGGAACACCTTTATACTGAGGTACGAAACAACATTACAGCTACAGTATCCGCCTTTACAATGCACTACTATACATCTCTGTTTTTGTTTACTATGAGAACTGTTGTGTCATCAGTCAGCCCAGCCAGGCCAGCCAGCATGTGAAACCCTCCATCCCTAGCAGCTGTAGCCACAGAGACAGAGACACCCCTGTACTAATCCCATGTCACTGTTTGTGTGTCTTTCTGTAGTACTGTAGACAGTCTAGGCCCTCTGTGGGGGCTGCACCTGTGGCATGATAACACTGGCCCCTCCCCCACCTGGTACCTCAGACAGGTGGAGGTGTGTGAGGTGAAGGGCAAGGGGCGGAGCTGGCTGTTCCTAGGCCAGTGCTGGTTGGCTGTTGACGAGGGTGACAGACAGGTGGAGAGGAGACTCAGGGTCTGTGATCAGGGGCCAGGATTTACCAAGGTAACACACCTGGATGCACACGTGTACACACATGCCACACGCACGCATACGCACACACACACGCGTGTGCGCACGTACACACACCACACACACACACTCACACCAACAGTTGATTCCCATTCAAAATTCTATTTTCCCTCTACCCTAAACCTAACCCTTACTTCTAAACCTAACAACCCCTAACCCTAATTCTAACCCTTACTTCTAACCCTAAACCTAACAACCCCTAACCCTAATTCTAACCCTAATTCTAACCCTAAACCTAACAACCCCTAACCCTAATTCTAACCCTTACTTCTAACCCTAAACCTAACAACCCCTAACCTTAATTCTAACCCTAATTCTCACCATAAACCTAACAACCCCTAACCCTAATTCTAACCCTAAACCTTACAACCCCTAACCCTAATTCTAACCCTAAACCTAACAACCCCTAACCCTAATTCTAACCCTAATTCTAACTAAGAATGAAATAGAGTTTTTACAAATGTGGACCGGCAGGCAGAATATCTTCACTTTTCATAATTATTAGTTGATTTACTATTCTAGTGAAGACTTCTGGTACTCACAAGCATAGTAAAACGTGAACACACACACACACACACACACACACACACACACAAACTCATTGTCTAATGATGTTCTTATGTCATCTGCTCTTAATCTGTTATTTTGTCATGTCTTGTTATGTCATCAGCTCTTAATATGTTATTTTGTCATGTGTCGTTGTGTCATCTGCTCTTAATATGTTATTTTGTCATGTGTCGTTGTGTCATCTGCTCTTAATATGTTATTTTGTCATGTGTCGTTATGTCATCTGCTCTTAATATGTTATTTTGTCATGTGTTGGTATGTCATCTGCTCTTAATATGTTATTTTGTCATGTGTCGTTGTGTCATCTGCTCTTAATATGTTATTCTGTCATGTGTCGTTGTGTCATCTGCTCTTAATATGTTATTCTGTCATGTGTCGTTGTGTCATCTGCTCTTAATGTTATTTTGTCATGTGTTGGTATGTCATCTGCTCTTAATATGTTATTTTGTCATGTGTCGTTGTGTCATCTGCTCTTAATATGTTATTTTGTCATGTGTCGTTGTGTCATCTGCTCTTAATATGTTATTCTGTCATGTGTCGTTGTGTCATCTGCTCTTAATATGTTATTCTGTCATGTGTTGTTATGTCATCTGCTCTTAATATGTTATTTTGTCATGTGTTGGTATGTCATGTGTTTGTGTAGCTGCTGTATCTGAAGCTGTCAGAGTACCTGTCAGACTTCCACCTGTGGTTGTCTGTGTACAGTGGTCCCTCCCCTAGCGTGTTCACTCACACACAGCGCCTCAGTGTGTGTCTGCTGCTGCTGCTGGGGTACATGTGTGTCAACACGTTACTCCTATCTGGCCTCGATGACCAAGTGAGTCAATCAATCAATCAATCAATCAATCAATCAATCAATCTGTCATTATGGGCAACTACACTATCCATAATGCTGTGTGTTGTTCCAGTACACCTCAGAGCTGGGCATCATCGACGTGTCTACCGTTTCCCTAACGACGGGGTTGCTCAGCGCGCTGGCTGTGTTGCCCGTAGCGTCCGCGCTGTCCTTCCTGTTCCGTCTGCGTGAGGTCAGAGTAAAGAGGTCAGAGGTCAAACAGGACATGGTCAGACTGCCAGACATCTACTCTATAGAAGGTAGAACACACACACACACATACACACACACACACATGCACTCACTATGGCCTGCTATGGTTCTTTCTTGTGGGTGGTTGAGAACAGGTGAAAGTGAGGGAGTCAAGTGATAGATCTCTGCTCTCTCTCTATCTCTAATCTCTCTCTTTCCCCCAAGCTGATGCGCTGATTGTGAGTGACTGTGTGTTTGACTCTCTCTCCTGGAACAATCTGCAGCAGTGTGCACAGGAGGCCTGGAGGAAGAAATATGAGGTGACACCCTCTTCCTGTTCTTACACACATTTGGGAAAATATGTGTTTGGCTTCTATTAGATTTCCATTTGACCTCTTAGATATTATATTTGTTTACTTAATATTAGCTATCATGTTCCTCTCTCTATCTCTCATGTCTCAGGGCTCAGTGCCGAATAGGGATCTGGTAACTCAAAGAGGAGATCTGGTAATACGGGGCAGTCAGGATCTGGTAAGGGATCTGCTGACCCAGGATAAAGTCTCCTCAGATTGCAACTCCAGTGGTTTTGACAGCTTGCTTGGCAGGTTGCTAGGCAACAGTGTCCCAGACAACAACAGCATTAGCAAGGAGAGGGATCGTAACCTCAACGATAGCTCCAAACTGCTAGGCAACAACCAAGTGGGCAACAGTACCAGCAGATGCTTAGGGGGCAGGCTCAGCCCTCTACCCCGCTGGAGTCACCTCCTAGCCTGGGTACTGTGTTTGGCCCTGGGCCTCTCCTCTCTAGTGGTCACTATCGTCTTGGGGATCAGGTTAGTACATAAGACAAGGTAGCTATCATACTGTATTATAGAGTGATACAAATTATTACAAGTGATACATTTGGTACAAGTTATTTACCAGGGCGTTATTGTTTTTGTGTGCGTGCGTGTGAATGCGTGTGTATGTGTGTGTGTGCGTATGTTAGGTTCAGCAGCAGTAAGACTTTACTGTGGATCCATTCTGTTATCTTCTCCCTGCTCTCCTGTGTCTTCCTCATCCAGCCAGCCGTGGTAAACCAAACCCCAACGAACAAAACACAAACCCAACCTAGCAAGAACCCCAACTTAACCCAAACCCAGCCAAACACAAATATAAAGCTAACCTTTGCAAACCAAAAGTGGTTGCCGTCAATAATTTACTATTGACTTACTCAGAAAAACATTGATGGAATTGGTCTGTTTGATTTTCTTTTCTAGATCCTTGCCGTGGCTGTGGTGGTCTCCTTCTGGCGCAGGAAGCGTCCAGACTTCTCAAGTTTCTCAGCAGTTCCTGGGTTTCAGGCAGAAACTCTGAAACTGTGGACCCAAGATGGCTCCTGTGTCCCAGAGCTCTTCCTGCTCAGCCCTCCTCATCCGCCCCAGGAGAGATGCTCACACTTTGACAGGGTAACAACATAATCCTACTCTAACTGCTCTGGTTTTATTCCATATTATTTAAGAAGATATTAAGACAAGTCTTTGCTGTGTTATTGACAGGTGCTGGCGGCCCGTCAGAGGGCTCGGTATCTGCGTCTGGTACGCCCACCCACTTCTGGGGAGCTGAGGAGGACAGGGGGGAGGAAGAGGAGAGAAACACTCATTCGCAAAACACTCAGGTGTGTGTATGTGTGTGTGTTTCTGACCCAGTCTGGTCCCTCCATAGGGAGAGGACAGCGTGTTTCTGACCCAGTCTGTCCCCTCAATAGGGAGATGACAGTGTGTTTCTGACCCAGTCTGGTCCCTCCATAGGGAGAGGACAGTGTGTTTCTGACCCAGTCTGGTCCCTCCATAGGGAGATGGCAGTGTGTTTCTGACCCAGTCTGGTCCCTCCATAGGGAGAGGACAGTGTGTTTCTGACCCAGTCTGTCCCCTCCATAGGGAGATGACCGTGTGTTTCTGACCCAGTCTGGTCCCTCCATTGGGAGAGGACAGTGTGTTTCTGACCCAGTCTGATCCCTCCATAGGGAGAGGACAGTGTGTTTCTGACCCAGTCTGATCCCTCCATAGGGAGAGGACAGTGTGTTTCTGACCCAGTCTGATCCCTCCATAGGGAGAGGACAGTGTGTTTCTGACCCAGTCTGGTCCCTCCATAGGGAGATGGCCGTGTGTTTCTGACCCAGTCTGTTCCCTCCATAGGGAGATGGCAGTGTGTGTCTCCATGCTGTTCCTCCTACTGTGTGTAACCTATGGCAGCTCCTTTAGAGACCAGTATCATCTAAACCATGCCGTCCGAACACAGTTCACCAGGTAGGAGGGAAACAGGAATATTATCCCTTGTATCTGCAGTTTGTTGCTTATTGTTAGCATATTCATATGTATACATTTTCACGATCAGTATGAAACTTTTTTTTCAACAAAATTTAGGAGCCCACATAACCCCTTCCTGTCCATCCAAACGCATGAGGAGTGGTGGAACTGGACCTTAACCAGTGTACTGGATGGTCTGGACTGGGACACCTGGTATAACAACATATCAGCAACTGGGAAGGTGTGTGTGTGTGTGTGTGTGTGCCTGGCCGCGTGCGTGTGTGTGTGTGTGTGTGTGTGTGTGTGCCTGTGCGCGCATGTGTTTCACACCCTCTTTATCTCCCCTCATGACAGGCAGGTGCTGTCCAGGGAACATGTATTCTGATAGGAGAGCCCATCTTGAGGAAGATTGATGTTTCCAACGCATCCCAATGCCAGGTAAACCAGGGGGAATGGACACATCTCATTTAACTGATCGGAAAAACACTGGGGACTGTTAAATGTTGACGTTTATCCTCTGTAAAACTGCAGGTTCACTTGTCCACCAGCAGGGGGTAGTGTAGTCAACATGGAGTGTATTTGAGGAATTCAAATCAAAGGAAATTACATTTTCACATGCGCCAAATACAACTGG
The DNA here is from genome assembly GCF_057628025.1 of Oncorhynchus mykiss. Classification (NCBI taxonomy): domain Eukaryota; kingdom Metazoa; phylum Chordata; class Actinopteri; order Salmoniformes; family Salmonidae; genus Oncorhynchus; species Oncorhynchus mykiss. The sequence goes on from NC_143032.1 coordinate 17,485,788, forward strand.
TGTAGACTTCACCGTGAAATGCGTATATGAGCCCATTCCCAACAATGCATATTTAAAAAGTAAGAACTTTTTCAAAAAATACAAAAGGAAATAGTAGCACAATAAAATAATAACGAGACTATATACAAGGAGTACTGGTACTGAGTCAATTAGCAGGGGTTAGAGGTAGTTGAGGTAATATATACATGTAGGTAGAGGTAGAACGTGACTAAGCAATCAGGATATACAATAAACAGAGTAGCAGCAGTGTATGAAAAGAGTGTGAAAGAGTGTGAAAGTGTCTATGTGTGAGTGTGTGTGTGTGTTTTGTGTGTGTGAGCGTATGTATGTGTGTGTGTTGGAGTGTCAGTGTAGTATGTGTGGGTAGAGTCCAGTGAGTGTGCATAGAGCCAGTGCAAATAAAAAGTTGGTCAATATAAATAGTCACTACAGTCTGTAGCGCCATACATTCAGATGCCAAGCAGTTTCCATACAAGCGGTGTTGTAGCCAGTCAGGATGCTCTCAATGGTGCAGCTGTAGAACTTTTTGAGGATTTGAGGGCCCATGTCAAATCTTTTCAGCCTCCTGAGGGGGAAGAGGCTTTGTCATGCCCTCTTCACAACTGTGTTGGTGTGTTCGGACCATGATAGGTCCTTAGTGATGTGGACACCGAGGAACTTGATGCTCTCGACCCGCTCCACTACAGCCCCTTCGATGTGAATGGGGGCGGGCTCTGCCCTCCGTTTCCTGTAGTTCACGATCAGCTCCTTTGTCTTGCTGACGTTGAGGGAGAGGCTGTTGTCCTGGCAGCACACTGCCAGGTCTCTGACCTCCTTCATATAGTCTATAGTCTCATCGTTGTTGGTGATCAGGCCTACCACCTTTGTGTCGTCGGCAAACTTAATGTTGTTGGAGTCGTGTGCAGCCACGCAGTCATGGGTGAACAGGGAGTACATGACTAAATCTGCACCCCTGAAGGGCCCCCGTGTTGAGGGTCAGCATGGCGGATGTGTTGTTGCCTACCCTCACCACCTGGGGCCCGTCAGGAAGTCCAGGATCCAGTTGCAGAGGGAGACGTTCAGTCTCAGGGTCCTTTGCTTAGTGATGAGCTTGGAGGACACTATGGTGTTGAACGCTGAGCTGTAGTCAATGAACAGCGTTCCCACGTAGGTGTTCCTCTTGTCCAGGTGGAAAAGGGTAGTGTGAAGTGCAGTAGAGATTGCATCATCTGTGGATCTGTTGTGGTGGTATGTGAATTGGAGTGGGTCCAGGGTGTCTGGGATGATGGTGTTGATGTGAGCCATGACCAGCCTTTCAAATTATTTCATGGCTACAGATGTGAGTGCTACGGGGCGGTAGTCATTTAGCAGCCAGGTCACCCATGATACAAGTCAGTATTCGACGACCATCCATGTCTGAGGACGTCGGGAGATGACTTGGTAACTGGCCACTAGGGGCAACAGTGAGCGCTCTTACCTTCAAGTAGGTTTCAGTATTGCCTTTGGTGCCAATGGTTGCATGTTCAAATACAGCGATAGAAAGTTGTTTTTGGCCTATCCAAAACCTTATCCCTTACCTTCACTATTCAGAGTTAATACCAAACCTTATCCCTTACCTTCACTATTCAGAGTTAATACCAAACCTTATCCCTTACTTTCACTATTCAGAGTTAATACCTAACCTTAACCCTTACCTTCACTATTCAGAGTTAATACCAAACCTTATCCCTTACCTTCACTATTCAGAGTTAGTACCTAACCTTAACCCTTACCTTCACCATTCAGAGTTAATACCTAACCTTAACCCTTACCTTCACTATTCAGAGTTAATACCAAACCTTATCCCTTACCTTCACTATTCAGAGTTAATACCTAACCTTAACCCTTACCTTCACTATTCAGAGTTAATACCAAACCTTAACCCTTACCTTCACCATTCAGAGTTAATACATACCCTTAACCCTTACCTTCACCATTCAGAGTTAATACATAACCTTAACCCTTACCTTCACCATTCAGAGTTAATACCAAACCTTATCCCTTACCTTCACTATTCAGAGTTAATACCTAACCTTAACCCTTACCTTCACTATTCAGAGTTAATACCTAACCTTATCCCTTACCTTCACCATTCAGAGTTAATACCTAACCTTAACCCTTACCTTCACTATTCAGAGTTAATACCTAACCTTAACCCTTACCTTCACCATTCAGAGTTAATACCTAACCTTAACCCTTACCTTCACCATTCAGAGTTAATACCTAACCTTAACCCTTATCTTCACTATTCAGAGTTAATACCTAACCTTAACCCTTACCTTCACTATTCAGAGTTAATACCTAACCTTAACCCTTACCTTCACTATTCAGAGTTAATACCTAACCTTATCCCTTACCTTCACTATTCAGAGTTAATACCTAACCTTAACCCTTACCTTCACTATTCAGAGTTAATACCAAACCTTATCCCTTACCTTCACTATTCAGAGTTAATACCTAACCTTAACCCTTACCTTCACTATTCAGAGTTAATACCTAACCTTAACCCTTACCTTCACCATTCAGAGTTAATACCTAACCTTAACCCTTACCTTCACCATTCAGAGTTAATACCAAACCTTAACCCTTACCTTTACCATTCAGAGTTAATACTTAACCTTAACCCTTACCTTCACCATTCAGAGTTAATACCTAACCTTAACCCTTACCTTCACCATTCAGAGTTAATACCAAACCTTATCCCTTACCTTCACCATTCAGAGTTAATACCTAACCTTAACCCTTACCTTCACCATTCAGAGTTAATACCAAACCTTAACCCTTACCTTTACCATTCAGAGTTAATACCTAACCTTAACCCTTACCTTCACCATTCAGAGTTAATACCTAACCTTAACCCTTACCTTCACCATTCAGAGTTAATACCTAACCTTAACCCTTACCTTCACTATTCAGAGTTAATACCTAACCTTATCCCTTACCTTCACCATTCAGAGTTAATACCTAACCTTAACCCTTACCTTCACTATTCAGAGTTAATACCTAACCTTAACCCTTACCTTCACTATTCAGAGTTAATACCTAACCTTAACCCTTACCTTCACCATTCAGAGTTAATACATACCCTTAAACCCTTACCTTCACCATTCAGAGTTAATACCTAACCTTAAGAATTCGGAGTTGATGCCTAAACTTATCCTTAAACACTTCGATATTTTACGTTTGGAACAACTTCAAATTTGGCATTTCAGAAACGCAGATGAATGTCAAATTCTGATGTGAGACTGTGAGAGCTTGTTGAATTTAGACAGGTTAACTTGGCGTTCTTGGGCACAGGGACTATGGTGGTCTGCTTGAAACATGTAGGTGTTACATACACAGTATTGCAGTACAGCTCAGATATTACTGTCTGTGCAATGTGGAATCATAATGTCTATGTATTCTACATTTAATTTTGCTGTGAGTGGTCTACTTTCTTTAGAAACTAGAAAATTAAGTTATTGTCTGTGTGTTTGATAGCTAAATGTATCCTGCTGGGTGAACCCATAACGAACCTCTGACCTCCCCTCAGGTGCCTCCTGTAATGGCGACCTTGTTCCCAGAATGCCTCACGGAAAGAGTCTCTGGGATGGCGTTACCCATGGAGGTCGGACTTCGTCTCTGCGGTCAACTCCAGTGTTACACAGGAACTGGGACCACAGTACGACTGGGTCTAACACGGTCAGAACACAACACAACCACTCAGCACCATTATCTCAAAGAAACTACCATGTACATGAGTAAACAGACTTGAACTTTTTTCACATCATGTATGTATCACCAGGCTGTATCATAACCGGCCGTGATTGGGAGTCCAATAGGACGGCGCACAATTGGCCCAGCGTCGTACTGGTTTGGCCGTTGTAGGCCGTCATTGTAAATAAGAATTTGTTGTTAACTGACTTGCCTAGGTAAATAAAGGTTAAATAGCTTTTTTAAATGTCTGTTCACCTATTCTACAACACACACCTGAGCTTAGTCTATGATAACAGAAACCATGTTGCTGATGTCACCCTGTCCTCTCTTCTCTAATTAACGCCCAGGTCAGAGTTTGTGTCCAGGCTAGAATCCCTGAGGTCCGCTGGCTGGCTGGACAGACTAACGGTAGCCATGTCAACCCAGTTCACCCTCTACAGCCCCCCCACCAACCTGTTCAACAGTGTGAACCTGATGGCCGAGAGATTACCTGGTGGAGCTTTGCACACCTCCGCCCGTGTCCAGTCAGCTAGGGTCTACCATTCACCTACTGTATGGGACTACTTCAGTATGGCATGTCAGGTAACACCATAACACTCCTAGTCCCTAGTCCCTAGCCCCATCCTCTAACGCTCCAACTCATCCCAAACCATCGCAATTGGGTTGAGGTTGGGTGATTGTGTAGGCCAGGTCATCAGATGCAGCACTCCATCACTCTCCTTCTTGATTAAATCGCCCTTACACAGCCTGGAGGTGTGTTGGGTCATTATCCTGTTGAAAAACAAACAGGATTGCATATCCATAGTAGTGGTTTCTTTGCAGCCATTCAGCCATGAAGGCCTGATTCCCACAGTCTCCTCTGAACAGTTGATGTTGAGATGTGTCTGTTACTTGAACTCTGTGAGGCATTTATTTGGGGTGCAATCTAAGGTGCACTTAACTCAATGAACTTATCCTCTGCAGCAGAGGTAACTCTGGGTCTACCTTTCCTGTGACGGTCCTCATGAGAGCCAGTTTCATCATCGTGCTCGATGGTTTTTGCTACTGCACTCGAAGAAACTTTAAAAGTTCTTGAAATGTTCCGCATTGACTGACATTCATGCCTTAAAGTAAAGATGGACTGTTGTTTCTCTTTGCTTATTGGAGCTGTTTTTGCCATAACATGGACTTGGTCTTTTACCAAATAGGGCTATCTTCTGTGTACCACCCCTACCTTGTCACAACACAACTGATTGGCTCAAACGCATTAAGAAGGAAAGAAAGTCCGTATATTAACTTTTAACAAGGCACACCTGTTAATTGAAATGCGTTCCAACACCTCATGAGTGTGCAAAGCTGTCATCAAGGCAAAGGGTGGCTACTTGGAATCATCTCAAATATGAAATATATTTTGAATTGTTTAACACTTCTTTGGTTACTACATGATTCCATATGTGTTATTTCATCATTTTGATGTCTTCATTATTATTCTATAATGTAGAAAATACTAAAAATAAATAAAAATCCTTGAATGAGTAGGGTTGTCCAAACTTTTGACTGGTACTGTATATTATGTGTTTACTCAAACCTCCTGCGGCCCAGATTGAGTGGGCTCACACGCAGGAGTTTTCCCACCCCTGATCTATTCCCTCCACGACAACCCCCCACATTCAGTCAGATAGGGTCTGGTCTTCCATCCGCTGTCACACAGGACTACTAGCAACAAGCAGTGAGAAGTGAACTGTGAGCAGTGAATTGTGAGCTGAGCTAGAACAAAGGCCCATTCTATTAGTCTTATCTCAGACATGAAGGCCAATGATACAGTGCCTTGCGAAAGTATTCGGCCCCCTTGAACTTTGCGACCTTTTGCCACATTTCAGGCTTCAAACATAAAGATATAAAACTGTATTTTTTTGTGAAGAATCAACAACAAGTGGGACACAATCATGAAGTGGAACAACATTTATTGGATATTTCAAACTTTTTTAACAAATCAAAACCTGAAAAATTGGGCGTGCAAAATTATTCAGCCCCCTTAAGTTAATACTTTGTAGCGCCACCTTTTGCTGCGATTACAGCTGTAAGTCGCTTGGGGTATGCCTCTATCAGTTTTGCACATCGAGAGACAGACATTTTTTCCCATTCCTCCTTGCAAAACAGCTCGAGCTCAGTGAGGTTGGATGGAGAGCATTTGTGAACAGCAGTTTTCAGTTCTTTCCACAGATTCTCGATTGGATTCAGGTCTGGACTTTGACTTGGCCATTCTAACACCTGGATATGTTTATTTTTGAACCATTCCATTGTAGATTTTGCTTTATGTTTTGGATCATTGTCTTGTTGGAAGACAAATCTCCGTCCTAGTCTCAGGTCTTTTGCAGACTCCATCAGGTTTTCTTCCAGAATGGTCCTGTATTTGGCTCCATCCATCTTCCCATCAATTTTAACCATCTTCCCTGTCCCTGCTGAAGAAAAGCAGGCCCAAACCATGATGCTGCCACCCCCATGTTTGACAGTGTGGATGGTGTGTTCAGGGTGATGAGCTGTGTTGCTTTTACACCAAACATAACGTTTTGCATTGTTGCCAAAAAGTTAAATTTTGGTTTCATCTGACCAGAGCACCTTCTTCCACATGTTTGGTGTGTCTCCCAGGTGGCTTGTGGCAAACTTTAAACAACATTTTTTATGGATATCTTTAAGAAATGGCTTTCTTCTTGCCACTCTTCCATAAAGGCCATATTTGTGCAATATACGACTGATTGTTGTCCTATGGACAGAGTCTCCCACCTCAGCTGTAGATCTCTGCAGTTCATCCAGAGTGATCATGGGCCTCTTGGCTGCATCTCTGATCAGTCTTCTCCTTGTATGAGCTGAAAGTTTAGAGGGACGGCCAGGTCTTGGTAGATTTGCAGTGGTCTGATACTCCTTCCATTTCAATATTATCGCTTGCACAGTGCTCCTTGGGATGTTTAAAGCTTGGGAAATATTTTTGTATCCAAATCCGGCTTTAAACTTCTTCACAACAGTATCTCGGACCTGCCTGGTGTGTTCCTTGTTCTTCATGATGCTCTCTGCGCTTTTAACGGACCTCTGAGACTATCACAGTGCAGGTGCATTTATATGGAGACTTGATTACACACAGGTGGATTGTATTTATCATCATTAGTCATTTAGGTCAACATTGGATCATTCAGAGATCCTCACTGAACTTCTGGAGAGTTTGCTGCACTGAAAGTAAAGGGGCTGAATAATTTTGCACGCCCAATTTTTCAGTTTTTGATTTGTTAAAAAAGTTTGAAATATCCAATAAATGTTGTTCCACTTCATGATTGTGTCCCACTTGTTGTTGATTCTTCACAAAAAAATACAGTTTTATATCTTTATGTTTGAAGCCTGAAATGTGGCAAAAGGTCGCAAAGTTCAAGGGGGCCGAATACTTTCGCAAGGCACTGTATCTGAAGGTGAATATGAGCTGTAGCTTTGTTTGCCTTCATCTCTCCAGCTCCTTTTCCTCCTCGTCTCTCTGGTCCAGCTCGCCCTCCAGATCTGTTCTGCTGGAGAAAAAGGCATGCTGGCATACTTGAGAGACCCCCAGAGTTGGCTCCAGGTGAGAGAGAACCCCCTCCCTTCTCTCATACAATATATACAGCAATACATTCTCTGTAAATGTGGGTTTGCTCACTGTAGTTGTCTGAGTTCTCTAGCTCAAGCTAGCCTCTTCATACTCAGTACTAAGCAAACCACACTGAACTTTATACCCTACAAACATTTCTCTCAGTAGGAATTTTCTTTCTGTTTGTTTAGCAATAATAGGTCAGTTTGCCCTTCTCTCTGTCTCCCTCCAGGTCAGTATACTCCTGGTAACCCTTCTCTCTGTCTCCCTCCAGGTCAGTATACTCCTGGTAACACCTCTCTGTCTCCCTCCAGGCCAGTATACTCCTGGTAACACCTCTGTCTCCCTCCAGGCCATTATACTCCTGGTAACACCTCTCTGTCTCCCTCCAGGCCATTATACTCCTGGTAACACCTCTGTCTCCCTCCAGGCCATTATACTCCTGGTAACACTTCTCTCTGTCTCCCTCCAGGTCAGTATACTCATGGTAACACCTCTCTGTCTCCCTCCAGGTCAGTATACTCATGGTAACACCTCTCTGTCTCCCTCCAGGTCAGTATACTCCTGGTAACACTTCTCTCTGTCTCCCTCCAGGTCAGTATACTCCTGGTAACCCTTCTCTCTGTCTCCCTCCAGGTCAGTATACTCCTGGTAACCCTTCTCTCTGTCTCCCTCCAGGTCAGTATACTTCTGGTAACAATTCTCTCTGTTTCCCTCCAGGTCAGTATACTCCTGGTAACACCTCTCTGTCTCCCTCCAGGCTAATATACTCCTAGTAACACTTATCTGTCTCCCTCCAGGTCAGTATACTTCTGGTAACAATTCTCTCTGTTTCCCTCCAGGTCAGTATACTCCTGGTAACACCTCTCTGTCTCCCTCTAGGCTAGTATACTCCTGGTAACACCTCTCTGTCTCCCTCCAGGCTAGTATACTCCTGGTAACACCTCTCTGTCTCCCTCCAGGCTAGTATACTCCTGGTAACACCTCTCTGTCTCCCTCCAGGCTAGTATACTCCTGGTAACACCTCTCTGTCTCCCTCCAGGCTAGTATACTCCTGGTAACACCTCTCTGTCTCCCTCCAGGCTAGTATATTCCTGGTAACACCTCTCTGTCTCCCTCCAGGCTAGTATACTCCTGGCAACCCTGGTGTACTACATCTACTACATCTATCAGTCCATTCTGACTCTGGAGGTCATTGACCTGTTGCAGCGACACGACTTCAGGATGCATGTGGATGTCAGCTTACTGTCTACCTCGGAACAGGTGAGAATGGGAGAGAGTGAGGTGTATGTGTGTATGATGATGATGAGGATGATGATGATGATGATGATGATGAGTCCTCTGTATCTCCAGCACACCCATACACTGCGTGGCATACTGCTCTTCCTCCTGGTGGTGCGGTGTATGTGTTTGTCGGGGGTTAACAGAACCATGGCCGCCTCAGTGACTCTACTCAGACTCACCTTCTCCAGACTTCTCTGGCCAATGGTAAACAACCCACAGACACTGCAACCTTTCACCTTCTACCTTAACTACAAACAGTCCGCATGGAAACTATTTAAAATATAATAATCCTATTTTAAATGTTTTTTAAAGAAGTTTCAAGTAACAGTTCAGTACTTCAGGTAAAAGTTAATTGGTTAAAATTCACACTTTGTTTCTAGAGTGTGTCCTGATGCCATTTCTATTCTGTCCCCAGCTGTCAGGAGTTTTCCTGTTGGTGGCCCTGTCCTCTGTGGGAAACCTGCTGCTCCTGAGGAGGTCCTGGGGGTCCAGCTCACTGCCCCACTCCGTCTTCACACTCCTGTCTCTCTCCAGGGGCCAACTGGGCTCCCGGGCCCACTCCCTGCCCGTGGCCTCTCAGCCCCAACAGCTCCACAGCCCCAACAGCGTGTCTTTGTCTTTCTACCATGGAGCTCTCTGTCTCACCCTCACTGTGGCCTGGACAGCAGTGGTACTCATTAAACTTTTTGAAACACTTTTTATAATACTGTTTTTGTAAGGTGTGTGTGCGTACTGGTAGCGAAGTCCGATGCAGGAGAGCAGAGATTTGTGAGCAAAAGTGCAAAACGCGCAAAAACAGTCACAATAATTATGTTTAACAATTAACATCTTCGTGAAATACCACGGGAAAAACAAACCAGTCTGGCGCATCAACAACAAACACGTAACACAAACAATCTTACACAAAAACATGAGGGGGAACAGAGGAATAAATACGCCGAACGCCGCCCGAACAAGGAGAGGAGCTGACTTCGGCGGAAGTCGTGACAGTTTTTAAACACTTTTTATAATACTGTTTTTAAACACTTTTTATAACACTGTTTTTAAACACTTTTTATAATACTGTTTTTAAACACTTTTTATAATACTGTTTTTAAACACTTTTTATAACACTGTTTTTAAAAACTTTTTATAATACTGTTTTTAAACATTTGTGTTTGATAAAATCCTTGACATAAATCAACTAGTTTCCAAGGCGATCCAGAGACAACAAACATACACGTAGTCTACCCTACAGTACTGTACTTTGTTGTTGCTTTATCCAGCCCTAGCAAGCTACATCTGTCTGCTGTAAACCCTCTGCTCCTGTCTGTCTGTCTGTCTGTCTGTCTGTCTGTCTGTCTGTCTGTCTGTCTGTGTCTCTAGTTGACTGGAATCGTCTCCTCGTTAGTGAGAGCTGCTAAACTAGCTGGTAGGAGGAGGAGCCTACTGACTCTCTGTGACGTGGTTGGCTACGTCAGGGGTCGGGCAGCTGTGCTCATTGGCCAACGCAGACAGAGATGGACAGATAGCCATGCCCACAGGAGAGTGAGTGACCTTTGACCTCCATGCTAATGTCCGAAAGATAGTTTTGAAGATAGGACTGCCTTGCTTTGACTGTCAATGAAAGCAGAGAACAACCTTGTGGTTTAGATTGAGGTATGGAAGGGGTTAACTGGCTGATATATATTTTTTTCTCCTCAGAGTTTTTACCTGGAGGAATTTGAGAGCCTGGTGGATGAGCTGCAGTTTAGACTAAATGCCTTCTCTAACAGTCTGCACCACACCCTACATCCTAAAGATATCTTCTCCCCCACCCAGAGCCCTTCCAGCCTGGCCTCACAGGTGGGCACACCCACACTGTCTGAACCAACCTGCCAGTGTATATATGATTTAGGCATAACCTTTGAATATGTAAGCCTCTGTGAAGCAATCTAGGTGGAGTTACTTAGACATGTCCCACTTTCAATTTGAACTGACCACCATCTCATGAGCTGTCCCTGATTCCAGCACAGTTTTAAGGGTGTGCGTTTCTTTTGTAGCGCTCTGCTGCCAGTGAAACAGCACACGTGACTGAAGAAGCACTTCTCAATGATCCCCCTGACATCACCAACCTCCCACTGACCTCCAGGGAACACTCACCTGACGCACACCACTACAGGTAAAACCACAACTAAATATAATTCACATCAAAAACAGCATAAGCCTGCCATAGAATGGCAGAGATGATTCACTATGTTTGCCCAGTGACTACTTGATTATTTGAGTTTATGTTTAGGCTTTAGCTCAGTTAGCTAGCATAGCCCTAAGTCACTCAGATGGCCTGGGTTGTTAACCAGTCGTTTTTATTTCCATCCCAGGTCTCAGCTTGAGTTGGAGACCCTCCACCATCTGCAGCAGTCAGGCCAGAGGAGGCAGACCCCGGCCCCAGCTGGAGGACTCTCAAGAAGGGTTGGGCCATCCGTCAGTCCCCTGCATAGTGGAGCACCAGGGTGGATCTCCCGAGAGCACCCATCAGACAGAAACCTCCAGATCTCCACCTCCATAGGGGGGCCAAGCTACCTCTCCTCCCCAGATTCGGTGCACCTAGCTGAGGCTCGGACATGGGACAACATGCCTCAGATCCAGAGCCTAACAGGCTGGATAGATAATCAGCTGGTTAAGACTGTGGTTCTGGAGAATCAGATCAGCCACTGGACCACTGTCGGTCGGTCTGGTAAGAAGAGCCACAGAAGTCCCAGAAACACCCAATGGGCTACAGTAGAGGGGCCCAGCTCCAGATATACCACTGCTTCTGGGGTGATGGAGGGCCATGGAGGGCCACACAGGGCTGTGGTGGAGGTTATGGTCCATGGGAGCCCGGAGACTGAGCCAGAAGAGGAGGGATTCCTAGGGACAGTCAGACAGTGCTGGGGTTGACACTGTATGTCGAGTCTAATGAATGAATGGATGAAATAATGAATTATCTTCATCAATATGCTATTCAAGAGGGATATTGTGAAAAAAATATGTTTAAATACTCTGTGTGGAGAGAATCAAGCTTAATTACAAGTATTCAGTAAGCCACTGCTTGTGTCACCATGTCTATTTTCAAAAACATTAAATAAACAATGTGCCCTGGTTGTAAAACAAATAAATAAATGGTGTGTAAAATACATTCTCAAATAAATGGTGTGCAGGATAGGGTGAGGGGAGCGCACACTGTTTCTTGAAAGAATGAACATTACAACATGGCTCACTGACTAACCAATATGTTTACAGGACAGTTGCATTGTTGCAGCAATCCAGAGACGTCCTTGCACAATAAATAAATAAACCTCTTCATGATCCTGTTGATATCAAAAGTACTAGTACAACTTTTTCTTGTTTTACTGTTCACTCACTGTTGAAAAACAGTAGTCTATTCAGTCCAATGACATTACAATAATTGGTAAACTATCCAATGGCACCCTCGAACGTCAGGATCCAGGAATTAAGTGGCGGTACGCAATTGGAGGAAAACCGACGATGACAGCCAATTAGAACGCGGCAAGTCAGACAAATTCAATTTCGGGAGGTGGGGAGCGTGATTTCTGAAGTCTTTCTAGTTTGTATGAAGCCACAAGCCAAAGATCAGTTTAACTTCACTTCAGGAATGATCAAGCGCTACGGAGATTTCTAATAATAGACCCATGTGATTATATTCATCAGTTACTAGCTTAAAGGGAGAAGTCTCACTCGTTACACGGTTAGCATCCCATTGGAAAACCTGACAATGAGAAAGATAGCGCTGCTGCTAATTGTCTTGCTTGGCGTTGCCCACTTTGCCACTGTTATCCAATGTGAAGAAGATGGTAAGTAGTTAGCTAACGTTAACTAGTAATGAATTAAGTTTGCCAGTTCGTGTACACGCTAGCTAGCTGGCTTCTTCTGTCGTTATAATTAGCCAGTCAGCTCGTATTCGCGAGCTAGTTGGGTGACTAGCTAGCTAATTATTAACTGCTGGCTAGCTTTTATAGAATGTTGTGCATACTCCGTAACGTTACAGCGTGGTTTTGTTTAGCTCTTATCATGACTAATTGCATAACATTGGGTCATTGGACATCCCATTTATTTAACCTTGTGAGGAAAGTGCCCCGACGCTGCACAAATGCTCAGTTTAAACGCAAATACACCCTGCACGCGATACAGTTTTGGAAAGATTAGGAACTTAACTGCTATAGGAATGACAAACATTTCTAATACTAAAGATACAATTACTGTACTCAGTGTAATCCATCCACCGGACAGGTGTGGTATATCAATACCAATACACAGGTGCACCTTGTGCTGGGGAAAATAAAAGGCCACTCTAAAATGTGCAGTTTTGTCACACAACACAATGCCACAGATGTCTCAAGTTGAGGGAGTGTGCGATTTGGCATGCTGACTGCAGGAATTTCACGAGAGCTGTTGCCAGATAATTTAATGTTAATTTCGCTTCAATAAGCCGCTTCCAACATTTTAGAGAATTTGGCAGTATGTCCAAACTGCAGAACATGTGTAACCATGCCAGCCCAGGACTACAGCTGGCTTCTTCATGTGTGGGATCGTCTGGCAAGCAACCCGGACAGCTGATACAACTGTGGGTTTGCACAACCAAAGAATTTCTGCACAAACTGTCAAACAGTCTCAGGGAAGCTCATCTACGTGCTCGTCGTCCTCACCTAACTGACTTCAGTGGGCAAATGCTCACCTTCGATGGCCAATGGCATGCTGGAGAAGTGTGCTTTTCACAGATGAATCACGGTTTCAACTGTAATGGGCAGAATGCAGACGGCGTGTATGGTGTTGTGTGGGTGAGAAGGTTGCTGATGTTGTGAACAGAGTGTCCCACGGTGGGGTTATGGTATGGGCAGGCATAAGCAATGGACAACAAACAGTTGCATTTTATCAATGGAAATTTGAGTGCACAGATACTGTGAGATCCTGAAATGGTCACACCAGATACTGACTGGTTTTATGATCCACCATACAATTTTTTAAAGGGATCTGTGACCAACAGATCTGTGAAATCCATAGATTGGGGCCTAATGAATTTATTTCAATTTGCAGTTCATACAGTAGAAGGAACTCAAACTCAAAATCTTAGAAATTGTTGCATGTTGCATTTATTTTTGTTCATTGTATGTTCCATGCTTTCAGCTGAGAACCCAAATGGTGGGCCTGCTGTAAGCTCCCCTGGGTTTGAGAACTAGGTTTTGTTGCAACGCAAACCCAACTGCGCTGTCCTGACTTGTTGCTAGATGTTCTGTTGATTTCAGTGTTATCAATGATGTTTGCAGATGTAGCAGAAGTCGATGAGGTTGATGACAGTGACGATGAAGAGGATGAAGATGATGGAACAGAGGTGAAGGATGAGAACGGAGTGTTGGTCCTGACCGACAACAACTTTGACACGTTCATGGAGGGCAAGGACACTGTGCTGGTAGAGTTCTATGCCCCATGGTAAGTTTGCGTAAAGGGAGAGTTGACAATAAGAAGTCAATATTTGTCAGTCATTGGCGACGTGTCCATCCACATCTGTTGTGCAGCTCTTGGTAGCCGAAAATGAGGTGTGAAAACCGGAAGGCCTTCATCTCAAATGCATGGGATATATGCACCATTGAAATCATTTCCCCCTTGATTGGCACTTCTCTAATCTGTTCTCCTCCCCTCTCCCAGGTGTGGCCACTGTAAGCAGTTTGCTTCTGAGTATGAGAAGATCGCCCAGAGTCTGAAAGAGAATGACCCCCCTATCCCTGTGGCCAAGGTGGATGCGACGAAGTCCAGTTCCTTAGCAAGTAGATTTGAGGTGTCGGGATATCCCACCTTCAAGATCATGAAGAAGGGGGAGCCTGTGGAGTATGATGGTGCCAAGAATGAGCAGGGTAGGACAACCACTAACAAGACTGAGCTGGTAGCCTGGCTGTCTCTGTTTCAATATTTGACTACGCTAGTACATCTTGGCCTTGTTTGACTAAAGCGGAAACAGACTGGTACACAGGCTACTATCTTAGTTTCATTTTTAGTAGCATTGGTAATGTTATAACTGTGGTTGTGTTTCAGCCATTGTGGCTCAAGTGAAGGAGGTGGCCCAGCCAGACTGGAAGCCCCCTCCTGAGGCAACCCTGGTGCTGACCAAGGACAGCTTTGACGATGTGGTCAACAACGCTGACATCATCCTGGTGGAGTTCTACGCCCCATGGTCAGTCAATCCACCTCCAGACAACGTTTAGGATGCATCTCAATGATCTAGTCACTTCATGTCCTTGTCTCCTCTTCACCTGCACTGGTCTGACGCATGAAATATATCACTTTGTGTTTTCTGTCTAGTAAAGGAGTGGAGGTGATAAAATAGCTTTATATGAAGCTTCATGACTGTTCCTGCCTAACGAAGCGTTATGGTGCTGTTTTAACTGTCCCTCCAGGTGTGGCCACTGTAAGCAGCTGGCTCCAGAGTATGAGAAGGCAGCCAAGGACCTGAGCCAGCGCTCTCCTCCCATCCCCCTGGCCAAGGTAGACGCCACCCAGGAGAAGGACATTGCCATCCGTTTCGGGGTGTCGGGGTACCCCACCCTCAAGATCTTCAGGAAGGGGAAGGCCTTCGACTACAACGGACCCAGAGAGAAGAGTGGTATGTCCACACTTCAGACTTTCAGACACTCCCCAATAACTAAATATATCTGCTAACATTATGGATTTTAGGACGTGTACCATTGTAATGATATAGCCAAGTGTTCTAACTATTCTGTGTTCTCTCTGTGTAGGAATTGTTGACTATATGAGCGAGCAGGCAGGGCCTCCCTCCAAGCAGGTGCAGATGGTGAAACAGGTGTCAGAGTTTATCAAAGATGGTGACGATGCTGTCATAGTGGGTGTGTTTTCCTCGGAGCAGGATACGACCTACGACCTCTACCTAGAGGCCTGTAAGTATTCAATAATTTTTATTAACAATGCTTTGGTGTACAGTGCAGGGTGCACACAAGGTGCGTCAAGTACTTGAATTTGGTACTGGAACACCTTGAAAATCTGACATTGTCATGCTCTGATCCGGTGGAAAAGTAATAGAATAGGCCTACCTGATCACTTCTTATCCCTTGCACAAATAGCCTACAGCTATGTCAGTCCAGAGCTCACTGGTACAGGAAACTCTGAGGGCCCAGAATATTCTATACAATATTGCAAGTTTGCTAGCACCAGCTTCACGCTGGACCTAGTTGATACAATGTTTAAAGTTCCTTGTAGACAGGCCATGCGTAGCCAATGTGATTCATAGGATATTTATTTTTATCAGGATATTTTCTACCGGCAGGCTACACTGTTTATATTTGTTGGCTTTCTGGAGGCTATTTTTACAATAGTTACTTTTAGAATTTTGATTAACCACATGATGATTTTCAGATACGAAGACGGTATTACACACTGCTCAAAAAAATAAAGGGAACACTAAAATAACACATCCTAGATCTGAATGAATGAAATATTCTTATTAAATACTTTTTTCTTTACAAAGTTGAATGTGCTGACAACAAAATCACACAAATTATCAATGGAAATCAAATTTATCGACCCATGGAGGTCTGGATTTGGAGTCTCACTCAAAATTAGTGGAAAACCACACTACAGGCTGATCCAACTTTAATGTAATGTCCTTAAAACAAGTCAAAATGAGGCTCAGTAGTGTGTGTGGCCTCCACGTGCCTGTATGACCTCCCTACAACGCCTGGGCATGTTCCTGATGAGGTGGCGGATGGTCTCCTGAGGGATCTCCTCCCAGACCTGGACTAAAGCTTCCGCCAACTCCTGGACAAAAGCATCTGCCAACTCCTGGACAGTCTGTGGTGCAACGTGGCGTTGGTGGATGGAGCGAGACATGATGTCCCAGATGTGCTCAATTGGATTCAGGTCTGGGGAACGGGCGGGACAGTCCATAGCATCGATGCCTTCCTCTTGCAGGAACTGCTGACACACTCCAGCCATATGAGGTCTAGCATTGTCTTGCATTAGGAGGAACCCAGAGCCAACCGCACCAGCATATGGTCTCACAAGGGGTCTGAGGATCTCATTTCGGTACCTAATGGCAGTCAGGCTACCTCTGGCAAGCACATGGAGGGCTGTGCGGCCCCCCAAAGAAATGCCACTCCACAACTGACCCACCGCCAAACCGGTCATGCTGGAGGATGTTGCAGGCAGCAGAACGTTCTCCACAGCGTCTCCAGACTCTGTCACATCTGTCACATGTGCTCAGTGTGAACCTGCTTTCATCTGTGAAGAGCATAGGGTGCCAGTTGCGAATTTGCCAATCTTGGTGTTCTCTGGCAAATGCCAAACGTCCTGCATGGTGTTGGGCTGTAAGCACAACCCCCACCTGTGGACGTCGGGCCCTCATACCACCCTCATGGAGTCTGTTTCTGACCGTTTGAGCAGACACATGCACATTTGTGGCCTGCTGGAGGTCATTTTGCAGGTCTCTGGCAGTGCTCCTCCTGCTCCTCCTTGCACAAAGGCGGAGGTAGCGGTCCTGCTGCTGGGTTGTTGGCCTGTCTCCTGGTAGCGCCTCCATGCTCTGGACACTACGCTGACAGACACAGCAAACCTTCTTGCCACAGCTCGCATTGATGTGCCATCCTGGATGAGCTGCACTACCTGAGCCACTTGTGTGGGTTGTAGACTCCGTCTCATGCTACCACTAGAGTGAAAGCACCACCAGCATTCAAAAGTGACCAAAACATCAGCCAGGAAGCATAGGATCTGAGAAGTGGTCTGTGGTCACCACTTGCAGAACCACTCCTTTATTGGGGGTGTCTTGCTAATTGCCTATAATTTCCATCTGTTGTGTCTTCCATTTGCACAACAGCATGTGAAATTTATTGTCAATTAGTGTTGCTTCCTAAGTGGACAGTTTGATTTCACAGAAGTGTGATTGACTTGGAGTTGCATTGTGTTTAAGTGTTCCCTTTATTTTTTTGAGCATTGTATATGAAATGTAACTGTTACATGGGAATGTGCATATGACAATCATAACTGGCATGCAGTTTGGTAGAAATGGTAAGATAAATTGGTGTTCTAAATTGAAAAATTTGATGACCCCTGTAGCCATTACCTACTGGTAACTTCAGGAGCTTACTGGCAGAATCTGCCAAGGCCAGCTGGACGAGGTTCGGGGACAGTTATTTTTGTGTGTATATGTATGTATATATATATACACACATACATACAGTGCCTTGCGAAAGTATTCGGCCCCCTTGAACTTTGCGACCTTTTGCCACATTTCAGGCTTCAAACATAAAGAAATAAAACTGTATTTTTTTTGTGAAGAATCAACAACAAGTGGGACACAATCATGAAGTGGAACGACATTTATTGGATATTTCAAACCTTTTTAACAAATCAAAAACTAAAAAATTGGGCGTGCAAAATTATTCAGCCCCCTTAAGTTAATACTTTGTAGCGCCACCTTTTGCTGCGATTACAGCTGTAAGTCGCTTGGGGTATGTCTCTATCAGTTTTGCACATCGAGAGACTGACATTTTTTCCCCATTCCTCCTTGCAAAACAGCTCGAGCTCAGTGAGGTTGGATGGAGAGCATTTGTGAACAGCAGTTTTCAGTTCTTTCCACAGATTCTCAATTGGATTCAGGTCTGGACTTTGACTTGGCCATTCTAACACCTGGATATGTTTAATTTTTGAACCATTCCATTGTAGATTTTGGATCATTGTCTTGTTGGAAGACAAATCTCCGTCCCAGTCTCAGGTCTTTTGCAGACTCCATCAGGTTCTTCCAGAATGGTCCTGTATTTGGCTCCATCTTCCCATCAATTTTAACCATCTTCCCTGTCCCTGAAAAGCAGGCCCAAACCATGATGCTGCCACCACCATGTTTGACAGTGGGGATGGTGTGTTCAGCTGTGTTGCTTTTACGCCAAACATAACGTTTTGCATTGTTGCCAAAAAGTTCAATTTTGGTTTCATCTGACCAGAGCACCTTCTACATGTTTGGTGTGTCTCCCAGGTGGCTTGTGGCAAACTTTAAACGACATATTTTATGGATATCTTTAAGAAATGGCTTTCTTCTTGCCACTCTTCCATAAAGGCCAGATTTGTGCAATATACGACTGATTGTTGTCCTATGGACAGAGTCTCCCACCTCAGCTGTAGATCTCTGCAGTTCATCCAGAGTGATCATGGGCCTCTTGGCTGCATCTCTGATCAGTCTTCTCCTTGTATGAGCTGAAAGTTTAGAGGGACGGCCAGGTCTTGGTAGATTTGCAGTGGTTTGATACTCCTTCCATTTCAATATTATCGCTTGCACAGTGCTCCTTGGGATGTTTAAAGCTTGGGAAATCTTTTTGTATCCAAATCCGGCTTTAAACTTCTTCACAACAGTATCTCGGACCTGCCTGGTGTGTTCCTTGTTCTTCATGATGCTCTCTGCGCTTTTAACGGACCTCTGAGACTATCACAGTGCAGGTGCATTTATACGGAGACTTGATTACACACAGGTGGATTGTATTTATCATCATTAGTCATTTAGGTCAACATTGGATCATTCAGAGATCCTCACTGAACTTCTGGAGAGTTTGCTGCACTGAAAGTAAAGGGGCTGAATAATTTTGCACGCCCAATTTTTCAGTTTTTGATTTGTTAAAAAAGTTTGAAATATCCAATAAATGTCGTTCCACTTCATGATTGTGTCCCACTTGTTGTTGATTCTTCACAAAAAAATAGTTTTATATCTTTGTTTGAAGCCTGAAATGTGGCAAAAGGTCGCAAAGTTCAAGGGGGCCAAATACTTCGCAAGGCACTGTATATACACCATTCTTCTGTTTAGGCTATCTTGATCTCTTGCTCCCTGTCATTTGTCTTGATTATTTAATCAGTGTGCTTAAAGCATAAGATGAGCTCAGTAGCCTACCTACAGTATAGATTTTCTTCAAACGTAGGGTGTGTCTATATAGGGAACTCCACATTTTAATATTTGTTTATTTATGTTTTTGTCTGGGACAGCCCTACAAAACAACATTGAGTAGAACTTGTAAGGTTCCCCAGAAGGTTGTGGCGATGAACTTTTAAAAATTGATGGTCCTTGAAAATAAATACTTGCCACGGTCTGTACAAACCCTTAGTGACTACACATAGCATGCTATATGTTTAGTATTGAGGGTGTATAAGAAATTCCTGCGCTCCTGGTGAGGCTTTCTAAAGGGGATCAATAGTGATTGTACTGTGTTCCCCTCCTATCTGTCCTCCCAGGTCATGTTCTTAGAGAGGACTTCAAGTTCCTCCATACCTTCAGTTCAGACTTGGCCAAGCTCCTCAATGCCTCCCCCGGCCAGGTCGTTATGGTGCAGCCTGAGAAGTTCAGGTCCAAGTATGAGAAAGCTTCACACACGCTCACCATCAAAGTAAGTCTGTCCACAAGGTGTGTTTGTCTAACCTCAAGTAGACTTCAATGAAGCATGCTCTCCTGACCTAAGAAAATGCTGAAATTATTTGTGCATGTTTTAATGTATGATCTCATAACCTGGCCTCTCTCCTTTTCAGGACTCCACAGAGGTGTCTGAGGTGCAGGACTTTTTTAAGAAACACATCCTGCCACTGGTGGGTCACAGGAAACAGAGCAACGATGCTAAACGCTACACTAAGAGACCGCTGGTCGTTGTCTACTACGGTGTGGACTTCGGCTTCGACTTCAGGAAAGGCAAGTGTCGTCAACCCCTTATTTCCTAGATTGTGAATATTGTCTAAAGCTGCATAGCTTCCATAATACCTTTCTTGACATGCTGAAGAGCTGGAACAAAAGCCTGCACTACCAGTAGCTCTCCTCCAGGACTGGCGGTTGGACGACCTTGGCGGTGTTAATTGCAGCTCATCTCATGCATCGTGTCTGATAACTCCTATTTCTGTTCTAGCCACCCAATTCTGGAGGAGCAAGGTTCTGGAGGTGGCCAAGGATTTCCCGGAATACACCTTTGCAATCGCTGACGAGGAGGACTATTCAGATGAGCTGAAGAGCCTGGGGCTCAGCGACAGCGGGGAGGAAGTCAATGTGGGGATTCTGGCAGATGGTGGCAAGAAGTTTGCCATGGAGCCTGAGGAGTTTGACTCTGAGGTGCTGAGGGAATTCATCATGGCCTTTAAGAAAGGTGAGCTTTACAGCAATTGTTATAAAATGTCACGACTTTAAACCACAAGATGTTGTATTGAGTTACATATTAACCTTGAGTACCTTGTCTGCAGCCAGCCAAATATCATCCGTATGTGACAGGTCTTTGCCAATGTTGTGTAATGGACTATACATTAGTGTCCATTGGTCACCATGTGTGTCCATTCTTGTCTCTCCCTCTCTGTAGGCAAACTGAAGCCCGTCATCAAATCCCAGCCGGTGCCCAAGAACAACAAAGGCCCTGTGAAGGTAGTGGTTGGAAAGACCTTTGACGACATTGTCATGGATACCAAGAAAGACGTCCTGATCGAGTTCTACGCCCCGTGGTGCGGTCACTGCAAGAAGCTGGACCCTGACTACACCGCCCTGGGCAAAAAATACAAGAACGAGAAGAACCTGGTCATTGCCAAAATGGATGCCACGGCTAATGACGTGCCTCACGACAGCTATAAAACAGAGGGCTTCCCTACCATCTACTTTGCACCTAGCAACAGCAAGCAGAGCCCAATCAAATTTGAGGGTGGGGATAGAACCATAGAAGGATTTAGTAAGTTCTTGGAACAGCACGCCACACAGTTATCACAGAGCAAAGATGAACTTTAATCTCTTTCTGAGTAGCTAAGAACTTTAACCATGCCAGTGTAGAGACTACACATTCCAGGTGCCCTGGAGGAGCCGAGGGCAGACTGTCAATTCCAAATCAACCCTTCCTAGCCCCTACACCCTAGCCACCTATGTGCAAGATGGCGCTACCACCATATGTATCCAACCATCTCAGATCTCCACTAGGGCCTAGTGTTTAGGGGGTCGGAGTTCATTTTAGTGTCCCCACAGAGGGCTGTTACTGAGTTTCTCTAATGTACCACATGTAAAATCTTTCTGTTCAAATCAAGAGATTCTGCTTTTGTTTTCCATGTCTGAAAGCATGTAAGCACTGAGTTCTAAGCGTTTTCAAATAAAACATGAACTGTGTTGTGTGGGGTGCATAATTATTCTCCTTGTCAGCTGTACTGAGGATGGGTGAAAGCAAAATGAAGGAATGTCTGTCCTTTTATATAGGATGGGAGTATTCAACTCTACCCTACAAGGCCTTGAGCCTGCTGGTTTTCTGATCTACCTGAATTAATTGCACCCCTTCTAAATCATTCCCTGATTAGAGGTTATTATACTATTAAGATGAATTGTTTTTAGATCCACTTTACTACATTTTATTTCAAGTTTTATAAAAAAAAGCATTGTTTTCTATTTAGCTTTACTGTTGGACAGATGTGTGGGAGGCTAGGCTCCATGTATGTGTTGTATCAATTTTTGGGGATGTCCATTCCTGTAACTGGGGCATTTAATGCGTAAGGTGATGGGTCAGGTCATAGGTCAGGTTTAAAGGTAGACTGCGAGAATACCTAGATGCACGACAAACTAGTGAGTCAATCTCTGCAACAACCAGGAGGGTTGAGCTGTTTTGGTATCATAGTTGCTGTGTGGCACTTGCACATGTGCAGATACTCTGTGTGGCAGAGTGCAGTCTTGCATGTTCTCATCTCAATGGCTGCTTTCGACTGGATCACTTTGAAAGGTGGTGACCACCTATTTTGGGGATAAAATTGTCCAGGTTAACTGCATTAACCTTACAAAAATTGTGATAAAAAATTACGTTTTGACTGCAGTTGTCTACAGTTGCTCATCCTGCAGGGATTTCCTGCATTGTGTGAGGCTCCATTGTCAACCAATTTGTTTGACCCACACGAATGTGACCAAAGACATGACAAACAACCAATTTGCACGGTGTACAGTAGCTATATATTCATGTAATACGAGGTTCTCACTGATTGTACAATGTCCACATATTATGGTTTCAGATTGAGTATGTGTGATGAATGGTAACACTCATGTTTCCTTTAGGGAGTGGATGAAATTTACACAATAGTTACCTGATGGAAAATGGGGGAGGGTCATGTAATCCGTTAATCCCCGACCATAAATTACATGTAATCTGTAACATGTAAGGGATTACAAAAAAATGAACTAATCTGTTACGTTACCAGCAAAACTATTGTAATCCGATTAGATACTTTCAAAGAACAAGATTACTTTGAGGATTACTTTTAAATTCGGAACGCATGTGAGGAAAAAAATATCTTTGACTCTTCTGTTTTTTTCAATGACATTGAGAAAGGCAGAGCCCCACCTGTTTTGAGACCCACATTTTTTGCAAAAACATATAAATATATATTTTGGGGGGGTCTTGCCTGTTTTGCATGTTATTTTGGCATTAATACATGTCACATATCGGAAATGTTTGTGAACAATGTAAAAAATATATAATTGAGTTAATAACGCGGCATATAAACATGGTCTCTTTTTTTTGTTTTCTTGAGTAAGGAAGCGTGATAGGTTAATTGATCATTTGAGTCAATTGGAGGTGTACCTGTGGATGTACAGTGGGGCAAAAAAGTATTTAGTCAGCCACCAATTGTGCAAGTTCTCCCTCTTAAAAAGATGAGAGAGGCCTGTAATTTTTATCATAGGTACACTTCAACTATGACAGACAAAATGAGAAAAAAAATCCAGAAAATCACATTGTAGGATTTCTAATGAATTTATTTGCAAATTATGGTGGAAAATATGTATTTGCTCAATAACAAAAGTTTATCTCAATACTTTGTTATATACCCTTTGTTGGCAATGACAGAGGTCAAACGTTTTCTGTAAGTCTTCACAAGGTTTTCACACTCTGTTGCTGGTATTTTGGCCCATTCCTTGGCCCATGGATGTAAACTTCTGACCCACTAGGAATGTGATGAAAGAAATCCAATCTAAAATAAATCATTATCTCTACTATTATTCTGACATTTCACATTCTTAAAATACAGTGGTGATCCTAACTGACCTAAGACAGGGAATTTTTAGAGTTTAAATGTATTTGGTTAACGTGTATGTAAACTTCAACTGTACACTGCTCAAAAAAATAAAGGGAACACTTAAACAACACAATGTAACTCCAAGTCAATCACACTTCTGTGAAATCAAACTGTCCACTTAGGAAGCAACACTGATTGACAATAAATTTCACATGCTGTTGTGCAAATGGAATAGACAACAGGTGGAAATTATAGGCAATTAGCAAGACACCCCCAATAAAGGAGTGGTTCTGCAGGTGGTGACCACAGACCACTTCTCAGTTCCTATGCTTCCTGGCTGATGTTTTGGTCACTTTTGAATGCTGGCACTGCTTTCACTCTATTGGTAGCATGAGACGGAGTCTACAACCCACACAAGTGGCTCAGGTAGTGCAGCTCATCCAGGATGGCACATCAATGCGAGCTGTGGCAAGAAGGTTTGCTGTGTCTGTCAGCGTAGTGTCCAGAGCATGGAGGCGCTACCAGGAGACAGGCCAGTACATCAGGAGACATGGAGGAGGCCGTAGGAGGGCAACAACCCAGCAGCAGGACCGCTACCTCCACCTTTGTGCAAGGAGGAGCAGGAGGAGCACTGCCAGAGCCCTGCAAAATGACCTCCAGCAGGCCACAAATGTGCATGTGTCTGCTCAAACGGTCAGAAACAGACTCCATTAGGGTGGTATGAGGGCGGGACGTCTACAGGTGGGGGTTGTGCTTACAGCCCAACACCGTGCAGGACGTTTGGCATTTGCCAGAGAACACCAAGATTGGCAAATTCGCCACTGGCGCCCTGTGCTCTTCACAGATGAAAGCAGGTTCACACTGAGCACATGTGACAGACGTGACAGAGTCTGGAGACGCCGTGGAGAACGTTCTGCTGCCTGCAACATCCTCCAGCATGACCGGTTTGGCGGTGGGTCAGTCATGGTGTGGGGTGGCATTTCTTTGGGGGGCTGCACAGCCCTCCATGTGCTCGCCAGAGGTAGCCTGACTGCCATTAGGTACCGAGATGAGATCCTCAGACCCCTTGTGATACCATATGCTCATGCTCTAGACCTCATGTGACCTCATTGTCAGCAGTTCCTGCAAGAGGAAGGCATTGATGCTATGGACTGGCCCGCCCGTTCCCCAGACCTGAATCCAATTGAGCACATCTGGGACATCATGTCTCGCACCATCCACCAACGTCCCGTTGCACCACAGACTGTCCAGAAGTTGGCGGATGCTTTAGTCCAGATCTGGGAGGAGATCCCTCAGGAGACCATCCTCCACCTCATCAGGAGCATGCCCAGGCATTGTAGGGAGGTCATACAGGCACGTGGAGGCCACACACACACTACTGAGCCTCATTTTGACTTGTTTTAAGGACATTACATCAAAGTTGTAGTAGTGGCAACTCCAACATTCAGACATAATTTACAAAGGAAGCATTCATGTTTAGTGAGTCTCTTGATAAGTGTGTGAATTTGATATTTTTCCTGCACTGCTAAGCATTCAAATTGTAACTTAGTACTTTTGGATGTCAGGGAAAATGTATGGAGTAAAAAGTTACAATCCTTTTCTTTTGGAATATAGTGAAGTAAAAGCAGAGAAAAATATAAATAGTAAAGTACAGACACCCCCAAAAACGACTTATGTGGTACATTAAACTATTTTTTTTAACTTAAGTACGTTACATGGCTGGCAGTGGGAGAAGATGCAATGAGATGGATTTTGGCCGATTTTCTGCTTATCTTCTTATCGATGAAACAATTGATCTCAATACAGTTCTGTTCCCAAAACTAAAATATGCTATGAACAGAGTGGACAAAATTTTGTAGACTTTACATTTTGCTAAAGTTTTTTTTTTAAGTGCATTGTTTAGGAGTGCAAATGCGATTTTAGTTCATGCGCACACCCACTTCACAGTTAAATAAAGGTTAAATATATTTTTATAAAATGCACACGCGCACTTCAAACTAGGCGTTCCCTAACGGAAATATGAGCCAATAGGATCTCGCTAGCTCGTGCTTGGCTCTGCCCACCTCCTTGCTAGTTCTGACTCATTCCTTCCCATTTGAAACGATGGGTTTTGGTCAATCTTGGTTTAGTTATAACAATCTTTGCTATTACTGTATGAGCAAACTGAACTGTTCTGAACGAGGCCGATTCGTATCCCGGGCCATCTACCAATGAGCGTATGAGAAGGGCGGGACTTAGTAAACTGGATAACCCTAGCGGAGAGGAGGGCTCCTTCTCAATAATCTAAAGTGGCTCCCTCTCCTTTTCGACCTCCCTACATGATTACAAGTCAGTAAACTCAGCCTAGCTGTAAAGTATGTACAAGAGGATGAACAATAATTCGTTTTTACTGTCATGGGTAAGATGTCAATTGAATACTCAGGAAAGAGCTGGGGAGAATAATTGCTTACTCCTCGCGTCCTCTCTCCTTCCCAAAATCAATTTGATGAGAGCCACTTCTCCTTCAATGAGTTTTGAGAAGGAGGAGAGGGAAGTTAACGCAATGAGTAAGCAATTATCCTCCCTAGCTCTTTGCTGTCAGTGCATATAGAGAAAATGTGATGACAGAAAGCGACTTTAGACTGTTGAGGCTATACCCGACCATAACAAGGTTACATGCCATGACCAGAATAAAAATAAAGAAGATATTTACTTTATACACCTTTCTACAATATAAAACACATAGTACATTGCTTTGTACTAAACGGTTTTGCTACCAATATTTACTCATATCTACTGAAATTGTACATTCACATTTTCTCATGGATTATTAAATATGATATTACCATGATGAGGAGTCGTAATTGTAAATAGTTGCACATACATGTGGCACCAGGTAATAGAGTAAACACTTCGCATCTACATCTTTGCTAGGCATTTGTATCGTTGATAACCAAGAGAACAAAGGAAACTTCCCCACATGTCCCCCATTCCGGGGCCCCGTTGTAGCGCGGCCTATCATTGGCCAGCTCCCTGATACAATCCGACCCATCGCAATGCACCGTAGTGAGAATCTTGAATATCGGCGGCGGTGATTGGCCCGTATGTTTGGCGCTCGTTGAAGCTGCAGTGGCCCGAGTGGGCGGCGAATGTGAGTGAAAGAGACGGAGAGAGACGTTTGAATAGTTGCTGAGGCGGAAATATAGAAATTGAGAAACTGTTCAGTAAAACATAATATTTTACAAGAAGTTAATTCCGCATCAAACTATCCGTGTTATTTCCATTGGGAAGTACATACCAGAAAGAAGCGTAGCAAGCCGGTGTTCGCTAGCTAGAGGACGCGCGAGGTGAATCGACTCCCCCTTTCTCTCGGTGCTAACGAGCTAGCCAACAAAACATAGTAACGTTAGTAATCCAATCCCGATCAACGAAAGATTCTCGCTTGGTGCGTATCGGATAGATCCCGAGTCACTTCATTGAATGAGGACGGACCCCCCTCTGCAGGTAGGAAATGCTGTCAAAATATACAATTCTTCTTTCCTCTGAAAAAATAAATAATAGCCACATATGTAACGTTAGCTAGCTATCTATGTCTTGGTCGCTAGTTAGCTTGCTAGCTAACCGGCTAGCCAGGTATGGAAGGTTAATGTTAGAATTGATACATTTATTCACTTGTTTGATCTGGAAGTTATATTTGTAAATTATGCCAATAAGTTAGCCAGCCAATGAATGTGGCAAGATGACAGTTGTGTAACGTTACTTCACTTTGCAAATTAACTGGTGTTTGTCTGCGGTGGAGGCGCGGAAGGGTTTTCCTTTCTTCACTTCAAATCGTACCAGGTTTACACGTTTACTCCCAACATTGAACTTTATTGAACTGTGTAGCGGTGTCATCCTTTTAAATTAGTTAGCTAGCTAAATCGAATTATTTGTCAGGATGGTTTGAAATGGACATTTAGCTAGCTAACATCTGAATTGGGAAATGTGCACGATACTAACGTCAGCTACCTCGAGAACCGCTAGCTAGTGTTCGCTACAATTCTATCAAAAAATTAGTCACATTTGACATGACAACAATGACAGAATTAGGGTCCAATGTGTGTCACTCGAGGCAGTTGAGAGCGAAAGGTGAAAGCCTTCCCGACTCTGATATACTTGTTGTTCTTCATATTTCCAATAGGGGCGCTATTCAGCCACTTGCCACTACATACCAGTAATATGGCACTAGTCTAGTACAGAATAGAACTCGCCAGCTTGTAGTCCTAAAAACCGGAAATGATTTACCTCTGGTTCGTTTAGACATTTCTATGAGGAAGGAATAGGGTTTTTGAATAAACGCCGATAATAAGGTCTGACATTAACACGGGTTTATGAGATCTTATACGTTTAGTTCTATAATGGTAATATCAATCAGTTAACATTACCTTTATAAAGTCTTTATTTGCGTTATATATATTTTTTTAAGTATTACATAAATGCTTCAAAAATCACAAAGTGATGTTAGCTGATGAAGATTGTCTCATAGAACAAAACGTATAAGATCTCCTAACCTGTGTTTACCACAGACACAGGCCTTATTTTGGGCGTTTATCCAAAAACCTTGTTTAAAAAAAAATAGCTGAAAGACTTTGTTCAACGAACCATGGAGGAGTTAGTGCCTTCAAAAAGAGACGCATTTACTATTGTTCTCTATTACCTTTTAATTATAATACTGTTAATTGTCCCCTCCATCTTTGAGTATTGAGCCCTTCAATCTAACATATGAACATGTTTGTATTGAACTGTTGAACACAAAAATTTGACAAATAATTTTCAGTGATGTGTAATTCTACAGTAAGTCTTACTCCTTTCCTCTATGCGTGGCAAAGCCCTAAACATGAGCATCCAGTGTGGTGACTGTGATAAGATAACAGATTTTCATGGCAGCACAGGATACTGTATTTCCTTAAGGTAGGGGATCCATTGGGTTAGACCCACCCAGGCAGGAC
Source organism: Oncorhynchus mykiss (assembly GCF_057628025.1). Taxonomy (NCBI): domain Eukaryota; kingdom Metazoa; phylum Chordata; class Actinopteri; order Salmoniformes; family Salmonidae; genus Oncorhynchus; species Oncorhynchus mykiss. The sequence goes on from NC_143032.1 coordinate 17,514,345, forward strand.
AGATGCACAATATCAATGCAGATTAAGAAAAGGATACATTATAGTTCCTCTAGTCAGAGCTATAGGCAGTGTTCTTTCTAGCAGTATGTGATCAGTAAGTTGTTTTGAACAATCACAGACAATGCAATGTTTTTATTATGTTTAGTCTGCAGGGTTTTTCTGGTTGAAAATGGTGGTGGGGGTAGGACCATGGGCTTGGCCAATGGTGCAGTCACTGACTTAAAATGTTAGAGGCCCTCCTGTTGGCTAGTGACAAAATGTAGTGTTTTAAAGCTCATGTCCTGCAATTCTACACATTTTGCTAAGAGGAAAAAGGTGCTGTTTTAAAGCTAATTTCGTGCCATGGGGCTGAGAACATGTTGCCATTTCAAAGTTGATTTCCTTAAATTCTACACATTTCACCATGGCTTATGCTATCTGAGTGACTCAAACATTATAACAAATCAATGGGTGCCCCATGCCATGACAAAAATACTTCTGAATGCATCATTTGGGGAATTTGACTGACTAGTGTTTATTTTGGTGATTGTTAGATCTCAAAGATGATCTTGTAAAAAATATATAGGTCCATTATCTTTTCTATGTACTTTATTTTTTACATTTTATTTTTATTTAACCTTTATTTAAGCAGGTAGGCAAGTTGAGAACATGTTCTCTTTTACAATTGTAATTATATCTGGTTTTAGTCATTTTAATTTTACACTAAAACATTTTTCCATTCCCCAAATTATAAAATATATATAATTGTACTGTTTGGACATAGGAGGCTGGAAAAAACACTATGCAGAAAAAAAACCTGAGTGTATAATGTACAGTGTCGATTTTGTATACGGCAGTACTCTGTTGGTAAGACAATTTCCCCTTGGGGACATTAAAGTTCATCCTATTCTAGACAGCAGTCACGTAGCAGACGCACAACTCTAATTTGATTTCTGTTGCCAATGACTTCGAACTAGGGCCCTCTCCAGCATCCGTTTCTCCAGGCCTTATCGAGCAGAGAGACGCGGATGTTATTATGGAGGCTTCAATACTGTGTTTAGTTGGGACTGAGCATGTGTAATGGAAGCCAGCAAAGACTGATTTATGTTTTACCCCAAGTAAATGGACAATGAATTTGAAACATGCAACCAGAAATTAGTTTGGGGGTGTTTCCCCTTATTTGCATAACTATGAACTGGCCTGGCATGACTGTCTCATTGCAGCTGTAGAAAGGGAGTAGAGGTGGGAATTGAAACTGAAACAGCCGTTGACTCTGAAGAGACTGTCATGCACCCTTATCAACATGTTCCATGACCAGCTATGGGGTCCAAAGCTCAGTTGTGTGTTTTCATGTCAACTCTTAGCCGTTAGTCCAGAACCATAGCTATTTGTCTTTACTCTTGTACTGTGCATGGTTCTAAAGCTGTGTATGTGTGTTCCAGGTTGACCATGGTGCTGACAGGGAAGCGGTCTGAGAAGGGACCAGTGTGTTGGAGGAGACGGGTGAAGTCTGAGTACATGAGGCTACGCCAACTCAAACGTTTCAGACGGGCTGATGAGGTCAAGGTACATATACACAAACAAACATTACAGATATATCTCACACACACACACAGGTTTCTGACAGTGTCTCTCCCCCCAGAGTATGTTTAACTCTAACCGTCAGAGGATCCTGGAGCGGACAGACATCCTGAACGCTGAGTGGAAGACCAGAAGGATCCAGCCCGTTCACATCATGACATCTGTTAGCTCCTTACGAGGGACCAGAGAGGTCAGCGCATGTTTCACAAACACACACCTTTCCAGAGATATTGAAAATCTACGTTACCAGTTTACTGTTTTTCACCATTTAGGACTTTTTACACTTCACTTTCCAGTGGAGGCTTGTCTGAGTCCTCTAGTGTGTGTGTGTGTGTGGTCTTGTCTCCTACAGTGCACAGTGGACAGTGGTTTCTCTGAGTTCTCCAAACAGGTGATACCTCTGAAGACGCTCAACGCTGTAGCCTCTGTCCCTGTCATGTACTCCTGGTCCCCGCTACAGCAGAACTTCATGGTAAACACGCACACACTGCTACAGCAGAACTTCATGGTAAACACACTGCTACAGCAGAACTTCATGGTAAACACGCTGCTACAGCAGAACTTCATGGTAAACACACTGCTACAGCAGAACTTCATGGTATACACACTGCTACAGCAGAACTTCATGGTAAACACACTGCTACAGCAGAACTTCATGGTAAACACACTGCTACAGCAGAACTTCATGGTAAACACACTGCTACAGCAGAACTTCATGGTAAACACACTGCTACAGCAGAACTTCATGGTAAACACGCTGCTACAGCAGAACTTCATGGTAAACACACTGCTACAGCAGAACTTCATGGTAAACACGCTGCTACAGCAGAACTTCATGGTATACACACTGCTACAGCAGAACTTCATGGTAAACACACTGCTACAGCAGAACTTCATGGTATACACACTGCTACAGCAGAACTTCATGGTATACACACTGCTACAGCAGAACTTCATGGTAAACATACTGCTACAGCAGAACTTCATGGTAAACACGCTGCTACAGCAGAACTCCATGGTAAACACACTGCTACAGCAGAACTTCATGGTATACACACTGCTACAGCAGAACTTCATGGTAAACACACTGCTACAGCAGAACTTCATGGTATACACACTGCTACAGCAGAACTTCATGGTAAACATACTGCTACAGCAGAACTTCATGGTAAACACACTGCTACAGCAGAACTCCATGGTAAACACGCTGCTACAGCAGAACTTCATGGTATACACACTGCTACAACAGAACTTCATGGTAAACACGCTGCTACAGCAGAACTTCATGGTATACACACTGCTACAGCAGAACTTCATGGTATACACACTGCTACAGCAGAACTTCATGGTAAACACACTGCTACAGCAGAACTTCATGGTAAACACACTGCTACAGCAGAACTCCATGGTAAACACGCTGCTACAGCAGAACTTCATGGTAAACACACTGCTACAGCAGAACTTCATGGTATACACACTGCTACAGCAGAACTTCATGGTATACACACTGCTACAGCAGAACTTCATGGTAAACATACTGCTACAGCAGAACTTCATGGTAAACACACTGCTACAGCAGAACTCCATGGTAAACATACTGCTACAGCAGAACTTCATGGTAAACACACTGCTACAGCAGAACTCCATGGTAAACACACTGCTACAGCAGAACTCCATGGTAAACACGCTGCTACAGCAGAACTTCATGGTATACACGCTGCTACAGCAGAACTTCATGGTAAACACGCTGCTACAGCAGAACTTCATGGTAAACACACTGCTACAGCAGAACTTCATGGTAAACACACTGCTACAGCAGAACTTCATGGTAAACACACTGCTACAGCAGAACTTCATGGTAAACACACTGCTACAGCAGAACTTCATGGTAAACACACTGCTACAGCAGAACTTCATGGTAAACACACTGCTACAGCAGAACTTCATGGTAAACACACTGCTACAGCAGAACTTCATGGTAAACACACTGCTACAGCAGAACTTCATGGTAAACACACTGCTACAGCAGAACTTCATGGTAAACACACTGCTACAGCAGAACTTCATGGTAAACACACTGCTACAGCAGAACTTCATGGTAAACACACTGCTACAGCAGAATTTCATGGTAAACACACTGCTACAGCAGAACTTCATGGTAAACACGCTGCTACAGCAGAACTTCATGGTAAACACACTGCTACAGCAGACATTCATTGTAAACACGCAATACTAAGCTTGTTCTGACACGTGCACTAGAACCACAGTTATCCAACCCGATGGCGTAGTCTAGTACCGACTTGATGATAGTGACGTCACAGACTATAATGGAGTTGTCCTGACACACCTGGTCTGCCTTGTAGGTAGAAGACGAAACGGTTCTCCACAACATCCCTTACATGGGAGACGAGATTCTGGACCAAGACGGAACCTTCATAGAAGAACTCATCAAGAACTACGATGGCAAAGTTCACGGAGACAGGGGTAAGACATGCACGCTTGCGCACACACACACAAATATTTGATATTATCAAGTCTTGTGTTTTTGGATGTGTTGTGTGTGTTCATGTTAAATGACTGTCTGTGTTTCCAGAGTGCGGCTTCATCAACGATGAGATCTTTGTGGAGCTGGTGGGTGCCCTGACCCAGTACAGTGACAACGATGATGAGGATGATGATGAAGAAGAGCAGGAGTTTAAGCTTGAGAAGATGGAGCTCTGTGAGGCGAAGGACCACCTGGCCGAGGACCCCCGAAAGGAACCCCTGATCAACACTGACAGTAAGACAGACGGCCACTGCTATCATCCAACTGAGAATAGATATGGGCCCTATCCCAAAACCATTCCCTTAAACCTTTATCTCACAGATCTCTCCCCTATTTCCCTTCCCTAGGTCCTTGTCCTTTCAAATTTCTATCTCCTTACACCCTCCTGTGTGGGCTGACGCAGTGACTGTTGGTAGAAATTGTGTGTGTAACCCCTTTGTCCTCTGCTTGCAGGCCAAGGCAGCAGTGACAGCTCTAAGAAGTTTCCGTCTGATAAGATCTTTGAAGCCATCTCCTCAATGTTCCCTGATAAGGGCTCAACAGAGGAACTTCGAGAAAAGTAACTACCCCTCTGTGTGTCATATAAAGTGTGTGTGTATTAGGGCAGTGATGATGGAGTTTGGAGTAACAATTAATTGTCATTGTAATGATAGATTTTTATTTCTGAGCGTGTACTGTACATAGTTGCAAATGAGGTTTGTCATACCTAATGAATACAACACAGCTTTGGTGGTACCCTGTCTCTCAAACTAATGTTTGGCGCTTTTGGAAATGAACCTTCTCTCAACTGTGCCATTCTGGTTGTAAAACCATTTCCAACTTTACCCTCTTGATGTAAACAATAAAAACTGCTATTGGGTCAACTATATCTACTTGAAAATATAGTTGAATACCCCCATTACTAAAATTAATCTATGAAAATTATTATGATGATCATTCGTTTAGCTCAGTTATTGTCCATAATTGTTGGTTACACGATAATACGATTATTGTATCAGCCCGTGTGTGTCAGTAGAACATATTCCTGTCCTGCCTCAGATCTAATGGCGTGTGTGTGATCAGGTACAAGGAGCTGACAGAGCCCCAGTTGCCTGGTGCGTTGCCTCCAGAGTGTACTCCTAACATGGACGGTCCCAACGCTCGCTCCGTTCAGAGGGAACAGAGTCTACACTCCTTCCACACACTCTTCTGCCGACGCTGCTTCAAATACGACTGCTTCCTGCACCGTGAGTGTACGGACACAGACACACACACTCTCTCTCACCACATTTGGACTGTTCTGCACCAACACTCTGACTTCACTATGACCCCTCATCTCTCTCGTCTTTGTATCTCTCACTCCAGCCTTCCATGCGACTCCTAACACCTATAAGCGTAAGAACATGGAGAATCTGGTAGACAGTAAACCCTGTGGTGACGAGTGCTACATGTACCTGGTGAAGGCAAGTACACTCAGACACACACTCAGACACACTCAGACACCTTCAGTTCTGACTGTTGTTCTGTGGTGGTTGTTTAGGATGGATTGGTGAGGGAGTATCCTGACGGCATGGCAACCGAGAGGTCCAAGACCCCTTCCAAACGCCCAGTGAGCCGTCGCCGGGGACGACCCATCGGCAACAGCCGGCCTAGTACACCAACAGTCTCCACCGACACCAAAGACACGGACAGCGAGCAGGAGGGGAAAGACGACGACGATAATGATAATGATGATGATGATGATGATGATGATGACAAGAAGGACGAGACCACCAGCAGTTCAGGTACATACACACGTGCGCCAGCCAAACACCATACCCAGTCCTATGCACACACCCACACACTAACCATTGCCTTTTATGTAATCCAGAGGGTAACTCACGGTGCCAGACTCCAGTGAAGTTGAAGCTGACGTGTGACCCTCAGGTTGTTGATTGGAGCGGAGCCGAGGCTTCACTCTTTAGGGTTCTCATCGGAACCTACTACGACAACTACTGCGCTATAGCACGGCTCATAGGAACCAAGACCTGCAGACAGGTCTGTTTTTATCACCACAGCACCTATGCATTTCTCTGGCTTTCTCTCCCATGACTTTTATGGAAAGACATTTTGTATATTGTCTGGTAATTGGTGTGTCTCTAGGTATATGAGTTCAGAGTGAAGGAGTCTAGTATCATCGCTCGCGCTCCGGCCGAGGACGAAGACACGCCCCCTCGCAAGAAGAAGAGGAAACACAGGTACGCCATGCCCAAATATGGACAGACTACTTCAGGGTGCAGTAATGGGCTGACTGCAGGACATAGTCAGCTCTGGTTGTCAACTTCCACAGAAAAGACTACTCACAATCTCCTTTTTTAGGTTGTGGGCCACTCACTGCAGGAAGATCCAACTGAAGAAAGGTGACGATTGTCTCTAGAACTCTCCTGACATTACAGCCTCACTCAATCTTAGAATGTGATTGAATGTGTTTTTTTTAATCATTGTGATTCATTTATCAGTTTTTATCTTTGTGTGACAGCGCTGACCTGTGCTTGACCCCTACCCCTGTAGATGGTTCGTCCAACCACGTGTATAACTACCAGCCATGTGACCACCCCCGCCAGCCCTGTGACTCCTCCTGTCCCTGTGTCACTGCTCAGAACTTCTGTGAGAAGTTCTGCCAGTGCAGCTCAGAGTGTGAGGAAATGTTTTAATAGTTTATTTTGATCCATAATTACAGTGCAAACCAGTCCACACTCTCGAATCGTCTCTCTCTCTCTCTGTGTGGGTAGGTCAGAACCGTTTCCCAGGCTGCAGGTGTAAGGCCCAGTGTAACACTAAACAGTGTCCGTGTTACCTGGCGGTCAGAGAGTGTGACCCTGACCTGTGTCTGACCTGCGGAGCCGCTGAACACTGGGACAGCAAGAACGTCTCCTGTAAAAACTGCTCCATACAGAGGGGAGCCAAGAAGGTAACACACACACACACACACACACACACACACACACACTTGATATCAGTAGCTCACTCTTGTGATTTCCCCCCCCCCCCCCCCCCCTCTCAGCACCTGCTCCTAGCTCCGTCTGATGTAGCAGGCTGGGGCATCTTCATCAAAGAGCCAGTTCAGAAGAATGAGTTCATCTCTGAGTACTGTGGGGAGGTGAGGCTTGGCCCTGTGTCTGTCAGGGTGATGGTTTTGTTTGACTTGTGTGTAATGTACAAGCCTGTGGAAAATAATTGTTTTGTTCTCCGTGTTGTGTTTTTCTCTCCCCTCCTTGTAGATAATCTCCCAAGATGAGGCGGATCGCAGAGGGAAGGTCTACGACAAATACATGTGTAGCTTCCTCTTCAACCTCAACAACGGTAACACACACACGCATACAGAAGTATTGAAATACTGTTTTTGATAAGCTAAGTGGGAGGGAAAGCTAATTATTTCTCTCTCCACCCCAGATTTTGTAGTGGATGCTACTAGGAAAGGAAACAAGATTCGTTTCGCCAACCATTCCGTCCACCCCAACTGCTATGCAAAAGGTCAGACAATACCATAATCCCTTTCATTAGTTGATTTTGGGTGACTGTTTCCAGAGAGGATCAGACTAGGTGTGCTACGGTACTGTTTAAACCACTAGATGTATAGTATGTCAGCTGATCCAGCCAGTTGTGTATAACCTAATACACCGGCAGATGGGACCAACAGACGTTACTGATGTAGAGTTTCACCGATAAGACCTCTGTGTTGTGCTAACAGTCTCTTATCTCTGCAGTGATGATGGTGAATGGGGACCACAGGATAGGGATCTTTGCTAAGAGAACCATCCAGACTGGAGAAGAGCTCTTCTTTGACTACCGGTCAGTATATACGGGTTACTAACCAGCCTGTCTGCAGCCATTTCAATCTGAATACCCCGTGAGGAGGGTGTCTAAAACTTGCTCCCTGTTTGGTCTCATTGACACACTTATACGTACGCATACTCACACACTTTGTGGTTGATTTGATGTCTGTAGCTAACTTGTCTTATCTCTCAGGTACAGTCAAGCAGATGCTCTGAAGTACGTCGGCATCGAGCGGGAATCGGAGATGCCATGATCCCCTCTTCTACCTCTAGATCAAAGGCCTTACGCACGCACGCTCTTCTCTTCAGGAAACGCAAACGACTCATTGTCGGAATCCTGGGGTGCTTCAAGAATTCTGGGAAGTTTAGACCTTTTTTTTCCCCACTTTGAATAGTTTTTCTACCAACAAATCTTCCTGTTCCGAGTTATGTAGGACTCATTGCTATGGTCACTAGAACGGTCTTTCCTCCATTTACAGCTAACTAACACATAAACAGGTTTTAATAAATCCACTGCAGGGATCTCTTTAGCTCTGTTACGCTTTTTATACTTGATCCAAATCCATGGACACATTGACTCAATCATAACAAGTGGTTGTTGAACATTTTACTTAGCCCCTGACCACCAGCTAGACTAAATGCAGGTTAAAAACATCTGTGACTGACTTTTCCCCCTCCACTAGCCAGTGTCCAAACCCCTTAGTCTCAGACCCACTCTTGAACGCCCGAACATTGTTTTGAGACTAGCCTGATATCTGAGGTGACAGTGTACGATGCATGTTGACCAGCAGCACTACCTGTTTTTTTTTCTTTCCTCTGACTTCTGGTTTATTCCTAAAACTATATTGTCTTTAATTTCTTCAAGTTTTGAACATTTGATGACCATTGACCACCTGAGGCATGCTTTGATACAATCTCTATTCTAGATGGTGCTAACTAAGACGGTGTGATGTTTTGTAAATGCCCCCAGGTATCCACTTCTGCTGTGCCTTGAATCTCGTCGTTAGAACACTGAATAGTCACTTGATTAGACCCCTTAAGTGTTGATTTATTGATAAAGATGTATCCTCAATCTGGTTAATGCATGATGATGAAAGCTTCCATGTTTGTAGTCCCGGGAAGACCTCACTGCTACTATAATCTAGTGATGCCTGGTGCTTGTGAATACTGCAGACTTGAACCAATACAACCAGCCTTGAATAATGTTAAGTAATGTTCACGTCTTCACCTGCAGTGGGACGAACTGCTCTGATTTATCTCCTGTTTTTACAACTAACTTTGTCAACTTTTACCAGCAACTGAAAGAGGGCTCTGTAAAGACCTACAGACAGATCTAGATGACTGACGGTTGTGTTTAGATGGAAGTCAGGAGCCGATCTCCTTTAAGTAGTTTGTTGCTAATGTTAGTACAGGGTTGGGGAACTCTGGTTCTTGGGAGATCCATTGATTCAATGTCACAGCTTACACCAGGTCTGACTGGAAAACCAGCAGATACAGCAGCTCGAGGACAAGTATCTCACCCATCTGTTTAGGATGTATACTTCCTGAGTTGTAGAGCCAGCTGGCGTCCAGTGGGATTGGACATTACAGAATGTTCATAGAAATATAGGCCTACTACATAGAACAGTGGTGCTTCTGTCATGGAATAGGGAAACCGCTCTATACAAATTATATATTGACTGTTGTGTAACGTTTCCTCCAGTTGTCTAGCCGGGACCACTACTGTCTGATTTCCAAGGTGCTGATTTTTACTGTCTTTACAGGGAGTATTGTTCAAAGTGATCCAGAATAAAATGAGAAAATGAAGGTGTCCAATTGTTTTTTTTGAACCACTGAACCACAAACCTTATGCATTTTAAAACCACTTCAGTAATGAGTAATTTTGCACAAACAACTTTTCAGAGTCGCGTTAAACGAGCGGTATAGACTACAGTGCTATATAATTAAGCAATAAGCCACGAGGGGGTGTAGTGTATATGGGAGTTAATAAGCAGGACAGCCCTTAGCCGTGGTATATTGGCCATATACAAACTCCCGACATGCCTCATTGCTAGTATAAACTGGTTACCAACGTAATTAGAGCAGTAGAAATGTTTTGTCATACCCGTGTATACGGCTGCCAGCCAATCAGCATTCAGAGCTCAAACCACCCAGTTTATAATGAAAATTCACACCACATCTTGGTGTAAGTAACAACCCAGCCAGTGACAAGACCACTAGAGAAACCTTGACTTTATTTAGCACACATTTGTAAAATTAACCACACTATACAAATGGTTTCCTCAATGCAGTAACGATACAGGGGTTACAGGTCCAATCCCCTATGAAACCCTGACCCCATACCAGGGATTTTACAAGACCCCGTGGGGGAAGAGGCTAGGGGTGGGGCACTAGTTCAGTGGATCCAACACTTCAGCGCTCTACGCGATAGAAATTAAAAGGTAGTTTGAGGCAATATGTAGCGTTAACCGTGAATGCAGTCTCCGCTGAACTTCAGCGATACAGATTGAATAAAGCCCCCCGACAGATCTAAATTGCAGGGGCGTCTCCATTTTATCCAGACAACTGATTTCCTTCGTCCGGACCGGTGGTAAAACCAGTCATCTCTACTCCTCTGGCTATATGGAGGTAGCGTACTGGTCCAGTTCTGTGTGCTTCAGCCAACTCCTCCTAGTGCATGTGTCATGTTTGTCTGGGAGGATAACGATAGTTAGCTACACCTGAGTATCCTACGAAGCAAGCTGGATCTACTCTGAGTTTTCTAAAACTAACCAGCTTCATCCTTACACCACAACGGTCAAAATGTCTTGTCTGCGGCTAACTCCAGCAGGCTTGTAACTGCGCGTGCATGTCACACGGCGAACTCAAATGAGACAAAAATCAATCCATGGGCGACTCAGTTTAACATTTTAATTTGTGTCGAAATCAGAATGCATGAAAATGTATCTTGCAAATTCAGCAGACTGCGGTGTGAAATGCTTTCAGAAGGGCTGTCTTTAATTAATTAATGCCTGCTTTGGTGTGCTTATCAATGCACAAGCACCCCCTCCCTCCCTCTTATATACACACACTTATTTTGTATTAAGTCATACAAAAGTTACATTGCGTTAAGTTTAAAATGCATTCTGACATGACTAAAATATGTAATGTGATTTTAACATAACACATTTGATTCATCAAATATCAGTCATCTTCCTGAAATGTAGGGGTTGGTGAGGGAATCTGATTTCATTGGTTCTCAACTCAAGGCCCAGTCATTTAATTCAAGGTAAGTTGAGTTAGCCTGCCTCAGAGCAGGGTAGTTCTTGAAGGATTCATTGCCATATAAATGTACCTAGCTAAAAGGTGAGCCCCTTTCGTATGACCGCTTAGCCTGAGTTGAACTCAGTTGACCAAAGTTACCTCGCTAACTCCTCAAACCTGCTTCGTAGGATATCAATCTGAGACCAGGCTAGCAGGGAGGCAGTTGCATGCAGTAACTATGGACACAGCTCTCTGGTTGGAGGGGGGGGGGGGTCTGATCATATTTGCATATCAAAACAAGATAGTGTGTCCATGTGTATATGTCCCACTGAGCACACACACATCTGCCAGTCAGAAGAACCACACTTTATTACTCGGACATAAAAAAAAAAGAGACAAAAATAAGAGGGAAGGGAGCTGGTTAAGCCAGGTAGCTGTACGTGTCTTTCTCTCCATCCACTCTCTCCAGATACTCCTTCTCTATCAGGATGTCTATACACTTCTACAGAGGAGAGACAAGGGTAGCAGAGAAAAAGGGGGCAGAGAGGGAAAGGGGGTGAAAAATATGTACTTTAAGACAAAAATATTACAGTTGGTGCAATGTGTGGGAGTCCTTTGAAAATGTATTGCGACAGGTAAGAGTGTGTGTTACCTTAATGACTGGGACAGGTGAGTGTGTGTTACCTTAATGACAGGGACTCTGGGTTTGAAGCGGGACGAGAGCTGGTTTAGGACTTCAGCCAGGAGCTGCTGGTGTTTCAGAACCTTCCTCATCTTCATTATCCTCACTATGGCAGCCTACACAGTTCATAATACTTAGTGATACACACTGAAAGAGAAATTCAGTACAGGAGTTTCAACAAACATGTATATGCGGTCGGGAACACACCTGTATGAGGAGCTTGCGGTCCTCCTCTATGTTCTTGTGTGTGGTCTCCTGCTCCTGTTTCTGTTCAGTCTTCATAGGAACGTTAATGTTCACACGCAGCTTCTTACTGGAGACATGAACAACAAACATTTTTGTAAGGATTAAACCTATGCTTAGACAGAAAACGCACAAGAACCAGACAACACAAAAGGAGAAACAGAGAGCGGACTTACTTCTTGTATCCCAGGAAGAGTTTGATCAGGGTTTCTGGTTTGAACTCCACTTCGTCTATGTTAGCATTCTCATCCTCCAGGACCTGACACACAGACCGCGAGACTGAAAAACAGCTTCCATCTCAAGACTGTTAAACAGCCATCACTAACAGAGAGGCTGCTACCAACAGACTCAAATCACTGGCCACTTTAATAATGGTATCACTAGTCACTTTAATAATGTTTACATATCCTACATTACTCATCTCGTATGTATATACTGTATTTTATACCATCTTGCCTATGCCGCACGGCCATCCATATATTTATATGTACATATTCCATCCCCTTACATTTGTGTATAAGGTAGTCGTTGTGAATTTGTTAGATATTACTACACTGTCGGAACTAGAAGCACAAGCATTTCGGTACACTCACATTATCATCTGCTAACCATGCGTATGTGACCAATAACATTTGATTTGAGTCACTACTTTCCATCAGCGTGTAGGCTTTTATACTGCAGAGTCCAGAGCCCTCTAGTGAACGGACTATCATTGTATACAACACGTTCTACTTGACTTGCACTTACCAGCAATTTGGATTTCAACAAGATCTGCAACACTTGAACCAGAATGTCCTAAAAACAACAAAATGGTAAAAACAATATTCACAGCCAGTGAAATACAAAATGTGCTAATCTCATCAGGGGTCATTTAAAAACATTTAATACATTTAGAGCACAGTACCAGCATAACTCACGGTTTTGATCTGTGTGCTGTCAGTGAGTTGTTGTACGGAGTACAGGTCCTCTGTGTTGTACTGCAGCAGGATAGCCATCTGGAAGGTAGAGGCCTGCAGTGTGTACCTGGAACATACATTGAATTAAATATGTGATGACATACATCTCCAGATTCTAGTGAGAAGTGACCTTGTACCAACTCTGTACCTGTTTTTAAAGCAGTTGGTAACCAGCTCTCCTTTAGATAGGTGGTAGAGCCAGGTGAGTTTCCGACCGCTGTGTCTGCTGCCGTAGAATGCTGTGAACCGCTGGTAGCTACGTTCCAACTGGAGGATGAGAGGTTCATGCATTAGGTCTACTCTCCCTTACGCATTTGGTCAGTGAAGCTAAAACTTTTAATTGGTTTCTATATACTCTATCATTTGGATATGAGATCAAGTGTTTTATATGACGTGACGCTACAGAATGTCATTTTATTTATGGACATTTTTTTTTAATACAATGTTTTACCGTTTTGAAATGAAAGCACTTCATGCATCTAGTTCATCCATTTGAAGGAGTCATAAGCATTTGGAGTGAGAAAGCTAGAGGCATAAATATCATACCCCCCAAAAACATTTACCACCCCTGTTATTGGTTATGGTGAGAGGTTAGCGTGTTTTGAGGACATGATGTTTATGCATCTGTAACTTTCTCACTCATTATTCACGATATATTCATGATCATCCGTAATCATGGTAGCATCCATATTCATTTAGAAGTGTTCAGAAACATTATATTATTATTTACAATAAAAGTGATTGTGTGCTAGGAATATGGGAGCAAATACCAAACTTTAGACTAAATGTAATACACAAGTGAATTTGTCCAAATAAACTCAGCAAAAAAAGAAAACGTCCCTTTTTCAGGACCCTGTCTTTCAAAGATATTTGGATTTTTACGAATTAACTTCACAGATCTTCACTGTAAAGGGTTTAAACACTGTTTCCCATGCTTGTTCAATGAACCATAAACAATTAATGAACATTCAACTGAGGAACGGTCATTAAGACACTAACAGCTTACAGACGGTAGTCATTTAAGGTCACAGTTATGAAAACATAGGACACTAAGAGAGGCCTTTCTACTGTCTCTGAAAAACACCAAAAGAAAGATGCCCAGGGTCCCTGCTCATCTGCGTGAACGTGCCTTAGGCATGCTGCAAGGAGGCATGAGGACTGCAGATGTGGCTAGGGCAATAAATTGCTATGTCCGTACTGTGGGACGCCTAAGACAGCGCTACAGGGAGACAGGACGGACAGCTGATCATCCAGAAACCCACCATGGCCAGAAACCCACCATCGCAGGACAAGACAGGACTGGCAAAAAGTGCTCTTCAACAACGAGTCGCGGTTTTGTCTCACCAGGGGTGATGGTCGGATTCGGCGTTTATCGTCAAAGGAATGAGCGTTACGCCGAGGCCTGTACTCTGGAGCAGGATCGATTTGGAGGTGGAGGGTCCGTCACGGTCTGGGGTGGTGTGTCACAGCATCATTGGACTGAGCATGTTGTCATTGCAGGCAATCTCAACACTGTGCATTACAGGGAAGACATCCTCCTTCCTCATGTGGTACCCTCCCTGCAGGCTCATCCTGACATGACAATGACACCAGCTATATTGCTCGTTCTGTGCATGATTCTGTGCATGATTATTGCTCGTTCTGTGCAAGACAGGAATGTCAGTGTTCTGCCATAGCCAGCAAAGAGCACGGATCTCAATCCCATTGAGCACGTCTGAGACCTGTTGAATCGGAGGGTGAGGACTAGGGCCATTCCCCCCAGAAATCTACGGGAACTTGCAGGTGCCTTGGTGGAAGAGTGGGGTAACATCTCACAGCAAGATCTGGTGCAGTCCATGAGGAGGAGATGCACTGCAGTACTTAATGCAGCTGGTGGCCACACCAGATACTGACCCCCCCCCCTGTTCAGGGACACATTATTCCATTTATGTTAGTCACATGTTTGTGTAACTTGTTCAGTTCATGTCTCAGTTGTTGAATCTTGTTAGTCATATGAAAAAGTTTGGGCAATTTCCCTGTCAATTTCCATTTATAAATAATTGGGTGTTTGGATCAGCTATTTCATTTCGATCTATCAAATAACTGATGGACACAGTAATATCTCAGTAGTGAAATGAGGTTTATTGGATTAATAGAAAATGTGCAATATGCATCAAAACAAAATTAGACCGGTGCAGAAATTTGGGCACCCCAATAGAAAAATCACATCCATATTTAGTAGAGCCTCCTTTTGCTAAAATAACAGCCTCTAGACGCTTCCCATAAGCCTCTAATGAGTGTCTGGATTCTGGATGAAGGTATTTTGGACCATTCCTCCTTACAAAACATCTCCAGTTCAGTTAGGTTTGATGGTTGCCGAGCATGGACAGCCCGCTTCAAATCATCCCACAGATTCTCAACGATATTCAGGTCTGGGGACTGGGATGGCCATTCCAGAACATTGTACTTGTTCCTCTGCATAAATGCCCAGGTAGAATTTGAGCAGTGTTTTGGGTCGTTGTCTTGTTGAAATATCCAGCCCCGGCATAACATTATTCCCAAGAATCTGCTGATATTGAGTGGAATCCATGAGACCCTCAACTTAACAAGATTCCCAGTACCGGCACTGGCCACACAGCCCCACAGCATGATGGAACCCCCACCAAATTGTACTGTGGGTAGCAAGTGTTTTTCTTGGAACGCTGTGTTCTTTTGCCGCCATACATAACGTCCCTTGTTATGACCAAATAGCTCAATCTTTGTTTCATCAGTCCACAGCACCTTATTCCAAAATGAAGCTGGCTTGTCCAAATGTGCGTTTGCATACCTCAAACGACTCTGTGGCGTGTGTGCAGAAAAGGCTTCTTCCGCATCACTCTCCCATACAGCTTCTCCTTGTGCAAAGTGCTCTGAATTGTTGAACGATGCACAGTGACACCATCTGCAGCAAGATGATGTTGTAGGTCTTTGGAGGTGGTCTGTGGGCTGTTTTTGACCGTTCTCACCATCCTTCGCTTTTGCCTCTCCGATATTTTATGTGGCCTGCCACTTCTGGCCTTAACAAGAACTGTGCCTATGGCCTTCCATTTCTTCCTCACAGTGGACACTGACAGCTTAAATCTCTCCAATAGCTTTTTGTAGCCTTCCTCTAAACCATAATGTTGAACAATCTTTGTTTTCAGGTCATTTGAGAGTTGTTTTGAGGCCCCCATGTTGCCACTCTTCAGAGGAGAGTCAAAGAGAACAACAACTTGCAATTGGCCACCTTAAATACCTTTTCTCATGATTGGATGCACTTGTCTATGAAGTCCAAGGCTTAATGAGCTCACCAAACCAATTGTGTGTTCCAATTAATCAGTGCTAAGTAGTTACAGGTATTCAAATCAACAGAATGACAAGGGTGCCCACATTTTTGCATAGCCTATTTTTCACATCTGATTTAATTTCATACAACTTAATATTGCTACACTAAAAATCTTTGTCTGGACAATACCCCAGTACTCAGCTTTTATTAGAAAATGAATGGCATGCCACTATGATCATTTTCTGTGACGACAGAGTAAATTATTATGCAGCCTCAGAGGGGTGTCCAAACTTTTTCATAAGACTATGTTCATACAAATAGTTACACATGTTTAGTTTGCTGAAAATAAACAGTTGACATTTATTTTTTTGCTGAATTTACTTGTCACTTTCAAATGGTGGGACTAGATGACGTCCTTTCATTTCTAAAACAGATACGTATGGAAATACCCTCAGAATAAAAGGCGACATTCAGTACTATCGCCTCATAAAACATTTGATCTCAAATCCAAAATGCTGGAGTATAGAGCCAAATTAAAAGTTCACTTCACTGTCCATAAATGTGTTGGGGAGTGTATTTTTTGTTGTATTGAGTTGTGTTGGAGTTACAGGAGGGATGTGTGTATTGTTACAAGGTTGAATTGGTATTGAGTTGAGTCTCACCTCGGAGGGCAGAGCGAAGGTGCATGATTGCTGGAACGGCCAGGACCCGGAACTCAACACTTGGATACTGAAGTCCACTGTAACACACCTTATTATTTAGCATTGCAAACACATTTACAACAAATACCAGTAAACAGAAGTATTAGGTTTATTAGACAAACCAACAGGTGCTTACAGTCGAGAGGTTCAGAGTTGGTCAGGTGTTTCTTGAACTGTTCGTTGAGGTCTTTGCTGACTCCGATGTCCTGGAACATCCTCTGTAGTTTAGATGTGTACTCAAAGCCACACGCTTGCTAAGGGAGAGAGAAAGTCACAATACTTTCAAAATTACATATTTTCTTTTACATTCCTTGGGGTGATCAGTCTGTGTGAGATTGGATAAATGCGTATATATATATATGTATATATATATATATATATGGTACAGACCTTGAGTTTGGAGATCATGCTAGCCTCTGCGTCGTCGCTAGCACTGTTCTGGTGGACGAGGCGTTTAGCCAGCATCTTAGCATAGAACTTCTGGAACACATCCTTGTCCTCTATATACTTAAACACCACCATCTGAGGGATGAGCAACATATGAAAGGTTTATTGAGATAGGAGGTTGAAACAGTTGGTAACTTAAATTAGTTTTGAAGAGAAAGTCAAAAGGTTTATGAACAAAGAGAAGGTCCTCACCACTTGGTTGAGTGTGTCCTCCAACTCTGCCTCTTCTGGGTTCTTAGAACTGGAGAACAACAGAACACAGTGAATGTTTAGATACATCAGAGACAGACAATAGCCCCAGCGCCATACAGTAGATTACCCACCTCTTCTTGAGCAGAGAGTCACAGTATCTAGCCAGTAGTTCAGGTGATTTGCTGGAGGACTGGGCCATCTTAGTGACCGTGTTGTTGTTGATGAAACGACCACACGCCTGGAGAGAGAAGGCGCTACAACATCAGTTCTGGGCATTTATATAGGAATCCTTACCACATTGTTTTTTTTCCAAGGAGAAAAAAAGTTGTTTAGAAAAAAACTAGAGTGCACCTTGTCTAGAGCAGCTACGAAGCCAGCGTCATTGTTGAAGGCAGACATGACCAGAGCGTTGTACTTCTTATGGACGTTCAGTGTGGTCTGGACATACACCTTAGGGTCCTAGGAGGGACAAACACACACACATATATACATACAAATAAAGAAATATATTTATATAAATAAAAAATAAATATGTACAGTGCCTTGCGAAAGTATTCGGCCCCCTTGAACTTTGCGACCTTTTGCCACATTTCAGGCTTCAAACATAAAGATATAAAACTGTATTTTTTTGTGAAGAATCAACAACAAGTGGGACACAATCATGAAGTGGAACGACATTTATTGGATATTTCAAACTTTTTTAACAAATCAAAAACTGAAAAATTGGGCGTGCAAAATTATTCAGCCCCTTTACTTTCAGTGCAGCAAACTCTCTCCAGAAGTT
Source organism: Oncorhynchus mykiss (assembly GCF_057628025.1). NCBI lineage: Eukaryota > Metazoa > Chordata > Actinopteri > Salmoniformes > Salmonidae > Oncorhynchus > Oncorhynchus mykiss. The sequence continues at coordinate 17,532,775 of NC_143032.1, forward strand.
CAGTGAGGATCTCTGAATGATCCAATGTTGACCTAAATGACTAATGATGATAAATACAATCCACCTGTGTGTAATCAAGTCTCCATACCTGCACTGTGATAGTCTCAGAGGTCTGTTAAAAGCGCAGAGAGCATCATGAAGAACAAGGAACACACCAGGCAGGTCCGAGATACTGTTGTGAAGAAGTTTAAAGCCGGATTTGGATACAAAAATATTTCCCAAGCTTTAAACATCCCAAGGAGCACTGTGCAAGCGATAATATTGAAATGGAAGGAGTATCAGACCACTGCAAATCTACCAAGACCTGGCCGTCCCTCTAAACTTTCAGCTCATACAAGGAGAAGACTGATCAGAGATGCAGCCAAGAGGCCCATGATCACTCTGGATGAACTGCAGAGATCTACAGCTGAGGTGGGAGACTCTGTCCATAGGACAACAATCAGTCGTATATTGCACAAATCTGGCCTTTATGGAAGAGTGGCAAGAAGAAAGCCATTTCTTAAAGATATCCATAAAAAGTGTTGTTTAAAGTTTGCCAAAAGCCACCTGGGAGACACACCAAACATGTGGAAGAAGGTGCTCTGGTCAGATGAAACCAAAATTGAACTTTTTGGCAACAATGCAAAACGTTATGTTTGGCGTAAAAGCAACACAGCTGAACACACCATCCCCACTGTCAAACATGGTAGTGGCAGCATCATGGTTTGGGCCTGCTTTTCTTCAGCAGGGACAGGGAAGATGGTTAAAATTGATGGGAAGATGGATGGAGCCAAATACAGGACCATTCTGGAAGAAAACCTGATGGAGTCTGCAAAAGACCTGAGACTGGGACGGAGATTTGTCTTCCAACAAGACAATGATCCAAAACATAAAGCAAAATCTTCAATGGAATGGTTCAAAACATATCCAGGTGTTAGAATGGCCAAGTCAAAGTCCAGACCTGAATCCAATCGAGAATCTGTGGAAAGAACTGAAAACTGCTGTTCACAAATGCTCTCCATCCAACCTCACTGAGCTCGAGCTGTTTTGCAAGGAGGAATGGGAAAAAAATTCAGTCTCTCGATGTGCAAAACTGATAGAGACATACCCCAAGCGACTTACAGCTGTAATCGCAGCAAAAGGTGGCGCTACAAAGTATTAACTTAAGGGGGCTGAATAATTTTGCACGCCCAATTTTTCAGTTTTTGATTTGTTAAAAAAGTTTGAAATATCCAATAAATGTCGTTCCACTTCATGATTGTGTCCCAATTGTTGTTGATTCTTCACAAAAAAATACAGTTTTATATCTTTATGTTTGAAGCCTGAAATGTGGCAAAAGGTCGCAAAGTTCAAGGGGGCCGAATACTTTCGCAAGGCACTGTATATATATAAATAAATATATAAATAAATAAATGTGTGTGTGTGTGTACATACGTTGAGAGCGGCCTCTCCACATTTCTCTATAGCGGCCAGGCCCTGGTTGTGGATGTGTGTTTCTAGGAGTTTCTTTAGCTCTCCTAGGCCATCCGTTATACGAGACACCAAGTTATACATCCGACCTAGATCTGAGGGAGGGAGGAAAAGAGAAAGAGGAGAGAGAATGAGACTGAGTACACACAACTTTTGTCTAAGAACACAGGCACTCATAACAGCAAGGCATATATAACTCCTTATACTTATTCTCTATTGTATTTTCCATTTTGTGGGTTGAGCAGCTGAAAACCCCCCTACATCATTCCCTACCTTGGTTCTTGTCAGCATCCAGTAGATTCTGGAACTCTGTGTGGAAGATCTCCAGGTGTTTCTCTATGAGCACCTGTTCACACCGCCTGGCCAGCTCATCCTGAGTGGACTCATGGAGGTACACCTGTACACGCCTCTGTTCCTCTAGCAGACGGGCCTCGGCCTACACACACAGAAACACAAGGTTAACTTCCTGGTGCTTTCATGGAGCTAACGCCTCTGTTTCTGTAGCAGAAGGGCCTCGGCCTACTCACAAGGTTAACTTCCTGGTGCTTTCATGGAGCTACACCCGTCACTGCTGTTACCCCCACCCTCTTTTTCATCCCCTCCATCCTCACCTTCTTCATGTACTCGGTAACAGGGTTCTGTTGGAGGAACTCGGTGCTCTCTCGTGTGTAGAAGCGTTCGGTGTCCGTGAGGAACTGGCACTCAAAGTATTCTTTATACACTGACAGCGTAGGACCCTTAGCAAACGCATCCTCCTCATTCAGCCCCAGCTCCACTATAGGAGACAACACACACACAGTCAAGTCTGAGACTTCTGAATTCTATAAGAGAGAATTCAGTGATGTGCTGGAATGTGATGATATTTTATAAATGCGTGTCTAAGTGAAAACTTGAAGTGGATTGGTTTGAGGTGTGTTGTACCGTAGGACTGCACCACACCACTGATGAGTCTGGTGTTGATGGTCTCCCCATTCCTCTCCTTCTCGATCAGCTTCAGGACCGCATTCGTTACCTGAGAGAGAGAGAGAGCGAGCGATGTAAAGTCAATGAATGTATGAATTACGTTGTTTGCCGTATTAGAATAAGATGCCAGCTCTTTCCATCGCTACACCAGTTACACATAGAACGACACAGTGAAACACACTGAACTGACGTGGTTGGTGATTCTATTTACCGTGCGTGTGTTGTGTCAGTCAGATGTGACATCATCATCATACCCACCTGTTTGTTTAGGGGTCTGAATAGACACTCCCTCCACGTTACCAACGCCAACTACAGAAGAGGGCATGAGGGATAAATGGAGGAGAGAGGATAAACTAATGTCATAATTCACTCATCTTTTACAGTTGAACATTGACACAAAGACACCCCCCCCCTTCCTTCCTTCCTCTCACCGAGTAGATCTCGTAGATGCCCTTGCGTCCCTCGTCACATTCACGTCTGACCCAGTGCCTGTTGAGGTAAGCACAGATCCCATTCAGCACCTTACTGGAGAACCGGTAGTCCTCCCACTGCTGTGTGTAGAACTTCAACACACACTCATCCATCAGGTCCTCACCATCCTGGGAGAGAGAGTAGAGGGGGAGATGGAAGATGCATTGGTCAAACAAAATAAGGTACAGTTCAAGAAAAATAGTAAAAAATGATAGGTGGAATTGGCACCATATTTTCCTTGTATCCAAACACACATTAGACCTGTGAATGGTCATCAAAGTGCCAGCGGGTCAGGAGAGGATGGAATCCTCATGTCACTATACCACTCACCATGAGCAGACTGGTCAGGTAGTTCTTGAGGAACTCCTTGAGTCTCTTGTAGAGTTCCAGGCCTACGAACTGGGCCCCCCCAGGAGTACTGCTCTTCTTGGAGGGCTTGTTGGGGACGGCAGATCCCCGGCCTTGACTGGACTGGTGCACGCTGGTACAGTAGTTATACACATGGCTGACAGGCAGGGGAGTTAAGACAGAAACACTGTGGTGGTATCAGGTCTATGGCAGCAGGACTCTGACCTCTACATGTGATGTGACCTAGCCCATCAGTAAGTATTGCACCACTAGGACACACCCATGAACACAACACCATAATGACACTGCAATATACACTGCATACTGCTGTGAGCTTCCACTTTGGGAAGTAGGCCATATAAACCTTAAACACCCTTCAAAAGGGAAATCACAGCAGCCTTACCAACCTAATAACCCCTTAAATTCCACCCCCCCCCCCCCACTTGGCGTGTGGGATACGTGTAGAGCTCCATGTAGCGTGACTTTGCCATGCTCTGCCGTGTGTACACCTGGTGGATGCCAGCCCTCAGGTCATCCCAGATCTGGTCCAGCCCGATCTGCTTCAACCCATGTGGGTTCTGGCCCCTGTTGGACGACATCGTCACGTCCCCCCTGCTCTCCTCAGCTCCTTCTTCTCTCCTCTGCTCCCACTCCTGTTGTTTCTCTCCTCTCAAGTGTTGTCTCAGAGTGTGCCGTCCATGGGAGGCTGGTGAGTGCGTGTCAGTAAGTTTGGCTCTGTCGTCAGTTGCTCCTCCTCACAGCCTTATGCCAGCAACACCTCACCACAAGACCTGGAGGAATAAGAGAGAGAAAACAGTGGTTACTAACGATGGTTGCTGTTCTTTCTAGCAGCTGAACTATGAACTACGTGATTACAGCTAGCTAATGACAGATTAGTCCACTTTAGGGCCAGGCTACTTCCTTCCCAGTCCTCTGCCAGGCAGACTGGCCTCGAATACTGTGACAGAAACCGCAGTACATTCAACATGAGAGGAGCTCTCCACAGTCCAAAGACATTGATTACAGTCAGATACATCGCTATGTAATATAAACCCTGATTAGCCAGGAGACCAGGAAATGGCAACATCAACAATGTCCCTCTCAAATTTACAAAGATATGAAGAGAGAGAAGGGAAGTGAGGCTCATTGTTGTTGACAGCCAGGCAGAGGGTCTATATATAGCAGAGGACAGCCAGCCTTGTCTCCATCTCTGGTCATTTACCATCATTTAGGCCCAAGGCTGAGGATGTTTGTTTGTGTTGCAACCTGAACACTATTTACTTCCTGACACTGTTGACAAGCAGTTTGTGTGTGTTTGTGCTTATGACCAGCACTAGATTGGTGGATAGGCCTAGTTCTCCCATGTTATATTTAGACACACCAGTAGCAGTGGTCACTTGTTTACGGTGTGTGTGTGTAAGTATCTGTGTGTGTACACATGATGGCAGGAGTCTTAAAAACTTCAATAAAGACAGAAGGGGGGTGAGTGAGTAATTTACAGGATGTCCATGCTGTGAACATGGAGGCCATGACAGTGATTTCCTCACAGTTAGTTGTGAAACCTGAAACTCTGGCACATCAACGTCATCATGTTCCTCTACTGCAAATTTCATGACCCCATCATGTGCTGTTTCTAGGAAAGACCCCAGGGGGTATACTACAAAGGAGGTTAAATGAGTTAGGCAGCTAACTTTGATAAACAACCAAAATACCTATTGCTTTTTTGGTTCATTAAGAAAGCTAAACTCAGATATGTGTTTTTGGTTGTTGAGTCAGTGACCATGCCCATTTCAAGTGCATCTATAAAAAATAAAATACTAAGTTGTTTCAGAACATTTAGAGAAGTTAGCTGGCTAACTCACTGAACTGTTATTGTAGTATACCCCTCAGGGCTGATTGCTAATAGGAACTAACATCTGTGCTAGACTAGCGTGTCAACACATGACAAGAACAGTAACGTAACTTTTCTAATGGCGTCAGCTAATGGTGATCCGAATAAGGTTCACCAACCCTACAACTGCTTACACTAACAGTAAGGCTAATGTTTAAATATCTAGCTAATCCAATTGGGCCTTTCTGCAGGAAATTATACACTAACAACACAATGCAACCGTGAGAAACCATGAGTCAGGGAAGAGAGAGCTGTGGTCGTGGGAAAGCAGTCCAGTAAATCTCATTAGGCTACCTCAGTCACTGTGTCCTGGCCAGAGTCACTGAACCTTACTAGGGCCCGGGACGATACCAGTATCGCGATACTCGTTAGTATCATGGCACGGAAACAAAACAAAGCAGATTTAACTTCTATAGAAAACAACCCTAATGTTGGTAACAAACATCATCCAGAGTCACATGTATTATAGCACACAATATTTTACATACAGCAGGTTTTTAAAGGACCAAATAGTTTGTTCTGCTTCATGTTTTCATTTTTGCCAAAAGATAGTGATACCGATATCTTCCTGGCCCTACCTAATAGCCTACATATACATTAACACACACCAACAATGTAATAAAACAGAAAGAGCTAAACCACCTCGCTAGCCTTCGACCCAATCAGGCCTTCTCAGCGAGAGAAGATGACCCTACTTCCTTATTGACTACAGATTTAACAAACCCAATGCCTAGAGGTCCCGTGTGGCTGAGTTGGTAGAACATGGCGCTTGCAACGCCAGGGTTGTGGGTTTGACTCCTGCAGGGGGACCAGTATGAAAATGTATGCACTCACTACTTACTGTAAATCGCTCTTGATAAGAGCGTCTGCTAAATGACACATTTAAAAAAAATGAAAATGTAAAAAGGTAAACCTTAGGTGTCATCTGCCACAAGCAAAAAAAAATGTATGAATAAATGTTTCATTGCCACATACACCGGATAGGTGCAGTGAAATGAGTTGTTTTATAGGTTCAGCCATAATAGTACGGCACCCTTGAAGCAAATTAGGGCCATGTGCCTTGCTCATGGGCACATTTTCACCTTGTCGGCTCGGGTATTCGAAGCAGCAACTTTTTGGTTACTGGCCCAATGCTCTAACCATGAAAGAGTGATTCATTCACAGAACAGAGATGCTGTGTATCAGATAACGCAAAAGCTATGCCTCGGGAACATGCAATCCTGTAGTCAAATCATAGTGTATTGGGAACCATTTATTTGCTTTCTAGCTTGGAGTGCAAGGTGTGTTTTGGGGCAATAAGGCAGGCCATTTCATTAGTGTATACAGCTTTTGATTCTCACTCAGCTCAGCATTTGAAAGGCTAGTGCGCACGCACACCAGGATTGATTTTATAGTCACAGCTCTCAGCAGTCAGCACGCCTCTCACATGTTAAACAGACACAGGTCATCTAAGGTAAAGGCGGGGAGGGGGTGTTCAGCCTTGCACACACACGTCTAGCGTCCAGGTTTCCTCAGGCTGTATCAAACAGGCACTTTGCTGACTGACTCAGAGGAACAGAACGGGGCTGCAGGTAGCCTAGTGATTAGAGTGTTGGGCCAGTAACCAAAAGGTTGCTGGATTGAATCCCAGAGCTGACAAGGTAAACAAACATCTGTCGTTCTGCCCCTGAACAAGGCAGTTAACCCACTGTTCCCCGGTAGGCCTTCATTGTAAATAACAATGTGTTCTTAACTGACTTGCCTAGTTAAATAAAGGTAAAACAAGAGATGTCAAGCTGCTCTATTTCCTACAAGAGTAGAGCAGAGCAGTTCTGCCTCAGAGGAAGTCAGGGAAGCACAGAGCCTGTAGGAAGAGGTTGTTTCCTACTAACCACCATGGGGTAGTTAGTGATTGGTGGGGGAAGCCATTACTGGGGTGGTGAGTGTGAGGCAGGCAGGGTCAGATTTCTGTCCCACTTGAAACCAAACACTAACTAGGCCTACATGACCTAAAAGACGACTGTTCCATTGACACACTGTCTTTCCCTCACTTACCACTCTGCCTTGACAGAGCAGAAATAATTGTTTGTTGTGATACTCAGACCAAATGAGTGTAGTTTAGTGACAGAGCCAGAAGAGGCTAAAGACTGCAGTACTTCGGTTGGACAGAGTATTTATGGCTAAATAAATAACGTTAGTTTTAATTTGCTCAAAGTACATTAGCGGGCAATATCGTCAATATTACAGAGGCCCAAAAGCAGCTTGCCTTCGATCTCATCTGTATTGTCATAACTAAATACAGACCAAATTACAGACATGTTTGCCAACAGCATTTAGCCAGACTAGTTTGTGTCATGAACTGTTGTTGGCCAGCAAACTAACTTAACGTTAACTCACTAACGTTATTTAATGGCAAAACATTTGAGCACATATGGTAACACGGTGACTTTTTCAAGTTTGCTAGTTATTGTTGGTATAAGTTACTTGTTCGCTAAATCAACACATTCATGGGCTAGCTAAAGTAACATCACCATTGCTAGGTTAGGATAACGTATCTAACGTTAGCTGACGCAGCTAAGTCAGCCGTTAGCTAGCTAGGTTAGTTTTCTAAACAGCGTAGCTCCCATTGTTGGACCCAATAGCTAGCCGTCACCGGGCGTCGGTCTAATTCATGTTTTTTCACTATTTTGATAATGTTATGACGAGCCAGACAATATTTTCTTAACTAAATATGAGGTTAAAACCATAATTTCCGATAAATTAAAATGGCACCCTGTTCAATGAGTCAGGATTATTCGCCAAAACATCTCCTGCTTGCGCGGCTACCCACAACGAGCTAGCTAGAGGATAGCTAATTAACTAGCTCAAATAAAAGCTTCATGGCACTTAGACAATAGAATAATAAGCTATTCTTACCATTTCTGAACCGTTTATTTGCCCCAGCAATAGAGAAATACAGGTTCAGGAATCTAGCTATCGGCGCCTCCTTTACTCGGTTCTTGACTGAGATGGATTTCCTTCGTTTCGCAGTTGTCTCAAGATGATGTAGCAGCGCTAAGATCTCCTAGTGAAATGAAATGATGATGATGATGATGACACGGTGAGTGGGTTACCACAGCGTCAACGTCAAAATGGCCTATATCGTAAAAATGTCTAAAAACAAAAATACGATTTTTGGTCTTAATTTAATGTTCGGGTTAGGCATAAGGTTAGTAATGTGGTTAGGTTTCAATTGGTAGAAATAGGCGGGGTTTATTACACTGTGGCTGTGGTAACTGGTGACAACTAAAATGGCAAAATCCAAACACATGCGCATCAGACAAATATAAAATAAATTAAATTGTGGATATTTGTTTGAAGAAGAAACACAACCAACCAATGAGTCACACTTTTATTTAATTGACACAACCGGATTTATTACAATTACGTTAGTTTATAAACTAAGCCAAGAAATCAAATGGTAAACAAATAAGCTTTATATACCATAACTCAATTATGGTAAATACTGTAGAGCCACCCAACACCCCAAACATACAGCATTTAACCATTTTAAACACTCCACTTAACCAGCTGTGCTTTTTCACTGTTACAGAAAGAGGCTCCAACTGTGCTGTTCCACTACAGAGGTCTTCATTGGTAAGATTCTCATTAGGGTATTTATTCTTCCATTGTTTAGATGTGTAAAGACTCTCAATGAAAGTCTATATGAAGATGTGTTGTTGTTAACAGGCCATGGTCAGAGAATGACAGCGCCTGATCCTCTGGGATGTATGTGACACTGTGAGGTCAGGGGATGACCCCAGTGGGGACTGTGCTACATGTTTATCTTCAGAATGATATACAATAATCAGAGGAGGCTAGTGGGAGGGGCTGTAGGAGGACGGGCTCATTGTAATGGCTTAAATGGAACAGTATCCAACACATCAAACTAATGGAAGCCACATGTTTGACCCCCTTCCATTAATTCCATTCCAGCCATTACAATGAGCCCATCTTGTGTAGCTCAGTTGGTAGAGCATGCGCTTTCAATGCCAGGGTTGTGGGTAGGATTCCCGCCGAGGACCAGTACAAAAACAGTATGAAAATATATGCACTCACTACTGTAAGTTGCTCTGGGTAAGAGTGTCTGCTAAATGACTAAAATGTAAATGTAAGCTCCTCTTCTGACAATAAAATATATCTACTCAATTATTTCCTTCCTCTGATGTTTCTAGAAAAAATATCTCTCTCATCGTCACTCAATGCATAGGTTTACCTCCACTGTATTCACATCCTACCATACCTTTGTCTGTACATTATGCCTTGAATCTATTCTACCGTGCCCAGAAATGTGCTCCTTTTACTCTCTGTTCCGAGCGTACTAGACGGCCTAGAAGGCTTCTAGCCTTTAGCCGTACCCTTATCCTACTCCTCCTCTGTTCCTCTGGTGATGTAGAGGCTAATCCAGGCCCTGCAGTGCCTAGCTTCACTCCCATTCCCCAGGCGCTCTCATTTGTTGACTTCTGTAACCGTAAAAGCCTTGGTTTCATGCATGTTAACATTAGAAGCCTCCTGCCTAAGTTTGTTTTATTCACTGCTTTAGCACACTCTGCCAACCCGGATGTCCTAGCCGTGTCTGAATCCTGGCTTAGGAAGACCACCAAAACCCCTGAAATTTCCATCCCTAACTATAACATTTTCCGACAAGATAGAACTGCCAACGGGGGAGGGTTGCAATCTACTGCAGAGATATCCTGCAGAATTCTGTCTTACTCTCCAGGTCTGTGCCCAAACAATTTGAGCTTCTACTTTAAAAAATCCACCTTTCCAAAAACAAGTCTCTCACCATTGCCGCTTTGTAGACCACCTTCTGCACCCAGCTATGCTCTGGACACCATATGTGAATTGATTGCCCCCCATCTATCTTCAGAGCTTGTGCTGTCCTACAATCTAAGCTTGATGCCCTCAATCTCACATGAACCTACCAGATACAACGCCAAATCCGTAAACACGGGTACCCTCATAGATATCATCCTAACCAACCTGCCCTCCAAATACACCTCTGCTGTCTTCAACCAGGATCTCAGCGATCACTGCCTCATTGCCTGCGTCCGTAATGGGTCTACGGTCAAACGACCACCCCTCATCACTGTCAAACTCTCCCTAAAACACTTCAGCGAACAAGCCTTTCTAATCGACCTGGCCCAGGGATTCTGGAAGGATATTGACCTCATTCCGTCAGTAGAGGATGCCTGGTTATTCTTTAAAAATGCTTTCCTCACCATCTTAAATAAGCAAGCCCCATTCAAAAAATGTAGAACCAGGAACAGATATAGCCCTTGGTTCACTCCAGACCTGACTGCCCTTGACCAGCACAAAAACATCCTTTGGCGTACTGCATTAGCATCGAATAGCCGCCGCGATATGCAACTTTTCAGGGAATTTAGGAACCAATATACACAGGCAGTTAGGAAAGCAAAGGCTAGCTTTTTCAAACAGAAATTTGCATCTTGTAGCACAAACTCCAAACAGTTCTGGGACACTAAAGTCCATGGAGAATAAGAGCACCTCCTCCCAGCTGCCCACTGCACTGAGGCTAGGAAACAGTGTCACCACCGATAAATCCACGATAATTGAGAATTTCAATAAGCATTTTTCTACAGCTGGCCATGCTTTCCACCTGGCTACCCCTACTCTGGTCAACAGCCCTGCACCCCCCACAGCAACTTGCCCAAAACTCCCCCATTTCTCCTTCACCCAAATCCAGATAGCTGATGTTCTGAAAGAGCTGCAAAATCTGGACCAGAAACAGAACACCAACCATTTCGAATCCCACCGTACCTTCTCTACTATGCAATCTTGTTTCCGAGCTGGTCATGGGTGCATCTCAGCCACGCTCAAGGTCCTAAATGATATCATATCCGCCATTGATAAGAGACAATACTGTGCAGCTGTATTCATCAACCTGTCCAAGGCTTTCGACTCTGTCAATCACCACGTTCTTATTGGCAGACTCAACAGCCTTGGTTTCTCAAATGACTGCCTCGCCTGGTTCACCAACTACTTCTCAGACAGAGTTCAGTGTGTCAAATCGGAGGGCCTGTCCGGACCTCTGGCAGTCTCTATGGTGACGTATGCCACAGGGTTTAATCCTCGGGTCGACTCTTTTCTCTGTATACATCAATGATGTCGCTCTTGCTGCTGGTGATTCTCTGATCCACCTCTATGCAGACGACACCATTTTGTATTCTTCTGGCCCTTCTTTGGACACTGTGTTAACTAACCTCCAGACGAGCTTCAATGCCATACCGCTCTCCTTCCGTGGCCTCCAACTGCTCTTAAATGCAAATACAACTAAATGCATGCTCTTCAACCGATCGCTGCCCACACCTGCCCGCCCGTCCAGCATCACTACTCTGGACGGTTCTGACTTAGAATATGTGGACAACTACAAATACCTAGGTGTCGGGTTAGACTGTAAACTCTCCTTCCAGACTCACATTAAGCATCTCCAATCCAAAATTAAATCTAGAATCGGCATCCTATTTTGCAACAAAGCATCCTTCACTCATGCTGCCAAACATACCCTCGTAAAACTGACTATCCTACCGATCCGATCGTGCTTCTTCACCTGCATTGCTTGCTGTTTGGGGTTTTAGGCTGGGTTTCTGTACAGCACTTTGAGATATCAGCTGATGTACGAAGGGCTATATAAAATAAATTTGATTGATTGATTGATTGATCCTCGACTTCGGCAATGTCATTTACACAATTGGATGCAGTCTATCACAGTGCCATCCGTTTTGTCACCAAAGCCCCATATACTACCCACCACTGCGACCTGTATTCACTCGTTGGCTGGCCCTCGCTTCATATTTGTCGCCAAACCCACTGGCTCCAGGTCATCTATAAGTCTTTGCTAGGTAAAGCCCCGCCTTATCTCAGCTCACTGGTCATCATAGCAGCACCCACCCGTAGCACGCGCACCAGCAGGTATATTTCACTGGTCACCCCCAAAGCCAATTCCTACTTCGGCTGCCTTTCCTTACAGTTCTCTGCTGCCAATGACTGGAACAAACTGAAAAAATCACTGATGCTGGAGACTCATATCTCCCTCACTAGTTTTAAGCACCAGCTGTCAGAGCAGCTCACAGATCACTGCACCTGTACATAGCCCTGCTGTAAATAGCCCATCCAACTACTTCATCCCCATACTGTTATTTATTTGATTTATTTTGCTCCTTTGCACCCCAGTATCTCTACTTGCACACTCATCTTCTTCTCACTCCAGTGTTTAATTGCTATATTGTAATTATTTCGCCACTATGGCCCATTTATTGCCTTACCTCCCTTATCCTACCTTATTTGCACACACTGTATATAGACTTTTTCTATTGTATTATTGACTGTATGTTTCTTTATTCCATGTGTAACTCTGTGTTCTTGTTTGTCGCACTGCTTTGCTTTATCTTGGCCAGGTCGCAGTTGTAAATGAGTACTTGTTCTCAACTAGCTTACCTGGATAAATAAAGGTGAAATAAACAATTGTAAAAAGACTCACTCCCATGTCCCATTCTGGAAATATTGCACAGAAAAAGCATTTTGTTGACACAGATTTTAAATGGAGAATTATGTCAAGCATTTCATTAACTGCAAAACCGCTCATGTCATCTACAGATTGAAATGTCCACAGTGCAAGGTTTTCTACATTGGACAGATAAAGAGATGCCTTCAAGAGCACTTAGAGGAACACAAGTACACCATACGGGTAGGCTATGAAGACTACCCCATGGCAAGGCACTACAAGTCCTTACACCATGGCAACCCTACAAGCTATGGATGTTGATCATGTTTTGGCTTCAATTAGAAAAGGGGACCGTCTTAAACAGTTAAACCAAAGGGAATGTTTTTCGATTTACAAACTACAGGCCACTAAGTACCCTGGTTTAAATGAAGATATGGATTTACAAACTACAGGCCACTAAATACCCTGGTTTAAATGAAGATATGGATTTACAAACTACAGGCCACTAAGTACCCTGGTTTAAATGAAGATATGGATTTACAAACTACAGGTCACTAAGTACCCTGGTTTAAATGAAGATATGGATTTACAAACTACAGACCGCTAAGTACCCTGGTTTAAATGAAGATATGGATTTACAAACTACAGGCCACTAAGTACCCTGGTTTAAATGAAGATATGGATTTACAAACTACAGGCCACTAAGTACCCTGGTTTAAATGAAGATATGGATTTACAAACTACAGGCCACTAAGTACCCTGGTTTAAATGAAGAAATGGATTTACAAACTACAGGCCACTAAGTACCCTGGTTTAAATGAAGATATGGATTTACAAACTACAGACCACTAAGTACCCTGGTTTAAATGAAGATATGGATTTACAAACTACAGACCGCTAAGTACCCTGGTTTAAATGAAGATACGGATTTCTCACCCTTCCTGTAGGGTTGTGATAGGTCCATTTGCTGTCATCTAGTGGACATTTTGCTCTAATGCACTCAGCTATGATTAGACTGCTGTGGTCCATGTTTGCTGTGTTCTAGTGTACTATAAAATAGATGGCTCTCCTATTCTTAGCACTTTGCCCTGTCATATTCAAGGTTAACTACCTTTCTATGGGTTCTGATGCTTCTAGCCTTCAGTTGCATTTTTGATAACATATCTACAGTATTTCACTTTTGAATGTGTATAGTATTGCTTACTAGGTGTTGTTTAATTCATTATGTAACCACTCCCTCTTCAAATCAGGGTTGATTGGAAAAAGATGTTCAAAAGAGGACCATTATCATATCTTTGTACTCCCTGACGGCCATGCAGCCAAAACACGTCTTAGTTTATAAACTTTGTTTCCTTTGAGCATGCCATACAAATAAAGTAATTTTAATTCATTATATGAAGAGAGCCTTGGTCCTCCTTTCTCAATCTGTATTGTTGAAACTTGTGTTTCAATGCTGTCTAGCCACAGTCTTTTATTGAACCTTTATTTTGATCATGCTGAGAACAAGGTTTTTCATAAGAGCCCTGTAATTACAAAAATATACACATTAATACACTATGAAAACTAGAGCAATACAACACAATCATAAAGAACAACAGTCAGTAAAAGGCCAACAATCAGCCATCTGAATTTCCCTAGCCTAGTAAGGGGCAACAAAACTAAAATCAGTATTATCTGTATGCCTGTACAAAACAATTATCTGTAGGCTTATACAAAACAATTATTTGTAGTACAAAACAATCTGTTGGTCTATACAAAACAATAATCTCTACAACAATCATATAAAACAATAATATCATTGGTTATTTTCTCTGCAGAATTGATTATGGAAACAGTGCTTGTAGGCTTACTTGTACTTGCAAACAACAGATTACAGCTCATCCAAAACAGTTCCACAAGGATTTTAACAAGTCCTCACCACTCAGAGAACAGGCCTAATAATACATGGCAGTGCAAGGAGCAGTTAAAAATAAATAAATGGAACATTGCTGACAAATTCAAAATAAAAATACCGAAGCATTGTGGAGTGTTTACCTCAGCTGTATTTGGCTGTGAGTAAATATCATTGCAGGGTTATTCCACTGTTAAAAAGGCCTCCTCTGCCAAGATGCTTATACACTGGTGTTTGCCGTAATCACCAATTAATGGAAAGACTCTCTCAGTGAAAGTGTGTGTGAAAGTGTGTATGTGTGTGTTGTTAACAGGGTCAGAGAAGGACATCATTCCTTTGTCCCAGTCCAGGAGCACTCTGATCCTCTGGGGCTTCTGTGCTACGGTCAGATCAAAGGATGGTCCTGGTGGCAACTGTGCTGTGTATTTTGCATCAAACTGCTTCAATGACCAGTACCCACTCTTAACTACTCCCTTCATTCAGACACCCTCCTGTATCACACCCAGTGACAATAACTGTCCCCAACCTCAATGACCCAGCTGTGTGTGCCTGAGTGAAAGCCCTCAGAGCCCAGGAGCCATTTGTAGCTATCAAACCTCTCTGGGTTGTCAGGAAGCTGCTGTGTCTCACTGACTTTGACACTGGTCAGATCCTCAGACAGGATGAGATCTGGGTGGGCAGTGTCTAGAATCACAGGAGCTTAACAGAGAGAACAGAGCACTGTATTCAAATTATAAGTGATCGGCGTGGCTAAACTCAAACGTATGACATCAGACAGGGAAACTTGGTAACTGTCTGTAAAGTGACTATAGAAAATATATAACTCCTTGCACAATTTAAACATATCGTTGCCCTACAGACTGACAACCATCAGGAAAAAACTGTTTAAACCGTCTATCCATGTTTTGCTTGTTTTATGAATAGTAAATACAAATAATCTTTATTGAATTTAATCAATGTTTTCCTAAACCTTATAAACCTGTGAAGCTTCATCTATGGATCTGATCCAGTGTTTATGTTTTATTGAGGTCTGGTATTTCACACAGATTGGCTGTTTATCCTCCTGACAGAAGAGCTTGAATTTCTCCCTGTGCAGACTGCATAGCACGTTTGGAGTTTGTTGAAGCTCTCTCCTGTAAGAAGGCCTCACATATGTCCTTTAGAGCCAGGTGAAGGAAAAGCTCTGTTGAAGATTTTCTCTTGCATTCAGGACATTCCTTTTCTTCCTCCTCTCCCCAGTGTTTCTGCAGACAGGGTTTACAGAAGCTGTGGCTACACAATAAAGTAGGACTGGATTCTTGAAGATGTCATGCCACAATGGACAGGAGATATGCGCAACAATTTGGAAGCCATTTTCTCTCATAGTCACATTCCTTTCTCTGGAATGGCTTCTGGAGGCAACAGTTCACTTCCAAGACTCACCCTTGTTTGGTTAGCAGGGCCTGAAAGTTACAGTTTACGTGGAATATTCAATGGTTCAGTTTAAACTTGCTTTTTGTAGAAGTCCTGTTTTATGTCCTAAGAGAGCTGAGAGGGTTGTACATTACCGTGAGCAGGTGTGTAATCATGGACTTGGTGTGTGAGGGGTGGATCTTTAAGTTTTATGGGATTGTACAGTATATTACCATGAGCAGGTGAATGTCAGGTGAGGGGCTGATGGATACTGCTATGGAACCCTGACCTGTTCACCAGACGTGTTACCTTGTCCCGGACCGGCTGTTTTTGACTCTCTCTCTCTCTCTCTACCGCACCTGCTGTCTCTAACTCTGAATGCTCAGCAATGAAAAGCCAACTGACATTTACTCATGAAGTGCTGACCTGTTGCACCCTCTACAACCACTGTGATTATTATTATTTGACCCTGCTGGTCATCTACGGACGTTTGAACATCTTGGCCATATACTGTTATAATCTCAACCCGGCATAGCCAGAAGTGGACTGGCCACCCCTCAGAGCCTGGTTCCTCTCCAGGTTTATTCCTAGGTTCCTGCCTTTCTAGGGAATTTTTCCTAGCCACCGTACTTATACATCTGCATTGCTTGCTGGTTGTCGTTTTAGGCTGGGTTTCTCTGTAGCACTTTGTAACATCGGCTGATGTAAGAAGGGCTTTATAAATACATTTAATTGATAGATTGATTAGGGGTGGATATTTGAGTCAACTGGAACTCTGCACATATTGTTATTGCTCTCCTCAGTGTTCTAAACCTAGCCTGGACCCAGATCTGTGCTCATGCTCTTGCCAACCCCATTGCTCATTTTCAAGCCATTGGCATGGCAATGAGGGACAGGACTTGGCATGATAGCGCAAACAGACTGGCGCTCAGGCTATTCTAAACGCTCATACTAAGAACACCATGTTTTTGTCAGACTTAATTATATAGAACTACTGGTAATAAAAAAAAAAACGTACAACAGGCGTTTAAACAATTTTACAATTCATTTATAATACTGAGGGTGGATAGAATACCTCTTGCTAAGTACAACAACTCCCCCCCAGCCTGCTCTGCTGAGGTTCAAACCCTACAAGGCAATTGGTCTTCCATAGACTCTGAACAGGTCAGACCACCAGGAGCCGTGGCAGCCAAAGGGACTCCAGGACACTTTATACATGTCCTGTCCTTACTGACCAGGCATTGGGGTTACCTCACTCTCCCATCAACGCTCTGGGTTGAAGTTTGCCCTAGGTATAGATCTAGGATCAACTTCCCCTTCCACAATCCTAACCTTAACTATTAGGTTGGAAAATGCTAAACTGACTCAAAATCAGCATCTCTAGGGGCAACTTCACCCTACTCCCTCATCAACACTCTGTAACCCATCCCACCGACCAATAGATCGACAGAACCTAGGACCTGGGTCAGGTGTTGTAAATCAGACACCTCTCACCTCTGAATGGCGCTATTCTATTCTTCATGGTTCTTTGTCCCGCATTACCCTGTACTAATGACGTGTTCAAAACAACTAGGAATTTGGAAATCTCAGACTTCAGTGCATTCAAGACAACTGGGAACTCGGGCATAAAAACTAGCTCCAACTGGTTAAAACAGTTTTGAATGGTCATCCAACTCTGAATTACTCTGGTATCTTTCTAGAGCTCTGACTTTCTGACCCGAAGATCACTAATTTCAATATTTGACCTTGTTTTTTTTCAAAGTTCCCAGTTGTCTTGAAAGCGCCAATAATTTAACATAGCCTGAGTGGCGTTTCTTTATTTTTTGCCCTAATGTGAAAACAATCTACCTGTCAGAGGAGGTTCTAGTCTGCAGTGTTGAACCAATTCAGTAAATGTGGAGGAGTTCAGTAAATGTGGAAGTTGCGTCACAGGCTCCCTTTCCATTTCCCCTGAACACTGGTTGCATCTGGCGCCGCTGAGGGTGCCCTGGACAAAACATGACCCCAGTCTGCCTAATTAGAAGCCTCCAATGACTCAGCTTCCCAAATAATTGTACAATTACTTTACAGAAATATGTTGGGGTAGGGAAATGGTAGTACACTGTGACAAGGTTGATCAAGAAAAAGAGTTTCACACTCATACAGCGCAATGACCTTAAACATGCAATACAAAATATTTCACTGTAAAAAACAACAACAATTTATTTACGTTATAGTACTAAGTATCATTCAGTTGATTTCAAAGATGCCTTTTTAAAACTTTATTAAGACAATTGGTTTTCCCCTAAAATCCACTAACACACTCAACAGTACCGTCTTGTTCCCGGGATAAAACCTTGACATACTGTACCATAATTACAACATCACCACCAGGGCTGTCCCATTACAGCCAGACTAACTAACTATTTTGTCCTTTTACAGAGACCATCCCTGGAAAGATTCTCAGAGGGGAGAGCTTGCAATAACTAGCAAGAATATGGAAAGACTTTCTCAGTGAAGGTGTGTGCAATAGTGTGTAAACATGTGTTCTTATCAGGGTCAGAGAATGACAGCTTTCCTTTGTCCCAGTCTAGCTGCACTCTGATCGTCTGGGGTTTCTTTGCCACTGGGAGTACACTGGTTGATTCTGGTGGGGAAAATACACTGTATTTATGTTTGAAGTGCCAGAATTGCCAGTGTCCACTCTTAACTGCTGCCTTCCTCTGGACAGACTTTTCTATCACACCCAGTTGACATAATTTATTGTTCCCAACCTCAACGTCCCAGCTGTGTTCCTGAGTTAAAGCCCTCAGAACCCAAGATCCAGATCCATACATAGTCATCAAACCTCTTTGGGTTATCAGGAAGCTACAATGTCTCATTCCTGCGTTTCACACTGGTCAGATCCTCAGACATCCAGAGATCTGGGTAGGCAGTGTCTGGGTCCAGAGTGACAGGAGCTGAGTGTTGGTCCCATGTTTTATGATCTGAAATAAAATATCCTACAAATTTTCCATACGGACAAAAACATTATTTCTCTCAAGGCCCATTGTCGTAGCATTCATCTGCCGCCATCACCTCATGTTTTAGCATGATAATGCTCTGCCCCATGTCTTAAGGATCTGTACACAATTCCTGGAAGCTGAACATGTCTTCCAGTTCTTCCATTGACTGCATATTCACCAGACATGTCACCCATTGAGCATTGGGATGCTCTGGATCGACGTGTATGACAGCGTGTTCCATTTCCTGCCCATATCCAGCAACTACGCAGTCATTTGAAGAGGAGTGTGACAACATTCCACAGGCCACAATCAACAACCTGATCAACTCTATGTGAAGGAAATGTGTTGCGCTGCATGAGGCAAATGGTCAAACCAGATACTGACTAAAGGTACAGTATCTGTGACCAGCAAATGCTTATCTGTATTTCAATTGACGGATTTCCTTATTTGAACTATAACTCAGTAAAATCTTTGAAATTGTTGCACGTTCCATTTATATTTTTGTTCAGTCTAGATTAGAACTGTGGGTGATTTCTAGTTGGTGATGTTTTTTGGAAGCCAAGAAGAACATGTTAAGTTAATAATAGTTGTGTACAACTGTCATTGATACTGCTAAAATTGTACTGCACAGTTGATGCTCAAATCAAATTTTATTTGTCACATGCACCGAATACAACAGGTGTAGACCTTCCAGCGAAATGCTTACTTAGCCCTTAATCAACAATGCAGTTAAGAAAAAAAACTGCCGGATCTTATGAAACGCTTTTTTAATCATTATCTTTGTGTGCTGGGTCTGGAGACAGTGAGAAACTAAATTATGTTCATTGAATTGTCACAGTTTACCCACAAAAATACAGTGATCCAAATACATACAATTCTCTGTTCTCTTATTACTAGTCATCCTCACGTTAATGTGCTTAACTGTTTGGTTACAGGTTTGTTTAACTTTATTAAAGACCGCCTGTTTTTCCTGTAAGGGCTTCAGGAAAGTCTATAGGTCCTCCTGGAATGAGAGGATGTTTTATCGAAATGTTCCTTCCTTTTTTAATGAGAGTTTATCTACATGGAAGAAAGGTGAATAGACTGCTCTCCTCTGTGTTTAAGTCAGGTTATGTGAGTGTACAGTAGGTGCGTCACGTGTGTGTGGTTAGATCCGGATAGATCTGTTTTACAGGAATGAGGAAATTATTCTCCACTGAGAAAAGTACTTGAAAAATATCAGCAGTACACTGCTCTGAAGGATAAACGCAAGTAAACAAAGTTTACACTTTTTTTTGCTCAACAGTTCAACCACCTTTTGCAGAAAAATGCATTGAATGTATAAGGAGTGTTACTTCATTCATAGACGCAGGTGCAGGAGCAGGAGCAGGAGAAACGTTTAATAAAACAACAAACATGAAACGAGACAACACAACAGTGGTGTTTACACATGAACATAGGAACAATACTGACTGAGGAAGTACCCAAGGGAGGGACAGATATAGGGGAGGTATTCAGGAAGGTAATGGAGTCCAGGTGGGTATAATGATGATCTGCAGGTGTGCGTAATGATGGAAGCCATGTATTTGTAATGATGGATCCCAGGCCCGGTGGCTAGTATACCGGCGACGTTGAACGCTGGAGGGGAGGAACGGGAGTAGACGTGACAAATCTACATCCCAGACCACAGGAGCTATGACTCGGGAGGATGGGAATATAGGCGCATTCTGGAATGGACCCTCTCTCGAATCGTAGAGACGTGACAGGGCATCGGCCTTGCTGTTCTTAGAACCTGGGCGACAGTGTGAAGTCAAACCTTGTGAAGGGCCCACCTTTCTTGGCGAGGATTCAGCCTCCTCGCTGTCCGTATGTACTCCAGGTTCTGATGGTTGGTGAGAATGACGAATGGTTCCTTGGTGCTCTCCAGCCAGTGTCTCCACTCCACTAATGCCAACTAAACTGTCAGGAGCTCACGATCACCGACGTCATAATTCCTCTCTGCAGGGGACAGTTTCTTATAGTAAAACACACGTGTTTGAGCAATGGGGCGGAGGTAAAATGTCCCTTGAGTAGACAGAAGGCCAGTCGGCTGTTGGGCTCCAAAACAACATACAGGGCCCTCCCTTAAGGTGAGAGGTGAGCTGAGCAGAAGTTCCTGATGAAACGGCGGTAGAAATTGGCAAACTCAAATACCATTGTAACCCATTTATGGTGGTTGGGACTGGCCATGACCTGACTGCACCTACATTCTTGTTGTCCATTTTCACTCCCTGCGGAATGATTTAGTAGCCTAAGAAGGCTAAGAAGGAGACTGCCCTCTGATAAAATTGCCACTTCTCAGCCTTGACGAACAGGTGGTTAGCCAGGAGGCGTTCCAGGATTGCTTGAACGTGAGTGATGTGATCCTCCAAGGTAGCCGAGTAGATCATGAGGTCATCGATATACACAACCACCTGGCATCCGAGCAACGAATGCCTGGAACACTGACGAAGCATTGGCTAAGCCAAATGGCATCACCAAGTACTCGTAGTGATCAGACATCGTGCTAAACTCAGTCTTCCACTCATCCCCCTCCCGGATGCAGATGAGATTGTAAGCACTCCTCAGGTCCAATTTGGTAAAGAACCGGGCCCCGCGCAGCTGTTCGATGGCTGCCGGCACAAAACGGGAGAGGGTACCGATACTTTGTGGTAATCTCATTGAGTCCTCTGTAGTCAATGCATGGACGTAACCCTCCATCCTTCTTGGTCACGAAGAAGAACCCAGCTAATGCAGGAGAAGTGGACGTGCAGATGAACCCTTGTTGGAGTGCCTCTTGGATGTAATCCTCCATGGCCTGGGTCTCAGCCACTGACAGAGGATAGATGCATTTGTGCGGAGGTGCTGAACCTGCAAGCAGGTTGATGACATAGTCCCAGGGGCGGTGAGGAGCAAGACAGGTGGCATGGGTCTTGGAGAATACCTCCTGCAGGTCCTGGTATACCTCCAGGATGTTGGGCTGAAGGGCAACCGCAGGACTCTCAACCAATGTGGAACCACAGGGGATGGGGAAGCAGGTCTTCCGGCATTCGGGTGACCAGTCTGTGATTCTCATCCTCAACCATGAGATGGTAGGGTTATGACATTGAAGCCAAGGGAAGCCGAGGATGATCTGTGAACTGGTGCATTGGTAATGAAGAAGCGGATGTTCTCCTGATGAATGGACTTCACTGTGAGGGTGAGTGGTTGGGTGATGTGGGTGATGGTTCTGGACACTAAAGGCCAACTATCAATGGCTTGTGTCACACCCTGATCTGTTTCACCTGTCTTGTCATCAACAAACAACGCATACAAAGTAGGATGATCAATTCACCTAGCTAACTAGCTGCAGAATAGGCATCAACTCACCACGTATCTTATTCTTAATGTTTGTCGATAGGCTACCAGAGTGAGGACAGACATTTTTCGACGTGAAAAATGTAATTAAATAGCCCACTCCCTGCCCTGTATCTTATTCTGCCACTATACAACTTTGTATGCGTTGTTTGTTGGCAACCTTGTTATTTACTAAGTTTTTGGAACTGTTGGAACGTTCCACAAATTATACCCACCCCTGCTACAGTAAGTGTATATTTTTTTGAAAGATTATTTCTCGCTGACATGAAAGATAAAGGGCATATCAGTATAAGTTTCGAAAGCCATTTGAAAGCGAAGATTATTGACGTTGTAACGACTGTTGGTGGAAGAAGGTGAGGACCAAGGTGCAGCGTGGTAAGTGTCCATGTAAATTAATATAACTGAACACGAAATACAAAATAACAAAGTGAAACAACGAAAATCGAAACAGTCGTGAAAGGTACCACAAAACAGGAAACAACTACCCACAAACACAGGTGAGAACAGGCTACCTAAGTATGGTTCTCAATCAGAGACAACGATTGACAGCTGCCTGTGATTGGGAACCATACCAGGCCAAACACATAGAAATACAACACACAGAACAAAACAGAATGAAAAACATAGAATGCCCACCCCAACTCACGCCCTGTGTTTTCTGGAGGCCTGGCACACCACACAGATGGGCTGTTTATCCTCTAGACAGAAGAGCTTGAGTTTCTCCCTGTGTAGACTGCAGAGCTCCTCAAACTCCCCTGAATCTCTTTGACTCCTCTCCTGTAAGAAAGACTCACATATGTTCTTTAAGAATTTGAGTTGCTTCTCTTCCTGCACACTGGACATTCCCGATGTAGCCTTTGTTTCCAGTGTTACTGCAGACAAGTGTTACAGACACTGTGCCTACACAACAGGACAACAGAATCTTTGAAGAGATCATGGCAAATAGAACAGGAGAGATCCTCCTCTGGGAGATCTGGGATCTTTTATTCTTTGGATATATACAAGGATTCAGCACCCGATCTAAGTTAATATAAGATGGAGTCGAGCAAGTTGTTAATCTTTTCAACAGCTTATCTGGTAGCCATGCTATGTCCTAGTCACATCAGTGTCTCATCAATACTAAAACAAGTTATTTCGGGGGCGGTGCTAGCATGTTGGAGTGAAAGGCTGTTTGAGAGAGGCTCCCGCAACTTTTTACAAAACATACTTAACCTACTTTACCGCACTTTTTGCACCATAAGTCTTTAATACAATAGCGTGAATTTTTATGTCAACATGTTGAGTAATAGGTGACTAAAGGACAAGAAATCGTCATCGGAGGCCTCCTCCCCACCAAACAGCGAGGCAGCCATGGCGGAAGGCACATGTCATAACGTGACACTTTCAGAACTTACCCTGGCTCTGGGAGAATTACGTGTTGCTATAGCTGAGGATTTCAAGGCTGCTATTGCTGAACTGGACACCGAAATTGAGAGCACAAATCAAATGGTTGCTTCGCAGGGCCAGAGTATTGTGGACTTTGAGAAGGCTTCTAAATTCAACGCTGGTAGGATCAATGAGTTAGAGAAGCTATGTACATCCTTGCAGGAGAGTGTGCAGAGGCTTTCCGTGAAAATGGTTGACTTAAAAGGCCGGTCCAGACGTCATAACCTTCGCATTGCAGGTCTGGCAGAGGGGGTGGAGGCTGGCTCTCGTCCCACCGACTTCTTCACTAAGCTACTGAGGGATACAATGCGGTCGAAAGTTTTGGCTTCTGAGCCGCAGCTGGACCGTGCACATCGCAAACTCATCCCCATGCCTGGACCGAGCCAACGTCCTCGCCCAGGAATTATCTGTTGTCACAGTTTCAAGACCAAGGATCTTATGCTGCGTTACGTTCGAATGAGGGGGTAACCTGTTGTCTTGTTTTGCACAATTTGTACAAAATAATAAAATGCAGTACGACAGGATATTTCTTAACTTAGCTCTTTAGCTAGCTATAACTGGCATGTTCACGTGTCTCATACCATGATCAACTGACCATGACCTCTCCACCTGGGTGGGCATAACCAATCATAGCGCAGTATGATACAGCGGTAAAATGCATCCAATTACAATTGTTTACACATGAATATTACATCCCCCTTTTTTAGAACAAAAATGTTTTACATATTCTGAGTGTTTATTTAGAATACATGTTCTGTAGTTTGAACTCAAGGTAACCATTTATACTGCATACTGCACCAACTGAATCAACACAACAGACTCTGAATCAATGATTCAGCATACGGTTCCTTTTAGAACAAATGATTCTCAGCAACTCAGCTCTCACTGTAGCAATGACATCTTCACGTTTCAAACAAATACCAAAGCATTTCAAGTCAACTTTTCAATAACAAGTTTACAGTCTGGAGTCTTTCAGGGCAGCGATCCGCCTACACCCTTTGACATTTCACAGGTCTAGGACAGCTCTGGGCTTGACCTCTCTTCCTGACCTTGTGTGATATGATGCTGAGCATGCTTCTGTGTCAGTCATCAGTTCTTGTGGTGTTGCAGGTAAGTATGGTGTATGTTGTGCAATGTGTGTGTTTAGTCCATCACGTTCGCTTTCAGGGGAACAGTTCTTCTCGTCAGTGTCTTGTTCTTTTGTGTTCAGTAGGTGACGACGATTGTGGCGGTACACAGCTCCTTCTGCGGTGCGGACGTGATACGAACGTTCAGTGTCAGCTGGCTGGATGACGACTGCTGGCTTCCAGTGGCCATGCTCCTGGATTCTAACTGACTCTCCGTCGTTCAGTGGTGGCAGTAGTCTAGCTGACCCGTTGAAGTATCACTTTTGTTGTTGTCTCTGTTCATGTTTTTCATGCATTTCCTTGTAGCTGACGACCTCAGGTTGAAGCTGCTGGTTGGTGCTGGGAAGGATTGAGCAGCTCATCAACAGCTGGGCTGGTGATTTGAAGTTGTCAACTGGAGTGTTGCGGTATTCAAGGAGACTGAGGTAGGGGTCTCTCGTCTGCTTTTGCTTTGTCCATGAGTGATTTAGCAATCTGCACAGATTTTTCAGCAAGGCCATTACTTTGAGTGTAACAGGGGCCATTGTCAGAAATTAAAGTCTCTACAATGCCATGCCTGGCAAAGATTGCTTTCAGCTTGTGTATTCCAGATGTGGTGCTGTGAAGCTTGTCAAGTTCGTAGAATCTGCTGTAATAGTCCACTGTTACGATGTAGTCCTTGTTGTTCCAGGTGAACAGAACGGTTGCCACGACCTTCCAGGGTCGGTCTGGGATACAGTGCGATAACATTGGCTCTTTGGTGTTTGAGGGGCGTCGTTCAAGACAGGTGGTGCATTTAGCAACAATATCCTCTATTTGTTTGCACATTCCATGCCAAAACAAAATGTCCCGTGCTCCCTGATTTCACTTTTCCATGCCCATGTGTCCAGCATGGATCTTTGTCAAAATCTCTTCTCTGAGACTGGTAGGAATTATGATTCTTTCCTTTGAAAATAATTATGTTGATCTGTGATAGTTCATTATGCTGGTTCCAGAACTTTGAGACGCTCTGAGGGCATTTTCTCCTATCCTCAGGCCATCCATCCTGTATGACTTTCCTCAGCTGTGTGAGCTGGGAGTCCTTTTCTGCTTCTGCTCAGATCTCCTTCAGTTTTGTGTCCCTAACTGGTAAGTTGCTGTACACAGTGTGCACTTGCATGTCCATGCCTTCGCTGAGGCTGAGGCTGCTAAGAAACTTCCCAGAGAGTGTGTCTGCGACAGGGATGTCTTTGCCTGGATGGTGAGTGATTGTGAAGTTGTATTTTTCTCTGTAGCCTTGGTGGGGCTGCGGCTAACGGTTTCCTCATGATTGACTCGAGGGGCTTTTGGTCGGATTCCACAATGGCTTGTCGTCCATATACGTACTGAAGGAAATGCTTACATCCGAACAGAATGGCGTAGAGCTCCTTTTCGATTCGAGTGTAGTTGATTTCACAGTCTGAGATTTGGAAGCATAGCCGATGGGCTTTCCTTCTTGCAGTAGTTCTGCACCTAGTCCATACTTCCACTCTCTGGAAAGCAATGTTGTGTTGCTTGTCCCAGAGAAACTCACTGGACTGCTTTATCAGCTGACGCAGGGATGCATTAGCATTGGAGAGGCTGGGTCCGAACTTGGCTAAGTAGTTGAACATGCCAAGCACTGTTTTCAGCTTTGCACAGTTCTTTGGTGGTTCCATTTCTGAAATGGCTGAGATCTTCTGTGGATCTGGATTGATACCATTTGCTGTGAGAAGATGTCCGAAGTAGCTGACCTCTGTAGCGCCGGACTCCTCTCTCGCGGGACCTTTGCAGCATCGCGCAGAGATTTCTGTCGTGTTCCTCTTTGGTTCGACCATTTCCACAACCCCGTCAAGGCCTTTGGACAATTTTTCGATCTTTCGCTGAAATTCGTCTTGGACAAAAGGCAGGCAACGAAACCTGTAGCTTCCAAACAGTGTGTTGAACGTTGTGAGTAGCCTGATCTGGCGTCCATGACAACGAAGGAGCGTGCTCCTGCTAGCATGTGTGTGATGCCCTCTAGCGTCGGTAAAGGGTAATGGGGGCGTTTGATAGCGTTGTTCAAGTCTCTTGGGTTGAGACATACTCTGAGCTTGCCTGTGCGTGGTTTCTCCACCCCCACTAACGTGTTTACCCAGTCAGTCGGTTCTGTAACCTTGGTGACTATGTCAGATTGCTTCATGGTCTCCAACACTTTCTTCAGACGGGCACAGGGGATGCGTCTGGGTCAAGGTGAATGGTACATTCTCCTGGGAATAGTCCTATTCCTGTAAAAACATCAGCATCAACTCCTCCATTAAATGTTCTGTCTCTACTGGTGCTGTCACTGATAAAACTATCTTGATGAGGTCCATGTCTAAACATGCTTTAAGACCTAGCACTGCAAGTGCTCTAGTGTCTACAACGTAAAAGTACAACATCATGTCACTTTCCTTTCCAAACGTACATTTGAAAGTGCATGTGCCTTTTACTGGGGGCTGTTCCCCACCATAACCAGTCAGTCTCTATGTGGTGGGCTGTAGCTCAGACGTCAAGCTGCAGTACTTATTCAGAGGAATGTTTACTTGTGCACCAGTGTCTAGTTTGAAGTTTAGCTCTGTGCCTTTTGTTCCTATCTCAATGTCAGCAAAGGCTCTTTGCTCTGTCTCTGATTTGACTTTTCTGTGTCACTGAATCAAATCAAATGTATTTATATAGCCCTTCGTACATTAGCTGATATCTCAAAGTGCTGTACAGAAACCCAGCCTAAAACCCCAAACAATGCAGGTGTAGAAGCACGGTGGCTAGGAAAAACTCCCTAGAAAGGCCAAAACCTAGGAAGAAACCTAGAGAGGAACCAGGCTATGTGGGGTGGCCAGTCCTCTTCTGAATCAAACAGTTCATCAGCATTTGACTCTTTGATTGACATTTCATCTTCACTCACTGCTTGTCCTGTTTTTCAACGGTAGGCTCTGCACACTTTTGCAAAGTGATTCCATTTTCCACATTTAGTACACTGTTTGCCTTTAGCTGGGCAATTTCCCTGTTCACCATGCACTTTCTATCCACAATGTCCACATGTTTTGGGGCGTTTTGAGTCTGTGTCACTCTGTTTTGGAGTTGTGTCTTTTCGGTTCTGAAGCACGCTCTCTGGGCACTGGAGGTGTGCTTTGATGTCTTCCTGTCTGTGTGCACTGCTTGTTCAGTGTTGCGCTCGTGCTGCCGCCTGAAATGGTTTTCATCTGAACCTGTGCTAGCTCGATAGTTTTGTCAGGTGCTAGCTCAGACCCAACATTCATAAGTTTCTCTCACTCGCGGTGAGTGTATTCCAAATACAATACGGTCCCTGACCATCCCATCCTTGTTTGCATAATCAGTGTTTCACAAGCAGACACAGTTTAGTCACAAACTGTTCAAATAATTTGCTAGCTCCCTGTACTTTCTCATGGAATTTGTACCTGGCGAAAATCGTATTGGTTTTCGGCCCAACATTTGATTCAAAACGATCGTAGTATGTTTTCAGTACCTTTGATTCAGCCTCGGTAAGTGTCCATGTAAATATCTCTCCCTTTTTCACCGATCCAGAGGAGCAAGTAGCTGCATTTTTCCTCTTCTCCTCTGTCCATCAGAGGACCCGTGAACATTAGCTCCACATGCTTTTTGAACTTATGCCATGCATTGGGTAAGTTTGTAGACTTCCAGTCCATTTCAGGTGAAGGAACTCCAGCAAAATCCACGTTTTAGTCCTTTCACTCTGACACTCAAATGAGGGGTAACCTGTTGTCTTGTTTTGCACGCTTTGTACAAAATAATAAAATGCAGTAAGACAGGATATTTCTTAACGCAGCTCTTTATTAGCTAGCTATAACTGGCATGTCCACGTGTCTCATACCATGATCAACTGACCATGACCTCACCACCTGGGTGGTCTTAACCAATCATAGCGCAGAATGATACGGTGGTAAAATGCATCCAATTACAATTCAGTATGTGTACACATATGAATATTACATGTCTATGATGATGATTACCCGATGTGGCAAAGTGTGCCCGCTACAGGGATGTCATGACCAAACGCTACAAACTCCATCTTCGTCCAGCTTTGCTCTACATTGCCAGACTCAGAATTACCCCTCCTTCTGGTGAGAAGATGTGTCTCTCCTCGGTTTTGGATGCAGTTAAGTTTATCTGGGAATACACACCAGTCCCCAGTACAGGGTTAGAGCACTTTTTCCTTGTGTGTTAGGGTCTGCTCATGGACTCGAATCCATACTGTGCTATAGCGGTGGAAATGTTATCAAACTGTTCTCGCAAGGGCTGCCGATTGAAGTTTCGTTGGTGTTCCCGGACATGTACGACGCACTGAAGGGCGAACGGACCTTATAGTTCACTTTCATTTCACTCTCATGACTGACCTGTCTTTGGATTTTTGTGTTTAGAGCGATGCCTGTTTTATTGGCTTGCCAGGTTTGATCATTAACACTTTCGGATGGATGGCCTTATATTCCCCCATTTTTTGTTTTGTTTCGTTATTCATTTATTTCTCTATTATTACTATCATACTTTTTTTGGTTGGAGATCCGGGTATGTATGTGTTTATGTACAGTTGAAGTCGGAAGTTTACATGCACCTTAGCCAAATTTACATACACTTAGGTTGGAGTCATAAAACTTATTTTTCAACAACTCCACAAATTTCTTTTAACAAACTATAGTTTTGGCAAGTCGTTTAGGACATCTACTTTGTGCATGACACAAGTAATTTTTCCAACAATTGTTTACAATTTATTTCACTGTATCACAATTCCAGTCGGTCAGAAGTTTACACACACTAAGTTGACTGTGCCTTTTAAACAGCTTGGAAAATTCCAGAAAATTATGTCATGGCTTTAGAAGCTCCTGATAGGCTAATTGACATAATTTGAGTCAATTAGAGGTGTACCTGAGGATGTATTTCAAGGCCTACCTTCAAACTCACTGCCTCTTTGCTTGACATCATGGGAAAATCCATTTCCAAACGCCTGAAGGTACCACATTTATCTGTACAAACAATAGTACGCAAGTATAAACACCATGGGACCACGCAGCCGCCATACCACTCAGGAAGGAGACGTGTTCTGTCTCCTAGAGATTAACGTACTTTGGTGCGAAAAGTGCAAATCAATCCCAGAACAACAGCAAAGGACCTTGTGAAGATGCTGGAGGAAACAGGTACAAAAGTATCTGTATCCACAGTTAATCGAGTCCTATATTGACATAACCTGAAAGGCCGCTCAGCAAGGAAGAAGCCACTGCTCCAAAACCGCCATAAAAAAAGCCAGACTACAGTTTGCAACTGTACATGGGGAATAATATCATACTTTTTGGAGAAATGTCCTCTGGTCTGATTTAAAAAAAGAGTTGTTTGGCCATAATGACCATCGTTATGTTTGGAGGGAAAAGGGGAGGCTTGCAAGCCAAAGAACACAATCCCAACCGTGAAGCACGGGGGTGGCAGCATCATGTTGTGGGGGTGCTTTGCTGCAGGACGGACTGGTGCACTTCACAAAATAGATGGCATCATGAGGCGGGAAAATTATGTGGATATATTGAAGCAACATCAAGACATCTGTCAGGAAGTTAAAACTTGGTCGCAAATGGGTCTTCCAAATGGACAACAACCCCAAGCATACTTCCAAAGTTGTAGCAAAATGGCTTAAGGACAACAAAGTCAAGGTATTGGAGTGGCCATCCCAAAGCCCTGACCTCAATCCTATAAAAAATGTGTGGGCAGATCTGAAAAAGCTTGTGCGAGCAAGGAGGCCTATAAACCTGATTCAGTTGCACCAGCTCTGTTAGGAGGAATGGGACAAAATTCACCCAACTTATTGTGGGATACTTGTGGAAGGCTACTCAAAACGTTTGACCCAAGTTAAACAATTTAACGGCATTGCTACCAAATACTAATTGAGTGTATGTAAACTTCTGACCCACTGGGGATGTGATGAATGAAATAAAAGCTGAAATAAATCCTTCTCTCTACTATTATTCTGGCATTTCACATTCTTAAAATAAAGTGGTGATCTTAACTGACCTAAGACAGGGAATTTTTACTATAATTAAATGTCAGGAATGGGGAAAAACTGAGTTTAAATGTATTTAGCTAAGGTGTATGTAAACTTCCTACTTCAACTGTAAATATATGAATATGTAATTTGTACAGTGCCTTCGGAAAGTATTCCAACCTTTGACTTTTCACATTTTGTTAGGTTACAGCCTTACTCAAATGATCAGCAATCTACACACAATACCCCATAATGACAAAGCAAAAAGAGGTTTAGAAATTGTAGCAAATGTATTGCAAATAAAAAACAGAAATATCATATTTATATAAGTATTCAGACCCTTTACTCAGTACTTTGTTGAAGCACCTTTGGCAGCGATTACAGCCTTGAGTCTTCTTGGGTGTGGCGCTACAAGCTTGGCACACCTTTATTTCGGGAGTTTCTCCCATTGTTCTCTGCAGATCCTCTCAAGCTTTTTAAGGTTGGATGGGGAGCATTGCTGCACAGCTATTTTCAGGTCTCTCCAGAGATGTTCGATCAGGTTCAAGTGACTCAAGGACATTCAGAGACTTGTCCCAAAGCTACTCCCGCATTGTCTTAGCTGTATGCTTAAGGTCGTTGTCCTGTTGGAAGATGAACCTTCCCCCCTGTCTGAGGTCCTGAGCAGGTTTTCCTCAATGATCTCTCTGTACTTTGCTCCGTTCATCTTTCCTTCGATCCTGACTGCTCTCCCAGTCCTTGCCACTGAAAAACATCCCCACAACATGATGCCGCCGCCACCACCATGCTTCACCATAGGGATGGTGCCAGGTTTCCTCCAGACGTGACACTTGGCATTCAGGCGAAGGAGCTCAATCTTGGTTTCATCAGACCAGAGAATCTTGTTTCTCATGGTCTGAGAGTCTTTTGGCAAACTCCAAGTGGGCTGTCATGTGCCTTTTACTGAAGAGTGGCTTCCATCTGGCCACTCTACCATAAAGGCCTGATTGGTGGAGTGCTGCAGAGATGGTTGTCCTTCTGGAAGGTTCTCCCATCTCCACAGAGGAACTCTAGAGCTCTGTCAGAGTGACCATCGGGTTCCCTGACCAAGGCCCTTCTCCCCCGATTGCGCAGTCTGAACGGGCGGCCAGCTCTAGGAAAAGTCTGGGTTGTTCAATGCTGCAGAATTGTTTTGGTGCCCTTCCCCAGATCTGTGTCTCAACACAATCCTGTCTCTGAGCTCAATTCCTTCAACCTCATGGCTTGGTTTTTGCTCTGACGTACAATGTCAGCTGTGGGACCTTATATAGACAGGTGTGTGCCTTTCCAAATCATGTCCAATCAATTGAATTTACCACAGGTGGACTCCAATCAAGTTGCAAGAACATCTCAAGGATGATCAATGGAAACAGGATGCACTTGAGCTCAATTTTGTGTCTCATAGCAAAGAGTCTGAATACTTATGTAAAGAAGTTCTCCATTTTCAAAATGTTAATACATTTGCAAAATGTCTAAACCTGTTTTCGCTTTGTCATTATGGGGTATTGTGTGTAGATGGCTGAGGATTTTTATTTATTTAAATCAATTTTAGAATAAATCTGCAATGTAACAAAATGTGGAAAAAGTCAAGGTCTGAATAGTTTCCGAAGGCACTTTATGTATGTGTGTGTGTGTGTGTATGTATATTATTATGTAAATATACACACACGTATCTATATATTTATTATTATTGTTGTTGGGGTATGTGTGTGTGTGTGTGTGTAACTCAGTGGAGGCTGCTGGGGGGGGGGCTCGTGGTGATGGTTGGGGCGGAGCAGGTGGGGTGTACACCTGGAAATCATGTTGGTGTTGGTGTTTGTGCCAATTTGGAGACGTTTGGAGACGTCACTTTATAGTAACAATCATATTATCTGCAATGACGTGATCAAGTGGAATAACCTGCACATGCACAATGGTTCTCAGCTTGTTTGGTGTATTCCAGGTGCTGATATCCTGAACCCTGATCTTACATATAAAGACATCCAGGAAATACATACATATCAGACGGTGTCTGAGGAAGGACAAAATACTCCAGCCACCCCAGTTATGGACTGTTCGCTCTGCTAGGGTCTGGCAGGCGGCACTGGAGCATCTGGTCTCAGACCAACAGGCTCCAAAGCAGCTTCTATCCCCAGTTCCTGAGACTGTTGAACAGCCAGAAACTCCAGTTACTGAGACTGTTGAACAGTCAGAAACTCCAGGCACTGAGACTGTTGAACAGCTAGGCAATGGCTGCCCACCCTAACCCACAGTATCTGCACTGACATTCCACTGACTATATGCCACACAAGCTTACGCTGGCACTACTGCACACACACAGACTCACACCAATACACACACCAGTCATGCTGCTGCTATATTGATGATTATTTATCCTGCTACCAGTCACACTCTCCTTACACCTGCCTACATGTACATACAGTATCTGCCGTAACTACTCCAGTATCCCTGCATATTGTACTACATTTGGTATTTAGCTTACTTTTGTGTTTTTCTTATTTCATGTGTGTTAAATGATTATAATCGACTTTATACTATTTGATATTGAATACTGCATTGTTGGTAAAGAGTTAGCAAGTAAGCATTTCACTGTACTTGTGCATGTGACAAAACTTGAAACATCTGTGTCACCGTTGATCAATTAACTTCATTGTGGTATTTGTTATGAATAAAGTTTGCTTTTTTAAACCAAATTTACCTGCATATCTCGAGTTTTTGAATAAACATATTGTATGTTGTATTTTTTTCCCAAAGTGTTCACCAGAAGGAATATTATAATATATTTGTCTTATATTTGTCTATATTTGACAATATGTGAGAAAGCTACCTTTGTGCTTCCTAACTAGTCCCACTTCACAGTATACAGGGTGATATAATTGCTTGGTCACCTCACCAAATATTAATTTTGTTTGAGTGTTACCTATTTCAGATCTATTCTAATTCAGATCTAAACATTGAATATACATTACAGAAGACATGAGAAGTAAACCAGAAAGTGTGTTGCTAGTCTAAAGCAGTTCTATTTGCCAGTCTCAAGAAGTGCTCACAAAAAAGTAAGTGGGATAAATGTCTTGTAGCATGTGGAGGGGCGTGGCCACCAAGTACACTCACAGTTAGGGGGAGTGATGAGCTCCACAGCAGTCCACACAGTCCACACTCCACACAGCACAATCGCTGGTTGAAAACGGTTTTCTGCCCCTCCCAAAAGGGGAGGGAGACGTCACTTTATACACTCTGCGTATTCCTCCGAAGCTCAGTTGTCCTGAGTCTGCACAACTCTGCCAGGACCTAGGATCAAGGGAGACGCTCAATTTTTTTAGTACTATATCTCTTGACACGTTGATGAAAATAATCATGGCCTCAACCTTCAAGCTGCATACTGGATTCTATTCCAACTAAACTACTGAAAGAGCTGCTTCCTGTGCTTGGCCCGCCTATGTTGAACATAATAAACAGCTCTCTATCCACCGGATGTGTACCAAACTCACTAAAAGTGGAAGTAATAAAGTCGCTTTTGAAAAAGCCAAACCTTGACCCAGAAAATATTTAAACAACTTTTGGCCTAATATTGAATCTCCCATTCCTCTCAAAAAAAAATGAAAAGCTGTGCGCAGCAACTCACTGAAGGTGGTAAATTGCCTTTTAATGGCATCGGACCGAGGCTCTGCATCTGTCCTCGTGCTCCTAGACCTTAGTGCTGCTTTTGATTACCATCGATCACCACACTCTTTTGGAGAGATTGGAAACCCAAATTGGTCTACACGGTCAAGTTCTGGCCGGGTTTAGATCTTATCTGTCAGAAAGATATCAATTTGTCTCTGTGGATGGCTTGTCCTCTGACAAATCAACTGTACATTTTGGTGTTCCTCCAGGCTCCATTTTAGGACCACTATTGTTTTCACTATATATTTTACCTCTTGGTGATGTCATTCGGAACCATAATGTTAATTTTCACTGCTATGCAGCTGACACACAGCTGTACATTTGGATGAAACATGGTATATATTAGTATTTTCCACCTCACTTTTGCTGAGACAGGTAGAAAACCTTTCCCTCTACAGTCCAATATGTATTCCATATGCAGGGAAGTGCATTGGCAGCTATGTCATGTTGCAGGGCAAAATAGTCAAACTCTGAAATACCAAATAATTAGTATTTATTAGCAAAAGATTGTAAGACAACTGCTGGCTTCAGCACATAGTGTTATGGTTTCACAGAACTAGGATAAGATACATGATACATGATTAGAGGGTGCTACTGGGATAAGATACATAAGGCTATGAACCACTAGAGGGTGCTACTAGGAAAAGATACATGAGACTATAAACCATGATTAGAAGGTGCTGCTAGGATAAGATACATGAAACTATAAACCATGATTAGAGGGTGCTCCTAGGATAAGATACATGAGACTATAAACTATGATACATGAGGCTATCAGCCACTAGAGGGTGCTACTAGGATAAGATACATGAGGCTATCAGCTATTAGAGGGGTCTACTAGGATAAGATACATGAGGCTATCAGCCACTGGAGGGTGTTACTAGGATAATATACTTGAGGTAAAGGAAAGGGGGATACCTAGTCAGTAATCCAACTGAATGTATTCAACTTAATGTGTCTTCTGCATTTAACCCAACCCCTCTGAATCAGAAGTTATAAGCCATGAGGGTGTTACTAGGATAAGATACATGAGTCAATAAGCCACTAGAGGGTGCTACTAGGAGAAGATACATGAGTCTATAAGCCTCTAGTCTAGAGGGTGCTACTAGGACAAATCTTCTTACGGCAACCCTCGACAACATTCCGCTGAAAAGGCAGCTTGCAAAATTCCAAAATATTTTTTTGAAACATGTAACTTTCATACATTAACAAGTGCAATACACCAAATGAAAGATAAACTTCTTGTTAATCTACCCTTCGTGTCCGTTTTCAAAAAGGCTTTACAGCGAAAGCACAACATATGATTATGTTAGGTCAGAGCAAAGTCACAAAAACACACAGACATTTTTCCAGCCAAAGAGAGGAGTCACAAAAAGCAGAAATATAGATTAAATGAATCACTTACCTTTGATGATCTTCATCAGATGACACTCATAGGACATCATAGTGCATATTTATATCCAAAAATCTCAGTTTACATTGGCGTGTTACATTCAGTAATGTTTTGCATCCAAAACATCCGGTGATTTTGCAGAGAGCCACATCAATTTATAGAAATACTCATAATAAACATTGGAAAAAGATACAACTGTTATTCACAGAATTAAAGATATATTTCTCCTTAATGCAACCTCTGTGTGAGATTTCAAAAAAACTTTACGGAAAAAGCAAACCATGCAATAATCTTAGTACGGCGCTCAGACGAATCAAGCCAAACAGATATCTGCCATGTTGGAGTCAACAGAAGTCTAGAGGGTTCTACTTGGATAAGATACATGAGGCTATACGCCACAAGAGGGTGTTACTAGGAGAAGATACATGAGGCTATGAGCCACTAGAGGGTATTACTAGGAGAAGATACATGAGGCTATGAGCCACTAGAGGGTGTTACTAGGAGAAGATACATGAGGCTATAAGCCACTAGAGGGTTACTAGGATAAGATACACAAGGCTATCAGCCACTAGTGGGTGTTACTAGGATAAGATACTTACTTTTGATTTTGACCTCCCCTTTGTTCAGGGACACATTATTCCATTTATGTTAGTCACATGTCTGTGTAACTTGTTCAGTTTATGTCTCAGTTGTTGAATCTTATGTTCATACAAATATTTACACGTGAAGTTTGCTGAAAATAAATGCATTTGACAGTGAGAGGACGTTTCTTTTTTTGCTGAGTTTAGTTGTAAATTTGTAAATGTTTTTACATTATGCACTATGACTATGCAAAGCTACAAAAACATATTGATTTCATGTCATACACATAGCATTTTACCGCATACCTTTATTTTGAAGGCAAAATAAGAAAACCGGAAGTCTTAATGTTGCTGCTGTGACGTTAATCCTAATCACACCCATCCCTGGAATGACTAGTACTATTGGTGCTTTCAAGAGCACTGGGAACTGGGGAAAAAACAAGGTCAAATCAGGACATCAGTGATCTTCAAGGTCGGAAAGTCGGAGCTCTATAAAGATGCCCTAGCTTGTAATTCAGAGTTGGATGACTGTTCAAAACTATTTTTTCCAGTCGGAGCTTCCAGTTGTATTGAACGCACAATAATGTTCAGTTGTGGATGTCGATTAAGGCATCCCCCAGCACCTCTGATTCAAAAGGGTTGGGTTAAATGTGGAAGACACATTTCAGTTGAATGCATTCAATTGTACAACTATGGTAACTAGGTATCCCCCTTTCCCTTTAAATTCTGTAGAAAGGTAACTGTGATTTTAGCGAACAGCAGCTTGATGTCATTGTTTGGCTTGTACCCTTCCTCCTTCGGTGTGGTTTAACGGAGGATGGTAATATTAATGGTGCATTACCCGCACCAACAGGACTGGAGTATAAATCCATTATTTTTTGACACAAAAATGGGAAAAGGAAAATTACTGCCAACTAACCCTGCACTCTTTAAAAACCCACCACCCCATTCCACTATTTTGATCATATCTAATCCTCCACTCATTAAAAACCCACCACCCCATTCCACTATTTTGATCATATCTAATCCTCCACTCATTAAAAACCCACCACCCCATTCCACTATTTTGATCATATCTAATCCTCCACTCATTAAAAACCCACCAACCCATTCCACTCTTTTGATCACATCTAATCCTCCACTCATTAAAAACCCACCACCCCATTCCACTATTTTGATCATATCTAATCCTCCACTCATTCCACTATTTTGACCCAATCTAATCCTACACCAGGCTGACTGCCTTGGAGGACGGGACACTACCATTCAACACACTCTTACTCTTCTGCAGTAAAATCTCGCAATCCCAAGTAAT
Source organism: Oncorhynchus mykiss (assembly GCF_057628025.1). Classification (NCBI taxonomy): domain Eukaryota; kingdom Metazoa; phylum Chordata; class Actinopteri; order Salmoniformes; family Salmonidae; genus Oncorhynchus; species Oncorhynchus mykiss. The sequence goes on from NC_143032.1 coordinate 17,570,521, forward strand.
TCTCTGCAGCTGTCACCACAACACCTATTTTCTGTGACTTCCATTCCATTCCTGCGTTATAGCTGATAACCATGGCAATGAACGCTAAAAAGCCAACCTTACTGAAGCACATCTCAGTAGTCCTCTCATGCTGTACTGGCAAACGTCTACTACTCACCGGGAGCCTCTTAGGATCCCTCACCCCTCTTCCTCTACTTTCTTCACTGCCTCGAGACAGGACACCTTTTGTAAAACTCTGACCCTGGTAACATCAACCTGCCTCTTGCTCCGGACACCTCTGATCCCCAGCAACATGGGCACCCCTACAGTTAACACATAAAATCAAATGTTATTTGTCATGTGGTTCGTAAACAACAGGTGTAGACTAAGAGAAAAATACTTACTTATGGGCCCTTCCCAACAATGTAGATTTTTGTTGCTGTTGTTGAAATAGTAGAAAAATGGTAACACAAGGAATAAATACACCAGGAGTAATGATAAGGAGGCTATATACACAGGGTACCCCTGTACAAGCTAATTGAGATATATGTACATATAGGTAGGGATAAAGTAACTAGGCAATGGGATAGATAATTAACAGTAACAGCAGCATATGTGATCAGTCAAAGCAGTTAGAGCAAAAAGGGTCAATGTAGATATTCCTGGTAGCTATTGGTTAACTATTTAGCAGTCTTATAGCTTGGGGGTAGAAGTTGTTCAGGGTCTTGCTGGTTCCAGACCTGGTGCATTGGTACCGCTTGCCATGCTGTAGCAGAGAACATTCTGACTTGGTATTCGTTCACCGATACTACACATTCCTTTGTCCCATGCCCTCCTGCACACATCTCACATCTAGGAATCTCCCTCCTACATGCTGCTGCAACATGACTACAAGCTTGGCACCTGAAACATGGTAGTGCATTTGGCACAATAGCTCTGACGGGATAACTGATATATCCTAACATTTTCTTTATCAGGTAACGACTCAGCCGCAAAACTCAAAGGACAGGGACTCTGTTTCATCCCGCTCACCATCAGGTCTGTGTCGCACCAAACAGCAGGCATCACAGACACCGGGAATCTTCAACTTCAGTTGATCCACCTCCACCCTTACCGCTACCCCAGTAATCACTCCTTTCAATGGTGCCCCATTCCTGAGAGCAGAAACACAAAAAAGTCAACTTCGGGTTACCTTAACTCCTTTTTCACCCAACCTGAAACCACATATGGGTCAGCCAAAAGGCAGGGCTCCACTTTCTCCAAAAATGTCACGCCTACTGGACCAGATGAATCTTTTTTCATGACCATCGAGGTCTTCACCACACCTCCCAACTCAGGTAATTCATCCTCACTCTCTTCCAATTCACCTCCAGAACTACTGGAGTATAGCACATTCTGTCTGTACTCGACGCCACTCTACCTCAACACACTATCTCCCTTGTTGTCACTAGCTTCATCAGGTTCTAACTTGTAACCTACTTTCCTTCTCCTCATTGACCCCAAGCCTGGAAATATACTTCCATTAGAATCCTTATCACTTTCACTATCGGATTCCATGTTTCCATCCTTTTCCACTACTACATTTTGTTTGAGTCCACTACTAATTTTCAAGACTGCTACCACGCTTCCCACCACATGGAACCCCGGCTTCACCCCATCTTCTGAAAGAATGACCTAACGCCTTGCACCCGTAATCCTTCCTGTGTTTCAGTCACGTCTGCTCCTCCCCTAAGACACTGAGTGTGTTTCAGTCACGTCTGCTCCTCCCCTAAGAGACTGAGTGTGTTTCAGTCACGTCTGCTCCTCCCCTAAGACACTGAGTGTGTTTCAGTCACGTCTGCTCCTCCCCTAAGACACTGAGTGTGTTTCAAAGTGAAGGATATCACTCAGCTGATTTCCTCAATCATCTGTTCATAATCTGACTTTACTGGTCCTCTCTCAGAGAAGCTATCCTGACCCCCTCGTCCTCTCGTAGAAGCAGCTGCTTCTGCTTCTCAAGCTCCTCCTGTTTCTGTGTGCTGGGCCTGTCTCTGGAGACAGAATCATGCCTCAGAAATTCATACAGGGTCAAAGACATTTGCTCAAAACGGTTGCATTCTCCGATTGATACTGAAGTATTGTTCTTACCTTAATGTGCTCCGTTTGATCAAATGATAGTTTAACGCTGTTTAAGTCCCGTAAGTCCCAGCTCTTCCTATTGGAGGGACATTTCTGATACCGGATAGTCACGGGATTAACACGTCAAATAGAACAGGGCTTGTTTTAACTCTTGTTCTCTTTGATACAATCATCTATTTGACATGTCTATACATTTTAATGGAATAACAAAGGTTTATATAAAATAAATAAATTAATTGCGTACCTTGTGAAGCTGTAGATCAGGGGTGTCAACTCACTCCATGGAGGGCTTACTGTCTGCTGGTTTTAGTTTTTTCCTATCAATTAAGACCTAGGCAACCAGGTGAGAGGAGTTCCTTACTAATTAGTGACCTTAATTCATCAATCAAGTACATGGTTGAGCAAAAACCGCAGACACTCGGCCCTCCGTGGAATACGTTCAGAGCCTGCTAGTTTTCTTTTCAACCTGATAATTAATTCAACCAACCTTGTGTGCCAGGCCTAAACCATTCTCTGATTAGAAGGGAACCATGAAAACAAGCAGTGGACATGGCTTTGAGGTCCAGAGTTGAGTTTGAGGACTGTAGAGCTTAATCTATGGAGCAGTAGTCAAGGTTTTTGTGGTGTTTGGAGGTCTGACACATCAAAAAGTGGGGGTGTTTATCCTCCAGACAGAAGCGTTGGAGTTTCTCCCTGTGCAGACAGCAAAACACCCCAGACTCTGAGAGATGCTCTGGAAGTCACCTTGTCCTAGAGAGATTTACATGGTAATCATGAAACACAGACCTTATTTTAGGTGTTTCTAAAAACCCCTATGGGAAAAATGAATGGTGGAAAAATTATGTTTGACTGCTAGGTCTTATGGGTATTATGACTCATACATACTGTGGTACTCTATGAAGTGTTTGTTGTCATTCAACGAGAAAGGACTAGTTTTCATGCACATTTTTCCAATTGGGAAATACTGCACCAAACATCTTAATTAGGTGTAAAATTGTGTGACTAAGACATCCCCTGCAAAATTGTCAAAATTATTACAGATTTCTTGATTTATCTAGATCAGGTATTCCCAAACTAGGGGGGGTACGCGTAATGCTGTCGGGGGTACGCCAAATAAAAATGTAATTCACAATGTCTTTTTTTTCTTCACGTTTTCAAACAGCTCATTTATATTTTCCAACAGGGCTATACATTTGGGTGAGGTTGTTTTCTCGCCTGAGTGGCCTCGTTTCACTGCCAAAAAACAAATTAAACCATCTAGCGAAATAACAACACAATGTCAAATACAGGTAGCCTAGTCAAATAATTAACATCTAATCACATTACAGTTTTTCTCAGTCACTTTGGTGCATTTCTTAGATCAAAAGTGCAATTCTTGATACTACTTGTACAAATTCCAAATCATCTAGTCACTTGTGCACATCATTAAAGCAATTTCTTATTCCTTTGAACAAATTGCAATTGATAATGTACAAGTGTCAGCTTTTTTCCACATTATCAATTGCTCATGTCATGTTGATCAAAATATAGTAGATGGTTCTCTGTTGAATAGTCTTACCCCTCAAAACATCTAGGCAGTAGTTCCTTGCATAAGCCATTACATGCAAAATTGTTGAACTATTTGTCATAAACTGTCAAGCATAGTTTTACACATTTCTATTAGACCTTTTGTACAAAAAATGTGAATTGATGAATCGTGCAGGTGAAATTGACCCCCACTCATGAAGGAATGTAAAGTGTTAGTTCAACCAACAATCAACCAGTTGTCTAAATTGCTCAAAGGTGCATCTCATGAAGAATCAATTGGCAAGCATATATAGACAGACCACAACACAGAGTTGCAATTTTCCAATAATGGATGGACCAGGAAACGAACAGGGTCAACAGCCAAGAGGAGGAAGAAGAGGAGCAAGGATGCGTGGTGGAAGGCAAAACAGAGGAAGAGGCAGAAGAGGACATAGGCGCATATCTGATGACATAAGGTCCACTATTGTAGACCATGTTGTCAATCATGCCCTTACAATGGCGGAGGCGGGTCGAAGGGTGCAGCCGAATATTGGGAGATCAACTGTGTCCTCAATAGTTCAAACGTTTCGAAGAGAGAACAGGTATATCCACCAGTGCACTGTTACTGTATATAAGCAGTATACTGTATACTTCCTACAATGCTTCATGCTTTACTGTAGTCCACTTGTATTTCACAGCATACAGAAATGTACTCTATACAGATACATACTGCACCTTACATGCACCCACCTGTATGTTTTACAGTAAAATGTGTGTTCGCATAGTTTTTGTCTATGTGAAAGTGTGCGGTGCATCACTGCATTTTTCCCCACATAGGACTGCAAGATTACCTCAAACCGGTGGCAGAGGACGCCTTTTCACACCTCAACAGGAGGAGGCTATTTGCACCATGGTCCGAGCAAACAATGCCATGAGACTCAGGGAAATACAAAGGACCATTATAGAAGACAACGATGTCTTTGAAAACATCCATACGGTTAGCATCTCAACCATCGACAGGGTGCTGCATAGAAACCAGATGAGTATGAAACAGCTGTACCGTGTACCATTCCAAAGGATTGAGGACAGAGTTAAGGAGCTACGGTACCAGTATGTACAGGTAAAACAAATATCTATGTAACTTTACTTTACTTTACAGCAACATTTTATAGTGATACATAGTACGGTAAGCATAAACTGCACACATTTCCATTGTTGTGGAAGGAACATGCAATATATGTAAATTTTATGTCACTCTTCCTTACCAAAACAAATTCAACTGTGTGTTCTGGGATATAGCGTATAATGGAGTTGGAATCAAGTGAACCCTCTCACAACTTTGTATACGTGGATGAGGCTGGCTTCAACCTGACCAAATGCAGAAGGCGGGGTCGGAATATCATCGGTCACAGAGCTACTGTGGATTTGCCAGGCCAACAGGGAGGAAATATCACCATGTGTGCTGCTATTTCGGAGCATGGTGTCCTAACCCATATCCCCCTTATAGGGCCATACAACACCCAGCATCTACTCAACTTTTTAGAGACTCTCTACAGGGCTCTCATCCCTGATGATGAGAGGGGTCTGTTTAGAGAGGATTTGCCAAAGTATGTGGTCATTTGTGATAATGTGAGTTTCCATCAATCAAACATCATAAGGCAAGGGTTTGTGACCCACCTGAGGATGCTCATAGAATTCCTCCCACCTTATTCACCATTCCTTAACCCAATTGAGGAGTTATTTTCAGCATGGAGGTGGAAGGTGTACGATCGTCAGCCACACACACAGATGACCCTGCTGGCTGCAATGGATGCAGCATGTGAGGACATCACAGTAGACGCCTGCAGAGGATGGATAAGGCATTCCAAAATATTCTTTCCACGTTGCATTGGAAGGGAAAATATCCGGTGTGATGTTGATAAGAATATGTGACAGGAACGTCTGGATGTGTAGAGACAGCACAGCAGTGCTGCGGGCAAAGTTGTGCCTTAGGGGAGGTTTCCTGTGTTTCTTTCTAATTTAGTTTTTTTTCCTTTGTGCCCCTTGGGTTGTCCAGTCTCTTTCAATCAATAACCCACATACAGTAATATGTAAATAGTACTGTTGAAATTGATATATGCCATAGAAGTGCAGCCTTGTGCATTTTCAATACAGTAACTGTCATCCAAACTGTAGCCTAAGTTTACATCAGGTAATACTGTCAAAGTACACAGTTACATTGACAACATGCCTAAACATTTTCACGACCTTGTTCGTGAACATTGACTCAATGACTTATCATTCTGATGACACTGACATGATCATTGGCATGCATATTTACTTTTGAGAGATGTACTAAGGATTTTTAGTGACTGACTAGCTTTATAAACATGTATATTGTATGTTGCAGTTTGTACAAATTGTTCTGAGAAATGCACTTATTATTTTGCACATGTTAGGAATGATGTGAAAAATGCACCAAAGCGACTGAGAAACTGTAACTGTGGGAAATCCACTAACTCACTAAATCCATTACTCTCTCGTGGGAAATCCACTAACTCACTAAATCCATTACTCTCTCGTGGGAAATCCACTAACTCACTAAATCCATTACTCTCTCGTGGGAAATCCACTAACTCACTAAATCCATTACTCTCTCGTGGGAAATCCACTAACTCACTAAATCCATTACTCTCTCGTGGGAAATCCACTAACTCACTAAATCCATTACTCTCTCGTGGGAAATCCACTAACTCACTAAATCCATTACTCTCTCGTGGGAAATCCACTAACTCACTAAATCCATTACTCTCTCGTGGGAAATCCACTAACTCACTAAATCCATTACTCTCTCGTGGGAAATCCACTAACTCACTAAATCCATTACTCTCTCGTGGGAAATCCACTAACTCACTAAATCCATTACTCTCTCGTGGGAAATCCACTAACTCACTAAATCCATTACTCTCTCGTGGGAAATCCACTAACTCACTAAATCCATTACTCTCTCGTGGGAAATCCACTAACTCACTAAATCCATTACTCTCTCGTGGGAAATCCACTAACTCACTAAATCCATTACTCTCTCGTGGGAAATCCACTAACTCACTAAATCCATTACTCTCTCGTGGGAAATCCACTAACTCACTAAATCCACTACTCTCTCGTGGGAAATCCACTAACTCACTAAATCCATTACTCTCTCGTGGGAAATCCACTAACTCACTAAATCCATTACTCTCTCGTGGGAAATCCACTAACTCACTAAATCCACTACTCTCTCGTGGGAAATCCACTAACTCACTAAATCCATTACTCTCTCGTGGGAAATCCACTAACTCACTAAATCCACTACTCTCTCGTGGGAAATCCACTAACTCACTAAATCCACTACTCTCTCGTGGGAAATCCACTAACTCACTAAATCCATTACTCTCTCGTGGGAAATCCACTAACTCACTAAATCCATTACTCTCTCGTGGGAAATCCACTAACTCACTAAATCCACTACTCTCTCGTGGGAAATCCACTAACTCACTAAATCCACTACTCTCTCGTGGGAAATCCACTAACTCACTAAATCCATTACTCTCTCGTGGGAAATCCACTAACTCACTAAATCCACTACTCTCTCGTTGGAAATCCACTAACTCACTAAATCCACTACTCTCTCGTGGGAAATCCACTAACTCACTAAATCCACTACTCTCTCGTGGGAAATCCACTAACTCACTAAATCCACTACTCTCTCGTGGGAAATCCACTAACTCACTAAATCCACTACTCTCTCGTGGGAAATCCACTAACTCACTAAATCCACTACTCTCTCGTGGGAAATCCACTAACTCACTAAATCCACTACTCTCTCGTGAGAAACCCGCTAATGGTCCATATGTAGCCAAATGTAGCGTTTTCTGCATTATACAATGATATGGGCAGCGACCATGTAACGCTTTCACAACATACAGAAGAAGTGCACTGGTTATCAAGGGGCAACGTATTGACATGTTTCACACTGATGCCCTTTGCAACCACGTACCTACGTGAGAGTGGATTCTCAGCCCTCACTAGCATGACAACTAAATACAGGCACAGATTGTGTGTGGAAAAAGACTGAGACTCTCCAATACAACCCAACACTGTAGAGTTATGTGCATCCTTTCAAGCACACCCTTCTCACCTGTGGTGAGTTATTCACAATTTTTGATGAACAAATAAGGTTTTATATGTAAGATGGCAAAATAAAGAGCAAAATTATTGATTATAATTGTATATTATTATTTGTGCCCTGGTCCTATAAGAGCTTTTTGTCACTTCCCACAAGTGCCCCCGCACATTTGCTAACCGAGCTATCTGCATTGTGTCCCGCCACCCACCACCCCCTCTTTTACGCTACTGCTACTCTCTGTTTATCATATATGCATCGTCACTTTAACCATATCTACATGTACATACTACCTCAATCAGCCCGACTAACCAGTGTCTGTATATAGCCTCGCTACTGTTATAGCCTCGCTACTGTATATAGCCTCGCTACTGTATATAGCCTCGCTACTGTATATAGCCTCGCTACTGTTATAGCCTCGCTACTGTTTATAGCCTCGCTACTGTTATAGCCTCGCTACTGTATATAGCCTCGCTACTGTATATAGCCTCGCTACTGTATATAGCCTCGCTACTGTTATAGCCTCGCTACTGTATATAGCCTCGCTACTGTTATAGCCTCGCTACTGTATATAGCCTCGCTACTGTATATAGCCTCGCTAATGTTATAGCCTCGCTACTGTATATAGCCTCGCTACTGTTATAGCCTCGCTACTCTTATAGCCTCGCTACTGTTATAACCTCGCTACTGTATATAGCCTCGCTATTGTATATAGCCTCGCTACTGTATATAGCCTCGCTACTGTTATAGCCTCGCTACTGTATATAGCCTCGCTACTCTTATAGCCTCGCTACTGTATATCTCCTCGCTACTGTATATAGCCTCGCTACTGTATATAGCCTCGCTACTGTATATAGCCTCGCTACTGTATATAGCCTCGCTACTGTTATAACCTTGCTACTGTATATAGCCTCGCTACTGTTATAGCCTCGCTACTCTTATAGCCTCGCTACTGTTATAACCTCGCTACTGTATATAGCCTCGCTATTGTATATAGCCTCGCTACTGTATATAGCCTCGCTACTGTATATAGCCTCGCTACTCTTATAGCCTCGCTACTGTATATCTCCTCGCTACTGTATATAGCCTCGCTACTGTTATAGCCTCGCTACTGTATATAGCCTCGCTACTGTATATAGCCTCGCTACTGTTATAACCTCGCTACTGCATATAGCCTCGCTACTGTTATAGCCTCGCTACTCTTATAGCCTCGCTACTGTATATCTCCTCACTACTGTATATAGCCTCGCTACTGTTATAGCCTCGCTACTGTATATAGCCTCGCTACTGTTATAGCCTCGCTACTGTATATAGCCTCGCTACTGTTATAGCCTCGCTACTGTATATAGCCTCGCTACTGTATATAGCCTCGCTACTGTATATAGCCTCGCTACTGTATATAGCCTCGCTACTGTTATAACCTCGCTACTGTATATAGCCTCGCTACTGTATATAGCCTCGCTACTGTTGTAGCCTCGCTACTGTATATAGCCTCGCTACTGTTATAGCCTCGCTACTCTTATAGCCTCGCTACTGTATATCTCCTCGCTACTGTATATAGCCTCGCTACTGTTATAGCCTCGCTACTGTTATAGCCTCGCTACTGTTATAGCCTCGCTACTGTATATAGCCTCGCTACTGTATATAGCCTCGCTACTGTATATAGCCTCGCTACTGTATATAGCCTCGCTACTGTATATAGCCTTGCTACTGTTATAGCCTCGCTACTGTATATCTCCTCGCTACTGTTATAGCCTCACTACTGTATATAGCCTCGCTACTGTTATAGCCTCGCTACTGTATATAGCCTCGCTACTGTTATAGTCTCGCTACTGTATATAGCCTCGCTACTGTTATAGCCTCGCTACTGTTATTTTTCACTGTGTTTTTACTGTTTTATTTATTTACCTACCGATTGTTCACCTAATACCTTTTTTTGCACTATTGGTTAGGGCATTTAAGTAAGCATTTCACTGTAAGGTACCTATTGTACTTGTATTTGGCGCACGTGACAAATAAACTTTGATTTGATTTGTGACAAACTCACACTAATTCTTATGTTTAATAAATGTATCGTATAGTGTTTGTGTGGCAGGCTTACAATGACGGCAAAAAACAACATTTGAGAGTGCGCTGACCCTGGTGCTAGAGGGGGTACGCAGCTGGAGGTTGAATGTTTGAAGGGGTACGGAACTATAAACGGTTTTGGAACCACGGATCTAGACGAATTCGGACTATTTTGAGGAAATGTGTTCTGGAAATGTGGTTGCTACGGTGTCTCAAGAGAGAGAAACAGTGATATTGACATTTTTTTTCTAGTTTTTCAAGCAATGGTCTTTAAGGGAGTATGCGAGGCACAAACGTTCGCTTCCCCTAGCTGGGTTCTGCAAACCGAACCTAATATGCGGCAACTTTAGAGCTGTCAAATGCACAAGCAGCTTCTGTCATTAGGCCTGTACCTAAATTGGACATTGCCATTGGCAGCACGGAGTCGCATTAAGAGAAATCCCATGCAGATAGAAATCCAAATGATTTTGTTTAATGAATGTCAATTTGAGTGTCATTATTTCCATATAACACATGAGTGGGATGGGTGTGGCTTTGTAACAATGATTAAGAGCAGCTGCTCATCAACTTGACAGCTCCAACTTAGTTAATATGGAGGACATGATCTGAATAACGTTGCCTACTTAACTGCAGATGAAGTCAGGAGAAAAAATGTTGTTTCATATCTGACCTACTTTACTTATTAACAAACCTGTAAAATGACGACTCAGCATTCTCTCTCTCACCCCTCTCCCTCCCTCAAACATGTTCTCTCTGACAAACACACATACCCAACATTGTGCCATCCTTGACTAGGTCCCCACCAGATGAATACACGGTAGCCCTGGATGTAAATACGGTCTTTATTGTACTGTACAGAGCTGAAAGCAAGACTGAGATGACTGACAGTAGCCTGGTGGCTAGATGTGGCATGACAACGAACATTAGATGGCTAAACTCACCAACAGACATTGGTGACGGCTGACGGCCTTGTCTTGGTGCTTTTAGTCTCCGTCTTCTCTGTGTGGGTTATGGTGTCCTTAGTGTGGAATTTTCCGAGACGATATACAAACATTTCACAACATTTTATAAAGCAATATAGAAAAAAAGAACAAAGAAAAATGAACCATGACAACAAGCTACAAAAATGGCAGTCATGACATCATCACACTGTATCCGGGTAACACCGGTATGAAGTAAACATTTGGAACGACTGATAGACATGATAAATAAATATGAATATCAAAAATATGTACATGTCTAAAAAAAGAAAGAAGGAAAATGACTGGCGCTGACATGGGTCTGTCTCTACCACTACGGTGCTGTGTAACCGCGTTGTGTCGCCAAGAGGAAGGATAGTGGCTGACTCCTGAAGGCACGGTGGGTTAAACCATTAAACACTGTACGACCAAGCCTCGAACCCTCACGCTCTACCACAAAGCCTTGTCCTATGGAACGCAGGCTACACCCCTCTATGCCACCGACCCTGTCTACACGCAAAAACAACACTTTCAACATAAGGTAAGATGTCTAGCCTTCTCTCGTTCTCATTGTGTCTCACGAGACAAACTCTCGGGATTAGAAGTTTCATGAGCGATCGAATTGATCAATCTTGGAAAACAAACACGAGAACATAAGACTGAAGTGTTTGGCAACAGAATACACACTGAAAGTTCACTCACAGGAAGGAAAGAAAGCCATCTGCCATGCAGAGTGTTTATCTATGTTTTCCCCATCATGCTTTGAGACATTCCTCTCCAGTCATCGATGAGGAGGAATTCTCGTTGATACAATCTAATGTCATAATTAAATTAAAGTAAACTTCTCTCTCATACATGTGCTGTGCTTAGAATTATTACATATACTATGTGAAATGTCTTGTAAATGTAGAGTACCAATGTCGCTGAATAAATAAACATATTCAAATATAAATAAAATATATTTATAAATAAAATCTATTTACAGCATGACTTTTGACATCCATGTTTCTGTAATAACTGGTTTGTGGGGTGTATATGGAAAATGAACATGTAAGCGTGACCAACAGAAATGTTAAACTTAGAAACAGATGATTTAACATAACCTGTCAGATCTCAGTTTAAAGTGGCAATCAGTTTGTGTCCCCTGCCCGTTTCCGTAAAAAGCTGAGGGATGGGGCTGGAGAAACTCTCAAATTCATAGACAGAGCTATGAATGCAAGGACTGACCATCCATGATATCAACATTATAGTTATAATCATGTTTTGAGGCTATATAGTGTTTGTTTACATTTACTTTGCTTTCAAACATTGGAGTAAAACAAGCTTATATTTCAGGTTCTGATGGGGTACGACTGTTGAACTAAGCTCATGAGACATTTATAAGTTACATTCTTCAAGAATCAATGGGTACATATAATGAATTTATAAGTCCAATAGTGGATGTGGCAACTCCTGATTGCCCCTTTAAAAAACAAACAAGTCTGTGCTAGTGTATGATCCAGTGGTTATTATTATTATTCATATACAGAGGTCAAATACATAAGTCAAATAACTTGAGCCGTGGTAATTGAGTTTGATTTAGTTTGGTACAATGGAGACAAGAGAATAGTCCCAAAAGTGCAAACTCCAAGCTGAATCAATGACATTTTGATGTACTTGAGATATGTATTTGCTCCAGATTTGTTATTATATATCTATTATGTATTCAAAGGACTCCTGACAACTCCCAAATACAATACAAAGAAGGACTCATCAGTTACTATGTACAGATTTAGTCTCTCAACGCAACGTTCCAATAGACTCTCTTCTCTCTTCTGCTTTTATGAAAAAAAAATCAGATTTCTGTACACCATTCTTTACCCACTTCTGCCCCCTCCTCCATTCAGTAGGGACACTATTGGATGACATCTCTCTCCATCTCTCCTGCGATTGGTCAATAGATGAAACTCCCACTCTCCAATTCTCATGTGATTGTTGGTTAGATACACAGCCACCCCTTCTCTCTCTCTGTCTTTCTATTGGCAGTTAGATGAACCACTCTTTCTTTGATTCGTCGATGGTCTCTGGGTTGGGGTCGGTGCCGATGATGGTGGTGTCAGCTGATTCGCCACTGGCTGGCTCCGCCACTTTCGACTCATTGGTGTGGTAGGAGCCCTTGTGACGGAACATGTAGCGAATCAGGAACGCCAGCGTGCACAGGATGGTGAAGATCACCACGGCAATGATACCTGGGGGCGGAGGTATAGAAGTACTTTTAGAAGTACATGTCATTTTATGAGAAAGAATATTGATATGGCCAGTTGAGGTTAGAGAACCAATTTATAGAGGAACATTTGTAATACATTTGTTGACATCATGTATGGGAGACACATTTGGAGACACTTATCTGCAGCGGAGGCGACTGAATGCCAAGAGATCAAGATCACATCTGGACCTGGCACAGAGTCATGTCTCTGTGGTACGCCTCTTTAAAGATAACAGATATGTGAATATGCTGAACATACCTCCTATAATAGCTGAGTTCCTGTTGACTCCATCTGGGATCACTCTCTCTTCATTAAATGGGAACTCTGCACCTGGAGACACACAGAGACAGGAAATACAGATCACATCAGCCATACAGACACACATACACACGCTCGGACATGCACACACGTGCACGTGCACACACCACTGTCATTCAACTTTAATGAATCCACACCAGGCCAAGCTGTCCAGTCTCCCACTAATTGGCTTTTATCCCTCCCGATGGAGAAATCTGTCAGGTAGACGAGTGGAGAGAGAGAGCGAGAGAGAGAAGAGAGAGAGAAAGAAAGAGAAAGAGGTGACAGGGATTGGAGAAAGGCAAGAGAGAGTTGGTTGATGATAGACGATAGAGAGAGAGAGAGAGAGAGAGAGAGAGAGAGAGAGAGAGAGAGAGAGAGAAGAAGAGGAGTAAGAAGAGACCGTGAGACTGATGAATCTGCTCTGTCAGTTTTGCTTCTGGCTCCTGGATCAATAGATGTGATCGACCAGAAACAGAGACAGAGACAGACAAGTAGAGACAACCATTCCACTGGATCACAAGGAAGACTGCAGCACCCACAATATGATAATGTGTGTGTGTGCCTGCTTTTCCTGCAGAAATGTTTGTATGTGTGTGTGGGTATCGTACCTGAGTCCAGGCGCCAAGGATCGGTTGCAGCAGACATTGGTGGGATGGTGAGAGGCGAGGCTCCACAGTTAGATTCTACCAGCTTACCCTGGTAGGACACTGGCACAGACTGTCTGTCTGTCGGTTTGTCTGGATGTCTGTCTATCGGTCTATCTGCTACAAGGTTTCTTAGGGCTGTTTTCAGGGGTGTGACTCCGTTGAACTGGACGCGTGACAGACAGCCTATGAACCCTGGAGTGTTATAACGCTCTATAAGCGCTGGGTCTATCACGCCGGTCTCTGAGGAGAGAAAGAGAGAGAGAAACAGAGCGAGGCAGATAGTGGTTTGAGTTTTAACAAGATTGTATTTTACGATACAAAACTTTAAGGCAGCACCCAGTATTAATAGTCCAAAGCAGAAGGCTGAGAAATGAGGAGAGGAAGGAAATGTACATAATCAGCACTTATATTTCCAGCAAACCAACTGCAGCAGAGTGTACAGTAAGCCACTGGCCACAGCACTTTCTTCCTACCAGCTATCAGACACCTGCATCAGCACATTTACAGGGAAATCATCAAGACATCACCACCATGGGATACAACACACACGCACACACACACGCACACACACACGCACACACACACACGCACACACACACACACGCACACACACACGCACACACACACGCACACACACGCACACACACACACGCGCGCACGCATGCACACACACACGCACGCACGCACGCACGCACACGCACACACACGCACACACAAACAACGTCATTAGAATGTGTGAGCAGGTTTTTAAATCAGTTGCAATGACTAATCTTCCGTGCTGTTAGAGACAGGAAAGAAGGGGAGGAAGAGAGAGACAGACAGACAGACAGACAGAAGAGCTGGTTTGCAGTACCTTTTTTGGAAAGTAGTACCTATTCAGTATGTTAATTGGGACAGAAGAGCCCGTACACTAAAGATTCTCAGAAGGAGACATAAGACTTAAGAGCTAGTGTAGCCTGAACCTTTAAACACACCTTCTTCAAGGAAAGAAGAAGACACGTTATTTCCAAAAAACAGAGCAACAAGGGACACAAGCAACAAGGAGTAGTCCAAGGAACCACCCAACTCAGAGGATAGGAAAAGAGCAACAAGAAAGGACACACAGCCATCAGCAGGCAACAAGATCAAGGAATCCACTCAGGACCAGAGAATACAAGGCCATCTCTTCTCCTTTGTTCTGCTCGATGTGGCCTAGCCAATGGTCAAAGACTTTGCCCACAAACTGAGTATAACACTCTTAATATTTACACACACCGAGGTCTCTCTTCTCGTCTTTCATTCTATTTCATTCTACATGATCACTCTCATTATGTTTGCAAATATTTTGATGAGCGTTATTAAGTGTTGATTGTATAAAGAACTTGTGTTTGTCTTGTTATTCTGGTAAAAAGCTCCAATTGATTCTCAAAGAATTAAGAATTATTACTAAAATAAAGTCAGTTCTTAGAGGACCATTTCGTCCAATAACTGGAC
This sequence comes from Oncorhynchus mykiss, assembly GCF_057628025.1. Taxonomy (NCBI): domain Eukaryota; kingdom Metazoa; phylum Chordata; class Actinopteri; order Salmoniformes; family Salmonidae; genus Oncorhynchus; species Oncorhynchus mykiss. The sequence goes on from NC_143032.1 coordinate 17,585,960, forward strand.
TGGGACTCATTAATAATATCATAGTAAGAAGTGTATACACTACCTTACATGGGCTTATACTGTGTGTATGTACTGTTGGGCCCTTTGGCCACACACCCTGAACAGGAAAAACACAGGACCCAAGTTAGAGTCTGTAGAATAGGGCCAGGAGGTTTTACGGTCAGTCAGGGAAAACAGATAACATTACAATAACACACAAACTCCCTTCACTCGTTCTCCACTATCTTTCTCCACCTCCCTGCTCCTTTCACCTTCTCTGTCTCTCTCTCTTCTCTGTCTCTCTCTTCTCTGTCTCTCTCTTCTCTGTCTCTCTCTTCTCTGTCTCTCTCTTCTCTGTCTCTCTCCCGTCTCTGTCTCTCTCTCTTCTCTGTCTCTCTCTTCTCTGTCTCTCTCTTCTCTGTCTCTCTCTTCTCTGTCTCTCTCTTCTCTGTCTCTCTCCCGTCTCTGTCTCTCTCTCTTCTCTGTCTCTCTCTTCTCTGTCTCTCTCTTCTCTGTCTCTCTCACGTCTCTGTCTCTCTCACGTCTCTGTCTCTCTCCCGTCTCTGTCTCTCTCCCGTCTCTGTCTCTCTCCCGTCTCTGTCTGTCTCTTTTCTGTCTCTCTCCCGTCTCTGTCTCTCTCCCTTCTCTGTCTCTCTCACGTCTCTGTCTCTCTCCCGTCTCTGTCTCTCTCCCGTCTCTGTCTCTCTCCCGTCTCTGTCTCTCTCCCGTCTCTGTCTGTCTCTTCTCTGTCTCTCTCCCGTCTCTGTCTCTCTCCCTTCTCTGTCTCTCTCCCGTCTCTGTCTCTCTCTTCTCTGTCTCTCTCTTCTCTGTCTCTCTCACGTCTCTGTCTCTCTCACGTCTCTGTCTCTCTCCCGTCTCTGTCTCTCTCCCGTCTCTGTCTCTCTCCCGTCTCTGTCTGTCTCTTCTCTGTCTCTCTCCCGTCTCTGTCTCTCTCCCTTCTCTGTCTCTCTCCCGTCTCTGTCTCTCCCGTCTCTGTCTCTCCCTTCTCTGTCTCTCTCTTCTCTGTCTCTCTCACGTCTCTGTCTCTCTCACATCTCTGTCTCTCTCCCGTCTCTGTCTGTCTCTTCTCTGTCTCTCTCCCGTCTCTGTCTCTCTCTCTTCTCTGTCTCTCTCCCGTCTCTGTCTCTCTCTCTTCTCTGTCTCTCTCTTCTCTGTCTCTCTCTTCTCTGTCTCTCTCACGTCTCTGTCTCTCTCCCGTCTCTGTCTCTCTCCCGTCTCTGTCTCTCTCCCGTCTCTGTCTGTCTCTTCTCTGTCTCTCTCCCGTCTCTGTCTCTCTCCCTTCTCTGTCTCTCTCCCGTCTCTGTCTCTCTCCCGTCTCTGTCTCTCTCCCGTCTCTGTCTCTCTCCCGTCTCTGTCTCTCTCCCTTCTCTGTCTCTCTCCCGTCTCTGTCTATCTCCCATCTCTGTCTGTCTCTTCTCTGTCTCTCTCCCGTCTCTGTCTCTCTCCCGTCTCTGTCTCGCTCACATCTCTGTCTCTCTCCCGTCTCTGTCTCTCTCCCGTCTCTGTCTCTCTCCCGTCTCTGTCTCTCTCCCGTCTCTGTCTCTCTCCCTTCTCTGTCTCTCTCCCGTCTCTGTCTCTCTCCCGTCTCTGTCTCTCTCCCGTCTCTGTCTCTCTCCCGTCTCTGTCTCTCTCCCTTCTCTGTGTCTCTCCCGTCTCTGTCTCTCTCCCGTCTCTGTCTCTCTCCCGTCTCTGTCTCTCTCCCGTCTCTGTCTCTCTCCCTTCTCTGTCTCTTTCCCGTCTCTGTCTCTCTCCCGTCTCTGTCTCTCTCTCGTCGCTGTCTCTCTCCCGTCTCTGTCTCTCTCCCGTCTCTGTCGCTCTCTCGTCTCTGTCTCTCTCCCTTCTCTGTCTCTCTCCCGTCTCTGTCTCTCTCTCGTCTCTGTCTCTCTCCCTTCTCTTCTCTGTCTCTCTCTTCTCTGTCTCTCTCCCGTCTCTGTCTCTCTCCCGTCTCTGTCTCTCTCCCGTCTCTGTCTCTCTCCCTTCTCTGTCTCTCTCCCGTCTCTGTCTCTCTCTTCTCTGTCTCTCTCCCGTCTCTGTCTCTCTCCCGTCTTTGTCTCTCTCTCGTCTCTGTCTCTCTCCCGTCTCTGTCTCTCTCTTCTCTGTCTCTCCCTTCTCCTCTCTGTCTCTCTCCCGTCTCTGTCTCTCTCTCGTCTCTGTCTCTCTCCCGTCTCTGTCACTCTCCCGTCTCTGTCTCTCTCCCGTCTCTGTCTCTCTCTTCTCTGTCTCTCCCTTCTCTTCTCTGTCTCTCCCTTCTCTTCTCTGTCTCTCTCTTCTCTGTCTCTCCCTTCTCTTCTCTGTCTCTCTCTTCTCTGTCTCTCTCTTCTCTGTCTTTCCCTTCTCTTCTCTGTCTCTCTCCATCTCTGTCTCTCTCCCGTCTCTGTCTCTCTCTTCTCTGTCTCTCTTCCGTCTCTGTCTCGTCTCTGTCTCTCTCCCGTCTCTGTCTCTCTCTTCTCTGTCTCTCTCCCTTCTCTTCTCTGTCTCTCTCTTCTCTGTCTCTCTCGTCTCTGTCTCTCTCCCGTCTCTGTCTCTCTCCCGTCTCTGTCTCTCTCCCTTCTCTGTCTCTCTCCCATCTCTGTCTCTCTCCCGTCTCTGTCTCTCTCTTCTCTGTCTCTCTCCCGTCTCTGTCTCTCTCTTCTCTGTCTCTCTCCCGTCTCTGTCTCTCTCTCGTCTCTCTCCCGTCTCTGTCTCTCTCTTCTCTGTCTCTCCCTTCTCTTCTCTGTCTCTCTCCCGTCTCTGTCTCTCTCTCGTCTCTGTCTCTCTCCCGTCTCTGTCTCTCTCCTGTCTCTGTCCCTCTCCCGTCTCTGTCTCTCTCTTCTCTGTCTCTCCCTTCTCTTCTCTGTCTCTCTCTTCTCTGTCTCTCCCTTCTCTTCTCTGTCTCTCTCTTCTCTGTCTCTCTCTTCTCTGTCTCTCTCTTCTCTGTCTCTCCCTTCTCTTCTCTGTCTCTCTCCCGTCTCTGTCTCTCTCCCGTCTCTGTCTCTCTCTTCTCTGTCTCTCCCTTCTCTTCTCTGTCTCTCTCCCGTCTCTGTCTCTCTCTCGTCTCTGTCTCTCTCTTCTCTGTCTCTCTCTTCTCTGTCTCTCTCCCGTCTCTGTCTCTCTCTTCTCTGTCTCTCTCCCGTCTCTGTCTCTCTCTCGTCTCTGTCTCTCTCCCGTCTCTGTCTCTCTCTTCTCTGTCTCTCCCTTCTCTTCCTTTCTTTGTCTCGCTTTATATTTCTATTATTTTTGTTGTGTATCCGTCGGTGGAGAGCTTTGAGTGTTTTGAAAAGTATTCAAAAGATCAAATGTATTGTCATTACTCTTTCTCTCTCTGTGTCTCTCGTTCCACTCCTCCTCCTCAGGCTTCAAAGAATGGAGGAGGTTCAAACGCAACGTTAACACAGAGGGGGGGGGGGGGGATGCAGCAGAAAAACAGACTAACAACCTCAAACACACAGAATATTGAGTGTGTGTGAGTGTGTGTGTGTGTGTCTGTGCTTGTGTGTGTGTGTCTGTGCTTGTGTGTGTGTGTGTAACTGGATCTCCTACAGACACAAGATACCAGATTTCTCTCTGCGGCGATAATGTTTGACAGATTCAGGCTAGGTATCAGAATGTGTTGTGTGTGTTTAGTGTGTGTGTGTGTAACTGGACCTCCTACAGACACGAGATATACAGATTCAGGCTATGTATCAGAGTGTGTGTGTGTGTGTTCAGATCTAAGGCACTGTCCAGAGCTGACAGATTAATGAGCCTTTGGTCATCCGTTCCAATCCCACAATGCAGTGCATGGCTGGAGAAACGCTTTGATATCAGGTCACTGCTGATGGCCCTGTCAAAGGAGCTACACACACACACACACACACACACCACACACACACACACACACACACACACACACACCACACACACACACACACACACACACCACACACACACACACACACACACACACACACCACACACACACAATACACACACACACACACACACACACACCACACACACACACACACCTTGTTTAGGAGAGATAACGTGCTGCTTGAGAGGAAGCTTATGGAGATACTGGCTGTCCAGGATGTGTGTGTGTGTTTTCGCTTGTGCCTGTGTTGCTTCACTGCCTCAGAATAAGCACTGATAACATTCTCATGAATATACAATGAATATGAGTATGATTCGCCTCTTTTCATGATCTGCTTGTATTACTAAACATGTGTTCTCCCTCTCTCTTCTGCCTCTCTCTTCTCCCTCTCTCAGCAATATTACTGAGCATATGCACATCTCTCAGAGAGTGGACTTGAATACTAATAAGATACTGATATAACACTTAAAGGCTCAGGCTGGTCCACTAATAGGCTGGTCCCAGGTATTAAGCTTTGCCATACAGGCTTGTCTTGGCATAATCAACAAGACAGACAATCAGACCGTCTCTGACAGAAATACTGACTGACGGACAGACGATCAGACCGACAGACAGACAGACAGACAGACTGACGGTCAGACAGACAGCCTGACAGACGGTCAGACGGACAGCCAGACAGACGGTCAGACAGACAGACAGACGGTCAGACAGACAGACAGACAGACAGACAGACGGACGGACAGATGGTCAGACAGACAGACAGACAGACAGACAGACGGACGGACGGACAGACAGACAGACGAACTGACAGACGGTCAGACAGACAGACAGACAGACGGTCAGACAGATGGACAGACAGACAGACGGATAGCCAGACAGACGGTCAGACGGACAGCCAGACAGACGGTCAGACGGACAGACAGACAGACGGACAGACAGACAGACGGTCAGACAGACAGACGGACGGACAGACAGATGGTCAGACAGACAGATGGTCAGACAGACAGACAGACAGACAGACAGACAGACAGACAGACAGACAGACAGACAGGAGTTGGCTGAGGCCCAAAAAGATTGAACCATGCTAATCATACTCTTCCAATGTGACACAAACATGATTGTGCCTGTGGACCAGCCTGTTCCTAACAGCCCTTCTAGGCTTAGCTCTCCAGTTCCCCACGACCTGTAACTCCTGTTACGGCTGAATGTAGATGACTGTTCTATTTCAGTAATGACACCAGCACAATGCATCAGATCTACGTCATACACACCAGTGGAGGCTGCTGAGGGGAGGACGGCTCATAATACTGTCTGGAACGGAGCCAATGGAATGGCATCAAACACATGGATACCATTCCAGTTATTCCGCTCCAGCCACTACCACGAGCTTGTTCTCCCCAATTAAGGTGCCACCAACCTCCTGTGATACACACCAGTTGGTTGGTCCCTTTGGTCCAATGAGAATTGATAAAAATGTATTGGGAGGAACTGCGAATACAAGAGCTGACCGGAGCTGTTATTGGGTGAGAAAAGCGGGATGATGGGGGAAAGGGGGGTAAGAGGGAGGGAGCGATTGGTTGAGGATGAGGAGAAGGACAGGTGGAGGGAGGACAAAGGTGGAGAGAAAGGGATGTGAGTGGTTGATAGAAAGGGGGGAGAGGGGACAGTGAGAGGGGAAAAGGGGTGATGAGAGAAGCACTTAAATGGAGGGACGACCAGAGGAGAGAAAGGGTGAAAGGATCAAACAGGGTTACCATGGCAACAAATGGAAGCTTAAGGCAGAACGAGAGAGTAAGAGAGAGCGAGAGAAAAAAGAAGAAGGGAAAAAAAGAAAGAAGGGCATGAGAGGGATGGAGAGAGAGAGAGAGACTAAAAGGAGGATTGGTAATAATGAGAAACAAAATGATCCTAGCTGTGTTCGTATACCCATACTAACCTACTGTATACTACATACTTAATGAGTATATACTACATAATATTTTCTATTAGTTCATTTTAGTATACTGAAAACAAACAGTATGTTTTCAGTTGAGTGTACTAGCTCTCAGCCTGTCTACCGGAACTTGATGCTGTTGTTATGTAACCTCTTGCTAGCTAGTTAGCATGACAAATGACTAGTTAGACATTTTACGACTTCGGGTGTGTTCTTAAATTCAATCTGGAGTGCCAGAGTACGCTCATACATTCAGAGCATTGTCAGATTGTCCGTTTGTAAATCAAGAGTGTTTCGCTCTCGTAGCACACACTGGACGCTCGGGCCAGGGAGTAGGGTTGATTTGAGCGTTCTAACGGCAGTCAAGCGCCCAAGCTAACATTAGCTAGCTTGCTAGCTAGCTTCTTCCAGACACAAATGAGAGAACACCTCTCATTTCTCTGGCGATTTGACTCGCCCTAGCAGAGCTGGTTAGGCAGTTTTCATGTTATCCAGAGCGTTGGTGACTGTAACTGTGCTGCTGGCAACAATTTAATTACGCTTTTTTGCCCATGTTTACTGACACCGGCCATATTCAAAGAGTGTTGAGCACTCATAAATTCATTATTCTGCGCTCTGGTACACAGACCAGAGTGCTCTGATATCGGAGTAGATAACCGGAGCGAATTTAGAAAGCACCCGAATGTCCATTGAGAACGCCCAACGACTATACCATTAGCTAAGCTAAGAATGACGGGCATAATCAAGTCAATAAATGCTGGGTAGTTACTGTAGTTAGATATCATATAGTTTATATACTGGCAAGTTTGATGTATAAGTAGCCAACTAACGTTAGGTAGCTAGCTAACAACATACCGGTACATACTGGATGTAATGATATGCTATGTGGTTCGTAAGGAAAGTGTAGTTAACAAATTGTTAGCCAATATAACATGTATCGTAACATATTTGAAAAGTCATTACTTTATTACATTGCTCAACATTTTCTTAACATTCGTCATAATTAGTTAAAGCAATGAATTTGTATCCGCTCTCGTTGTACTTTGACTGCATATTTTCCGCCATTTTCTTCAAATTTCGAAACGATGTGAAGCCACGCCCATTTCCTGAGGAATTGCATTGTGGGCCCTAATGTACAAAAATACTTCATATTTTGGTGAATTTAGTACGACATCCGGGAACTTTTGACTAACTATATCCATACTATGACCAATAAGCATGCTATATACTCAATTCACCTCACAAATTATATGGTTAGTGCAGTTAGCATGAGTAATCGAACACAGCTCCTTTCTATTCTAACCCTTGATGAGTAACACACACACACGCACGCACACAGCCAGTCACGCTCTCACACAATAGAGCGTAACAGACATACCACCGCCTCAAAGAGAACAGAGAGATGCTACTAAAGCACACTGATCAGGGAGAGAGAGAGAGAAACAGAAAGAAAGGGGAAAAGAGAGAAGGCTAAAGAGAGGATGGATGAATGTACTGTCTAGGAGGTGGTAACTGCACCTGTCCTTGTAATGCCCTCCTACTGCAGTCTACCTGCCTACACACACACACAACTTACACACCCCTGGGAATATGCAAGGACACACATGCACGCACGCACACGCAAACACGCGGACACACACACACACACACACACACACACACACACACACACACACACACACACACACACACACACACACGTCACCCATATACAACACACACAACGTCTTCTTCAATGTAGAAAGCCTACATGCTAGTCTCACTTCAACTTCCTTATAAATACACACATGGGCACACACTGCCAGTATAAGGCATACAAAACTCCCACCACAGAAGATCCTAACCCAGCCAGCCATACACTATACTGTACCATGACGAAAATAAATTGCAAACAATACCAACGAGGGAATTACCAGACAAATAAAATAAGATTCAAAAACACATTTCAATCAAACCCAATTGAAATTAAATTAATTTAATCAAATTAGAAAATGTCTCTCTCTCTCAAGCACGTATGTTCACACGTATGCGCGCGCGCACACACACACACACACACACACACACACACACACACACACACACACACACACACACACTTCTATTTTTCTTGTAGATGAAGGTAACATTACCTGTCAGACTTCTAGTCAGTGTATCTTTGTAGACCCGGTTTCTTTTGTTTAGTTTTTTCTCTCTGACCGAGATCACTGCTGCAGGCGAGTGGTTCTCCTAGCCTTGTTTCCCAGATGTACTTGTTTTCTCTCTCTGCAGTGTCTGTCGTGCTCTCACTGTGCAGCACAGTCCCACCCCCATTCACACACAGAGCCAAGGGAAAGCCTGGTGTCTGGATTATTGTAGATATGGATCAGGAATCCATAGTGTACTAGCCATAGACACATCCACAGAAGGATATGAGAAAAAAGGCAAAAAAGCAGATTGTGACCTCATCCACACACACACACACACACACACACACACACACACACACACACACACACACACACACACACACACACACACACACGCTGAGAGAGACCAGAGTGATATATAAAACAGATATATCAGTATTAGAGGACACAGAGATGATATAGACTACAGAACACACTGCCTCAGCAGACACACAGAGATTATATAGACTACAGAACACACTGCCTCAGCAGACACACAAAGATGATATAGACTACAGAACACACTGCCTCAGCAGACACACAGAGATTATATAGACTACAGAACACACTGCCTCAGCAGACACACAAAGATGATATAGACTACAGAACACACTGCCTCAGCAGACACACAGAGATTATATAGACTACAGAACACACTGCCTCAGCAGACACACAGAGATTATATAGACTACAGAACACACTGCCTCAGCAGACACGCAGAGATTATATAGACTACAGAACACACTGCCTCAGCAGACACACAGAGATTATATAGTCTACAGAACACACTGCCTCAGCAGACACACAGAGATGATATAGACTACAGAACACACTGCCTCAGCAGACACACAGAGATTATATAGACTACAGAACACACTGCATCAGCAGACACACAGAGATTATATAGACTACAGAATACACTGCCTCAGCAGACACACAGAGATTATACAGACTACAGACACACTGCCTCAGCAGACACACAGATATAAACATCACCATCCATTATCAAAATAATTACCTTTAAGAAAATGTCTATTTCAAGCACAGTCTATACAGTACCAGTCAAAAGTTTGGACACACTCATTCAAGGGTTTTTATTTATTTATACTATTTTCTACATTGTAGAATAATAGTGAAGACATCAACACAATGAAATAACACATATGGAATCATGTAGTAAACAAAAAAGTGTTAAACAAATCAAAATATATTTTAGATTCTTCAAAGAAGCCACCCTTTGCCTTGGTGACAGCTTTGAACACTTATGGCATTCTCTCAACCAGCTTCACCTGGAATGCTTTTCCAACAGTTTTGAAGGAGGCCAGGTCATCTGATGCAACACTCGATCACTCTCCTTCTTGGTCAAATAGCCCTTACACAGCCTGGAGGTGTGTTGGGTCATTGTCCTGTTGAAAAACAGATGATCGTCCCACTAAGCGCAAACCAGATGGGATGGCGTATCGCTGCAGAAAGCTGTGGTAGTCATGCTGGTTAAGTGTGCCTTGAACTCCAAAATAAATCACTGACAGTGTCACCAGCAAAGCACCCCACACCATCACACCTCCTCATCCATGCTTCACGGTGGGAAACACACATGCAGAGATCATCCGTTCACCTACTCTGAGTCTCACAAAGACACGACGGTTGGAACCAAAAATCTATAATTTGGACTCCTCAGACCAAAGAACATATTTCCACCGGTCTAATGTCCATTGCTTGCGTTTCTTGGCCCAAGCTTGTCTCTTATTCTTATTGGTGTCCTTTAGTAATGGTTTCTTTGCAGCAATTCGACCACGAATGCCTGATTCACGCAGTCTCCTCTGAACAGTTGAAGTTGAGATGTGTCTGTTACTGAACTCTGTGAAGCATTTATTTGGGCTGAAATTTCTGATGTGCCGTTAACTGTAAATAACCTATCCTGTGTCGGTCTTCAACAAAATCCAGTTTCATCATCGTGCTCGATGGTTTTTGCGACTACACTTGAAGAAACTTTCAAAGTCCTTGAAATGTTTTGTATTGACTGACCGACTGACTGATGTCTAAAAGTAATGATGGACTGTGGTTTCTCTATGCGTATTTTAGCTGTTCTTACCATAATATGGACTTGGTCCTTTACCAAATAGGGCTATCTTCTGTATACCCCCTACCTTGTAACAAAACAACTGATTGGCTCAAATGCATTAAGATGGAAAGAAATTCTACAAATTAACTTTTAACAAGGCACGCCTGTTGATTGAAATGCATTCCAGGTGACTACCTCATGAAGCTGGTTGAGAGAATGCCATGAGTGTGCAAAGCTGTCATCAAGGCAAAGGATGGTTACTTTGAAAAATCTATTTTTTTGGTTACTACATGATTCCATGATTGCTATTTCATAGTTTTGATGTAAAAATAAAAATAGTAAAATAAAGAAAAACCCTGGAATGAGGAGGTGTGTCCAAACTTTTGACTAGTAGTGTATATCAGAAGATATCCAACAGTTCTCTGTTTAAAAAAACGTATTATGGCTGTAGGGGCAGTATTGAGTAGCTTGGATGAAAGGTGCCCAGAGGTGCCCAGAGTAAACGGCCTGCTCCTCAGACCCAGTTGCTAATATATGCATAGTATTATTAGTATTGGGTAGAAAACACTCTGAAGTTTCTAAAACTGTTTGAATGATGTCTGTGAGTATAACAGAACTCATATGGCAGGCAAAAACCTGAGAAGAAATCCAAACAGGAAGTGAGAAATCTGAGGTTGGTCGATTTTCAACCCAGCCCCTATTGAATTCACAGTGGGATATGGATGAAGTTGCACTTCCTAGGGCTTCCACTCAACCGTCTTTAGAAACTTGAATTAGACGTCTACTGCTCAATGGGAGCTGAATGAGCCAGGTGTTTGGCAGAGAGCCAGGTCCTGGTCACGCGCAATTCACATGATAGCGACCTGCGTTCCTTGGCTTCTCTACACACAAAGTATTTCTCCGGTTGGAACTTTATTGAAGATTTATGAAAACAACACCTTAAAGATTGATTCCATACTTAGTTTGACAAGTTTCTTCGACCTGTAATATAACTTTTTGAAGTTTTCGTCCGACGTTCGGATGGACCTGCACGAGCGTCTGGATTTGTATACTAAATGCACTAACAAAAGTAGCTACTTGGACATAAATAATGGACATTATCGAACAAATCAAGCATTTATTGTGGAACTAGGATTCCTGGGAGTGCATTCTGATGAAGATCATCAAAGGTAAGGGAATATTTATAATGTGATTTCTGATTTCTGTTGACTCCAACATGGCGGATAATTGTATTTATTTTCTGAGCGCCGTCTCAGATTATTGCATGGTTTGCTTTTTCCGTAGTTTTTTTGAAATCTGACACAGCGGTTGCATTAAGGAGAGGTATATCTATAATTCCATGTGTATAACTTGTATTTTCATAAATATTTATGATGAGTATTTCTGTTGAATTGATGTGGCTATGCAAAATCACTGGATGTTTTTGGAATTAGTGAACTTAACACGCCAATGTAAACTCAGATTTTTTTATATAAATATGAACTTTATCAAACAAAACATACATGTATTGGGTAACATGAAGTCCTATGAGTGTCATCTGATGAAGATCATCAAAGGTTAGTGATTAATTTTATCTCTATTTGTGCTTGTGCTGCCATCCTGTTAGAAGGTAACAGATTATTTTATTACAATGGTTAAATTGGATTTTCATTGTGTTCAATGGTGTTATTTGCCCCCTAGTGGAGCTTTCTGGTACTTAGAAAGACTACGCAAACAGGAAGTAGAGAATTTGTTCTGCACGCATAGAAGCAGCTACAAACAACGCTACGGTGCAGGTCTTCAATGTAGTTATTTCTTGTCACGGTCACGCTTCAGCCTTGGAAAATATTTGTTTGTAAGTTCGATTCAAGCATTTAGCTAATGATGATAATCTTGTTATTGATAGAGTTGCTTACATGTCAATGTTGGTTGGTTGCATTTACTCACAAAATGCAATGCCTTTAATGTATGTCGTTAGCTGTATTACTTTGCTCGTGCGTCATGCAAACGAATTGTAAAATATACAATACTGTAGTTTTGTTATTGTTTCTAGTGTAATATGCTTTGTTATTCTACATAGATGGTTGTACATTATTAGAGTAATGAAAGGAGCCAATTACCATTTGAGTAACAATTAGCTATATGGTTTGGCATCATGCCAGATGCATGGTACTTTAGCGCGTGCTTTGTATTTATGCAACTTCAAATGTTTAATGTACAGCTACAGTATGTCGGTGTGAATTGAATACTAAAGTATATTATTTTCTGTATTTTGCAGTTTCACAACATAAACGTTTTCAATATATTCATTCAAGAAAAGCCACGCCTTGGGAGTTTTATTGAAGACTTAGTTGTTAGCTATCTGTCTAGTTTTGCATGGGAACGCAACTCAAGGGCAGAATAGTGAAAAAACAAATATTTTCCAAGGCTGAAGCGTGACCGTGACAAGAAATAACTACATTGAAAGACCTGCACCGTAGCGTTGTTTGTAGCTGCTTCTATGCGTGCAGAACAAATTCTCTACTTCCTGTTTGCGTAATCTTTCTAAGTACCAGAAAGCTCCACTAGGGGGCAAATAACGCCATTGAACACATTGAAAATCCAATTTAACCATTGAAATAAAATAATCTGTTACCTTCTAACAGGATGGCAGCACAGTGCTTTTTGTGACTCCTCTCTTTGGCTGGAAAAATGGCTGGGTTTTTCTGTTAGTTGGTGGTCACCTAACATTTGTGGTGCTTTCGCTGTAAAGCCTATTTGAAATCGGACACTATGGTGGGATTAACAACAAGATTACCTTTAAAACGGTATAAGATACATGTATGTTTGAGGAATTTTAAATATGAGATTTCTGTTGTTTTGAATTTGGCGCCCTGCACTTTCACTGGCTGTTGTCATATCATCCCGTTAACAGGATTGCAGCCCTAAGAAGTTATTAAGTAGAGCCAGACAGTGTGCCAGGGGTCTACCAAAAATAACCAGCCAGAAAGAGACAAATAAAAATGACCTGTGGGAGGAGCAAAACAGTGAGCAGACACTTTCTTCAGTCGATTCAACTGTTGTCCTTTACAAGCTGCTTTTATCTAAATGTACTGACCGTTGATGCATACAGGAATCAAACCCACAGCCCTGATGAAGTTAAACACACCAAGCTCCACCCTAGCCACATTTCCTAGTCATTACAATAGTCATTAGACAGTCATCCAATACAGACCTGTTTCAGACAACAAGCCAAGCTTGCTCTGAATAATCACATAAATAGCCTACACCTGGATTAGGAAAGAGAGAGAGAAACTGAGTTCCTGTCTGTGTGTCCTGACGAGACTGAACATGAATACCTGGGTTCTGTCATCTGCAGTTGTTTCTAAATATGGATAGTCTTTCTATATCTTGTGTGGTGTTCTAGGCTCATTCAGATTCCGTGTAGGTCAACAGAGCGTCAGCCTGTCTCCACACAACAGATTCAGTCCTAATGACCTGCATGTGTGAATGAGTGAGTGGATGGGCAGTTTGGAGTGCATATAAAAGTCATGTGTCTGTTGTGTTCGAGAGAAGTAACATGCTACTGTTGCTGCTGCTTTGCTGGGGTTGTGTGTGGGGTTCATGGTATTGATATGCATTCCCCCTCTCAAAGGCTTTATGTTTGGAACAGTGAATTAATACAGCATTGTGTATAGGACATGCCAGATCGATTCAGCCTGGGCCTTTATAACTCTAGTGCCTGGTAATTGTTTTACCTTCTATATGATGACTAACATCCACATAATCTGCATCGCTATGGTCTAACTCTCTCTAACATTTGCATTTTCTCTTTCTCTCTCTACTTTCACCTCCTGCATAATCCTTTATTTTGTATTTTTCTGCGTTTCTATCTGGACATTCTGTGATGTTAACTTCTGGATATGTGCCAGTTCTGAGCAGAGAGGGAGGAAAGGAGGGAGGAAAGAAGATAGTGAAGGAAGGAGGGAGTCAGTGAAGGGAGGGGCCTCGTGATGTAATTTTACTGAAGTGAAAGTAAACTAAAGCAGGGAATTGTACATGGAAACAAAGTCTGCTGCTCGTCACAAGGCTAACAACAACACAGCAGCACAGTGTCCAACATTCAACAAGAAAACAGGAAAACTCCCACACAGGTAAGAGAAGTGGACAGGTTTAAACTATTTTCTACCACAGTGGTTTAGTATCAGCTCATACAGTATGACCTAAATACAACTATGCAGCTCATTTGCAATTTTACAGGCATACGAGTGTAAAGTTTAGGAAAAACACAAGTTGGGCAGCTACTGTAGCTGGTTATGTATGTAGCTTGGCTGTCAATCAAAACATAGCTAGACTATCAGTCCCATTTTGAGTGTTTCATTAAAACTGTCAACACCCCCACTATTTTGTGGGTGCAAAAGGGATGTTTTCACATCTTTGATGACAGCTTTGGACCTCTGTCTGTAGTGATGTTTCAGGAAAGCTACTGCTGAGTCCTTCCAGGAAGTCAACTTATGGTGCCTCTGTTTTTGTGTTCCAGACATGGCGTCCCTTAGCAGTCTCTTGTCTGAAGAGCAGATACAGTGCTCTATCTGTCTGGATGTGTTCACTGAGCCAGTCACTACTCCTTGTGGTCACAACTTCTGCAAGGCCTGTATCAGTGGATACTGGAATAAGCCTGGCCTGTGCCAGTGTCCAATGTGTAAGGACATGTTTTACAGAAGACCTGAGCTCAAAATCAACACAACACTCAGAGATGTTGCAGATCATTTTAAGAGGATGAGAGACAGAGATGAGTCCCTTGCTGAGCCTGGAGACTTGGCCTGTGATGTCTGCACTGGGAGAAAGCACAAGGCCCTGAAGTCTTGTCTGGAATGTCTGACCGCTTTCTGTGAAACTCACCTGCAGCCTCACAACAGAGTTGCAGGCCTGAAGAGACACAAGCTGATCAACCCTGTGGAGAACCTGCAAGACAGGATGTGTAAGAAGCATGACAGACTCCTGGAACTGTTCTGTAGGACTGACCAGACGTGGGTGTGTACGTTCTGCACTGAGACAGACCACAAGACTCACCTCACCGTCCCGCTAGAGGAAGAGTGTGGACAGAGGAAGGCTCAACTGGAGAAGATTGAGGCAGAAGTTCAGCAGATGATCGAGGAGCGACTGCAGAAGGTTCAGGAGATCAAACACTCAGTAAAATTCAGAAAAAGAGCAGCAGAGCGAGAGATAGCAGAAAGCATGGAGGTCTTCACTGCTCTGGTGCGCTGCATTGAGAGAAGCCAGGCTGAGTTCATTGAGGTGGTTGAGGAGAAGTTGAAAGCAGCAGAGTGGCAGGCTGAAGGGCTCATTAAAGAGCTGGAGCAGGAAATCACTGAGCTACAGAGGAGATGCTCTGAGTTGGAGCAGCTCTTACACACCAAGGACCACCTCCACCTCCTACAGAGCTCCCCACCCCTCTGTAAGCTTCCTCCCACCAGGAAGTGGCCTCAGAAATATGTCCACAGTCGGCTGTGTCTGGGAAATGTAAGGAGAGTTGTGTATCAACTGGAAGACGCTCTTCACAATGAGATGGAGAAGCTGCCTGACATCAAGCTGAAGAGGATGCAGCAGTATGCAGTGGATGTAACTCTGGACCCTGATACAGCATTTCCATTCCTCATCCTTGGTAAGAAAAATAGGAAACAAGTGAGATGTGGAGACAAGAGTCAAGAGAATCTCACTAATGATCCAAAGAGATTTAAAAATAGTTTCTCTGTCCTGGGTAAGGAGGGTTTCTCCTCTGGGAGATTCTACTATGAGGTGCAGGTGACGGGGAAGACATGGTGGTGGCTAGGAGTGGCCAGTGAATCCATAGACAGGAAGGAGAGTTTAAACCTGAGCTCTGATGGACTCTGGACTGTGTGGCTGAATGGCGAAAATGGGTATGGAGCCAACAATTACTACCCTGTCCGCCTCTCCCTGAGAGAGAAGCCCCAGAAGGTGGGGGTGTTTGTGGATTATGAGAAAGGTCAGGTCTCCTTCTATGATGTGAAAGCCAAGTCTCATATCTACTCCTACTATGGATGCAACTTCACCGAGAAACTCTATCCATATTTCAACCCCTATCTTAGCTGTAGTGGTGAAAACTCAGCCCCACTGGTCATCTCCTCTGTCAATCACAAGCAGTGAAACAAGTTGTCACTAAAATGTCAAATACTCAGCTCAGCAGTTGATTAGTTTGGGGTACTACAGATCAATATTGTTGGCTGTGCATCTCAAACTGTATAAAGTATAATCAATTACCTCCCAAGGACAAAGGTTTTGAAAATGTTCCCTCTGCATTGCAAGTATTGAGAGCAAGGCTGATGGTTCTAAGTGATGTCAGAATGATGGTCAGATCTAAATTAAAGAGAGATACAAGTCTACTTTGACACGCTCTTCTGTGTATCAAACCAAATGTCATTTCATTTGTCACATGCACCGAATACAGCAACTGTAGACTTGACCATAAAATGCTTACCTACAAGCCCTTCCCTACGATGCAGAGTTTAAAAAGTGAAAAATAATTCAAAAGAACATAAGAAAAAAATAAACGAAATAGTAACACAATACTAATAACAAGGCTATATACAAGAAGTACCGGCACCGATTCAATATGCAGGGGTATGTGGTAGTTCAGGTAATTGAGGTAATATGTACATGTAGGTAGGGGTAAAAGTGACTATACAATCATGATAGATAATAAACAGAGTAGCAGCAGCGTACGGTGCATTCGGAAAGTATTCAGACCCCTTCCCCTTTTTCCACATTTGGTTACGTTACAGCCTTATTCTAAAATGGAATACATTCAATCTACACACAATACCCCATAATGACAAAGCGAAAACAGGTTTTTATACATTTTAGCAAATTTATAAAAAATTTAAACAGAAATACCTTATTTACACAAGTATTCAGATCCTTTGCTACGAGACTCGAAATTGAGCTCAGGTGCATCCTGTTTCCATTGATCATCCTTGAGATGTTTCTACAACCTGGTAAATTCAATTGATTGGACATGACTTGGAAAGGCACACAGCTGTCTATATAAGATCCCACAAAGCCTGAAATGTGGCAAAAGGTCGCAAAGTTCAAGGGGGCCGAATACTTTCGCAAGGCACTGTATATTTAAAAAAAACTGTTTTTGCTTTGTCATTATGGGTTATTGTGTGTAGATTGATGAGGGAAGAAAACTATTTAATTCATTTCAGAGTACGGCTGTAACATAACAAAATGTGGAAAAAGTCAAGGGGTCTGAATACTTTCCAGATGTATTGTATGTGAAGAGTGTGAAAGAGTGCCTATGTGTGTGTGTGTGTGTGTGTGTGAGAAAGAGAGCGTATGTAGTGTGTATGTGTGTGTCTGTTGGAGTGTAGTATGTGTGAGTGTGTGTGTGTGTGTGTGTGTTGGAGTGTAGTATGTGTGAGTGTGTGAGTAGGTGTGAGTCAGTGTGTGAGTCAGTGTGTGAGTAGGTTTGAGTCAGTGTGTGAGTCAGTGTGTGAGTCAGTGTGTGAGTCAGTGTGTGAGTAGGTTTGAGTCAGTGTGTGAGTCAGTGTGTGAGTCAGTGTGTGAGTCAGTGTGTGAGTCAGTGTGAGTCAGTGTGTGAGTCAGTGTGTGAGTCAGTGTGAGTCTGTGTGTGAGTCCGTGTGTGAGTCAGTGTGAGTCAGTGTGTGAGTCAGTGTGTGAGTCAGTGTGAGTCAGTGTGTGAGTCAGTGTGTGAGTCAGTGTGAGTCAGTGTGTGAGTCAGTGTGTGAGTCAGTGTGAGTCCGTGTGTGAGTCCGTGTGTGAGTCAGTGTGTGAGTAGGTTTGAGTCAGTGTGTGAGTCAGTGTGTGAGTCAGTGTGTGAGTCAGTTTGAGTCCGTGTGTGAGTCCGTGTGTGAGTCAGTGTGTGAGTAGGTTTGAGTCAGTGTGTGAGTCAGTGTGTGAGTCAGTGTGTGAGTCAGTGTGCATAGAGCAAATGCAAGAACGCCAGTGCAAAAATTAAAAAGGGGGATCGATGCAAACAGCCATTTGATTAACAGTCTTATGACTTGAGGGTAGAAGCTGTTCAGGTCCCAAACTTGGCTCTCCGGTACCGCTTGCTGTGCGGTAGCAGAGAGAACAGGGTATGACTTGGGTGGCTGGAGTCTGACAATTTCGAGGGTCTTCCTCTGACACCACCTGGTATATAACACCTAGAAGGCAAGGAGTTCGATCCCAGTGATACCCTCTGTAGCACCTTGCAGTTGGATGGGGCCTGTCATGCCAAATAGTGTCCCCGGTTGTATCCTAGGACCAACAATACATACATATATATTCAACCACAAGGGTGTACCAATGAGCTATGCGAGACAGAAAACAAACGAGGACTACTGAAATTATGTTATTTAGACAAGGGAAGGGCAGGTTAAAATGAAAACATGACAGCCAGACAATCCAGTCTATGAATCATCTGGATGTAGTGGAAATGAGCTGACTTGGTGATCTGTAAGGTAAATAACTTTAATGTGTCGAGCAGGATACATGTTTTCTTTTCCATTTTAGAAACGTAGCATCGTTTAAGACGTGTATTTCATGTTGTCATGTTAACAAGGTACTAAAAAGTAGTTACAATTCATGTTGTCATTTTATTAGCTAAACAAACGTGTTTTAACAGCCAAACTGTCGTGGAAATCAGCCTTGTTTGCATAGCGATGATGAAAAGAACGTCATTTAGGCTGTATAATGATATCAAAACTATAATCATTAGGTCGTCAAAATCGTCGATATAGTAAAGGACGCTAATAGTTTATCGAATCACATTGTGATGTAGAGGGGGACACTATTTGGCCAGGGGACATTATTTGGCATGACAGGCCCATATTGCATATGAGGTCTAAGTTTCGGTTCAACTTTTGTTGTTGTTGAAACCCGTTTGGAAATAAATCCATATTGTGAAATGCATAATTCTGCATGAATTATCTGTTGGAAAGGTGAACTGGCAGAGCAATGGTGACTTGGCCCTTTGTTGTGTCCTTCAGTCCCTGAACGGCAGCTTTGCATTGCCAGGTGGGGTTGCTGTGGTGTGTGTGTGTGTGTGTGTGTGTGTGCCTACGTCGGTGCATAAATGCTGGGAGTGCTTTGTGTGTATGAGTGTGTGTTACAGGGAAAGCGACATTATCCCCTGTGATATTAGTTGGCTGTACATCGATCAATGGTTCTTGCTGAGAAGTGAACTCAGCTATTCTACCCCACTGATTCCCGCCAGCCCAGGACAGAGCGGGAAAACCAGGAGTCATGGAATACCAAACTAGTGATCGGGATCAAACAAGAAGGACTCTAATACTACGCCAGGGTCGTGTTCAAGAGGGCACAACATTCTGATTGCCGCAGCTAGAAATGTCTTGTATAGAGCTGACATGAATCCCTACAATTCTACAGAGAAGCGTCTGTTCTACATAACATTCCTATCTGGACGTTCTGTAAGGTAGCACCCCACTGAGCATGCTCAGGACTAACACACTACACCAGTAATGCCAGACAACAGATCATATACCGAAGCAAAATATATCTATTGAACATCATGTTACAGAAACCAAAGCAGACAATCATTTTTGAAATCTATAATATGTCTCGCAACATTAGGCTGCATCACATCCAACCGTGATTGGGAGTCCCATAGGGAGGCGCACAATTGGCCCAGCGTCGTCCGGGTTTGGCCGGGCCGTCATTGTAAATAAGAATATTTTCTTAACTAACTTGCCTAGTTAAAAAAAGGTACAAAATATATCTATATTTTTAAATCAGACCTTCTCCTTCATGACTGTCCTGGTGAAATATGAAATACTGTCTTCTAGTTCCCTCTGGTGGGCACACAGCATAACTACAACAAGTCTGCACTCTTCTGCCAAGCAGACCTGTCAAACACACATTTGAGGTGCCTGTACTCACCAAATACTTTCCCCAAGAACAATGTCTTGACCAGGTTGAATTGTGTGTCTGATGCCTCTGGGAGAGAGTAACTGACAGGGGGGTAGTGGTCCAACTAGAGGGGGAGAGTGAGAGAAGGACAGGAAGAGAGAGAAGATCATGCATGATACTAACCATTGGTGGTTTTCTATAGTTAATCATCAGCATCAACTGTGTTCAAACAGGCCTACTCATATCCATGAAGCATCAAGCCATTGTCAATCATTTAAGTCCTGAGACTATTGAAGGCTTTTGTCTCCCTCTTGTGGTTCAAAATGGACATGTCTGAAATCGTCACAGACGATGCTTTGACGGCGGAGAGAAAGGTTGGTTTGTGTGTGTGTGTACCTGTATGGTGATAGTCCTGTTGCTTCTGGACATGTTGATGGTGTGTGGCTGTCCGTTGGCTAGGTTACGCTGGTCTACGTCTATGGTGAACGGCTCCTTGAGTCCGCCTAGGTTATACCGCACCTGGAGAGTTCCTACACGCACACACACACAAATGCAGAGACCTGCATTTGAAACATACCTGAGAAGCGAAGAGCAGCAGAGCCGATGTGTGTCTGTGAGTGTGTGTTATGCGTTGTGCCAGTGTCTCACCATTCTGCCGTAGCACCAGCGCCAGGTAGTCTTGTGTCTTGGAGCTGACGTACAGCAGTATAGCTGGTGTGTTGGACGTGCTGAAGCTAAATGCTACTGCTTCTCCTGTCAGATTCACTTCCTGTGTAGTCGAAGGTTGGGCCACAAACCTTGTGTCCTGATTGGTTGCCGCTGACTCTGACAGGAAGTCGTATCGCACCAGAGTCCCCGCCTCAAAGAAGCCCCCCACATCTGAGAGAGAGGAAGAGACAACACACACACAAAGGTTTAGAAACTCACAGGCACACACACAAACACACACACACACACACACACACACACACACACCTTGTTTAGGAGAGATAACGTGCTGCTTGAGAGGAAGCTTATGGAGATACTGGCTGTCCAGAGAGTGTGTATGTGTGTGTGTGTGTGTGTGTGTGTGTGTGTGTGTGTGTGTGTTTTCGCTTGTGCCTGTGTTGCTTCACTGCCTGGCTTCTGCTCCCCACAAGACTAGTTAAACACGTGTACAAACACACACACACACACACACACACACACACACACACACACACACACACACACACACACACACACACACACACACACACACACACACACAGAGCTATATCTGTAGAGATGCTGGTAAGAACCTCACTCTCTGGTGTAAGTGTGTGTGTGTGTTGTTCATTATGAAGTCAGAGTTGTCTGTCTGTGACCCCAGGGTATGGCAGCAGCAGCAGAATGAGACAGTCAGGATAATAATATTCTACCTCAGGAGTCGGGTGTAAATATGAATATAATGGAAATACGCATCACAATTATGACTGCACTCATACATATGACAGTGGCAGGAGAACAGAGGTAGGAGAAGGCCCTCTGGGGTATCTGAAGGGTATAACACACGTGTTAATAAACACACACACACACACACACACACACACACACACACACTATTTTACATTACATTCAAGACCTCGTTTTCAGTTTTTACACACACACACACACACACACACACACACACACACACACACACACACACACACACACACACACACACACACACACACACACACACACTAATAGGGGGTACACTGGGGAGATACTTTCATGTCAGCCAGCTTCTTTGCATATTCTCACACACTGTTCTACCTCTATCCCCCTCTCTTTCTACCTCTATCCCCCCTCTCTTTCTACCTCTATCCCCCTCTCTTTCTACCTCTATCCCCCTCTCTTTCTACCTCTATCCCCCTTCTCTTTCTACCTCTATCCCCCTCTCTTTCTACCTCTATCCCCCCTCTAGTTCTACCTCTATCCCCCTCTCTTTCTACCTCTATCCCCCTCTCTTTCTACCTCTATCCACCTGTCTTTCTACCTATATCCCCCCTCTCTTTCTACCTCTATCCCCTCTCTTTCTACCTCTATCCCCCTCTCTTTCTACCTCTATCCCCCTCTCTTTCTACCTCTATTCCCTCTCTCTTTCTACCCATATCCCCCTCTCTTTCTACCTCTATCCCCCCTCTCTTTCTACCTCTATCCCCCTCTCTTTCTACCTCTATCCCCCCTCTCTTTCTACCTATATCCCCCCTCTCTTTCTACCTCTATCCCCTCTCTTTCTACCTCTATCCACCTCTCTTTCTACCTCCCTCTATCTCCCTCTCTTTCTACCTCTATCCCCCCTCTGTTTCTACCTCTATCCCCCCTCTCTTCCTACCTCTATCCAACTCTCTTTCTACCTCCCTCTATCTCCCTCTCTTTCTACCTCTATCCCCCCTCTTTTTCTACCTCTATCCCCCCTCTCTTCCTACCTCTATCCCCCTCTCTTTCTACCTCCCTCTATCTCCCTCTCTTTCTACATATATCCCCTCTCTTTCTACCTCTATCCCCCCTCTCTTTCTACCTCTATCCCCCCTCTTTTTCTACCTCTATCCCCCCTCTCTTCCTACCTCTATCCCCCTCTCTTTCTACCTCCCTCTATCTCCCTCTCTTTCTACATATATCCCCTCTCTTTCTACCTCTATCCCCCCTCTCTTTCTACCTCTATCCTCTAACACATATTCCCCTGTCTCGTCACCCCTGCCTTGTGTAGAACACAGGAAAACAAGCTTAAGTTTAGGAAACAAATTAATTCATATGTCACGGATCAACTTTCTGGCTATGACGTCTCACTGCGACTGACAGAAACTAATGCTTACTTCTGAGTAAATGTTGTAGTTCCTCTGCAAACAAGAGTCTGCTGGTTACACCGTCCAACATCCTAGCTGTAATTTCAGGGTTCAGCGATTAGCTCTCACCTTTGGTGCAGAAGGGTCCGTCGTATGCCGTGGCAGTGCAGTCACAGGAGTAGCCATTATATTTCTCCACACACTTTCCTCCGTTCCTGCAGTACATCCCATAACTGGTACAATGACCCTGACAGCCTGGCTTTACACCTGGAGTTACCTACAGAGAGAGGGAGGTAAAGGGAGAGAGGTGGGGAGAGAGAGAGAGGTAGATGGGGGGAGGGGTAAGAGGTAGAGGGAGAGAGGTGGGGAGAGAGAGGTAGATGGGGGGCGGGGGGAGAGAGAGAGAGGTAGATGGGGGGAGAGAGAGAGAGAGAGAGAGATGGGGGAGAGAGAGAGAGATAGAAAGAGGTAGATGGGGGAGAGAGAGAGGTAGATGGGGGGAGAGAGAGGTAGATGGGGAGAGAGGTAGATGGGGGAGAGAGAGAGGGAGGTAGGTGGGGAGAGAGAAAGAGGGAGATGGGGGGAGAGAGAGAGAGAGAGGGAGGTAGGTGGGAAGAGAGAGAGAGGTAGATGGGGGAGAGAGAGGTAGATGGGGGAGAGAGAGAGGGAGAGGGAGGTAGGTGGAGGGCGGGGGAGAGAGAGAGAGAGGTAGATGGGAGGGGGAGAGAGAGCGGTATATGGGGGGGAGAGAGGGAGAGAGATATATAGAGAGAGAGATAGAGAGAGGTAGATGGGGGAGAGAGAGATAGAGAGAGAGAGAGAGAGAGAGGTAGATGGAGGGGAGAGAGAGAGGTAGATGGGGGGAGAGAGATAGAGAGAGAGGTAGATGGGGGAGAGAGGTAGATGGGGGAGAGAGAGGGGGGTAGGTGGGGAGAGAGAGAGAGAGCGGGAGGTAGGTGGGGAGAGAGAGAGAGGTAGATGGGGGAGAGAGAGAGAGAGAGAGGGAGGTATGTGTGGAGAGAGAGAGAGGTAGATGGGGGGAGAGAGAGAGGGAGAGGGAGGTAGGTGGAGGGCGGGGGAGAGAGAGAGAGAGGTAGATGGGAGGGGGAGAGAGAGCGGTATATGGGGGGGAGAGAGAGGGAGAGAGATATAGAGAGAGAGAGATAGAGAGGTAGATGGGGGAGAGAGAGAGATAGAGAGAGAGAGAGAGGTAGATGGAGGGGAGAGAGAGAGGTAGATGGGGGGGAGAGAGATAGAGTGAGAGGTAGATGGGGGGAGAGAGGTAGATGGGGGAGAGAGAGGGGGGTAGGTGGGGAGAGAGAGAGGGGTAGATGGGGGGGAGAGAGAGAGGGAGAGGGAGGTAGGTGGAGGGCGGGGGAGAGAGAGAGAGAGAGAGGTAGATGGGAGGGGGAGAGAGAGAGGTAGATGGGGGGGAGAGAGAGGGAGAGAGATATAGAGAGAGAGAGATAGAGAGAGGTAGATGGGGGAGAGAGAGAGATAGAGAGAGAGAGAGGTAGATGGAGGGGAGAGAGAGAGGTAGATGGGGGGAGAGAGAGATAGAGAGAGAGAGAGAGGTAGATGGAGGGGAGAGAGAGAGGTAGATGGGGGGGAGAGAGATAGAGTGAGAGGTAGATGGGGGGAGAGAGGTAGATGGGGGAGAGAGAGGGGGGTAGGTGGGGAGAGAGAGAGGGGTAGATGGGGGGGAGAGAGAGAGAGAGAGGGAGGTAGGTGGGGAGAGAGAGAGGTAGATGGGGGAGAGAGAGAGAGAGGGAGGTAGGTGTGGAGAGAGAGAGAGGTAGATGGGGGGAGAGAGAGAGGGAGAGGGAGGTAGGTGGAGGGCGGGGGAGAGAGAGAGAGAGAGAGAGGTAGATGGGAGGGGGAGAGAGAGAGGTAGATGGGGGGAGAGAGAGGGAGAGAGATATAGAGAGAGAGAGATAGAGAGAGGTAGATGGGGGAGAGAGAGAGATAGAGAGAGAGAGAGGTAGATGGAGGGGAGAGAGAGAGGTAGATGGGGGGAGAGAGATAGAGAGAGAGGTAGATGGGGGGAGAGAGGTAGATGGGGGAGAGAGAGGGGGGTAGGTGGGGAGAGAGAGAGGGGTAGATGGGGGGGAGAGAGAGAGAGAGAGGGAGGTAGGTGGGGAGAGAGAGAGAGGTAGATGGGGGAGAGAGAGAGAGAGAGGGAGGTAGGTGTGGAGAGAGAGAGAGAGAGAGAGAGAGAGAGAGAGAGAGAGAGGGAGGTAGATAGGTAGGTAGGTAGGTAGGTAGGTAGGTAGGTAGGTAGGTAGGTAGGTAGGTAGGTAGGTGGGGAGAGAGAGAGAGGTAGATGGGGGAGAGAGAGAGAGAGAGGGAGGTAGGTGTGGAGAGAGAGAGAGAGAGAGAGAGAGAGAGAGGGAGGTAGATAGATAGGTAGGTAGGTAGGTAGGTAGGTAGGTAGGTAGGTAGGTAGGTAGGTAGGTAGGTAGGTAGGTAGGTAGGTAGGTGGGGAGAGAGAGGTAGATAGAGAGAGAGAAAGGGAGTTTGACTTTTGGATGCTCTTCATTTGCTTTAGTGAAGAGAACTTAAAAAAAAATGTATATGATGAAATAAAAGATCATGTCACCTTTGCCCTCTCCTCAAGGTCAAGGGTCACGCCATTCATCCTGAGGGAGCGGATACATCCCAGAAACCCCCTCTGACCCCCTGCTGCACCTAAAGAGAAGAGAGAGAGAAGAGAGAACAGAGAGAGAGACGATTATTTTGGGGAATAGGAATAGAGATAATTTCCCTTGAGGTTGAGTTAGGGATATATGACAGTTGATGGTCACAGTGATTTAACAGACCAGAGGAGAGGTGCTCCAGCCCTATCTAACCTAACATTAGCACTTAATTGATCAATTAGTGTGGCTGATTGGCTGGAGATATCACACACCCAGGTCTACATCAGGCTTTGATTAAAAGGTAGAGATTACATCAGGCAGACACTGTGGCCCTCCAGGACTGGAGTTGCTCACACCAGTGCAGTGTGTGTGTGGTGCACTCCTCCTGGCCTCTCTCTGTCTCTATAGGGCAAATTACTCTGTAATGATGTGCTAATGAACTAGCATATTATATTCATTAGGACAGCAATGCCTAGAGGGACACACACACACACCATCCATTAGTCCAGTGTGGGCTGCTAGAATACCTTCCTTCTCTGAGCCAAACTAAGCAAACCAAGGCCAGGAGAGACATTAGCAGGCATGGACACAGTCCAAAATACCCGCCAGTGGCACTGCATGAATGTCAATGGGAAAGGACTACATGGATATGAACTGAAAATCATCATGCATATTTATGTATCTGTTTTTATTAAATGTTACCTACTGTCTTGGCAGGTCAACGAAGCTGGCTTCCCTGGGACAGTTGCATCACACACACACACACACGCACACGCACACGCACATGCACATGCAGTGAGCAAGCCCGTCACACAAACGGCGAGACGAGGAGGACACAGAATGAATAAAAAATAGAAACAAAGAGAACAGGAAAGAAAAAAACATGGAAAATGAAAGAGAAAGTGAGTGAAAACATGCAGAAAATATAGGAAATAATGCAATATCATATACCATTTAAAAATATAACACAATACGCCAAATACCAGAATATAAACACATAAATAATGAAGATAATGTTGGGACCACCTAAGTGAGTATTGGGGTGTGTTCTCCCCTGCACCTCTGTGTATAAACACCAGCTTTAGAATGCAAATCACACCCACTGCGGATCCCATCTGAGCCTGATTCAATTTCCCCCGACCAGGCAAATACCCTCGCTGCTCTGACACATGCAGATGAGCTACAAGAGAGACAGCAGCCTAGCCTATCACACAGTCAGATTTATACCGCTCTCTGATCCAGTACAAACCAATAGGTCCCATGGCTGTATGGAGGTGACGGAAGAACTGATTGTGTTAAGCTGATGATCTGATGGCGATTAGATTGATAGATTGATCCCTGAGGGGTAATTCAAGGAGTTGGTTTCCCTGAAACCTACTGTACATGCAGATCAGATAGTGGGGGAGAAGTCTCCTGTGAGTTTTATCACTCTTTATAAGCCGATATTAAAGTTTCCTATCACATATCAATATGTGCCTGTATGGCTGTATGGTTAACGGTGGCATATAAGGACCGATTTACTTTAATTCAATTCAATTCAATACAACTTTATTAATCCCAATGGCCATTCAGGAAGCTGCAAAGTGATAATGTTCTTCCATCCAAACAGCCAAAAACTGATGAGACGATGGAATTTAAAATGTGTTATTGGTATTCAGAACTATCTGACTTTGGAATGTCTGATTGGAATTTAGAAGTGTTTCTCAGAGAAAAATAAATGTTCAGAGTTAGAGAGAGAAAGAGTAGGAAGGAAAGAGAATTGAATTCAACCTCAGCAGTTTTCCCCTCCATCCTAAATCCAGTTTTATTCGCTGTCGTCAGTGTTAAAGTATTGGCAGGTCCACAGCCACATAAAGTAGGGTAGAGGATAGAGGAGTGAAAAGAAGGGGTAGAGATAAAGCCATCTTTAACTTCTGTTCTCCTAATGACCTTCACAGTCATTGTGTAGAGAAGAGAGGGAGCGGAGGAGCGACTCAAATATCACAATGAAAATGTAGAGCCATTCTGTGTGGCAAAATGAGGACTTCATTCATTGTCTCTCTGTGGCATAATGAGAACTTAATTCATTGTCTCTGTGTGGCAAAATGAGGACTTAATTTATTGTCTCTCTGTGGCATAATGAGGACTTAATTAATTGTCTCTGTGTGGCATAGTGAGGACTTAATTCATTGTCTCTCTGTGGCATAATGAGGACTTAATGCATTGTCTCTGTGTGGCATAATGAGGACTTAATTCATTGTCTCTGTGTGGCATAATGAGGACTTAATTCATTGTCTCTGTGTGGCATAATGAGGACTTAATGCATTGTCTCTCTGTGGCATAATGAGGACTTAATGCATTGTCTCTGTGTGGCATAATGAGGACTTAATTCATTGTCTCTGTGTGGCATAGTGAGGACTTAATTCATTGTCTCTGTGTGGCATAATGAGGACTTAATGCATTGTCTCTCTGTGGCATAATGAGGACTTAATGCATTGTCTCTGTGTGGCATAATGAGGACTTAATTCATTGTCTCTGTGTGGCAAAATGAGGACTTAATTCATTGTCTCTCTGTGGCATAATGATAACTTAATTCATTGTCTCTGTGTGGCATAATGAGGACTTAATTCATTGTCTCTGTGTGGCATAAGGAGGACTCAATTAATTGTCTCTGTGTGGCATAATGAGGACTTAATTCATTGTCTCTGTGTGGCATAATGAGGACTCAATTCATTGTCTCTGTGTGGCATAATGAGGACTCAATTCATTGTCTCTGTGTGGCATAATGATGACTTAATTCATTGTCTCTGTGTGGCATAATGGGGACTTAATTTATTGTCTCTGTGTGGCAAAATGAGGACTTAATTCATTGTCTCTCTGTGGCATAATGAGAACTTAATTCATTGTCTCTGTGTGGCATAATGAGGACTTAATTCATTGTCTCTGTGTGGTATAATGAGGACTAAATTCATTGTCTCTGTGTGGCATAATGAGGACTTAATTCATTGTCTCTGTGTGGCATAATGAGGACTTCATTCATTGTCTCTGTGTGGCATAATGAGGACTTAATTCATTGTCTCTGTGTGGCATAATGAGGACTTAATTCATTGTCTCTGTGTGGCATAATGAGGACTTAATTCATTGTCTCTGTGTGGCATAATGAGGACTTAATTCATTGTCTCTGTGTGGCATAATGAGGACTTAATTCATTGTCTCTGTGTGGCATAATGAGGACTCAATTCATTGTCTCTGTGTGGCATAATGATGACTTAATTCATTGTCTCTGTGTGGCATAATGAGGACTTAATTCATTGTCTCTGTGTGCGGATAAAAAGTCTTAATCCTCTGCAACTGTTAATAATTTACGGTCATGAGGAGTTAGTTTTACATAATTCTTTAACGTTGTGCGCGTGCGTATGTGTGTGTGATGTCTTATCTTCATTATAATCAGTTGTATCTAAGCTTCGGAGAACTTACTTAGGGGAACATAAAGACACTTTATAATGTTATACGGGCACAAACTATATAGCCAACTTATTGAACTTTGCAAAGTTAAAATATAATGACTGATGAATTAAATATAAATGGAGTAGTACAGTATTGTACTATTTTTATGTTGGTGTGTGTGTGTGTGTGTGTGTGTGTGTGTGCGTGTGTGTGTGTATCTCTTTCTCTTACCCACATAAAGCTGACTAAACAGCTCTAGCCGTGTATGTCCCTGTGGAGGGGCGGGACGAGCTTCCCTATAGTTCAGATCCAGCTGTAGCACCGCCTCCTTCACGTTCCG